>NC_139150.1:28697540-29323540 GCF_964270905.1 Leucopleurus acutus
AGGGGTTACTCTTCACTGCGGTGCGCGGGCCTCTCATTGCTGTGGCTTCTCTTGTTGCGGACCATGGGCTCTAGGCTCATGGGCTTCAGTAGTTGTGGCTCACAGGCTAAGAAATTGTGGCTTGTGGGCTCTAGAGTGCAGGTTCAGTAGTTGTAGTGCACAGGCTTAGTTGCTCTGCGGCATGAGGGATCCTCCCGGATCAGGGCTCGAACCCATTTCCCCTGCATTGGCAGGCAGATTCCTAACCACTGCGTCACCAGAGAAGCCCCATGACTCTTTTTGAATTATGGTTTTCTCAGGGTATATGCACAGTAGTGGGATTGCTGGGTCATATGGTAGTTCTATTTTTAGTTTTTTGAGGAACCTCCATACTGTTCTCCATAATGGCTGTATCAATTTACATTCCCACCAACAGTGCAAGAGGGTTCCCTTTTCTCCACACCCTCTCCAGCATTTATTGTTTGTAGATTTTTTTTTTTTTTTAATGTAACAATTTTGTAAATTTATTTATTTTTGGCTGTGTTGGGTCTTCGGTTCTGTGCGAGGGCTTTCTCTAGCTGTGGCAAGCGGGGGCCACTCTTCATCGCGGTGCGCGGGCCTCTCACCGTCGCGGCCTCTCTTGTTGCGGAGCACAGGCTCCAGACGCGCAGGCTCAGTAGTTGTGGCTCACGGGCCCAGTTGCTCCGCGGCATGTGGGATCTTCCCAGACCAGGGCTCGAACCCGTATCCCCTGCATTGGCAGGCAGATTCTCAACCACTGCGCCACCAGGGAAGCCCTGTTTGTAGATTTTTTGATGATGGCCATTCTGACCAGTGTGAGATGATATCTCATTGTAGTTTGGATTTGCATTTCTCTAATGATTAGTGATGTTGAGAAATCTTTCATGTGTCTGTTGGCAATCTGTATATCTTCTTCGGAGAAAGGTCTACTTAGGTCTTCTGCCCATTTTTGGATTGAGTTGTTTTTTTTTTAATATTGAGCTGCCTGAGCTGCTTGTAAATTTTGGAGACTAATACTTTGTCAGTTGCTTCATTTGCAAATATTTTCTCCCATTCTGAGGGTTGTCTTTTCGTCTTGTCTATGGTTTCCTTTGCTGTGCAAAAGCTTTGAAGTTTCATTAGGTCCCATTTGCTTATTTTTGCTTTTATTTCCATTTCTCTAGGAGGTGAGGCAAAAAGGATCATGCTGTGATTTATGTCCTAGAGTGTTCTGCCTATGTTTTCCTCTAAGAGTTTGATAGTGTCTGGCCTTATATTTAGGTCTTTAATCCATTTTGAGTTTATTTTTTGTGTATGGTGTTAGGGAGTGTGCTAATTTCATACTTTTACATATAGCTGTCCAGTTAACCCAGCACCACTTACTGAAGAGGCTATATTTTCTCCACTGTATATTCTTGCCTCGTTTATGAACGATAAGGTGACCATATGTGTGTGGGTTTATCTCTGGGCTTTCTATCCTGTTCCATTGATCTATATTTCTGTTTCTGTGCCAGTACCATACTGTCTTGATTACTATAGCTTTGTAGTATAGCCTGAAGTCAGGGAGCCTGATTCCATCAGCTCTGTTTTTCTTTCTCAATATTGTTTTGGCTATTCGGGGTCTTTTGTGTTTCCATACAAATTGTGAAATTTTTTGTTCTATTTCTGTGCAAAATACCAGTGGTAGTTTGATAGGGATGGCATTGAATCCGTAGATTGCTTCGGGTAGTAGAGTCATTTTCACAATGTTGATTCTTCCAATCCAAGAACATGGTATCTCTCTCCATCTATTTGTATCACCTTTAGTTTCTTTCATCAGTGTCTTATAATTTTCTACATACAGGTTTTTGTCTCCTTAGGTAGGTTTATTCCTAGATATTTTATTCTTTTTGTTGCAATGGTAAATGGGAGTGTTTTCTTAATTTCACTTTCAGATTTTTCATCATTAGTATATAGGAATGCAAGAGATTTCTAAGCATTAATTTTTTTTTTTTTCGGCATGCGGACCTCTCACTGTTGTGGCCTCTCCTGTTGCGGAGCACAGGCTCCGGACGCGCAGGCTCAGCGGCCATGGTTCACGGCCCAGCTTCTCCGCGGCATGTGGGATCCTCCCAGACCGGGGCACAAACCCGAGTCCCCTGCATCGGCAGATGGACACTCAACCGCTGCGCCACCAGGGAGGCCCTCTGTGCATTAATTTTGTATCCTGCTAGTTTAACAAATTCATTGATTACCTCTGGTAGTTTTCTGGTAGCATCTTTAGGATTCTTTATGTGTTGTATCATGTCATCTGCAAACAGTGACAGCTTTACATCTTTTCCAATTTGGATTTCTTTTATTTCTTCTTCTTCTCTGATTGCTGTGGCTAAAACTTCCAAAACTATGTTGAATAAGAGTGGTGAGATTGGGAAACCTTGTCTTCTTCCTGATCTTAGTGGAAATGGTTTCAGTTTTTCACCATTGAGGACAGTGTTGGCTGTGGGTTTGTCACATATGGCCTTTATTATGTTGAGGAAAGTTCCCTCTATGCCTACTTACTAGAGGGTTTTTATCATAAATGGGTGTTGAATTTTGTCAAAAGCTTTCTCTGCATCTATTGAGATGATCATATGGTTTTTCTCCTTCAATTTTTTAATGTGGTGTATCACGTTGGTCGATTTGCGTATACTGAAGAAGCCTTGCATTCCTGGGATAAACCCCACTTGATCATACTGTATGATCCTTCTAATGTGCTGTGGGATTCTGTTTGCTAGTATTTTGTTGAGGATTTTTGCATCTATGTTCATCAGTGATATTGGCCTGTAGTTTTCTTTCTTTGTGACATCTTTGTCTGGTATTGGTATTAGAGTGATGGTGGCCTTATAGATGAGTTTGGGAGTGTTCCTCCCTCTGTTATATGTTGGAAGAGTTTGAGGATAGGTGTTAGCTCTTCTCTAAATGTTTGGTAGAATTCGCCTGTGAAGCCATCTGGTCCTGGGCTTTTGTTTGTTGGAAGAATTTAAATCACAGTTTCAATTTCAGTGCCTGTGACTTGTCTGTTCATATTTTCTATTTCTTCCTGGTTCAGTCTAGGCAGGTTGTGCATTTCTAAGAATTTGTCCATTTATTCCAGGTTGTCCATTTTATTGGCATAGAATTGCTTGTAGTAATCTCTCATGATCCTTTGTATTTCTGCAGTGTCAGTTGTTACTTCTCCTTCTTCATTTCTAACTATTGATTTGAGTCTTCTCCCTTTTTTTCTTGATAAGTCTGGCTAATGGTTTATCAACTTTGTTTATCTTCTCAAAGAAACAGCTTTTAGTTTTATTGATCTTTGCCATCATTTCCTTCATTTCTTTTTCATTTATTTCTGATCTGATCTTTATGATTTCTTTCCTCCTGTTAACTCTGGGGGTTTTTTGTTCTTCTTTCTCTAATTGCTCTAGGTGTAAGGTTAGGTTGTTTACTTGAGATGTTCCTTGTTTCTTAAGGTAGGATTGTATTGCTATAAACTTCCCTCTTAGAACTGCTTTTGCTGCATCCCATAGGCTTTGCATCATCATGTTTTCATTGTGATTTGTTTCTAGGTATATTTTGATTTCCTCTTTGATTTCTTCAGTGATCTCTTGGTTATTAAGTAGTGTGTTGTTTAGCCTCCATGTGTTTGTATTTCTTACAGATATTTTCCTGTAATTGATATCTAGTCTCATGGCATTGTGGTCAGAAAAGATACTTGATAAGATTTCAATTTTCTTAAATTTACCAAGGCTTGATTTGTGACTCAAGATATGATCTATCCTGGAGAATGTTCCATGAGCACTTCAGAAGAATGTGTATTCTGTTGTTTTCAGATGGAATGTCCTATAAATATCAATTAAGTTCATCTTGTTTAATGTATCATTTAAAACTTGTGTTTCCTTATTTATTTTCATTTTGGATGATCTGTCCATTGGTGAAAGTGGGGTGTTAAAGTCCCCTACTATGATTGTGTTAATGTCTATTTCCCCTTTATGGCTGTTAGTATTTGCCTATGTATTGAGGTGCTTCTATGTTGGGTGCATAAATATTTACAATTGTTATATCTTCTTCTTGGCTTGATCCCTTGATCATTATGTAGTGTCCTTCTTTGTCTCTTGTAATAGTCTGTGTTTTAAAGTCTATTCTGTCTGATATGAGAATTGGTATTCCAGCTTTCTTTTGATTTCCATTTGCATGGAATATCTTTTTCCATCCCCTCACTTTCAGTCTGTATGTGTTCCTAGGTTTGAAGTGGGTCTCTCGCAGACAGCATATATATGTGTTTTATTCTTGTATCCATTCAGCCAGTCTATGTCTTTTGGTTGGAGCATTTAATCCATTTACATTTAAGGTAATTATCGATATGTATGTTCCTATTACCATTTTCTTAATTGTTTTGGGTTTATTATTGTAGGTGTTTTCCTTCTCTTGTGTTTCCTGCCTAGAGAAGTTCCTTTAGCAGTTGCTGTAAAGCTGGTTTGGTGGTGCTGAATTCTCTTAGCTTTTGCTTGTCTGCAAAGTCTTTAATTTCTCTGTCAAATCTGAATGAGATCCTTGCTGGGTAGAGTAATCTTGATTGTAGGTTTTTCCTCCTTCATCACTTTAAATATGTCCTGCCACTCCCTTCTGGCTTGCAGAGTTTCTGCTGAAGGATCAGCTGTTAACCTTATGGGGATTCCCTTATGTGTTATTTGTTGTTTTTCCCTTGCTGCTTTTAATATGTTTTCTTTGTATTTAATTTTTGACAGTTTGATTAATATGTGTCTTGGCTTGTTTCTCCTTGGATTTATCTTGTATGGGACTCTCTGTGCTTCCTGGACTTGATTAACTATTTCCTTTCCCATATTAGGGAAGTTTTCAACTATAATCTCTTCAAATATTTTCTCAATCCCTTTCTTTTTCTCTTCTTCTTCTGGGACCCCTATAATTCGAATGTTGGTGTTTTTAATGTTGTCCCAGAGGTCTCTGAGGCTGTCCTCAATTCTTTTCATTCTTTTTTCTTTATTCTGCTCTGCAGTAGTTATTTCCACTATTTTATCTTCCAGGTCACTTATCTGTTCTTCTGCCTCAGTTATTCTGCTATTGATCCCTTCTAGAGAATTTTTAATTTCATTTATTGTGTTGTTCATCACTGTTTGTTTGCTCTTTAGTTCTTCTAAGTCCTTGTTAAACGTTTCTTGTATTTTCTCCATTCTATTTCCAAGATGTTGGATCATCTTTACTATCATTATTCTGAATTCTTTTTCAGGTAGACTGCCTATTTCCTCTTCATTTGTTAGGTGTGGTGGGTTTTTGCCTTGCTCCTTCATCTGTTGTGTGTTTCTCTGTCTTCTCATTTTGCTTAACTTACTGTGTTTGGGGTCTCCTTTTCGCAGGCTGCAAGTTTGTAGTTCCTGTTGTTTTTGGTGTCTGTCCCCAGTGGCTAAGGTTGGTTCAGTGGGTTGTGTAGGCTTCCTGGAGGAGGGGACTAGTGCCTGTGTTCTGGTGGATGAGGCTGGATCTTGTCTTTCTGTTGGGCAGGTCCACGTCTGGTGGTGTGTTTTGGGGTGTCTGTGGCCTTATTATGATTTTAGGTGCTAATGGATGGGGTTGTGTTCCTGTCTTGCTAGTTGTTTGGCATAGGGTGTCCTGCACTGTAGCTTGCTGGTCGTTGAGTGGAGCTGGGTCTTGGCATTGAGATGGAGATCTCTGGGAGATTTTTGTCATTTGTTATTACATGGAACTAGGTCTCTTGTGGACCAGTGTCCTGAACGTGGCTCTCCCACCTTAGTGGCACAGCCCTGATGCCTGGCTGGAGCACCAAAAGCCTGTCCTCCACACGGCTCAGAATAAAAGGGAGGAAAAAAGAAAGAAAGAAAGAAGAAGATAAAATAAAACAAAATAAAATAAAGTAAAATAAAATAAAGTTATTCAAATAAAAAATAATTATTAAGAAAAAACATTTTTTAAGTAATGAAAAACAAAAAAACCCGACAGACAGAACCCTAGGACAAATGGTAAAAGCAAAGCTATACAGACAAAATCTCACACAGAGGCATACACATACACACTCACAAAAAGAGAAAAAGTGGAAAAAATATATGTATTGTTGCTCCCAAATCCACCTCCTCAATTTGGGATGATTCGTTGTCTATTCAGGTATTCCACAGATGCAGGGTGCATCAAGTTGATTGTGGAGATTTAATCTGCTGCTGGAGAGATTTCCCTTTCTCTTCTTTGTTCGCACAGCTCCCAGGGTTCAGCTTTGGATTTGGACCCGCCTCTGCGTGTAGGTCGCCTGAGGGCGTCTGTCCTTCGTTCAGACAGGACGGGGTTAAAGGAGCAGCTGCTTCGGGGAATCTGGCTCACTCAGGCCGGGGGGAGGGAGGGGTACCGATGCGGGGCGAGCCTGCGGCGGCAGAGGCCAGCAGGACGTTGCAGCAGCCTGAGGCGCGCCGTGTGTTCTCCCGGGGAAGTTGTCCCTGGATCCCGGGACCCTGGCCGTGGCGGGCTGCACAGGCTTCCGGGAAGGGAGGTGTGGATAGTGACCTGTGCTTGCACACGGGCTTCTTGGTGGCGGCAGCAGCAGCCTTAGCATCTCATGCCCGTCTCTGGGGTCCACGCTGATAGCCGCGGCTCGCGCCCGTCTCTGGAGCTCCTTTAAGTGGCGCTCTGAATCCCCTCTCCTCGCGCACCAGGAAACGAAGGGGCAAGAAAAAGTCTCTTGCCTCTTCGGCAGCTCCAAACTTTTTCCCCGGACTCCCCGTGGCGCACTAGCCCCCTTCAGGCTGTGTTCACGCCACCAACCCCAGTCCTCTCCCTGCGATCCGACCGAAGCCCGAGCCTCAGCTCCCAGCCCCGCCCGTCCCGGCGGGTGAGCAGACAAGCCTCTCGGGCTGGTGAGTGCTGGTCAGCCCCGATCCTCAGTGCAGGAATCTCTCCGCTTTGCCATCCGCACCCCTGTTGCTACGCTCTCCTCCCGGCTCCGAAACTTCCCCACTGCCACCCACAGTCTCCGCCCACGAAGGGGCTTCCGTGTGTGTGGAAAACTTTCCTCCTTCACAGCTCCCTCCCACTGGTGCAGGACCCAGCCCTATTCTTTTGTCTCCGTTTTTTCTTTTTTCTTTTGCCCTACCCAGGTACGTGGGGAGTTTCTTGCCTTTTGGGAGGTCTGGGGTCTTCTGCCAGCGTTCGGTAGGTGTTCTGTAGGAGTTGTTCCACATGTAGATGTATTTGTGGGGAGGAAGGTGATCTCCACGTCTTACTCTTCTGCCATCTTGAAGGTCCTCTGGAGTTTATTTTTAACGACTTTGGAAAGAGACCTAGCCATTGGACCAAAAAACCTGTGCTTAAATTTTTTCTGTATATTTACTACCTTGATGTCCTTGGTAAGTTATTTTCTCTATCATTTTTTTCTCTATATATACATATTTGATAACTTTAGCTAATACATGTTGAAACTTACTATGTGCCATCTTATTTCACCTTCATAGCAATAAGCCAGTGATACAGATAGTAGCAATAATCATATCTTGAAGACTAGGAAACTGATGATTATGGCTGTTATAAATCTTCCCTTATGTCATACACTAATAAATGGAAGAGTCAGTATTTGATTAGGTCTGTCTGAGGTCAAAACCTGAGACTGCAACCCCTATGTACTAGAATCAGAAGGTCACTATAACAGTAAATGGAATAATATATGGGACATTGACTAACATAACTGAAGCACTCAATCTAAAAGAAGAAGTTAGGAATCTTAGCCTGACTCCTCAATTGTGTGGTAAAAAATAATATTTATTTCCTTTTAATTTAGATAATCAGCATTTAAACCCTCGTCCTGCCTTGCCAGCCAGAAGAAGTTCAGTCTGTTTCATGATTTGGGCTCAGTCTTTCTGGTGTGATAATAAAGTGTCTGGGTCCTACGCTGTGCCAAAGAATTGGAGCAGGCTCTTGCCTTGTTTTAGGTCTTGGTCCTTACTAGTTACTACTGAGAAGTTCCTAGTTCTTCCCAGCACTGCTGCTTCAGATCCAGTAGTTCTGAGATATTTGAGGCATAGAAATCTTTGTTGAGTCTGGGGGGTTTCTACTGCCATTGTTTATTCATTTAATATCTATTAAGTATCCTTTAGTTTGAAGCATCATTTTAGATATTGAGGAAAAAGCAGTAACAAGACAGATTTTTCTTTTCTCTACCTTTCTTGGAATAATCACACAGCCTGTGGAATTTTGCCGGCTCTTAACAGGGTGCTGTAGAGTGGCACATAGATTCCAGCCAAGTATGAAGGTAAAGAAGCTTGGGCTTCAGGGACCCTCACTTTCACAGTCCCTTCTAATACTTGAAGATGGGTCTTAAGAATGTGTATACAAGGTATTTTCTATTTTCTTTGTTTTGGTTTTTCAAAGGTAAGATTTTTTTTTTTTTTTTGCGGTATGCGGGCCTCTCACTGTTGTGGCCTCTCCCGTTGCGGAGCACAGGCCCCGGACGCGCAGGCTCAGCAGCCACGGCCCACGGGCCCAGCCGCTCCGCAGCATGTGGAATCTTCCCAGACCGGGGCACGAACCCGTGTCCCCTGCATCGGCAGGCGGACTCTCAACCACTGCACCACCAGGGAAGCCCAAGATATTTTAACTGAAATCAGTTAGATGGTTGTCTAACCTCCCTGTATTTTTATAATATACAGGGCCTCTGATCAGGCCAAAGGGAAACTGAGTTTACTATTAACATGGCTAGATATGACAATATTATGGTGGTTATATTAAAAAAATCTGTTCTTATTTATTGAAGGTGTATATTGAATATTTATAGACAAAATATGGAATATTTCCCCCAAAAGGAAAAGGGGATACAATTAGAGAAAAACTAAAATAATGTTTATAATTGCTGAAGCTGGGTAATGGATACATGAAGTTTCCTTACATTGTTCACTTTATTTTTGTGTATGTTTGTACATTTCCAAAATAAGTAGTTAAAATTCCAAGACCCAGGATAAATCTGGGTGTGATTTATCTGATGTGTTTTTCACATAACCTGGTAAGTCATTTAATGTGTAATTTCCAGTTTTTTATTCATTTTTCTCCCAGCAGTATTTAAATTATATCTTGGTCTTAATTTTCAAGAGTAGCACATTTGAGTCATATGTTAAATCTTCGTTCTGCTCAAAATGTTCATCATAATGTTTATCTCATCATATTTATCTATCTTTTTAGCTTGCATTCTTGTTTATCCAGTTTATTTTCCATATTACTGATTTTTTTTCTGTAAGTCAATTCTATTACTTATTAATTAATTTAATGAGTTCACTTTGCTTCTTAACCTATACTTCTCTCTACTGACCCTCACTTTGAGCTCTCAGTTCTTCTTTCATAAGGCAATATCTTCTTGCAGCTTTTAAAATGAACCAATCAAACATCTTTTTATGTTAGAAACTGAAAGAGGTGTGTATGAAATAGTCCCCTTTTTTATGCCACAGTATCCCTTCAGAGGCTTCATAGGTACATGGGTGCATAATGCATCTCCTAAAGTAAGCAATGTTTCCCAAATACCTAATTTTCTTTTTGCTGAACATGTGGAGACCTACAAAAATCTCCTGTAACACTACTCCATGGAATCTCAATTTGGAAAATGTTGGCTAAACATTTTTAAAATTGTTTTTATCTGCCCTCAGAAGATTATGGAAGGCAGAAGCTAAGTTCATACCTTGGACCTTGTATGTGTTTTTACCATTACCCAGTTCAATAAAACATTACTTAGTATCTGTAATGGACCAAGTCCTGTGCTGGCTCTAGGAATACAAAAACCAACACTTCTTCCCAAACCAAGATTAGTTCATGGGATCATAAACACATAAACACAGGTATTCTGGCAACAGAGAAAGGAAGGTGAATAAAACTGTCGCTAATGGCACTGAACTAAGGGCTACAAAAAAATCCATTAACAGAAAGATGACTTTTCAGGAGAGAAACCCAATTACTAAGTGGTTTATTTTAAAAAATAAAAGCCAAGTGTTCTCTTTATAAGTTAAGGTTTTTTTTGTTTTGGTTTGGGTTTTTTGTTTTGGGGTTTCTGGGCGGGGGGGGGGCGGTAACCCTGAGGAAAAAGAAAACTAATCCTATTTTGCCAAAATGTTTCAAAATCTTTTAATATGCATTAAAATAAATGGTTGAATTTAGGAAAAAAAAAGGTTATTCTGGTTCAGTACTAAACCTCTAAGATTTACTGAGAGAATGTTTAATATTAGAACAACTGTTTTGGTTCATTAAATTTTTTAAGAGGTTCTTAACTTTAATCAGTGAGAACTCACTCAAGCTTTTAACTGCAAAAGCAGGCTATTTTAAGGTAATGTGACAACTTTAAAATTTGACAAATTTAAAGCTCTTTTTCACACAGTTTTTCATGGGTGCCCCAGAAATTTTGGATTTTCCTAATGAGATAATGTTTATAAATAGAAGGCCATAAACTCTCTGGGATATAAGGACTAATAGAAATGAGTTTTAGAAGTCTAAATTGGGTTTGTACTTAGAGTTTTGAGATTATTTTTTAAAAGCTAATGTTTGTTAAGAGCTTTATGGTTTAGTGTTTTCTTCTGTTCTATTTTGTAAACATTTTTATGTCAGTATCGCGAAAGAAATGATTAGAAAATATAACACCGCGTTAACATTCTTACTATGTCATGAGATATTACACATTGACAAGGAAGTGTTGAATGGTTCTATAGAAAAATAGACAAAAGATATAAAGAGAAAGTGCACAAACAAGTCAAAAATATAAATTGTCAATACATCTGTAAAAACCTGAAAAGCTGAACTTCAACAGTAACAACAGCAACGAAAAAGCATCTATTAAAATGGCAAGAACCAAAGAAGACATCACACTGGTCAAATCATTTAAAAAATAACAGTCCTCTTTTTGGTGAGAGTAAAATATGAATTCTGTTACAATGCTACTGAGTTTGCCAATGGGCATAGCCCTTCTGGAAAGGAGAGAGGTAAAATGTACCTCCCCACACCAAATTCAAAAGCATTTATAGTCTCTGATTCATTAGTATCACTTCTGAGAATTCATTCTCAGGAAAATCTATTCATGGTGTTCAAGCATAATGTCTTTATGAAACACTTGTTATAGTTTGATTTTTTTAAACGCTCATTATTCCCATGTTACAGATGAGAAAGACAAAACCCAGAGATACTGACTTGTACAAAATCCCATAACTAGTCAGTGACAGGCCTGGATCAGACCTTTTAGATGTCAGCTTCATAATTATTGCTCATGCTGAAAATATTTGTTTCAACAAGTTTTTGGACTCTTCTCCATGCTATGCTCAATGTCAGGTTCTGGATCTACAACATTATGTTTACTGAACATTTACTATGGACTAACTTCTTCATATGTGGATTATCTCATCTTATTCTTGAAACAAGCCTTTGGAGTTTCCAACGAGGAAGCTGAGTAACTCTCCAAGCGTCAAATAGCTGAGTTAACAAACCAGCCCAAGCAATCTTACAGAATTCTCTCTCTTAACTATTACACTGAATTATCTCCCCAAGATAAACCACCCATCAATTCTGTCCTCAAAGAGCTCACAGTGTAGTTTCAGAGAGACAGATTTGTTACTGTTAGGAATACATGACAAAAATACTGTGAGGACACAGAGGAGGAAACTAACATAACTATGTTTTGGTCTTCATAGTGCTGATGGGGGTGGTAGGAGGGTCCTCAGTACTATGGTCATTTGTAAGAACAATTTATATTTGAATTTTCAACTCCAGATAATCACATCCACTGTCTGAAAAGACTCTGTAACAAGATACGTATATTTTTACTTATTGATTGAAAATTCTCTATGTGTTTTAATCCCCCTGTTTAAAAGAAAGCAAACCCACAAATATTCGTAGAAAAATAGTAAAATGAAATGCATTAAAACGTTAACAGGATCTATCTACTCTCACCAACAAAAGGATTGTTTTCTTTTCTTTTCTATATGTCTCTATAGTTGCTTTGCTTTTGTAATCAGACAAATGCTATAATATTAGTTTATTTTTTAACTTACACAATGAATATTAGTGTCACACACTTAATTTGCAACCTCTTGGAGGTTAGCTCATAGCCCAGCAAGTATTTAGCAAATATATGGGTGTTTAGAGGCAAAAGTCAGGGAGGTGCCATGTGTACTTTTGGTGATTTTCCAAATTCCAGCCTAGGATCCAACTTCAGGTACTGGGTAAACGTGTACTTAAAGCTTCAGAGTGCAGTGGCAGGACTGGCCACAGAAACAGCAGAGTAGCCATGAAGCTGAAGTGCTGGTTGTCAAACCAAATAAGAAAATGTATACCATTGTATTTGAAAATATGTAATTGTTATACAAATACAAGATATATTATCAAGGTTTGAAAGCATGAAAAGGAGTCTCATTAGCAGAAAATCCACCAAAGAAATACTGCTATCCAGAGTGTTCCTGGCTTTGATCCCAGCCATAGTATAACCACTGTTAGCCAGTGGTTAGTAGATGCTCTCTTGAAGGTAAATTTTGGGTGAAGTAATTTTCAAGCTCAAATACAAAGAGCAAACATCAGTCGAAACTTCCTTATACTAAAGTGCTTAAGGGCGTTGCTCATTTATTTGAGCCTCCTCACAATAGATTTTTGTTGTCATCACTACAAATGTGGGATAAGAGGCTTAGCTAGGATAAATAACTTGCTCAAGGTCACAATCTTGTGAGTTGCAAAGCCAGGAACGAAACCCAAGCAGAACTGGACTCATGCATTACTGGGTGATCTGTTGCACTGAAGAAATAAATTATTAAACATTTGGAAATTTGATAATAACTTCTCCCGTGTCTTTTACTTTTACTACCATCCACCTAGCCTATAACAACTCTTCCAATAAACTGCATAACATATTTTTAAAATGCTAATTAATATATAGTTATCATTTAAAGTTTATGAGTTAATTTGGCAGACTTGAACACACCCAGAAGTCCTAGAAAATGAGAATTAAGATTCTCTGGTGTGGATAAAAGAGATAAACTAGCAGAAAATACATTCCTTTATCCCCTCTTTATTATATAGTGTTTTGAATAGCTATATGTGATTTTGTAGTTTTTTTCAAGTATGCCCTCAAACTCAGTAATTCACAAGTTCTTCACTTCTCTATTATTCCACTTTGAACTTAGAAAATTTGATAACTCCCACTGTTTACTGACTCCAAATGTGTCTACTATAATTTTATAGGGAATAATTCTGCACCATTATCTCCACAGAGTGTTCCCTACTCTAGGAGTTGGGCAGTGGGGGGAGTGTTAAAGAGAACAAAGTGTACTTTCTAATTCTGATTATCGCACTAATTATTAACATGAATGTGTAATTAATGCATAAGGTCAAGAGGAGAGTCTCTACCTCATCTTTGGCAGGTATAAGATATATAGAAGAGTATAAAGGTAGGAGAATCTCCTAGAGGTCATAGGTGTCCCTACTGGAGGTGTGCAAGTCCAACTTTAAGAAATACTGGTAGAAAGTTAAACGGGGAATTCAGAAAGAATATGATGAAACAACATGGAATAGCGGAAATACGGGAGAATTAAAGTCCCATCTGTGTAATGTATAAACTACGTTACCTTGGGAAGTTTAATAAAAATTGTTATTCTTACCTAATCCCATAGGGATATTTTAAGAATTAAATGAGTTTATGCAGAATTCTTACACATGCTAGAACACAGTAGGCACCAAATATGTGAAAGCTTTCATATCCACTCTTAGATTACTAATTTGGGGACAATTATATTTACTGTTAAGGGTTATCATGAGAATTACATGAGTTTCTATGAAGATGAAGTTCGCCACTCTGTACCAGTCAAACTCTGGATGAATCTCTTTGTTCTTGGTTAAGCCTTTGTTGAAACATTAATTCATTTTTAAAACTCGGTTGCAGAATTTACACATTTTCACATGGTATCCTACCTATCCACTCCAGTGAATTTTCTATTCTGTTTGCAATAAGCAAGTTTCATTTTTATAATGTGACCTAAATACTAATAAATGTTATTTTGAGGGGGGGGGAAAAAAAAACCTAGTTCTAGGAAAATTTGGCCACAAGGGGGAGGTAGAAGAACTTGCTCGGGAGATCCAGCAGTGTTTTTCTTTGTCTAATTTCTCCTCCTTATTTTCCCCCTCACTTCCTCAGCTCTGTTTGGCATCTTGTACCTGTCTTTCAGGCTTCCTGATTCTAAAAATACCCTTATAGGCTCTATACTTGGAAAGTTTATCGAAGCCCACCACCTTTTGATATCAGAGTGATATCTGCAGGATGAGGTAAGTGGTGCCTTGCTGACAATGCTGCCTTCAATTCCAAGTCTGTCCTTATGGATTGTAAAGCAATAACTGCTCACTGCAGCACTGTCCTAGTGTAGTTAATCACCGAGAAGGAATTATCTGTGGACATGGTAAGATGGCTGTATAAGGGCTGGAACAACACCTATATGGGAAGAGGTCCTTTTCAGGTCCTGCTCTCTCAGGGAAGCACTCATTTAGATTGCCTGATTTTAGTTTATAGGATTTCTCTGGAATCTACCTGTTTTGTTACTACTAGGGGCTCTTTGTCTGCACTTGATTATAATTCAAGCTTTAGGCTACACAGATTTGATCAATTGTTTTTGAGGTTACTTATTTAATAAGTATGTACTGTAGGCCATGTATATCATACATTCTTCTAGGCACTGCTTATGGACTCAAATAAGGCAAAGGCAAAGGCTCTGTTCCTGAGGAACCTGTAGTGTAATAGGTTATTTTCTTCTGCTAATATTCGAACTGTATGGATATCTTTATATTCTAAAAGCTTTTAGTTCTCACTTCCTGCAGAGTTAAGTCCAAATCTCACAAAATATAAGGCTCTATGGATTAGGGTCCTTGTAGGAAGATGATACACTGAAAAGAAACTGTTTACAAAGGTGTGTGGGGGGAAGGGGAAGGAGGAATTCACACTTGGTGGTTAAGCCTTAGCCTCTGTCCCTGAATTGGGAGAGACATGCACCTGTAAGAGATGGTCACTTTGGTAGTTAAATGGCTGGGATTCAGCCTGGAAAGTAGGAAGCCAAGAAGACAAATGTCTCAATTTATCAATCACTCCTGCTGCCTCATAATCTTCTGCTGCATCCACTGGCAGAACCTAATAGGAAGTCAGATGGTAAGAGAACATGGTATATATGGTCCCCAAAATTTGGCCTCCTGGAACCCAGAGCAGGGTTGATTAAGGTGGAGTGTGCATTGGGAAGGGGTCAAACAGAATATCCAGCACAAGGGCCACTTCCAATCTACTCTATATTAACTTGCCATGTATTCTGGTTCTATCCTTCTATTTGCATTCCTATTTGCTACTATTCCAATTTTTATAAATGTAGATAACTCTGCAGCTAAAATTCTCTTTAACAGCAACATTAAATCAATAAATACTTTTAGAATGCATACTACATGCCAGACATATTTCTAGCAGCTGAAAATGATCTCTGTTCTTCCGGAGCTTTCCTTTGAGTGAGTGATGTCATTACAAAGAGGGTATAGTACAGTGTATGATAAGAGAAAGACACATCGGGGTAACTAATGTGTTACTAGGGGAATTCAGAAGGGTTTTCCAAACATAATAATGACTAGGCTTATTTGTGAAAGATGACACAAGAAGAAAGAGAATGGAAAAGAATGTTCCACACAGAAATGAAAGTTTGACCAAGGACCTGGAAATAAGAGAGAACACAAGCCTTTTGTGGAACTGCAGGCAGTTCATACTGCAGTGTGGAGCTGGAGGTGAAAGATGAGGTAGAGAAGTGAGCAGAGGCAGAGCACAAAGGCCTTGGAAGCCATGTTTGGGAACTGGGCTCTTGGGTAATTGGGGGGCACTGAATATGCTCTGTTTTCTGCAAAAATCCTTGTCACAAAATGTTTGAGAGTTTTTCCTAAGAAAGGAGGCTGTTGGAGGGAAAACCAGAATTTCTCCAATATGTCCTGGTTCTGAAGCCCTTTGATCTGTGGTTGCTCCCTGTGTGGTTCCACTAACAGTCCACCGAGACTAAAACAACCAGGATTAAAAACTGTCCAAATGTTGTCTTGGTGCTTTTTGCCATAACCAGTGGGTCACCTCTAATTCAGCATTACTGAACTTTAATCCCTATGACAATAAAGACCTCCTCAGTGTTTGTCACTGCCTAGGCCGGTGACTATCAGAGCATCAGCTTGTGGAGGTAAAGCCTCTATTCTCTGTAACCCCTGGCCCCCCTACTCCCCTTCCCTTGCCCCAGAGCTGGAAATCAGACTGTCTACATTTAAGTTCAGGCTCTGACTTAAAATAGTTTTGTGACATTCTTTCCAATTTTTCTGAAGCTCACTTTCTCATCTGTGAAATCTTGAGAATTCTAACTTTTGTATTGAAAATTCACTACAGGTTCTTTAAGGATGAAGTGAGACAAATTTTTTTACAAGGAGCTGCTGCCTGAGGTTCCCATGGTCTGGCTGTAGGGGAGGTGCTTCTGGTCCTTAGTACAAGGTACCATAGAAAGAAGCCTTCTGGGCTGAGGTCCATGGTGTTGGAAGGAGGTGGTAGGGAGGCAAGTAGGACAAGTTAAGGCACTGATTAAGTGGTGGGGCAAAGCCCTGGGGATGGGCAGTGGAGCAAATCTAGTTGTTATGGTTCACGATGATTCTACCTCCTTGACAAACATTGTGACTCTGTTTTTAAATATTTTAGTAGGCAAGACTATCCTTGGGGAGGTAGGAAGCCGGCATAGTCTCTGTGGTTTCCAGGCTATAGGAGGATAGCACCTACATGGTTTGTGTCCCTGATGAATATTGAATGGATATCTTGAAGTCCATGCTTCTGTTTCTGCAGAAGGAAGCTGAGTAGCATCATGCCCTTTCCTGAGACTCTCAGAAATGAGCACAGATGTGCCAGTGGAACGCTTGCTTCCCTCTTTGGTGCCTAAACTCAGAGGGCAGACAGCTAGGTTCAGTGCCAGGATTCCACCCTGGAACAGCAAACAACTTAGCATCCGGACTGCTCTTGAATATGCTACACCTGATCCCAATGACAGTCCAGGATGCCAGCATCTCAGGAGAATATCTGATTCCTTTTCCCAGTTGGAAGCAAAAGGATTAGTATAATTAATTCAGGGCTGCGTTTGAGGCTGGGGGAGGGTATGACCAAAGCAGATAAATGGGTATGCAAAGAGTGAGAGAACTGGTGCCCTCGGTGGATCGGAAGCCATGGAGACATAGGCAAGTCAAGCAAGCACACGGGAAAGAGGTCTGGGTGAAGGTCAGACCTAAATGCTGTTTCCCTCCCACATACCTTTTATAAGGTCTCTGGAAATTGATGGTCAGGCAAGCTGCTTCTTCTCACACGAGTAGTGACAGGATCAATGCTTGAATCTCGGTCCTGCATAGGTGAGCAAGTAATTTAACTTAACACTCATTTTCCTGACCTGTAAATATAATAATATTTCTGACTCAGCTATCTCAAAAGGTATTATGAATTTCAAATGATATTTATCTGATATTCATTTTAATCAATATATAATAAAATCTCTCTCTATATATAGCACTATATGTGGAATCTCTCTATGCATCAAATATATGCTTGCTAATTTTAATTTTAAAAGATGATTTACTAATTGAAAAGTGCTGGAAAATTATAAAGCTTGTGTGGGTCATTTTTTCCCATTTGATAAAAGCATTGCTATTTAATCAAAATGTTTATTTATAATGATTTCAGATAAGGTAGCCTAAATTTTTACTCTTCATTTTGTGGTTATATTATTGCACATATTTGGTCTCCTAGTAATTTTTCTTGTAAGTGTTCAATTTTCCTTCACCATGTTGAAATCCCAATAGCAGGCGAAATGAGACAGTAAAGCTCAGGTCCACGTGAATCACAGCAAATGTCTTGAATTCTGGCGGTATAGTAGAATATAGTTTTCATTTCTGATTAATTCCAGTAGTCTTGCTTCATCTGCCAGTGCATAAACTTGAAATTGAACTCTACAGATATTACAGAGGCATGTTTTGCTCATTCATTCTTTCATTTATTAATTCCATAGATATCTACTGACTTAACCCCTTATGAGCTAGGCATTGGCTGGTTGCTGGTGATGCAAATTAAAATCAGGCATAGTTTCCACTAGAGTCTATGTTCTAGTGGAGGAGATACCCACAGGGAAGAAGAAAGTTGTGATGTAGAATGATATCAGAAATGGAAGCTTAGGGCAATTTGGGAGCATGTTTTCTCACTCTCATAAATATATTTTTTTGACAGCAGAACCCAAACAATTTGATTGCATTTTTAAATTCTTTAAGAACTCCATATTCTGCTTGACAGAGAAAGAAATGCCTTGTATGTACAAATTACTGTGTATACTGAAATACAGATTCCTTAGCATCAGCAGTCAAGACAAAGCTGATAATTTGTTTCAGACATTCTACTACCACCATAATTTTCTTGAATCGTAATTTTGAGCTTTGTTTGTTTATTCTTATTTCTGTGAAACTTCTTTCATCTCCCCCTGCCCCCCAGTAATGTCTGTGGGGTTCCCATTTTTTGAGTCATTTAGAAATAATAATCACAATTTATTTTTTCAGGATGATTTCATAGAAGACAAAATTGTATCAACCACTGGAACAAAACAGCGTCCTAGGTATTCTTTGTAATGTGCCTTATAATCACTAATTTGCATATCAAATAACTTTTTCATATGTATCATTAACTCAGCAATACTTTAGACATTTATTAATTTTTCCTGTTTCATTTATTCATTCATCAAAATTTATTGGCACAGCCATTCTGTGTGAGACCTCTGCTGGGAGATTTTATAAATATATTTTATACATATATTATATATATATATATATATTAAAAACTGTATATACATGTATACACGGTTGACCCTTAAACAATGCAGGGATTAGGGGCACTGCACAGTTGCAAATCCAAGTATAACTTTACAGTTGGTCCTCAGTATATGCCCTTCTGTGTCTGTGGATTCAACCAACTGTGGATCCTGTAGTACTGTAGTACATATTCTTTGAAAAAAATCTGTGTATAAGTGGACCCATGCATTTCAAACTCTTGTTGTTCAAGAGTCAACTGTATACACATGCCTTCAAGTACCTGCCTTCAAATAATAGTCTAGTGGCATAAACAGACAAGATCACAGGAGAGGAAATTTTACCTTTGCTAAGTGCTAAATGAATTAGATGGTTCATTTAAAAAAAAAAAAATAAGGTAGTGAGAGAAGATTCAGAATTCCAGAGATATACATTTATCAAATGAACTTGTCAAAAGCTACACCTAATATAGCATAATCAGATATTACATATGAGCAGTAAAGACTTCCTTTTGCTTTAAGAAAGGAGGGGTTAAAAAAAAGATTTGTCTACAGGCAAGTTAATTTACAACTTTTCTTAGTTGAGGCACTGACAGTCAGGCTCCCACTAGTCTCTAATAGAAATACTATGACGTAAAAGGCATTCAAAAACTTTTTTGGATACAGAACTGTACAATATCTCACATTTTTTGTTTTTTTCCTTATTGTTAATTACATAAATTATTTCTTGAAATGGAATTGCCCAAACCCGGGGGTACCATGTTCTTCTAGTTACAATTTTGTGGTGTAGCTTTGTAGTTGAAAAAGGAGTTATGTGGCAAATGGCCAAAAGGTCACCAGGGCCTGTGCATTCAATTGCTCAAGGGTCCCTTGGCACACTAGCTTAAAGAGGAAAATAGACTTATACTGAAAATAAAAGAAACTGATAGAAATACCATGTCCCTAGTGTTCCAAAACAGGTGCTTTTTTAACTCCACAGTATGTGGAAGTCCTCAGAGCCATGTCAATGCTGAGCGCCTTCATTTTCTTAAGACTCCTATATACATCTAGACATTATACAAGTAAAACACGACCAAAAAAACAAAACTAAACAAAACCTCTATGAATTTGTGATATTGTGATTTATAAGAAACATATATTGGTCATTCAGATGACCAAAATATATTTCTCACTGTTTCTAAATTCCTTGAAATTTGCTGTGATAAGAGCAATAAAGATGTCTTTTGTTACGTTAATAAGGTGACTTCTGGAAAGCCCTTAGGTACCCTAGGGATGGGGGGATCTGACTGCTAGAAGAACCAACCAGTGATTAGAGGGTTGGAACTTTTGGTCGTCTCTGGGGAGGGAAGAGAGACTGGAGATTGAATTCAATTGCCAATGGCCAGTGGTTTAATGGATAATGCCTATGTAATGAGCCCTCCATAGAACCCCCAAAGGACAGGGTTTGGAGAGTTTCTGGGTTGGTGAACACTTGGAGATTTGGAGATAGTGGCATGCTCAGAGAGAACTTGGAAGCTCCATGCCCTTTACCCATCCCTTGCCTGATACATCTCTTTCATCTCACTGTGTCTGAGTTATATCCTTTTATAATAAACAAGCAATCTAGTGAGTAAATGGGTTTCCTGAGCTCTGTGAACCACTCTAGCAAATTAATTGAACCCAAGGAGGGAGTCTTGGGACCCTCTGATTTATAGCCAGTTGGTCAGAAGTATAGGTAACATCCTGGATTTAGAACTGACATCGGAAGCAGGGGAGGGATAGCAGTCTTGTAGGACTGAACCCTTAACCTGTGGAATCTGACACTATCATTGGGTAGATAGTGTCAGAATTGAGTTGAATTGTAGGACACTCAGTTGATGTCAGAGAATTTGCTTGACTGGGTGGGAGTGGGGTGGAAGAGGAGTGGTTAACCTCATCCTCATGAATTAAAATTTGCATCTGGACACTTTTAGAGTCCAAATCACTTACAAACTTTTAAAGCAAATACATAAGTTATTCTGTCACTTTTGTGCCTTCTCTCATTAACCCTCTTCAGAGTTAAGTCTTCCTGTAATAACATTATCCCTGCCCTGGTATAGCTTACCTCTAGTGTAATACCCACGCCCTGTGTTGATTGCTGCTATCATAGCACTAATTGTTGGAGTGGTTCTGCAGATGCATGAGAAAGAAACATAATTACTTAGGTTTATGTTAGAAAGTGTTAAATTATTTCTATCTGTAGGGTTTATGTGTTTTACTTATTTAATGTCTAGAGGTCTTTAAGATGCTTAAGATAAGAAGAGAAGGAACAACAGGAATAGTTGCAGACTGTGTTGATGACACCGAGTATTCTGGGACAACTCTTGGCTCACAGAAAAATCAGAAACCATAAATAATCTTATATTCACCCAGGAAATTTCTACATATAATTTAAAACTCATTTTTACTAGAAAACTCATCAAATTGTGGAAAATGTCTTTACAATAATAATTACTTCACTAACAAGTTCTTTTCAATTACTTAGTTTTCCAACCAGTAAAACAGCCAAATCATTATGGTATGTTCTTTCAAGCAGTTGCAAAAGTAAATAGGTTTACCTCAGTCTCTTATCAAATTGTTCTTATGTTTAGAATATATTAAAAAGTGTTGGTTGGTGAGATCTCTAAGGGAACTATGTGGTTTCCCCTTTTTGACTCAGATAGATTTGGCCATATCTGCAGCACAGCACTTTTCTAAATGTACTTCTAAATATGAGAGATTTTTTTCCAAGAAGGTTTTGAAACTGATCTTGAAGGCAGTATCAGACAATTTTTCATTTGTTTGTTTGATCAGGTTTTTTGTTTGTTTGTTTTGCTCCTAGTCAAGACATTTCTTTTTAGCTCCAAAATTTCTGATGATTTTTCCTTCAAAATTTGCATGCTTGGCTTTTAAATGTTGCTGAAAAAGTGTTTCCTGCAGTAATTGTTCAGTTTCTTTTTTTCACACAACAGATCCTGGAATTTAGTCTAATTTGCATCTCCCCAATAATAAAGCCTATACTTTAAATAAATATCTCAGTATATCCTGTGTTTTTTTATGTTGATGACTGTTGCTTAGTACCGAGTCACTAATCCTGGCTGAGAAGTAATATCATCTTTGCTTTCAAGTTTTGGTTTTGTTTTTGGGTTTTTTGTTTTTTTGTGGGAAGCCTCAGGGACTAGACAAAAATGGCAAGTTTTCTAATCTGTTGCTACAAATAAAATGTCCTACTTTCCAAACTTTCATGATGAAAATATAAGCTTGGCTGACTGAGAAGAGCAAGGTTCTGCTGACTTGTATGCACAGGTGTGTGGTGAAACTTCTTAGGAATACAGAACACAAAACTTATTTTATCCCAGATTCTAAGTAAAATGTTTACTTCTTGAAAACATACCATGCTACACAGACGTAGAAAACAAATTTATGTTTACCAGGGAATAAGCGGGGGAGGGACAAATTGGGAGATTGGGATTGACAATATACACTACAATATATATAACAGATAATAAATAAGAACCTACTGTGTATCACAGGGAACTCTACTCAATACTCTAATGGCATATATGGGAAAAGACTCTATAAAAAGAGTAGATATATGTGTATGTATAACTGATTCACTTTGCTGTACACCTGAAACTAACACAACATTGTAAATCAACTATACTACAACAAAAATTTTAAAAAGAATGCACCATGCTTATCCGGTGCCTTCACTCATACCCTAGCATACCATCTGCTAGGTGGTGAATATATCCTGCTGAGAAGCCTGGTTTACCTTCCTGCCCCAATCTGGCCCTAACCACAGTGAACTTCTCAAACTGCAATTAAAGTGATTTTTCTCTCTTAATTATAATTCTTATAATATCACTCTGCTGCTTAAAATACTTAAAAGGGGTTCTGCTATCTCTGTTTACCTCCAGAATATAAGTCAAAACTCTGAAACCAAGTTTACAAAGCTTTTGATGGTCCATCACAAACAGGTTAATGTCTGCCTCTGCAGCCTCCAAAGTTACCATTTATCTCCTCACATACATTCTAAACTTTTCTCAGTTCCCTGAATTCTTCACATTCTTTTCCTTTGGATCCTCGCCTGTGCTATTCCCTCTGGCCAAATCACTGTCCCAGAACTTCATACTCCCCTCCTTTCTTGGTTAGTTCCGCTTTATCCTTCAGATAAAGACTTTCCCACCTTACCAAGTTTAGGTCAGTTTCTCTCAGAAATGAACATGCAATCTCTACTTCCCTATCATAGCACTTGCCACATTATTTTGATTTCCTGGTTGTCTGTTCTTCCTGTGATCTTCCAAAGGCAGAGACAAACTGTCTTTATTCTGCTTTGTTCTTAGTCTTTAACATAGTGCCTTGCAAATGATTGGGATTCAGTAAAAATTAGTTGAAGTAGTGAATGGCCAACGTAATAGGCAACCACCAGTCGAAAGTCAATCAAGAGACAACATTACAAGAGGAACAGCATATCTTTCCCAAGGCTTTAAATTTTACAATGTGCTTTCCATTCTATGATTTGTCCCTCTTCCTCTCCTGCCACCCAGATGAGACCAAAGAGTACATATCTCTTTAGAAGTGCACAACAGGACTCTGATGTGAGGTGGGTTGGACAGGAGATAATAATCTTTCCTGAGGCACATGCACACTCCCAAGGGGGCATTTGTAATACTTCTTACTCTATATTGTAATAATTCTTTCCTCTAATAGTCTGTAAGGATTTTAAGAGCAGCAAGCTTGTCTGATCTCCAGTGTTGAACCTTGAGTCTAGCATATAGTACTAGAGTTTATCATATAGTACATTTAATGAATGAAAATCAATTTCATCCTATGGAAACCTTGGCCTCAGAAACAGAATAACATATTTGAAGTTCACAACTACTAAATTGTTGTGGAGGCATGAAAGGCATAGAAATCAGAATTTTTGACTCAGAATTTGATCATATTCCAAATTTTTGATTCAGTTAAATAATTATTTAATAGTAATCTGACTCTAAGTTAAAAGACACACCAGACTGGCAAAAACTATGTAATAAATTCCATGCCTCTAATCAGTAAAAGAGGCAACCAGTAGGTAGGGAAACACAGACCTCAACTTCTCTAAAGGTGATGTCAGGCAAAGTATAATACAGAAGAGAGACAAGTAACCAGGCAGCCTCCTTTCTGAGTCTGAACCATAGGTTCATCTTCATCATGGTGGACAATTTTATTCCATCTCTCTCTCTTTTAAATTTCTCATTGAGGTAAAACATATATAAACAAATGAACACAACTCAAAAGAATAGTACCAGCACCCCAAATGCCCCCCATTGCACCCCCTCTCAATGACTGCCCCATTCCTTCCATTCTACTTTCCATCCCTTTTCCAGATGTGTTGCTAGTATACAAGGCATATAAGGAAGAAATGTCACCATCTCTGGAAAGAGGGCTCTCACAATCTATTAGAAGAGGCAATTTTATTCTAATAGATATGAGACCATGCACTAAGAGGCTGGCAATCTGAGCAAATTAAGAAAACTCAAAAGAGGGAATCTTTTGTAGACTGAGATGGGGGAAACAAAAGTCTTCAAAGAGGAGGTGAAAATTTAAAGAGAGTTTTGAAAATTAGTTTCCCAGGTTGGAAAAAGGAGAAAAGTAGAGTATCCCAGCCAGAAGAAAATATCATCATGGTGAAAGGAAAGGGACTAGCTATTTGAGTGAAGGCTGGTAGTCTAATGTGATGTGGTTAGAGCAGCAGGTTTCAATCTTGGTTTGTGATCAAAATCACCTGTTAGGCTATTCGTGGGCTACACACTAGACCTACAGAATCATGTACTCCAGGGATACAGGGATAAGACCTACATGTGTGGGTTATTTACAAAGCCTCACAGTTATTTTGGTTTGCAGACAAAATTGTGAATGACTGGACTGGAAGAAAAAGTACCTTAAAGAATGTGAAGTACTATGTAGATGGTGGGTCAGGGTGGATTGGAAATTTTGAATGCCAAGGTATATATTTTGGCTGTATTCTTTATTGTTTCCTAAACATGCCTAATTATAAGAATTCCAAGGATACTGGTAAAAATCAGCTTTCTTGACCCCACTCCAAACCTACCAAATAAGAATTGACAAGGGAGGGGCCTGGAGATTTCTCTTCCTCCCATCCTCCCTTCCCTCCCTCTCTCCCTCTTTCTTTCCTTCCTTCCTTCCTTTCTTTTTTCTGTTATAAACTGCATGTTTGTGTTCCTCCCCCCACCATATTTATATGTTGAAACCCTAATCCCCAATGTAATGTTATTTGGAGATGGGGGTCTTTGAGAGATAGTGTTCATGATGGGATTAGTGCCCTCGTAAGAAGAGAGAGCTTGCTTCTCTCATTCTCTGCCATGTAAGGACACGATGAGAAGATGGCCACCTGCAAACCAGGAATAGGTTTGTCACTAGGAACCAAATCTGCTAGCACCTTGATCTTGGACATCCCAGCCTCCAGAATTGTGAGAACAAATATTTGTTGTTTAAGCCAACCAGTCTATGGTAATTTGTTATAGTAATTTGTTATAGCAGCCTGAGTAAAACTCTCCCTTCCTTCCTTCCTTTTTCTCTGTCTTTCAAAAGAACTCAGGCAATTTTCATGATTACTCACATGGGAAACTTTTTGTTTTTCAGCCGGTTGGGAGTCATTTAGACTTTATAAGAGTCAGATCTTTCATAAAGATCATCCTGGTAGAAATTCATTTCTTGAGGAAAAGAAAGATTTAAATGAGGGAGAGGAAATAAAGGCTTGTTATATAATTTTGGGGCTAGCTGATTAGGGGCGACTTTAGTCTTTAGTGTGAGACTATGTCCAACACATACCTGGTGCTCAGAAATGTGTTAATGTACTGTTTTAAAGGGCATTTTAATAGGTGAAATAATGAGGATGTGGTGAGCATTTGAATATGGGGTGGGGAAGAAGAAGCACTGACCACGATTTGGAGATTTCTAGCATGAAATGTTTGATGAGTGGTAATGCCGTGCAATGAGACCGAATTGAGTGTTACTTCTTAGATTCAAACTTAAGAAAAAGACTGTTCCTTAAAAAGAAGTTATCAGCAAATGACTTTGAACACAACAGAACCTCATATAATTCCTCTCCCCTCTTTATACTTCTGTCAAGTCATAGCCATACCTCCAACACAAATCTCATACTCACACAAGTGATGTGTACTTGCATGGAATAATGGGTTGTGCATTTAAGGTCCACACTTTAGACTGGCAAAGCCAATTTTCACACCCGTCAGATCCTCTCCCTTTTGCTCCACTCTCCTTCCTTACTCAGAGCAACTATTTTTTCCTCTATAATAGCTTTCGTACATGAAAAAGAGAGAGAGCATGGCTGACTGAAATGACAGCTGTCTGATTTTGTTATAGTATCTGCTGCAAAATTCCGAGTGAGCAGTGTAACTTGGTGCTAGAATTTGAAACAGAAGGGCAAAACGCTAATTGAATCTAATCTTCAAATAACCAGAGTAATAAAAGAGAAATAAGGGTGGAATTTCATAGAAGTTCAATTTGAGAACTCTTGTAGCTGCTCAATTTGAGAACTCCACATAACAATTACCTGTATATTAGCTGATCATAGGTGAGTCGATTTTTCACCTCAGTGAACATTTTTCTGGCAATAAAACAAGTGGTGCTTTCTTCCTTATTACAGTAAAACTGCCACTGGGCTCCATTTAATAAGAATTAACTGTCAATAAATTACAGCATCAAATTATGTACCATGACATAACTTGGTGTGAAAAATCTAAGCAGCTGCAAGACCCCATGAAGTTAATTCAAGCTGAGCTCAGAAGAAAAACCCTTAATTACTTCCTGGAACCTGTGGATCTATTTTCAGTTCCTGGTGTCATTGGGATCACAGTTTAGATGAATTACCAGCAAATGCTCATGAAAGGCATCAGTGGGAATGCACTACAGAAATGGGGGTCAACTCTTTTTTATTCTTGGATTTGCCTCTGGCTTTTATTACTAAGTGTGTCTCTACAAATTGAGAAATCACAGCTGGATTTAGAAGAATCTAGATTTTATATTTGGAAGGAAACATATACTCATTAAGTTCTACCTCCCACAAAGAATAAGCTTCCCTCCTTTGTCATTTCTGAAAGATGGTCAGCCTCTGCTTATAAAAGCTCTATGAGCAGGGCTTATTACCTCCCAAAGCAGCTTATTCTTATGATAGGACAAAGTTTCAGAAATTGTGGTCAAAATCTATCTGATTTTGGTAGTCTTTCTAGGTCTAGTTCTGTGAATGGGAATAGAGTTTCCCAAATTTGTGTGATTAATATCACCCTTTGCACTTGCTAAACCTATAAATTACCTGGCCTTTTCCCTTGGGAAATTCTGAACCAGAAAG
The DNA here is from genome assembly GCF_964270905.1 of Leucopleurus acutus. Lineage (NCBI taxonomy): Eukaryota > Metazoa > Chordata > Mammalia > Artiodactyla > Delphinidae > Leucopleurus > Leucopleurus acutus. The sequence goes on from NC_139150.1 coordinate 28,724,730, forward strand.
TCTGAGTTTGGTTCTGGGAATCTGTATTTTATCACATATATCAGGTGATTATTGCTCTCTGATAAGTTTGGGAAACACTTCTCTAATCACTTCTCAGACACAAAGAATCATCTGGGGATCTTGTTAAAATGCAGATTCTGGTTTAATGAGTCTGGGATGAGACCTGAGATTCTGCATTTCTAAGGAGCTCCCAGGTGATGCCAATTCTTCTGGTAGGTGGACCACACATTGAGTCGCAAGACTCGAATAATGTCAAACATTTCTTTTTAAGATGATGGTTCTTAATATATTATTGAAGACAACAATTTCTCCTTAACTTCTATTTCTCTAATCACCAAGCTAAAAGTCTTTGATTACTTTAGTAATTTCTCATACAGTTTGGATATGCTGTGGTCTCCACACCCTTCATCACATTCTTCATCATCTTGGTTATTTTCTCCTGACTTCACCTTGTTTTGCTAATATCTCTCTTAAAATATAATGTACACAATTCAATACAATTCTCCTAATATGCTTTGAAATTTGTGCTCAAATCATATTGATTTTGTAATCTGCCAAAATCTTTAAATCTTCCCTGCTTAAACTGCTTCTAAGCATGGTCTTTAGAAGCTGACTTAATTTCATTTTGGTGGGTATATACTGAATCTATATGTTATCTCTGTTAAGTCTCCCATTTCCTTTATTCTTTGAGAAAAATTTGAATGTTATTGTGTCACCTGTAATACTAGCTATCCCTTCCAACTTTATTTCATTTTTCCTAGTTCTTCCTTAATGTCTTTTTCAGAATGCTGAAAAAAATACAGTATTTGCTGACATGGAGATGACTAATGTAAAGTGACAAGTTGCTGTCTTCTAGTATGGTTTTTAAACAACTGCAACTCTACCTAATATTACTATTATCCAGCCATTGAATTTTTAATATGGGCTCTACTTGTATTTTAGTTTCCACAATTCTTTGTTGTGTGGGACTGCCTTGCATATTGCAGTTCATTTACCATCCCTTGACACAACTCTCTAAATGCAAATAGCACTCCCTATACCTATTTCCAAATGCCCCCAGTATACAAGACCTTCCCTGATTGAGAACTATCCAGCCTATATTTTACCTTCTTTCCAGAGTATATCAGAGGAGTCTTTACTCACTACTTCTCTGAAATCCAGTCTCTTTGTGTTGAACTAAGACCATTCCTTGTGTAAGAGCTAAGACCATTGCCTCCACATAATTTAACTATTGGGACTAGCAACTGAGACCATCTGTGTCAATATGATTTAACTGTTTGCTCAGGAAATTTTTAACCAGAAAGATAAACTGGCAAATCAGTAAATAATTTCATTTTTTTGCTTGAATAAATTTTTACAGACTAAAGTACATATCTGAGTGAATGATTTTCACGCCAGTTCATTTACATAGACACACAGCTTGCTTATCAGAGCAATAGTTTGATTATCAAGATTTGCTTTAAGATCTTCAACCTGCTGTTGCAACAGTTTTAAATGATATGTCACAAACTTTTCCCAACCCCAATTAATTTCCTTAAATTACTTTAGCTCAGACTCCAAAGACCAAAACCTTCCCTAATTTCTCCCCTTTAAGACATTATTGAAACTATTAAGGTGGTGATCTCCCTTGCTTCAATAAGCTTGATGAACTCAGTTGGGTTAACAGTTTCTTTGGTGGTCTTGTGAGGGAGCTGACAATGTTTATTCACAAAGACTTTAAAATATTCCTAGTGGTGGGCTTTTGATATCTTGACCTATGAATCCTATGAAGATGCTGAATACTTGCTCCAAGCTTGTTAATGATTGATACATACTTTTGCCATTATTTAGGAGAAGAAAAGAAATGGAAAAAGAAAAGAAGAGGTATTGATGACGATGATTGAAAGGAAATGATCAAGAAGAGGAGTAGGTAGATGGAGAAGAAAATGAAGACAAAATAAATAATAAAAGGAGAGGGAAAACACTATGGGAAGTATGTAACAACAAAGAGGAATGAGGAAAAAGAAAAACTATGATGAATTACCTTTTCCCTCCTTGTTCTTTTCATCATGGAAATAGGTTGTGACTCCTTATTTTTCCCAGGCAGCATGATTTCAGCTACAAATATGGACAAAAAGAAGAAAGGTAATGAGAATAATCAGGGTATAGGGTACAAATACAAGGACATGACTGGTCACTTCACTCATTTTGCAGATAAGGCATACTCCTTCTTTGCAGAGATAACTCTTCCTACCCAATAATCTATTTGTTGTTGCTTTTGTTGTTGTTTTATTGTAAAATATACATAACATAAAACTGACCATCTTAACCATCTTTAAGTGTACAGTTCAGTGGCATTAAATACATTCACATTGTTGTGCAACCATCACTACCATCCATCCCCAGAACATTTTTCATCTTCCCAAACTGAAACTCTATACACATTAAACAATAACTGTCCATTTTCCCCTCCCCCCCAGCCCCTGGAATCCACCATTCTACTTTGTGTCTCTGTGAATTTGACCACTCCAGCTACCTCAGAGAAACAAATTCATACAACGTTTGTCCTTTTGTGTTTGGCTTACTTGACTTAGTGTAATGTCTTCAGGGTGCATCCACGTTATAGCAGGTGCCAAAACTTAATTCTTTCTTAAGGCTGAATAATAGTACAGTGTGTGTATATTTCACATTTTGTTTACCCACTGATGGACAGTCAGTGGACACTTGGCTGTTTATACTTTTCGGTTCTTATGAATAATGCTGCTATAAACATTTGTGTACCAATATCTGTTTGAGTCTCTGACTTCAATTCTTTTGGTTATATACCCAGAAGAGCAATTGCTGGTTCATGTGGTAATTTTTGTTTTCCACAGTGGTTTTTTATATTCCCAATGTGCAAGGGTTCCAATTTCTCTACATCCCCATCAACACTTGTTATTTCCTTTTTATTATTATTTTTTATAATAGTCTTTCTAATGGGTGTGAAGTGGTTTTGATTTGAATTTTCCTAATAATTAGTGATGTTGAGCATTTTTCATGTGCTTATTAGCTATCTGTATATCTTCTTTGTAGAAATGTCTATTCAAGTCCTTTGCCCATTCCTATCCAATAATCTATTGAGCAATGCTTGGGGCTAGACCAGATTGGTACCCCCAGAATGTGACACAACGAGTTGTAATTAATATTTACTAATCTATTCTACAATTAATTCAGGTTGGTTCTTTTTGACTTTTCCTAGACCACTTATGTAGTATTTTAGTTTTTGTTTCATTATAACTAATATATATCTATTTAGGTCCACACTACTGGGATCTATCCATTATCTTTTTAGAAAATTGAGATATTTACCTCTTTCTACTTCTTTTACACATTCCCATATAATAGAGATATCTTAAAAATTATTACTAGTTATTTTTAAATAACATTTTCAAGTGTCTTAAACTCTAAAAGTGTAATCTGCCTAATGATGCCTAATTTGGATGCTTCTAACAAGTAAATTTATGCAGGTGAGTAGTGTGTGGCCCAACAGGTTTTGTTAGGAAGTCTAAATGAATAGGTACAAATAACTTGGAAAATAAAAGTTTTCTAAAGAACAGTTTAGACTTTTCAATAATGTTCTATAATGCAGCATAATATTCCACTTCTGGGCCTTCTATTTTTCTGGACACAGGAGAGTCAGACATTCATTCTTTGTTGTCTTACATATACATGTTTTCACATTCTTCCTAAGCCACTGTATTGTAGAGTACCCTATTCCTTCTTACGGAACCCAGGGTGAATTCTTGTACTACGTGTGGAGAACACTGTGGTTCTTTTCGTCTAAAATCTTTTATTTGCTGAATATGGAGCATAAGATAGAAGTGAAGAAATTAGTCTCAGTGGAAAACCAGTTTGTTAACCTAAGCAAACTACTTCATAAGAAGTAGAAGCCACAACTTCCCCCATTGCATGAATTTTATGCTAAATGAGCCGTTATAAAGCAACCAAGAGTGACTTAAACTGTAGGCCTGGGCTGCATTATTGACACGAGGAGCTCTTCCAAGAATGGAAAGCCAGTAACCAGATGGATGTGAGCTGGAAACAGTTTATGTGGATTTGAGAGTACAACCAAGACAAGGTGCAAGCATAAGGTGAGGAAGGAGTGAATGGCTGTGTAAATCCAGTATCATAAAACTCAGGGACACTGGCTAAACTCAAATCTAATCTAGGTAGACATCAGTTCCAAAAAATTCTGTTCTAAACAGGGCAGGCATTTTGTGTGACCTTATGAATTTGAGAACAACAGAGGGGACATTTGTGAGAAGGATGGGGAATGACCGCAAACTAAGGTCAGAGACTCAGTATTCCCAGCCTATCAGAGGGAGTTTAGTCTGTAGTTACTCAAGTGGAGATACTGCACAGCATTGGTGTAGGTCAAAAAGTTTCAGCACGATACTCTCACAGGCATCTGGGGTTCTGGACACCTCCAGAAACTCATTCATCAGGCATTGATGGCAGCTGTGAACTACTTCCATATTCCACTTGCTAGGAAGGAAACTATTAATACATTTTTGACTAGTGTCCATACTAGTTGGGGTTTAGCCTGCAGGGGTGCATAAATCATTCCCCAGATGAGGTTAAATAAGCCATAACTTAATGCTGAGATATGCGGGTGATATGGAGTAGAGGTTGGAGAGTGGTAAAGAATAGCCAGCTTCCCTCTGTTGGGTATCCTGGTGGAGAGACCATCATTCCTTCCTCATAGTTTATATTTCTAGGTCTAAGAGGAAACTGTTAACAACAATCAAATATTTCTTGTCATGATTGCTACCTTGTTATAAACCAGATTATGATCAGAGCCTTCTTTTATGGTGTTTAATTAAATTATCCCATCAACTATGTGAACTACATATTATCAGTTTTCATAGATCAATAAATATGAGGTACAGAGTGGTAAAAAACTTTCCTTCATCTGACTTCAACTTCTGTGCTTCTCTTCTACATATCTTACTTTGGAGACATTCTTTTTATATCTCCCATATCACACAAAGCATCTGTATAAATTGACTTCAGAAATAACCCTTGGTAACATAGAGTAATCCAAGCTGATTAGGCAAATTAAGCACAAACCAAGGTCCTATCTTCTTACATATTGATACCTTGAGGAAAGATAATTTCTGAGACTACTTCCATAAACCTGGCCAACGATAGTAGTATATATCATTGCAAAACATGATAGCATGATGCGGTTGTATGATTCCATGTAGATCAGAAATTTGTATTTTTATAAGTGCCGTCCTCCTAGATGAAACAACAGCAGCAGTCATATTTTCTTAAATCATTATAGCTGCTTGTGCTGTAGTGTTTTTCATAACTTACAATAGGTCTTAATCCAGCACTAACATTTAGCAGACCATAGCAATATCTCTTCTGTGCCCTGTTTAATGCAAATAGATAACTAGTGCCAAGGCAGGCCCCAGTTGCTATTGTTCAGCAGTGTTTGCTCTGCAGCAGTTTTCTGAGCTCTGCAAACACATCTTCCATCTGGCAGCTGGATATGTTTTAAATTTTTCTCTGTATAAAGCCCTTAGGCAATGCCATTTCATATATTTTGCTATTCAGGCCAAGTGAATAGCCAATCAGAATCTTCTAAAGAAGCCCTAGTGATCAGTATTGTTGATGAACTACAGGAAAATTATATGCATGTATTTGAATATTCTTCACGCATTAAAAGAATCTTTGAAAAAATCCTTAAATGTAAACTGTATGCTTGCTCAAAAAATTATTTTTTATTCTTCTCCTTGTTAATGGTGCATAGTCATCCATTGCCTTTCCCAGTCTTATAGTTAAGGTATCACTTGTTACCTTGCGTCTCTAAACTCAACTGTAATCTGAGGTCAAGTTGGTTAAGTCAACTACCTCTACTTCACCATCTACCCAGTCCTGGAATTTATGTTGATTCTTGCAGGCTCAGTATGCAGTGTGCTATGGATGAAATTCCAGTCCATCTGAGCTGTCAGTGTTGCAGTATCTCCCATTCTTGGTTTCACATACCACATTGACTCATTTCACAGATGGACTCCTGCTTTGGATTTCCCCTCTACATGAAAACAGGTCTATTTGTTTTTGATATTTATACCTGCCTATCTCATTCCAGATGACTTCCCCAGAAAAAAAGCCGTGTGCTTATCTACTATAAGTGATTCAAATAGCTTTTTTTTTTGACAGATAGGGCTTTAAAAGTACTGGTTTAGTTTACTAAGAATAATACAGACTTGGATGTCAAAACCTTGGCCTTTGACCCAGTTCTATCTCTAATTAATGATTTTCTTTTTAAGCAACCACCAAACTAACCCTAGATCTCAGTTTTCACATCTGTAAAATGAGGATAGTGGGCCTTCAGTGTCTATTTGGAAGAGGCAGAAAAGTTTATCTACTCAGACACCACCCAAGAATGAAAAAAACAGTCCTCCAGTATCTGAGAAGATATTTCTCCTTAACTCTTGTACCCAGATTCATAGAGGAAATGCATCATACAGTGAAAAACCCCACAGTGTTCTCCACAGGTAGTACAAGAATTCACCCTGGGTTCCTTAAGAAGGAATAGGGTACTCTACAATACAATGGCTTAGGAAGAATGTGGTCTAATTCACTGCTCAGCATCCATTAGGTAATCAAAAAATATTTAGTGTATTGAATAAAGAAAATGATGTGCTGCTTTATGGGTGGTCATAACCTTTGCTGGCTCTTAATCTTTATTCTTTAGTCAATAGATTAATTAATTATTCCTTGTTACTTAATTTTCTTGAAGTTTAAACAGTTTTCTCAAAAATTAGCCTTTTTTTTTTTTTTTAGTCATTTCCTAGTGTCAATATACTTCCCTTTTCTTCAGTATCCTTTCTTTTCTTTGGCTGTCAGTCAAAGTAATCCTCAGTTTCTAATTTAACAATAGAGAAAATGATTATTTATAAGCACTTTCACCCCGACAGCCCTGAAAAAGAAGTCTTATAATTTCTAGTCATCTGTTTCTTAAAGCCTAAAAACATTAGTCTTAAATTCAATACTCTCACCTTCTTATCTGGCATCTGTCTCTTTCATTAGCTTAGATGCTTTTTGTTTATCTGTTTGGACCAGTTTACTTCCCTAATCTATGAAAGGAGAAATTTTATTTGCTTCAGTGGTTTTTATCGCAACAGAGATTTGAAAGCTTATTTTCTTAGGGTGATGTTAGCAGTGATTTCTGAAATTTTCATTCACATATACCAGATTGGCTTGTGTCTACAAATCTCATCTCAAAAAATAAATATTACAAATATGTTGAGCTAATTTAAAATTATATATCTATTTCCATATACACCTATATGTATATTCTAACATATATACATTAAATATTATATATTGGTACAAACTTTCCAGACAAAAGAATTGTCCATTTGAATCAAAAATCTTAAAAAATGAAAAATATAACTCCTCTCATTAATTATCCTAAGGGCATCATCTGATAGAGTTAAAGATAAGGTTTTATTCACAAAGATGGTCATTGCAACATTATTTCTAGAGACTAGAATATTCAAAAACCTTAAATATCCATTATTAAGAAGTTTAAGTAATTTTAAAATGTTTAGAAGACTCAATTGACATTAAAAATGTATACATGAAAATATTTAGTAAAAAGCAGAAGTTTTGAAGAAACTACTTTGAAATATTATCAATGATTATATTTGGGAGAGAAAGCCCTTTTAATTAGTTTTTTATTTAACAATATTATCTAAGACTTGTTTTTGTGTCTCTGTAAAATAGAAATAATAAATGTAGCTTTCTGATACAGTTTTTTTCCCCAAGACTTAGTGAGATAATGGACACAAATTGCTCATCACAGTGACTTATGCATAGTAAATGTAGAAGTAGCTAGAAATAGCTATTGGGGTGAGATTAATAATGTGGAGCTTTACAATGGGATCAAAATTAAGTTGTTATTAACTTAAAATAGACTGTTATAGATATAAGCTGTTATATGTGAGCCTCATGGTAACCACAAAGCAAAACCTATATTATATAAACAAAAGAAAGGAAAAAGAAATATAAGCATACAACTAAAAAAAAGTCATAAAATCACAGAGGAAGAAAGCAAGAGAAGAAAGGAACAGAGAACTACAAAAATAGCCAAAAAATAATTAATAAAACAGAAATAAGTATATGCCTATCTGTAATTACTTTAAAGGTAAATGGACTAAATTCTCCCATCAAAAGACATAAAGTACATGAATAGATTAAACAAAAAACAAGACCCATCTATATACCACCTACAAGAAACTCACTTTAGATGTAAGGACACAAGCAGACTGAAAGTGAAGGGATGGACAAAGATATTCCATGGAAATAGAAACTAAAAGAAAGCTGGAGTAGCTATACTTATATCAGACAAAATAGACTTTAAAACAAAGACTGTAACAAGAGATAAAGAAGGGCATTACATAATGATAAAGGAGTCAATCCAACAAGAGGATATAACATTAGTAAAATTGTATGCAGCCAACATAGGAGTACCTGCATATATAAAGCAAATATTAATAGCAATATGATAACAGTAGAAGACTTTAATACTCCACTTACATCAATAACTAGATCATCCAGACAGAAAATCAATAAGAAAACATTTCCCTTAAATGACACATAAAACCTGATGGGCATAACAGATATTTACAGAATATTCCATCCACAAGCAACAAAATATACATTCTTCTCAAGTGCACATGGAACCTTTTCCAAGATAGATCATATATTAGACCACAAAACAAGTCTTAATAAATTTAAGAGGACTGAAATAATATCAAGGAACTTTTCTGACAACAAAGTTATGAAACTAGAAATTAATTACATGGAGAAAACTGGAAAATTCACAAATACATGGAGATTAGTAATGTGCTACTGAACAACCAATGGATCAAAAAACAAATACAAAACACCTTAAGACAAATGAAAATGGAAATGTAACATACCAAAATCTATGGGATATAACAAGAGCAGTTCTTAGAGGGAAATTCATAGTGTAAAGTCTATCTCAAGAAACAGAAAGTCTCAAACAACCTTATTTTACACCAGAAGGAATTAGAAAAAGAAGAACAAATGAAGCTCAAAGTTAGTAGAAGGAAGGAAATAATAAATATTCGAGCAGAAATAAATGAAATAGAGACTAAAAAGAGAATAGAAGATCAGTGAAACTAAGATCTGGTTCTTTGAAAAACTAAACATAATTGACAAGCCTTTAGCTAGATTCATCAAATAAAAGAGCAAGAGTGAGAGTGAGAGCAAAAGAGAGAGAACTCAAATAAATAAAATCAGAAATGAAAGAGGAGGTATTAGGACTGATACCACAGAAATACAAAAGATTATGAGACTACTATGAACAATTATATGAGAACAAATTGGAAACTCAGGAGAATGAATAAATTCCTAGAAAGATACAACTTACCAAGACTGGATCATAATGAAATAGAAAATCTGAATAGACCAATTACTATTAAGGAGACTGAATGGGTAGTCCCAAACCTCCCAACAAACAAAAGTCCAGGATCAGATGGCTTCGCTGATGAATTCTACCAAACATTCAAAGAAGAATTAATACCAATCCTTTTCAAACTCTTCCAAACAATAGAAGAGGATGGAACTCTTTCAAACTCATTTTATGAGTCCAGCATCATCCTGTTACCAAAAGAGACAAGGACACCACAAGAACAGAAAATTAAATGACATTGTCCCTGATAAACACAGATGCAAAAATCCTCAACAAAATATTAGCACACTGAATTCAATAATACATTAAAAAGATCATACACCATGATCAAGTGGTATTAATCCAGGGATGCCAAAATTGTTCAACATTCATAAATTAGTCAATGAGATACACTGCGTTAACAAAATGAAGGATAAAAATCATATCATTTTCTCAATCAATGCAGAAAAAGCATTTGACAAATTCAACACTTATTTATGATGAAAACTGTCAACAAAGTGAGCATAGAGGTAATATTTTTCAGTATAATAAAGAACATATTTGACAAGCCCACAGCCAACATTAAACTTAGTGTGAAAACCTGAAAGCCCTTCCTCTCCAGTAAGATCATAAACAGGACAAGGATGGCCACTCTCTTTACTTCTTTTCAACATAGTATTGAAAGTCCTAGCCAGAGCAATTAGGCAAGAAATTGAAATAAAATGCATCCAAATAAGAAGAAAGAAGTAAAATTGAAACTATTTGCAGATGACATGATAGTATATATGGAAAGCCCTAAAGACTCCATCAAAAAACTGTTACAACTAAAAATTAAGTAAAGTTGCAAGATACAAAATCAATATGCAAAAACATGTTGAATTTCTATATACTAATGATAAATTATTTAAAAAAATAATAAATAAATAAAATTTTAAAAATAACATTTATAATTGCTTCAAAAATTATAAAATATCTAGGAATACATTTAACCAAGGAGGTTAAAGAAAGGTATATTGAAAACTATATGACATTAATGAAAGAAATTGAAGAAGGCACAAATAAATAGACTGATATTCAATCCTTATGGATTGGAATAATGAATATTGTTAAAATGTCCATACTACGCAAAGCAATCTACAGGTTCAATACAATCCTTATCAAAATTCCAATAGCATTTCTCACATAAATAGAACAAACAATCCTAAAATTTGTATGGAACCATATAAGACCCAAATAGCCAAAGCAATCTTGAGAAAAAACAACAAAGCTGGAGGCATCACACTCCTGATTTCAAACCATATTACAAAGCTATAGTAATTAAAACAGTATGGTATTGACATAAAAACAGACACATAGATCAATGGGACAGAATAGAAAGCCCAGAAATAAATCCATGCATAGATGGTCAATTAATTTTTGACAAAGGAGCCAAGAATATACAATGGGAAAAGGACAGTCTCTTCAATACATGGTGTTGGGAAAATGGGATAGCCATATGCAAAAGAATGGAACTAGACCACTATCTTACCCCATACACAGAAATTAACTCAAAACTGATTAAAGATTTCAATGTTATAATCAGAAACCATAAAATCCTAGAAGAAAACATAGGTAGTAAGCTCCTTGACATTGAGCTTGATGATGAGCTTTTTTGATCTGACCCCAAAACACAAGCAAGAAAAGCAAAAATAATTAAGTGGAATTACAAAGTTCTAAAAAGTTTCTGCACAGCAAAGGAAACCATCAAAAAAATGAAAAAGTAACCTACTGAATGGGAGAAAATATTTGCAAATCATGTATCTGGTAAGGAGCTATGTCCAAAATACATAAAGAACTCATACAACTCAATAGCAAAAAAACCCTAAACGTTCCAATTTTAAAATGGGCAGGAGATCTGAATAGACATTTTTCCAAAGAAGACATACAGATGGGCAACAGGTACATGAAAAGATGCTTTCCATTATTAATCATCAGGGAAATGCAAATCAAAATCACAATGAGATATCATCTCACTCCTGTCAGAATGGCTATTATTAAAAAGACAAGAAATAACAGGTCTTGTTGAGAATGTGAAGAAAAGGGAACCCTTGTGTACTGTTGGTGAGAATGCAAACTGGTGCAAACACTATGGAAAACAGCATGGAGGTTACTCAAAAGATTAAGAATAGAACTATCATATGATTCAGTAATTCCTCTTCTGGGTATTTATCCAAAGAAAACAAAAACACTAACTTGAAATGATATATGCACCCCCCTGTTCACTGCAGCATTATTTACAATAGCCAAGATATGGACACAACCAATATGTCTGTCAATGGATGAATGGGTAAAGAAAATGTGATGTACATATATACAATGCAATACTATTCAGCCATAAAATAGTATGTAATCTTGCCATTTGTGACAACTTGGATGGAGCTTGAAGGCCTTATGCTAAGTGAAATATGCCAGACTGAGAAGGACAAATATTCAATGATCTCTCTTGTTATGTGGAAAAGAAAGAAAGAAAGAGGGCTTCCCTGGTGGCACAGTGGTTGAGAGTCCGCCTGCCAATGCAGGGGACACGGGTTCGTGCCCCGGTCTGGGAAGATCCCACATGCCGTGGAGTGGCTGGGCCCATGAGCCATGGCCGCTGGGCCTGCGCGTCCGGAGCCTGTGCTCCGCAACGGGAGAGGCCACAACAGTGAGAGGCCCACGTACTGGGAAAAAAAAAAAGAAAGAAATACATAAATAACCAACCTTATAGATAACAGAGAACTGATTAGCGGTTATCAGAGGCAGGGGGTGGGTGTATGTGAAAAATGGGTAAACTCTTTTTATATTTGTTTTTGTTTAAGTAATTTGAAAATAAACAAAGAAAATATAGCTGTTATTATTAGATAGACTAATTATTTCTTTAATTTTTAAAAATATCTATCATTGCCTAAAAACCAATGATGTGCTTGGTGTTATGCTAACTCCTCTTCCCTCCAGCATTATTTTCCAAAGTCAGAAACTTATTCAGATAACTAGTTCAAAGTCATTCTAGTTTTGAGACTAGAGTCAGATTTAAATGCAAGCCTATCTACTTGCAAAGCCCATGCCCTTAACTGCTCTAAAAGATTACCTCTATAGGCATCACATACATAATTGGAAAAAACAACATAAAAATTTTTTTAATTAAGGAAAAATAAAAGATTTGCAATTTCTATGTGTACTACTTTCCATGATTCCAGTGGTACAGATAACTCTGTTTTTGTTTTCAAAACTAAAATTCCTTGAAGTCATTCCAATGTGTAAAATATTTTCCATAAATCATCACAGGAAGATGAATACCTACTCCTTCTCTCCAAATCTTTATACTGTTAAATAAAGAGATTTTTCTATATTTCCCAAATTTTATGTCCTATGATGCACTCATAATAATTTTCTGATTTTATCATAACCTATACTCACTATGTATGTAGTAGCCTTTAAGATTTAGTGAGACATAATTTGGACTAAAAAAAGAGTAGATCTACATGGATAAGTAAAATGTTTGATATTTGTTATATTGCTAAAGGAAATATGGTTTTATTTCTTTCAAGTACACTTACTTATTTGAAAAGTATAGGAACTTAGAAGATTGTATTAATCTGAGAATAAGAAATTTTGAAAATTACCATATCAATCATACATATGAGCAGATGCTTCTAAAGTGATTCTAAAGTTATTACATTTCTTCAATACAATTTTTAAATTAGTTTAAATAGAAATATTTCTCATATTTTACACCTTTGATAATATGAAGTTAAAATATATAAGCTTTTGAAAGCATATGTTGTGCCTTGAAAATAAAGTCTCATTTAATCTCAATGACTCTATTAGATAGGTATTATTATGTCTATTTTCCATTAAGGAAACTGGTGTTCAGTCAAGGAAATTTGTACATCCTTCTATGACTTGATTTTTAAAAAAAAATAGTATTTAACTTTATATTTGTGAATTTATCCATGTTGAGATATAGTTTAGGTATATTCATCTTAAATGCTGTATCCTATTCTATTATATAAATATACCACAATTTTTTTCTTCCGTCTGTGGATTTGTTTCTGTGTTTTTTTATTATAAACAATGTTCCCAATGCATGCCTTCTTGGTAAATGTGGAGGAATTTCTCAAGGGAATATACCTACAATTAAAATTTCATTTAATATGCATACTTTCGACTTTACTAGGTAATGCCAAAGGGTTTTCCAAAGTGGTTTACAATATAAAGTCCAGCTAGTAGTGTATAAGTGTCTCCATGCATCAAAACTTTACTTCTTGGTATAGTCAAACTTTTTACTTTTTACCAGTGAAATATAAAATATAATGATATTTTACTGTGCTTTTGATTTGTGATTGTGTATTTAGCAATAACTATACAGATTTGCATATGCCTGTTTGCTTCATTTGTAAAATATGTATTTTTTCACATCCTTGATCCTACCTCCTCTTTTTCAAATAGCTTATTTGATTTTTTCCTTTTGATATATTTTCTTATATGGGAAACAAAATCTAACAAAAATTGGTTTGCAAAACAATAATAATAACCAATTTATGCAGCTTCAAAAAAAGATGAAACTTAAATATTGGCCATAAAAAGAAGAGAAAAGTGATGATCAGGTTATGGTTTTTAATATCCTCATATATATATTGGTCACAATTCTGTCAGTAATAATAGTTGTAATTATTGGCTACTACTTTGAGATTTGCCTTTTTAAAATTTCCTCTGTTGTATTATTTTATGAGTAGGAAGTTTTAAATTTGTTACTGCAGTCAAATTTTATTTATTGTTTATACTTACTGAGCTTTTATAATTCTTCCCTATACTAGTCATAACCATCTCTCCTATACTTTTGTCACAAGTTTTAAAAATATTGTCCTTGAATCTGGCATGAAGCAATAATTCTGTTTCATTTTTTCACATTTTAATTACCAAATTATAACAACATATTGAATACTGCATATTTTTACTACTGATTTGCAGTGCCAGATACATTAGACACCGTATTTTCTTATGTGCGTGAGTGTGTTTCTGGTCTCTTATTGGGCTGTTTATTTTCCCTATGCCTATGCAATATTGTCTTACTGACTACAGTCTAATAAGTCTTGATATCTGATAGCATACATTTCACACATTGTTCTTCTTCTTTAGGAAAGTCTTGGTGCTCTTGAATATAATTTTTAGGTTGCTTTGGCCAAGTATAAATACATAATATTTCTATCAATATTCATTAAATAGACTTACTGCTCTCAGTGCCTCCTTTATTAAAAAACATGTCCACATATATGTTAGTCAGTCTTTGGACTCTAGTTTTTTTCTTATTAGTCTATTGTTTATACTTATCTGTATTGTTATCTTTTAGAGCAAGTGTTTCCATTTGATTTTTCTTTCTAAAGAGTGTTGCCTTAGAGTTCAGAAGAAGTGGGCTGGGAAACTGGTATAGGAGTAAGGAAACAGAACAAGAAAAAAATGGGGAAGGAGAGGTGCATAGAGGATAGCTTTAGTCTGAAAACACAGGGTAAAACTTTGCATTAAAATTTATTCTTCAGAATTTTGGGGACCCAGGGCAAAAAACAAGGTCACATTATGACTGTGAACCTTAGGTACTTTTACCACCATAAACCCCTTTCTCTATTAAAAATTGTTTAAATTTATATTTTTATGGCTGCATTAGTAGAAAGATGAATACAGTCCAGGCCAGATTTATTATTACATATTCATATAATTATATTAATGTTATTCTTCTGATTTTAAAATGAAATTAAAACATTTTTGCAGACCCCTAAAATTATTGTGGGCCCTTGGCACTGTGCCTACTGTGTCTTATGGATGTCAGCATTGGCAATGAATCTGGTCTTTCATGCTACTACAGTTTTTGTCACTGCTTAATGGCTGCCCTGACTCTCTTGTTCTATGGGTACTGGGACAAGAAAAGTCTTCTAAGAATTGCAGTTGCTGGCTAGTGGAAATGAAAGTGAACTTGAGGAACCAAGGGATTCACAAAAATAGAAAAAAGGATCCTAAGGGATTCCAACATTATCCACTAAATATTCTTAACTATTTTGGGCTCTTTATATTTCCATATAAAATTAGAATCAGTTTGTTATGTTTCACAAATTACTGTGGGTGTTTTAACTGGAAGTGTCTTAATTCTATAGACCAATTTGGAGAGGAGACATCTTTAAAATACTAAATCACCTATGAAAATATTATCTCTATTTATTTATGCTTCACAATAAAGTTTTATAATTTTTTCAAAGATTTTATGCACCTTTTTATCAGATATATTCCCAAGTATTCAATATTTTTGATTCTATTGTAAATAAGCCACATTTAAAATTTTTATCTTATGTTTGTTGCTGGTATATAGAAATACAATTGTTTTTTCATGCTGATTTTGATCCACAAACTTCTACATAGTATTATTAATTTGAATAATTTCTTAGTAGATTCTTTTATATTTTCTTTCTATAAATTCTATCATCTGAAAATGACAGTTTTGTCTACTCCCTTCAAGTTTTTATACCTTTTATTTATTTTTCTTTGCTTATTACACTGGAAAGAACCTCCAGAATAATATTAAATAGAATCAGTAAAAGAAAATATTTTTATTTCCAAAATTTAAAGGAAAATTTCTATTACATTACTGTTAAATATAATGTTTAATCTAGGTTTTCCAAATACCTGTTATCACATTAAGATAATCCGTTCTCTTCAGTTTTAATTTCCAAGTTTACATTTCCCTATGAATTATGTTGTTTTCTTACTGTCATATAATTTTCAACTTGGTCATGCTAATGATCTACTATTAATTTTTATATTACTGAATTCAATGTGCTAATATTTTGTTTAAATGTTTTTGTATTGGTATTTATAAGTGAGGTAACCTTGTAATTTTCTTTTCTCTCATTGTTTTTGTCTGGTTTGGGCATTAGAGGTCATGTTAAATATATTGTTTTAGGGAATAACACTCTGGAATTTTCTGTCATCTGGACTATATCATATATGACTGAAATAATTTCTTGAGTGTTTGATAGGCCTGACCAGTAAAGCCATCTAAGCTTGAGGTTTTCTCTGTGGAAAAGTGATTATTTTTTCATTACTTTCAGTGGCAGTGTAACTATTAAAGTTTTTAATTTCCTCCTGAATTAGTTTTAGTAATGTGTGTCTCAAGGAAGTTGCCTATCTCATCAATTTTAAAGCTTATTGGATAAAGTTGTTCATAGCATTATCATACTATTTTCAGTAATTTAATGATTAATGTCCATACTACTCAAAGCAGTTTACAGACTGAATGCAATCCCTATCAAAATTCCAGTGGCATTTTTCACAGAAATAGAAAAAACGATCCTAAAATTCATGTGGAAACAGTAAAGACTCTGAATAGCCAGAGCACTCTTGAACAAAAAGAACAAAGCTTGAGGCATCACACTACCTGATTTCAAAATGTACTACAAAGCTATTGTAATAAAAACAGCATAGTACTGGCATAAAAATAGACATATATAGGCCAATGGAACACACCAGTGATGCCAGAAATAAATCCCTGCCTTTATGGTCAATTAATCTTTGACAAAGATACCAAGAACATACAATGGGGAAAGGACAGTCTCTTTAAT
The DNA here is from genome assembly GCF_964270905.1 of Leucopleurus acutus. NCBI lineage: Eukaryota > Metazoa > Chordata > Mammalia > Artiodactyla > Delphinidae > Leucopleurus > Leucopleurus acutus. The sequence goes on from NC_139150.1 coordinate 28,741,806, forward strand.
AAATGATGTTGAGGGACTTCCCTGGTGATACAGTGGTTAAGAATCCACCTGCCAATGCAGAGGACACAGGCTCGATCCCTGGTCCAGGAAGATCCCACATGCCGTGGAGCAACTAAGCCCATCCGCCATGACTACTGAGCCTGTGCTCTAGAGCCCGTGAGCCACAACTGTTGAGCCTGTGTGCCACAACTACTGAAGCCCATGTGCCCTAGAGCCTGTGAGCCACAACCACTGACCCCACACGTTGCAACTACTGAAGCCTGCATGGTCTAGGGCCTGCATGCCACAACTACTGAGCCCACTTGCTGCAACTACTGAAGCCTGCATGCCTAAAGCCTGTGCTCCACAACAAGAGAAGCCACCGCAATGAGAAGCCCGCACACTACAATGAAGAGTAACCCCCATTCGCCACAATGAGAGGAAGCCTCTGTGTAGCAATGAAGACCCAAAGCAGCCAAGAAAAATAAATAAATAAAATTTAAAAAAATAAATAAATGATGCTGAGGAAGGGTTCAAAAACATATTTGATGAAATAATGGCTGAAAAGCCCCTTAACCTGGGGAAACAGATATTTAGGCCCAGGAAGCACAGAGAATCACAAATAAGATGCCAAAGAGATCTACACCAAGACATATCAAAATCAAAATGGTAAAAGTTAAAGAGAGAATTGTGAAGGCACCAAAAATAAACAAAAATACAAAACAAAAACAAAGAGTCACATACAAGGGAGCACACCTCCACAAGGCTATCAGCTGATTTTTCAGCAGAAACTTTGCAGGCTATAAGGAGCTGGCATGATATATTTAAAGTGTAGAAAAAAACCCTCTACAACCAAGGATACTTTACCTGGCAAGGTTATCATTTAGAATTTAAGGAGAAATAAAGAATATCTGAGACAAACAAAAAGTTTAAAAGTTCATCACTACTAAACCAGTTTTACAAGAAATGTTAAAGGGTCTTCTTTAAGTGAAAAAGGAAAGGTTATAACAAGGAATAAGAAAATATATGAAGGAAAAATTCTCACTGATTAAAGGCAAATATATGTTAAAGGCAGTAGATTGACTACTTTAAAGAGCTAGTAGGAAAGTTAAAAGACAAAAGTCAGGGCTTCCCTGGTGGCGCAGTGGTTGAGAGTCCGCCTGCCGATGCAGGGGACACGGGTTCGTGCCCCGGTCCGGGAAGATCCCACATGCCGCGGAGCGGCTGGGACCGTGAGCCACGGCTGCTGAGCCTGCGCGTCCGGAGCCTGTGCTCCGCAACGGGAGAGGCCACAGCAGTGAGAGGCCCGCTTACCACAAAAAAAAAAAAAAAAAAAAAAAAATTAAAAAGACAAAAGTCATAAAATCAAGTATAACTACAATAAACAGTTAAAGGATACACATAAAGATGCAAAATAAAACATCATAAACATAAAATGTGGAGAGAGGAGTAAAAAGTGAAGAGGTTTTAGAATGTGTTTGAACTTAAAAATGACTATCAGCTTAAAACTAATATATATGTGTATATATAGATATGTATAGCTATACACACACACACACACACACACATATATATATATATATATATATATATATATAAAATCTAGCTCATGGTAGCCAAACACCAAAATCCTACAATATATACTCAAAAAGCAAAAAGAAAAAACCTGAACATAATACTAAAGAAAATCACCAAAATACCAGGAAAGAGACTAAAAGAAGAAGAAAGTCACAGAGAACTATAAAAACAACCAGAAAAACCAGTAACAAAATGGCAATAAGTACATACCTATAAATAATCATTTTAAATGGTGATGGACTAAATGCCCAATCAAAAGATATAGGATAGTTGAATGAGTGAAAACAATAAGACCCATCTATATGCTGCCTATAAGAGACTCCCTTCAGAGCTAACAACTTAGGGACTGAAAGTGAAGGGATCAAAAAAGATATTCCATGCAAATGCAAACAAAAAGAAAGCTTGGGCATCAATACTCCTGTCAGACAAAATAGACTTTAAAACATAGTCTATAAAAAAGACAAAGAAGGACATTACTTAATGATAAAGGGATCAATCCAAAAAGAGGATATAACATTTATAAACATTTGCACCTAACCTATATATAACCTAAATATATAACCTAAATATTAACAGAAAAAAGGGAGAAATTAACAGTAATAAAATAACAGTAGAGTACTTTAACACCTCATTTACATCAATGGACAGATTACCCAGACAGAAAATCGGTAAGGAAACACTGGACTTAATTGACGCATTGCACCAGATTGACTTAAGAGATATATATAGAACATTCCATGCAATGTACACATTTTTTTTCAAGTGCACATGAAACATTCTCCAGGAAAGATCACATACATGCTAGGCCACATTAATTAGTTAACTAGTCTGAATTTAAAATAAGGATTTGATTTGATATTAACTCTAAAAGGTACTATTTCATCAAAACTCTTTATTTTATTAAAATTTTTATATTTATAAGTATTAAAACTTTTATATGTGATGCATTAGGCTCTGTACAGCCTGTTATGATCAATCCTTTTTTTTTTTTTCGCGGTACGCAGTCCTCTCACTGTTGTGGCCTCTCCCGTTGCGGAGAACAGGCTCCAGACACACAGGCTCAGTGGCCACGGCCCATGGGCCCAGCCACTCCGTGGCATGCGGGATCTTCCCAGACTGGGGCACGAACCTGTGTCCCCTGCATCGGCAGGTGGACTCTCAACCACTGTGCCACCAGGGAAGCCCTGATCAATCCTTTTTAGGCACTGTGAAATAAGGGACTAGTGATTGATTTGCTCTCAGATTGGTCCCCATTACATAGTAGTAAACAATTGTGTATATGTGATGATTATTCATTACTTATCATTAATTATTCATTACTGCATAACCTATGGCCAGTGTAGTAATATTACTTTAGTGATTTCTTAAGAAATCATACTTAAAACCTTGATAGTAGAAAACTGATGTGAAATACTAAAAACATAAAATTATTGTTTTGAGACTTCAGGCATATGTGGCTATCAGTATAAGAAGCTTTAAGGCCCCTACTGGGTTTCTAACATTTGTCAGAATTTCACCCTTGATAGGCATACAGTCATTGTAACCATCTCCGTGTGTGGTGCGGCAAACTAGGGAAGACTTGGAAAGCAGCGCCACATATCATTTGCCAAATATTGAGTCCCATAAACTTTTTTTCACTAGATTGTAACTTTTATTAAATTTGTGGGTTAGAGTGATCCTTACCATCAATTGAACTCACACATGTATGGGATTGATTCAGATGTAAGTGACTTATGAAAACTCACCAACTAAGTTAGGTTAGCACTGGTAATGTAACCCATGTCTTCTAACTGCCCCCTTTCTATAGGCAACTACTTTTTATTTATTTGGTCATGCCATGCAGCATGTGGGGGTCTTAGTTCCCCGACCAAGGATTTAACCCGTGGACCCTGCAGTGGAAGTGTGGAGCCCTAACCATTGGACCGCCAGGGAATTCCCCTATAGGCAACTACTTTAGCAGATAACCATAGTGAATACATTCTTTCAGAGGTTAATTTAGCAAAAGGCACATGCTCACATCTGGCTCAAAGTGTTTAAAAGTAAAAGGCTGTCATCCCAAATACACAAAGAACTCTTAAACTCAAAAGTAAGAAAATGAACAACCCATTTGAAAAATGGGCAAACTGTGAACAGCTTTATGCTCTTTATAACCCAGATGAACAGACCAATTCCTATAAAGACAAAATCTAACAAACCTCACACAAAAGAAGAAATATACAATCTGAATAGACCTATAACTAATAAAGAATTGAATCAATAATTAATAACTTTATGAATAGAAAGCACCAGGTCCAGGTGCTCACTGATAAATTCTAAAATACACTTAAGAAAAGAATTATACCAACTCTCTACAATCTTTTTCAGAAGATAGTTGAGGGAATACTTCCTAAGTTGTTCTAGGAGGCCAGCATTACCCTAATACTAAAACCAGACAAAGACATTACAAAAAAACTACAGACAAATATCTCTCATGAACATGCATGCAAACATCCTCAACAAAGTATTAGCAAACTGAATCCAACAATGTACAAAAAGAATGATACACCATGTCTAAGTGGAATTTATCCCAGATATGCAAATCTATTTCAACATTTAAAAATCAATTCATGTGATCCATCAATCAAAAGAAAAATCACATGATTGTATCAATAGATGAACAAAAAGATTTTTACAAATTCCAAAACTATTCATGATTAAAAACTCCCAGTAAACTAGGAATAGAGGGAATTTCCTTAACTTGATAAAGAATATCTACAAAAAGACAGCTAACATCATACTTAAAGATGAAAAGCTTGAATATTTCCCTGTAAGATCAGGAAGAAGGCAAATATGTCCCCTCTCACCACTGCTTTTCAACATTGTACTACAAGTTCTAGAAAATGCAGTAAGACAAGAAAAGAAAATATAAGGAATACAAATTGGGAAGGAAGAAATAAAACTGTCTTTGTTTTCAGATAACATGATCATTTATGTAGAAAGTCCCAAAGAATCAACAACAACAACAAAAAAAGTCCTGGAACTAATAAGCAATTATAGCAAGGTTGGAGGATATAAGACTAACATACAAAAGTCAAATGTTTTGCCTGTATACCAGCAATGAACAAGTACAATTTGGAATGAAAAATGCAATGTCATTGACAGTAGCACTCCAAAAAATGAAATACTTAAGTGTAAAGCTAATAAAATATGTACAAAATCTGTATGAGGAACACTACAAAACTCTGATGAAAGAAATGAATAACTAATGAATGGAAAGATATTTCATGCTCATGGATAGGAAGACTCAATAGGGTCAAGATGTCAGTTCTTCCCAAATTGATCTATAGACTCAATGAAATCTCAGTGAAAATCCCAGTAAGTTATTTTGTGAACATCAACCAACTGATCCTAAACTTCATATGGAGAGGCAAAAGATCCAGAATGGCCAACACAACATTGAAGGAGAAGAACAAAGTTGGAGGACTGACCCTATTTGACTTCAAGACTCACTGTAAAGCTACAGTAATTAAGACAGTGTGGTATTGGCAAAGAATAAACTGACCATTGGAACAGAATAGAGCCCAGAAATAGACCTACACAAATACAGTCAAGTGATCTTTGACAAAGGAACAAAGGGAATACAATGGAGCAAAGATAATCATTTCAACAAATGGTGCCAGAACAACTGGACATAACACACACAAAAATGAATCCAGACACAGACCTTATACACATTACAAAAATTAACTCATAGTGATTTATAGAATTCAAACTCCTATAAGATAACATAGGAGAAAATATATATGACCTTGGGTTTGGCAATGACTTTTAGATACAATGCCAAAGTCATGATCCATGAAAGAAAGAACTGATAATTTGGACTGCATCAAAATTAAAGATTTCTTGCCTGTGAGAGACACTGTCCAAGAGAATGAAAAGATGCACCACAGGCTAGGGGAAAATATTTGCAAAAGCCATATCTGGTAAAGGGCTGTTATCCAAAATATACAAATAACTCTTAAAACTCAACAAGAATATGAACAATCGAATTGAAAAATGGACCAAAGGCCTTAACAGACACCTCACAAAGGAGACATACAGATGGCAGATAATCATATGAAAAAATGTCCCACATCATATGACTTAAGGGAATTGCACATTAAAACAATGAGATGCCACCTCACACCTCTTTGAATGGCCAAAATCCAGAACACTGACAAAACCAAATGCTGGTTAGAATGTGAAGCAACAGGAACTCTCTTTCATTGCTGGTGGTAATGCAAAATGGTACACACACTTTGGAAGACAGTTTGGTGGTTTCTTACAAAACTAAACATACTCTTACCATATGATCCAACAATCATGCTCCTTGATATTTACCCCAAAGAGCTGAAAACTTATATCCACACAAAAACCTGCACATGGATATTTATAGCAGCTTTATTCATAATTGCCCAAACTTAGAAGCAACCAAGGTGTCCCTCAGTAAGTGAATAGATAGATAAATTGTGGTACATTCATACAATGGAATATTATTCATTGCTAAAAGAAATGAGCTATAAAACCATGAAAAGGCATAGAGGAACATTAAATGCATATTACTAAGTGAAAGAAGCCAATATGAAAAGGCTATATACAGTATGATTCCAACTATTTGAAATTCTGGAAAAGGCAAAAGCATGGAGACACTGAAACGATCAGAGTTTTTGTGGTTGCGGCTTTATCTTATGCATCTCTTCCATTGGCTGTTCCTGAGTTGTATCCTTCATAATAAACTGGTCAGTGTAAAAGAAAAGAAAAAAAGATTGATGGCTGCCAGAGCTTAGATGGGCAGGGTGTGGGGGTGGGGAGGATTGAATATGCAGAACGCATAATGTGAGGGGCACTGAAACTATTCTGTATAATGTTTTATTGGTGGAAACATGTCATTATACATTTGTTAAAATTCATAGAATATATAGCACGAAGAGTGAACCCCAATGTAAACTATGGACTTTCGGTGATAATGATGTGTTAATGTAGGTTCACAGATTATAATAAATGTACCACTCTGGTAGGAAATGTTGATACTGGGGGAGACTGCAAATGTGGGGGCAGAGGGTATAGGTATATGAGAACTCTCTGTACTTTCTGCTCAGTTTTGCTGTGAACCTTAAGCTGCTCTAAAAAATAAAGTCTATTTTTAAAAATCTTTTAAAGTGTTTCAGCTTTCTGAATGTGATGTGGCTTTTCACCTTGCATGTATTATTGCTGTTTATATTTTCATTGCTGTGACCACCACTGTTACTAATAATAAAATGCAATGAAAAAATGAAAAGCAATTACCCTCTTTCTATCCTAATGTAGCAGGTGTTTTTCATTATTGCTTATTATTTTCCTGTTGTTATTTGCAAATAGCTTATTTTACATAATTGATGTCAAATATAAATTACAACCTATGGTTTCTTTTTTGCAACTTGAAATTGTATTACAAACAGTTGTCTTCTCTTTGTTTTTATAATCGTCATTTTTCATAGCTGTGTAATATCCCATTGTGTTAATGTACCATAATTTAGTAAGCCTTTCCCTATTGTTGAACATTTATTCTATTATAGATAATGCTGCACTGAATATTCTTTGATCACATACCTTCTTGCTTTTGTTGAATTATTCCCTTAGGAGAAATTTCCTAGTGTGGAATTACTGTAGCAAAACTCATGAAAATCTTTGCTTTTTGCAACATATTATCATATTCCTTTCAGAAGTATTACATTACATTAATTTATACTGACATGAGCAAAGTATGAATGCATTGAATTAACTACTTTTTTTGGGCTGAGTACTATCATCTCTAATGAACATAATATCATGGGAATATTTTAAACTAATTTAATCATTTTGTTAAAAATTTGGCTTCAATAATTATGTATATATAGGAATGTCAGTATTACTGTACTTCCTGGTAGTATTTCTATCCTTACCTATGTGTGAACATCAGTCTTACAAGGAAGGAAATAAATATTTTAGACAAGTTGATTGATTGGCAATTATAACTTACATGCAAAAATATATGGTATAGGAAGTACATAAAGTATATGTTGCTGGTCAAAGGTACTTGACCAAGCTGTGCTTGTCCAAGCAGCCTATTATATTGTTAATAGCTCCCAGTAGTTGAGGATGTGTCAAGACCTGTCTGTGTTCCTAAGGGGAGGATCTCAGGACCTAAATTCAGGCTGTTTGGAAGCCAGACACTCAGGCAGCATCTTTTTAAAGTATACAAGTATATACAGTCCTGTTAGTCCACAAACATAAACCCTGCTCGCCAGGGCAATCTGGCGGTATTCCCTGGGTGGCAGCTGCAAAAATTGAGGCTCCAGATGAGTGTATAGCTCTTTTTTTGGGAGCTACTGGCAAGCTGGAGCAAGAGCCAAGATGGCATCCACAGCCTAACTTTCTTGAGAGCAGCTCTGTAGTCCCTTAGATGTATCATAGACCTGAAGTCTTCCCCTCCTGCTGAAGCTCCAGGACAAGTCGAGAGGCCTCCTTCACAGAGAGAATGGGGGATGTGCCTCATCTGCTGTCTGCAAAGTGCCATGGGGGTGGCAGCCTGCCAAAGACTGTCTCTTCAATTGCCAGAATTCCATAGGACCCAGGAGTGTAAGTCCTCCTGGTTTGCCAGGTGACGAAGGGGTGTCCCCTGGTCAACATTTGAAAATACTGGGGAGCAAGATGTAAAAACCAGGGTACCAACCACATGTAAAATTCCCCTCCAGGAGACACTGGCACACTAGAACATAGCAGAGGGAGAGGGTGAAGATACCACTCACACTCCAAGATCTCTGGAAAGGATTATAGTTATCCTGTAGATATAACTTTAATTTAAAAGCCTGCCCCCCAGGCCACAGTCATGCTGATTAGCTATTCAGCTTCCTACACAGGAAGACCTGTCTCCTCAACCTGTTGCCTTTTGCTGTACCCTGGGGGTGGTAGCTATTTAAGAACTCTTCTCCATTGATTACAGTCCTGTGGAACCCATGGGCGTAAGCCCCACTGGCCATGAGACCCAGGCAATATAGAGGTGTCCCCTGGTAGTAACTTTAAAAATCGGGGCACCAGACAGGGGTACAAGCTCCTTTCTGGGTGACAACTATTATTACAGTCCCATGGGACCAGGAATGCAAACTCCCCTGGTCTCCAGAACCAGGCACTCAAGAGGCATCCCCTGGATGGCAGCTGCAGAGATAAGGCTCAAGATGCATATAAAAGTTCCCTTCTGAGAGATACTGGTGTTCTGGAGGAGGGCAAAGGGTGAATGTGAAAATGGCCCTTGCCAGTCTCTGTCTCCAGAGAGTGTTCCAGAACCCTCCTAGATGTGTGTGTTAAATAGGTCGCCTGCCCTTTAGGCTGCCACTTTAATACAAGCAGCTGAGTCTTCTTCATTTTAATTCTAGGTGCAATGGGCTACCTCTGAGATGGGATCTGGGGTGTATAAGTCTGAGCACATGAGCACTTAAGAACTGTCTCACAGGTCACTACAATCTTACTGGTCTTGGAATGAATGCCCCATTCATTTTCAAGTTATATGATTTGGGGCTCAATCCTGAGGTGCAGGTCCCAAAAGTTGAAGTGTCTCATGTGTAGTTTGAAACTTATGTTCCTCAGGGAGAGGCTCTGGGTTTTGTTTTCTCCCAATTGTGGATCATTTGGTGGAGATGGGATTTATGGCAAGATTGTGTCCAGGGAAGGAATAAATCTCACTGGAAAGGCAAATATATACTAAAGGTAGTAGATTAATCACTTATAAAGCTATTATGAAATTAAAAGAAAAAAGTCATAAAAATAACTATGACTACAATAACTGGTTAAGGGATACACAAGTAAAATATTACACCAAAAAGATAAAATATTGAGGGGAGAGTAAAAATGTTGAGCTTTAGAAAGGGATCAAAGTTAAGTTGTTACCAACTTAAAATAGACTGTTATAGAAGTAAGTTGTTTTATGTAAACCTCATGACAACCACAAAGCAAAACCTATAGAAAATACACACAAGGTAAAGAGAAAAGAATATCAATATACCATGAAAGAAAGTCATAAAATCACAAAGGAAAAGAACAAGGGAAGAAGAAAAGAATGGAGAGGAAACACAAAAATAGCCAAAAAACAATTAACAAAATGGAAATAAGTATATGCCTATCAATAATTACTTTAAATGTAAATGGACTAAATTCTACCATCAAAAGGCATAGTGTGCCTGAATGGATAAAAAGCCAAGACCCATCTCTCTATGCTGCCTACAGGAGGCTCACTTTAGATGTAAGGACACACACAGACTGAAAATTGAGAGATGGAGAAAGATATTCCATGTAAACAAAAAACAAAAGAAAACTGGAGCAGCTATACTTATATCAGACAAAATAGACTTTAAAACAAAGACTGTAACAAGAGACAAAAATGGGTGTTATATAGTGAAAAAAGAGTCAGTCCAATGAGAGGATACAGTATTTGTAAGTATTTATGCACCCAATATAGGAGCACCTAAATATATCAAACAAATATTAACAGACCTAAAAGAAGAAATAGACAGCAATACAAAAAGACTAGCATATTTTAATGCTCCACTTACATCAATGGATAGATCATTTAGACAGAAAATCAATAAGAAAACATTAGCCTTAAATGACACATCAGATCTGATGGGCTTAACAGTTATTTACAGATAATTCCATCCACAAGCAACAGAAAACACATTCTTCTCAAGCGCACATGGAACATTTTCCAAGATAGATTATACATTAAGCCACAAAACAAGTCTTAATAAATGTAAGAGGATTGAAATAATGTCATAGATCTTTTCTGATGACAATGTAATGAAACTCAAAATTAATTACACAAAGAAAACTGTAAAATTCACAAATATGTGGATATTAGTAATATGCTACTGAATAATCAATGGATCAAAGATGTGATACACCACATTGACAAAATGAAGGATAAAAATTATATGATTACCTCAGTAAGTGCAGAAAAGGCAGTGACAAAATTCAACATCCATGATACAAACTCTCAACAAAGTAGGTATAGAGGGAATGTACCTCCACATAATTAAAACCATATATAATAAGCTCACAACTAACATCATACTCATTGATGAAGAGATGAAAGTCTTTCCTCTAAGGTCACAAAAAGACAAGGATGCCCACTCTCCCCACTTCTATTCAACATAGTATTGGAAGTCCTAGCCAGAGCAATAAGGCAAGTAAAGGAAGAAAAGGCATCCAAATTGGAAAAAAAGATGTAAAATTGTCACTATTTGCAGATGACATAAAATTATATATTGTAAACCCTAAAACTCTATCAAAAACTGTTGCAACTAATAAATGAATTCAGTAAAGTTGCAGGATACAAAATCAATACACAAAATTCTGTTGCATTTCTATATACTAATGGTGAACTATCAGAAGGGAAATTGTTAAAATCCCATTTACAATTCCTTCAAAAAGAATGAAATACCTAGAAATAAATTTAACCAAGGAAGTAAAAGGCCTCTATATGGAAAACTACAAGACATTAAGAAAGGAATTAGACACAAATAAATGGAAAGATATCTGTGCTCATGGATTGGAAGAATCAACATTGTTAAAATGTCCATACTACCCAAACCAATATACAGGTACAATGCCATCTCTATCAAAATTCCAATGGAATTTTTCAAAGAAATGGAGCAAATAATCCTAAAATTTGTATGGAACCACAAAAAAGAACACACAAATATCCCAAGTGATCTTGAGAAAGAACAACAAAGCTGGAGGCATCACACTCACTGATTTCAAGTTTTATTACATAGCTATACTAATTAAAAGAGTATGGTATTGGCATAAAGACAGACATAGGTCAATGGAACAGAATAGAAAACCCAGAAATAAATCCACATATATATGGTCAATTAATATATGACAAAGGAGCCAAAAATATACAATGGGGAAAGGAGAGTCTCTTCAATAAATGGTGTTGGGAAAACTGGACAGTCACATGCAAAAGAATGAAACTGTACCACCATCTTACCCCATACACAAAAACTAACTTAAAATGGATTAAAGACTTGAACACTAATACCTGAAACCATAAAACGTCTAGAAGAAAACATAGGTGGTAAGTTCTTTGACATAGGTCTTGATGATGATTTCTTTAATCTGACACCAAAAAGAAGAGCAACTAAAGCAAAAAGAAATGTGGGATTGCATCATACAAAAAAGCTTCTGCACAGCAAAGGAAACTGTCAACAAAATGAAAAGCCAACCTACTGAATGGGAGAAAATATTTGCAAATCATACATCTGATAAAGGGCTAATATACAAAATATACAAAGAACTCATACAACTCAACAGTAAAAAACAATCTGATTAATGAACAGACAGAAGATCTGAGTAGGCATTTTTCCAAAGAAGACGTTGTAAAAGTGGCCAACAAGTACATGAAAAGATGCTCTACATTATTAATCACCATTATTAATCAAAACTACAATGAGATATCACCTCATACCTGTTAGAATGGCTATTATCAAAGAAAACAAGAAATAACAATTGTTGATGAGTATGTGGAGAAAAAGGAACCCTGTGCACTATTGGTATCAATGTAAATTGGTGCAGTCACTATAGAAGAGAGTAAGGAGTTTCCTCAAAAAATTAAAAACAGAACTATCATATGATCCAGCAATTCCACTTCTGGGTATTCCTGAAGAAAACGAAAATACTAACTTGAAAAGATAAAATTACTCACATGTTCATTATAGCATTATTTATAATAGCCAAAATATGGAAACTACCTATGTGTCCATCAATGAATGAATGAATGGATAAAGTGTAAGATGTATGTATAATATATATATATTACATATGACAGAATATTTTTCAGCTATATAAAAGAACATAGTCTTGCCATTTGCAACAACATAGATGGACTTTGAGGGCATTATGCCAAATGAAATAAGTCAGAGAAAAGCAAATACCATATCTCTCTTATATATGGACGTTAAAAAACAAAAAACAAACAACAACAAAAACCCCACAAAAGCAAGCTCATAGATTAGAGAACAGATTGGTGGTTGCCAGAGGTGGGGGTTGGAGGAATGGTAGAAGTGAGTGAAGAGGTTATAAATTTATTAAATTTTTTTTAAAATTTAAACAATCTGTTACAGATATATGACATAACTTCACTGAAGAGAGTGGGGGAAATAAATCTGTATTGTACACTTTAACGTTGCTAAGAGAGTAAACCTTAAAAGTTCTCATAAGAAAAAAACTCTATATTTGGTGATTGATGTTAATTAGACTTATTGTGGTGATCATTTTGCAATATATGCAAATATCAGATCATTATGTTGTACAGCTGAAACTAATATAATATTAAATGTCAATTATATCTCAATTTTTAAAAGTATATGGTTTAGAAAGTTTGAAAATAACTTTATTTCTTAAGTATAATAATTTGAACACTTATCTTAGTAATTGTGTTAAAATAATTGGTCTGTTTTGCAGATCTTTTCATAGGTATTGCCAACCTTAAGACATTCTCTGTTTAATCAGGCAAATTACAAATTCAGAGGTTTGAATTTAACATTACATTAGTAAGCGTGACGGACGAGGGCAGGAACAGACCTTTTAATTTTTTAATCATGTATTTTAGCTTTTCTTTGTTCTAATATAGACACGGCTTTGAGAATGCAGATTGAACAGACTGTCTCAGCAATGCCAGAGTAGATTTAGTATCTACAGTTCAGTCAAATACCAAAAGGCCGTAAGGTTTTCTTCTGGACTAAAATAGCAAATCCTAGTACACTAGAAATCGGGAGAATAGAGTAACTCAGCATCTTACTCATACTATTCCTTAATGTTTTCATGGATAGCATTGTCTTTCACAGTTGTTTTGCAGATTAGATTAATCTTCAGTACATTTTTGACTACGCTTAATAATACTGAACTGATAAAAATTTGTTGGTCAAAGTTAATATATTTCTACTGATTTGGGCAATTTCTAAATGTATTCTCCAAATAGACATTCATAAACATTGGTCTGGCCTGCATCTTTCTAACAAATGTAGGGATTTCATAATAAATTAAATCAGAATTTCTTTTTACTCTCCAAAATTAAGTCGTTGATTGCCTTAAAGGAATAACAATTTATCAGTTGCTTTCGATTTTTTTTTTTTTTCTGGACTAAGCATTATTATGTTTCTGTAGAGATGTTCTGAGATAGGTAGGTGAAAATGACCTTCCTGTGGTGTTCGTAAGTGGGGAAATTCAACCTTTTTATTTCTCTCAGGCTAACCAAAGTCCATAGTGAATATTTCTACAGGGAAGAATAAATGTGTGAAATTGATGAACACATTTTCTCAGAAAAATCAGCTCTTTTCATAGATAATTAATACTTATGGATTCAGAAAACTTAAGATAAATCATCAGGGAGATATACTATCTGCTGTGTCCCTAGAAATAAGTAAATTTTATTATCAAATATTTGACCAGCAGCAAGGCTAGAATTAAAGATAAAATTATTCATTTAAAACTAAAATGAGTTTTCAATTTCATGCACATAAACAAAATACCACATTGTATTACAAATTGGAAACAGCTTTGGAGAAAAATATATTATGGTAAAACATAAGTGATATTCTTTTGTAGAAGAAATTTCCTTTACTCTTTTAAGGCTTTGATTATACAATTGGACAATACATGTTAATTTCGTCAACATATTAGAGAAAAACTGTTTAAAACGTGCATTAAATGTCTACTCATTTGTTTATGGATTAAAGAGGGCCCAGTTGTTATAATTTTTCTTTCCAAATTATTATACTATTGGACCTCTATGGTGTTTTTTTCATGGAAGCACTGAGCAAAGTGCTTTGGTCAAACCCACGTACACACATACACACATATACAAACACACACACAATTTAAAAATATTTAAATAAGTGGTAATTATTTTGTGATATAAAATTTAGGTGTTTAGTTAGAAAGTTATGCTTTTTTACTCTTCTTAATTATTATAGAGAAGAAAATATTACATTTAGAAATTTGCTTGCTAAGTGAGGGTTTATAGCAAGTAGAATGAGTTATTGATTTTAAGACTATATGAGGTTCAATCTCTAGCATAGAGATTTATCTCCCATGTGAACCACATATCCATGTTCATGGTCTTGCTGAACTTTTTGTCATCAGCCATCCCTTCACTCTGGCATGTGAATTATTTTGCAGCTTGGGGAAGCACTTGGGCACAACTAAATACACACTGTAAAGACTGGTGCTACAGTTCTGTTTCTACTTTGAATAATTTCCTCTCTTCCTCCATCTCCATTTCCTCCTCCTCTTCTTGGCAATTAGGTAATGATAGAGTGGTGATTCAGACTACCTCATTTCAAATCTTTGTTTCTCCACATTATTTAATATTTCTAAGACTCAGTTTCATCAACAGTAAAATAGAGATGATAATTATAGTACCAACTTCACACAGTTGTTGAAAATTTTAAATGAATTAATGAATATGATATGTTTAGAGAAGTACCTCAAATATGGTAAGTTTTCTATGAGTGTTACCTCTTACCATCACCATCAGAGCTAACAACTTAATTTTACTCATGTGTAAAATGAAAGACACATAATATAATTTTCTTTCCATAAAAAGCATAGTACCGAGTTTAGTTGATGGTCTTTGCTTCCTCTCTCCCCTAAACCCTGCATTGTACTAGAAGCTGTAAATGTATTTGTAAGAAAGATATCATTTTGGAGTTGAATAGAAAATATTATTCAAGTATGAAACAAAGTATTGAGGTCAGTGCTGAAGAGAAAATAAATCTTTAAAATGCTTTGAGATTTAGGTCCAATGATCAAAAGAATAAAAAGATTTCCATAGGAGATTAAGCAAATGAACTAGATCTCAAATATGTTAAATGAATTCTCAGAGAAGTGAATCTAAATCTTGTTATCTGATTGATGTAGTTTCATTTTACTTATTTTTAAAATATGAAATACATAAGTTCCAAGTTTTTTGGCAGTTATATACCTGTGGTGAACCTTGTTATAGCTATGAATTTATGCTATGATAATAATATATCCCCGCACTAGAGAAAGAATATTTTAGTCAATAAAAGATGCTGGGATAAATAGCAACTCATTTAAACAAAAATGAAAAATCATGGCCTATATTCAAAAGTACAGGCAATCAATGGAAACCAACCTTCCTGTGACATAGGATGTTGGAACTAGCATATAAAGATTTAAATATCAGCTCCTATAACTACATATAAGAATGCAAAGGAAAATATGCTTGTAATGAGTGAAAATGCAGACAATCTCAACACAGAAATAGAAACCATAAAATATAACCAAATTAAAATTCTAGACCTAAAAAGTAATACCTGAAAAAAATAGAAGTAAACTTGGAGGTCTTAACATAAGATTGGGGATTACAGAAGTAAGAGTCAGTGAAGTTGAAAATAAATCAATAGAAATTATACAAACAGAACAAGAGAGAGCTAAAAGAGTGGGAAAGGAGTGAATTTTCAGTGATCTGTGGGACAGTATCAAATGCCTAACGTATGTATAATTGAAGCCCTAGAAATAGGAAAGAGAGAGGATAGGGAAAATATTTAGAAAAATAATGGCCCAAATTTTCCCAGTTAATGAAAAACATTAATTCACAGATTTCATATAAACTTTAAACCATAAGCAGTACAAAGGAAGAAAACTACACCACCCAGGCACGTGAAAGACAAATTGCTCAAAACCAAAGATAAACACAAAATCTAAAGAGCAGATCTTATATATAGGGAAACAACAATAAAAATGACCTCTGATTTGTCATGGGAAACAGTTGCAGCCAGAAGACAGAATTTTATACACTGTGAAATATCTTTCAAGAATAAATGTAAAATAAATACATTTTCAGATAAATTAAAATTAACAGAATTTGCCATCAGCAGATCTACTTTACAAGAAATGCTCAAGAAAGTTTTTCAGGCTGTAGGGAAATAATACTAGATAAAAATTTGCTCTTCAGGAAGGAATAGTAACATAAATGGTAAATATATAGGTTAACATAAAGGACTATTTTTCTATTTATTTAATTAAAATATATATGATTATTTAAAACAACATTATAACATATTATGTGTTTAGTAACATACGTAGATGTAATACATATAGTAACCATAGCACAAAGTGGGTGATTTCAAGGTTCTTTCATTTTATATGAAGAGGTCTAATGTTAACTTTAATTACTTTGGGAAACATTACAGAAAGAAATCACTAAAAATTAATAGCAAAGAGTGAAAAGGTAACTTAAAAGGAAATTCTAAAAAAAATTCAATTAACATGAAAGAAAGTTAGAAATGAGTCACAGAGGAACAAAAAGATAGTACAAACAGAAAACAATTATTATAACGGGAAACATAAATACAACCATATCTATAATTATATAAATCTATTCATATCTATAATTACATAAATGTAAATGCACTATTTACTATAATTATCAGGTAGATATGAGTAGAAAGGAAAAACAGACCCTGCAAGGACTAATATACACTGTTTAGAAGTTATGTACTTTAAGTATAAAGACACACAGAGATTGAAATTAAGAGGAGGCAAAAAGAAATATCAAGTAAATAATAAGGATAATATCAGATGATGAAGACAAAATCTATTACTAGAGATAAAGAGAGATATTTCTAAATGATAAACAGATTAATTCAGCAGAAAAACAAAACAATAAAAAATGTGTATGTACCTAAAAACACAGGTTCAAAATATATAAAGTAAATATTGACAAATATAAAGAGAAAAAATAGATAAATGCACATCATATTTTGGGATATTAATTCACTTCTTTCAGTAATTGAGAGAACAGTCAGATAAAATATCAGTAAAGGCACAGAACACCTTTAACCATTTTGACCAAATTGACATTCTTTAGAAGCATACATTCAACAAGATTATGACATATGCTAGGCCATAGAAACAATCTCAAAAAGTTATAAAAGATTGAAAACTGAGACAGTGCATCTGTGATCACATGAACTTAAAATCAATAAGAATGATATATCTAGAACCTCCCCTAGATATCTGGAAATTTTAGAACTTCAAGAGAAACCATGGTGAAAGGAGGAATCAAAAAGGTAATTGAACAAATTTCAAAATTAATGATGATGAAATTATCCTCAGTCTTCAAGGCTTAAAATATTTACTATTTTAATGAAATTGAAAATTTTACTCAGCCATGACCTAAAGTTCTATTTTAAGAAGCTAGAAAAAGAAGAGCTAAGTAAAATCAAAGTAGAAGAACAGAAATAGTAAAGATGAGAGCAGAAATCTGTGAATATAAAACAATGGAGAAAATTGACAAAGTGAAAATTTGGATCTTTAAAAAAAGATCAACAAAATTCATAACCCTCTACTACACTGATCAAGAAAAATGAGGAAGGGCAAAAATTGCCAATATGAGAAATTAAAAAGCAGATATTATTAGAGATCCAATAGATGTTAAAAGATTAAAAGGTAATATTATGAACGACTATATGTTAACAAATGTAATTAAAATAAAAGGACATATTAAAAAAAATGAACAAATACTATGTAAAGCACAACTTACCATAACTGACACAAGATGGAATAGAAAAACTGAATGGCTCTATATTGATTAAAATAATTGAATTTGTTACTAAAGAAAGAACACACACACACACACACACACACACACACACACACACACACACACACACACAGAGAGAGAAAGCTCCAGGGCCACATGGGTTCATTGATTAACTCCTTGAAAAATACCTGCAATTCATGTCTCTAGTCATCTTCCTCCATCATTCATGTGCTACTTCATTTCATGTATGAAGCTTCTCTTAGAGACTGGTCCCTACCCTCAAAATTTCCATGCTGTTCCCTGAAAGGAACTCCAGTTGTGGCTCTATCTTTTTGTCCCACTCCTTTTTTCTCCCTTTACCCACATCAATGCAGCAGAGTCTTTCCAGTTCTCTGTTATATGTCAAAACCCTGCTCTCTTCATGGAAACCACAACAGTGGAGTGGAGGCCAGAGATAAATAGATTGGCACATGAAGGAAGATCAAAAAATATGACCTCCTTTAAAGTGATGTGTTTATATATAGCTTTATTCTGTGGTTAGCGATAATATTATAGATTGCCAATATAAAGAGCCCTTAAGGGCCAACAGATAACATAAATATGTGAATCAAGCCAGATTTAAGAGTAAAAAAAAATGATGGAGATTCTGGTATCATGGTGAGTACATTCTCACATTCCCTACGCAAGGGCATTTAAAATTTCATTTTGTTTTTGTCTCTTTAGTACATCCAACTTTGAATAAGTCTGGTTGACTATAAGTTTGTTACCTACAATTTAGTTAAATTTTTGTCATCTTGGATTGGTCCATTTTACCTATTTAAAAATACACAAGTGTGTTAAATTCTAAGAGGAATTTAAAAAGTCACTGAGTCTCCCTCAGACAAAACTTAGTGAAGCAAATGAGCAAAATCACCTGTGAAAAGTTGAATGAATTGAGTGCATATAAAAACACAAATACTATTAAAGTATATATTACCAAGTATTTAACTTTTGACAAGTAACAAAACATAGGGCCACCAGATGCACTGTTTCTTAATCTTGACAGCAACTCTGAACTAGACAAGGTCATATTTGTTAATTTATTTTTTATATTCTACTTTGTTATGAAAAGGATTTAGAATGGCTAGGATTAAGTAAATAAAGAAATATAAAAATATTTAAGTAACAGATGAGACTTAAGCCTTGGAAATAAAATAGATTTGAAGATGACATTAGTATTCAGTGTATATACTGTAAATTTACACATATTTGCTAAAAATGGATGACTTTAAATTAGTGAACCACTATTAATACTATAACTCATAGTGTCCATAAGATAAAAAAAAAAAACCCATCCAAATGTTTAGGATGAATCTATTTCTGGAGGAGAAATCAGAAATGAATTTCTCTTTTTGGTCCTCATAGAGAGCATATGGGTAATCTGTTGAGGAGTGTTCTCAATAACAACTGATCAGCACATGTTGTGATAACCATGATGAACTATTTTTATGAAGTTCCTTCAATATAAACTAATGTCACAAAGTCACAACACTTTTACAAGGGGGCTGAGAGGAGGTATGTACCCCTATTTGGCAGACATAAAATTGGAAAGAATAGAGTAGGCTCTTAAAAAAAGAGGGAACTGAGCTGAGGCTTTAGTAATAATCAATTTATTGCTATATTATACATAATCTGTATAAATTATTTCCAGGTTCTCCATTATAATCCACATTTCTCAGTTGATAAAAATTGTATTAGAGATGACATTACTTGACCATAACCATACATCTAATTAGTGAGAGAGCCAAGATTTAAACGGATCTAGCCAGATCCAAAACACAAACTCCTTCCTTTACACCTTGTCTATTAGGTAGATAAAGGGGCAGATGCAATTAACCAGATGAAGAATTTTGCAACTATTTTATTATTTTAAAATATTGATTTGAATTCCTAAGGATGAGGTGTCAATGAATCCTGAGCTATTTCACTGTACAAAGCTCTCCATTATAGAAGTCTAATGTGGTATCCATTGCATGATGGAGCCAAAGCTCTCCATTATAAAGTATTAAAAATAAAAATCTTAAAATTGTTTTTTTGTTTGTTTTTAGTAGTAACTTTCAGAGAATTTTATATCCCTATAAACATATATTCCTATAAATCTTATGTTCAGTGACCACTTCTGGTCAGGAGGAAGACATTGCACTGAAATCTACCTTACAGAGTTAGTAATGTTGCAGCCTAATGGCATTAAAGATGAAAGTTTTGTGATCTTACAGCCTGAGGGTATCAGAAGTGATGTATGGTACACCAGCCTTATTAATACATTTTTTAAAATTTAAAGTTAAAAAAAACCCAATCGAAAGGGTCTGGCATTTGAAAGCAAGTAGGTTTTTATCCATTATTAATTCACATAAGAAAAACAGTTACAATGGCAAAGGCCAGATACTTATACACAGGCTATAAATATGGATGAATAATTCATTTTTCTATTAATTTTGAATTTATAGCCTAATGGTTGAACTTTATTTTTTTCTTTTCCTAGAAGGGCATGTACCAACAAAATACTGCACTGTCAGCAGTCAGGACATAAAGCACCACGGTGAGCAAAATGAGATTTACTATACACATATTTACTTATTTGAGTGATTCCCCTATCCACAGACCTCATATTATAACTCACTGAAAGGTTCTGGAAAATCATATCTTTTCTACAGATAACCTTAAGTATGAGGGGACATTTGCTAGAAGGTCCATGTGTTCCAAAATATTGTCCTCCATAATATGTTACTGAGTCCATAATTCAGGGCATTTTCTTCTGAAATTCTTTATTACAATTCAAATGTATCTTCCTGTCTCTCAACTTCTCACTATAAGTCAGACAACAAAACTGATGGTCAAAACTTGGAATTCATTTACCATACTAGGAAGTCCTTGACTATGTCTTCTGAGATTATCTAATTTGGGGACTCTCAGAGGGGCTCATTCCAATCAAAATGTTCTTCCTATAACAAATATTTACTGACCAGTTGCTGTAACCTGCAAAGAAGAGGCCAATCAGTTTGGTGCTACCCCTGTTGCCCATTGGGTGCATGCTTGTACCAAACATAGAAATGAGTACATCATACACACACAGCTTGCCTAAGGCAGATTATACATCATCTATGAAAAATTGCCTGACACAGGAAAAAAAAAAAAAAAGCAACAACAATCTACCTCCCAACTGCACAGATGCTCCACACCTTTAAATCCATCTTTCTTTCTCTACTCCCATGTACTCTGATGCTGGGTACCATAGGTTATATTCATACTGCAATATCATTTTGATCCTGGATCTTCATGATACAACCTGGATTAGCTGACACAGTGGACAGTAGGAATATTTCTGGATTCCGTTTCTACACAAAACAGCTAGTAATACCTTAACTATAAACAGAAGTGGCTCTGAATTACTTATATATACCAACAAATCCAAACTAATTATATCTCTGATTCAACTCCTTTTAGCCAAACTCTACAATTTTTCTGGTTATTCCAGAGACAGGGAGGTTTGGAATGGAAAGAAAGAGCACTTGAACTGGAATTATTATCTGTAGGTATAAATAGGTTAGAATATCCTGCTTTTGCAAAATTTGCAAAAGATACATGACCATATGAATCCAATGCTAGGACCCTTGAAGGACCCCTTTATCTGAGGGGACCTGAGGTTTAAGTTTCATTAACTTTTGGTAGGTTGACCCTGTGTCCTATGATAACATTTCAGATGAAGGAGAGTTAGGAAAGCTTGATGCCATATCCCTTGGATGAACAATAACAGCAAGGACAAAGGCATACCTACAGTTTCAAATAAAAATCCCAAATCATTATAAAGCTTGCCAGATACTAAAAAGCCAGTTAGTATGATGACAGTAATAATGAAAACTCTTAACAAAATACATAGAACGGAAAGCTACGTGTGTTTTCTCAAAGATATAACTGCACTAGAAATTATTAAATATCTTAAATCAACTCAGTTGATTTAATACGTAATTCATTTTCAGTAAGGTCTCTTTTCAAAAATATAAAGGCTTTCAGGGAATGATTTACACTATGATTAGATAAGTATCAGCTTAAGTTTTATATGGCCATCTTTCATGACCTTTTTATAAGGCAGTTTTATCTGTGCTTTTTAATTCCTTAAAAGAAAGTAATTTTTAAAATGATTTCAGGGACTTCTCTGGTGGCGCAGTGGTTAAGAATCCGCCTGCCAATGCGGGAGACACGGGTTCGATCCCTGGTCCAGGAAGATCCCACTCCGCAGTTACTGCTGCGGAGTAACTAAGCCCGTGTGCCACAACTGCTGAAGCCCATGCACCTAGAGCCCGAGCTCTGCAACAAGAGAAGCCACTGCAACGAGAAGCCCGCGTACCGCAACGAAGAGCCGCCCCCACTCGCAGCAACGAAGACCAAACGCGCCAAAAATAAATAAATAAATAATGATTTCAGTAATTGTTTAATAAGACGTTTAAAATGCTTCTTAAAGATATTGTCTTTTCCATAGTTCCATTGTATTAATGTGTAATTCACTACTGAAAATACCTCTAATTCCAAAGCTACTGTATATTCATCAGGTTGCATTTTTGTCTAGGAGAATTGGTGAATAAAAGAATCAGATAACTGGATGTTAGGATGGGACTTGTAAAGTTCATTAACCATACTATTCTGCCTTTAGTCATATTTCACACGATTCCAGATAAAATCCATGTTACTTTTAACCACCTGAAAAGAGGACTCCATTTCTTACTTCCTATACTGCTTTTTATTATTCTCCTACTGTGTGCCAGTTACTACAGTTATCAAAAATGAACAGAACTCTGAAAGGTTATCAAATCATTGTGAGGAGTATCATTGTTTTATTTACTATCACATTCCTTGAGTCTAGCACAGCATCTGATACTCATTACATTTGTTGTTGGGGTAATAAAATTATATGGAAGCTCATTTTAGAACAACTACATAGAGATTTTTATTTCATAAAATACCTTGATGACAATTGTAACAGTAGCATGATAGTTCTAACGATATAGTTAGGAGGAAGCCAAAGAGCTATATCAGCAAAAGTTTTGGAGCTTGGAGGGTGCTTCGACCAGGGAGGATAAATAATGAAATCAAGAGAGGACACACAATATTAAGGCAGGAGGTTGGACCTCACTGGAAAGGATGACCAATGGAAATTCTGTAGAAGTAGTGGGAGTGATCCAGGGACTATGAAGAATTTGTTTTTTAAAATATTCACGTGTTAACATTTGTGGTAAATCCATATAATATTCATTTCCCCAATTATTTGGTGAAGTGACTGCATATAGACTTGAAACAGTATGCTTTGGGGAGTAAAGTGGCCAGAGCAGTGTCTAGTACGGTGTAGTGCTGCAATTGGGAAGCATGAACTGGAGGAGAAAGGTAGAAAAGAGATGAAGAACTCAATGCAAAGAGAAAATCAGAACAGATGCTAAGAAGACAGATAAGCTCTACCCCCACCCCAAAAATCCTTCCAGGGAGATGCTGACTTTAGTTTTTCATTGTAGAGCACCGATTTTATTTAAAGTAACAAGGACAAGTTGATTCCGACAAACCAGAGGATCTGAGGACATTTCACATGTTGAAATAGGGGTTAGAAATATTTAGAATTGATTGAACGGAGGACATTTTCTCAGCCTTGAAACAGCATAAAGGCTGATGATTGAGAGATGCCCACAGGCATTTTCATGAATTCTGCAGTAGAGGTATGATCAACGTGCAGTGAGAACACAGACAGAATGGGTGTTAAACTTTACCTCCTTGGGGGAGACATCACGAAGACTATGCAGAAGAAGTAAGGCATGAGTGGAGTCTGAAGGATAATGCAGAGTTTCTTAGAAGCAAAAGTGGAGAAAGGCATTCTGGGGATAAGAAAACAGAGAAAGTACAAATCATGGAAATATAAAATGTGCATTGGGGAACTGAAAGCAGAAAAAAGCCTGAAAATGAAGACAGGCCCAGCTTGGAAAGGACTGTATATGCCATTCTAAGGAGGAAACATGATCCTATACAAATGAGGGAATTCCATTAGAGTTTTTTTTTTTAACCAGGGAAGTAGCATATACCTCAATATCTATCTGTTTTGTTTCATTAACATGTTTCTTTTAATTTTAATAGATCTTTATTGGAGTATAATTGCTTCACAATACTGTGTTAGTTTCTGTTGCACAACAAAGAGAATCAGCCATATGCATACACATGTCCCCATATCCCCTCCCTCTTGAGCCTCTCTTCCATCATCCATATCCAACCCCCTAGGTCATTGCAGAGAACCAAGCTGAACTCCCTGTGCTATGCTGCTGCTTCCCACCATCCAACTATTTTACATTCCATAGTGTATATATGTAGATGCTACTCTCTCACTTTGCCCCAGCTTCCCCCTCCCACCCCATGTCCTCAAGTCCATTCTCTATGTCTAACTCTTTATTCCTGCCCTGCAACTAGTTCATCAGTACCATTTTTTTTTTTTTAGATTCCATATATATGCATTAGCATATGGTATTTGTTTTTCTCTTTCTGACATACTTCACTCTGTATGACAGACTCTAGGTCCATCCACCTCACTACAAACAACTCAGCTTCATTTCTTTTTATGGCTGAGTAATATTCCACTGTGTATATGTGCCACATCTTTATCCATTAATCTGTTGATGGACATTTAGGTTGTTTCCATGTCCTGGCTATTGTATATAGTAATGCAGTGAACATTGTGGTGGATGTCTCTTTTTGAATTATGGTTTTCTCAGAGTATATGCCCAGTGGTGGGATTGCTGGGTCATATGGTGGTTCTATTTTTAGTTTAGTTTTTTTTTTTTTAACATCTTTATTGGAGTATAATTGCTTTACAATGGTGTGTTAGTTTCTGCTTTATAACAAAGTAAATCAGTTATACATATACATATGTTCTCATATCTCTTCTCTCTTGCATCTCTCTCCCTCCCACCCTCCCTATCCCACTCCTCTAGGTGGTCACAAACCACCTAGCTGATCTCCCTGTGCTATGCGTCTGCTTCCCATTAGCTAGCTATTTTACATTTGGTAGTGTATATATGTCCATGCCACTCTCTCACTTTGTCACAGCTTACCCTTCCCCCTCCCCATAGCCTCAAGACCATTCTCTAGTAGGTCTGTGTCTTTATTCCTGTCTTACCCCTAGGTTCTTCATGACCTTTTTTTTTTTTCTTAGACTCCATATATATGTGTTAGCATACGGTATTTGTTTTTCTCTTTCTGACTTACTTCACTCTGTATGACAGACTCTAGGTCTATCCACCTCACTACAAATAACTCAATTTCGTTTCTTTTTATGGCTGAGTAATATTACATTGTATATATGTGCCACATCTTTATCCATACAACTGTTAATGGACACTTAGGTTGCTTCCATGTCCTGGCTATTGTAAATACTGCTTCAATGAACATTGTGGTACATGTCCCATTTTGAATTATGGTTTCCTCAGGGTATATGCCCAGTAGTGGGATTGTTGGGTCTTATGGTAGTTCTATTTTTAGTTTTTTAAGGAACCTCCATACTGTTTTCCATAGTGGTTGTATCAATTTACATTCCCACCAACAGTGCAGGAGTGTTCCCTTTCCACCACACCCTTTCCAGCATTTATTGTTTCTAGATTTTTTGATAACAGTCATTCTAACTGGCGTGAGGTGATACCTCATTGTAGTTTTGATTTGCATTTCTCTAATAATTAGTGATGTCGAGCAGCTTTTCATGTGCCTCTTGGCCATCTGTATATCTTCCTTGGTGAAATGTCTATTTAGGTCTTCTGCCCATTTTTTAACCGGATTGTTTGTTTTTTAGGTATTGAGCTCCATGAGCTCTTTGCATATTTTGGAGATTAATCCTTTGTCTGTTGTTTCATTTGCAAATATTTTCTCCCAGTCTGAGCATTGTCTTTTTGTCTTGTTTATGGTTTCCTTTGCTGTGCAAAAGCTTTTAAGTTTAATTAAGTCCCATTTGTTTATTTTTGTTTTTATTTCCGTTACTCCAGGAGGTGGGTCAAAAAAGATCTTGCTGTGGTTTATGTCAAAGAGTGTTTTTGCTGTTTTCCTCTAAGAGTTTTATAGTGTCTGGTGTTACATTTAAGTCTTTAATGCATTTAGAGTTTATTTTTGTGTATGGTGTTAAGTAGTGTTCTAATTGCATTCTTTTACATGTACCTGTCCAGTTTTCCCAGCACCACTTGTTGAAGAGGCTGTCTTTTCTCCATTGTATGTTCTTGCCTCCTTTGTCATAAATTAGGTGCCCATATGTATGTGGGTTTATCTCTGGGCATTCTATCCTGTACCATTGATCTATATTTCTGTTTTTGTGCCAGTACCATTCTGTCTTGATTACTGTAGTTTTGTGGTATAGTTTGAAGTCTGAGAGCCTGATTCTTTGAACTCCATTTTTCTTTCTCAAGATTGCGTTGGCTATTCAGGGTCTTTTGTGTTTCCATACAAATTGTAAAATTTTTTCTTCTAATTCTGTGAAGAATGCCATAGGTAGTTTGATAGGGATTGCATTGAATCTGTAGATTGCTTTGGGTAGTATAGTCATTTTCACAATATTGATTCTTCCAACCCAAGAACATGGTATATTTCTCCATCCATTTATGTCATCTTTGATTTCTTTCACTAGTGTGTTATAGTTTTCTGAGAACAAGTCTTTTGCCTCCCTAGGCAAGTTTATTCCTAGGTATTTTATTCTTTTTGTTGCATTGGTAAATGGGAGTGTTTCCTTAATTTCTCTTTCTGATTTTTCAATGTTGGTGTATAGGAATGCCAGAGATTTCTGTGTATTAATTTTTTATCCTGCAACCTTACCAAAATCATTGGTTAATTACCATAGTTTTCTGGTGGCATCTTTAGGAGTTTCTCTGTATAGTATCATGTCATCTGCAAAGAGTGACAGTTTTATTTCTTCTTTTCCAATTTGTATTTCTTTTATTTCTTTTTCTTCTCTGATGGCTGTGTCTAGGACTTCCAAAGCTATATTGAATAGGAGTGGTGAGAGTGGACATCCTTGTCTTCTTCCTGATCTTAGTGGAAATGCTTTCAGTTTTTCACCATTGAGTATGATGCTTGCTGTGGGTTTGTCATATATGGCCTTTATATGTTGAGGTAGGTTCCCTCTATGCCCATTTTCTGGAGAGTTTTTATCGTAACTGGGTGTTGAATTTTGTCAAAAGCTTTTTCTTCATCTGTTGAGATGATCATATGGTTTTTATTCCTTAATTTGTTAATGTGGTGTATCATATTGATTAATTTGCATATATTGAAGAATCCTTGCATCCCTGGGATAAATCCCACTTGATCATAGTGTATGATCCTTTTAATGTGTTGTTGGATTCTGTTTGTTAGTATTTTGTTGAGGATTTTTGCATCTATATTCATCAGTGATATTGTTCTATAATATTCTTTTTTTGTAATATCTTTTTCTGGTTTTGGTGTCAGGCTGATGCTGGCTTCGTAGAATGAATTTGGGGGTGTTTCTTCCTCTGCAATTTTTTGGAAGAGTTTGAGAAGGATAGGTGTTAGCTCTTCTCTAAATGTTTGATAGAATTCACCTGTGAAGCCATCCTGTCCCGGGCTTTTGTTTGTTGGAAGATTTTTAATCACAGTTTCAATTCCAGTGCTTGTGATTGGTCTGTTTATATGTTCTATTTCTTCCTGGTTCAGTCTCGGAAGGTAGTGCTTTTCTAAGAATTTGTCCATTTCTTCTAGCTTTTCCATTTTATTGGCATATAGTTGCTTGTAGTAATATCTCATGGTCCTTTGCATTTCTGCAGTGTTAGTAGTTACTTCTCCTTTTTCATTTCTAATTCAATTGATTTGAGACATCTGCCTTTTTTTCTTGATGAGTCTGGCTAATGGTTTATCAATATTGTTCATCTTCTCAAAGAACCAGCTTTTAGTTTTATTGATCTTTGCTATTGTTTCTTTGTTTCTATTTCATTTATTTCTGCTCTGATCTTTATGATTTCTTTCCTTCTGCTAACTTTGAGGGTTTGTTTTCGTTCTTCTTTCTCTAATTGCTTTAGGTGTAAGGTTAGGTTGTTTATTTGAGATTTTTCTTGTTTCTTGAGGTAGGTAGTATTGTTATAAACTTCCCTCTTAGAACTGCTTTTGCTGCATCCCATAGGTTTTGGGTTGTCATGTTTTCATTGTCATTTGTTTCTTGGTATTTTTTGATTTCCTCTTTGATTTCTTCAGTGATCTCTTGGTTATTTAGTAGCACACTGTTTAGCCTCCATGTATTTGTGTTTTTTACAATTTTTTTTTCCTGTAATTTATTTCCAATCTCATAGTGTTGTGGTCAGAAAAGATGTTTGATAAAATTTCAATTTTCTTAAATTTTCCAAGGCTTGATTTGTGACCCAAGATGTGATGTATCCTGGAGAATGTTCCATGTGCACTTGAGACGAAAGTGTATTCTGCCACTTTTGTGTGGAATGTTCTATAAATATCAATTAAATCTATCTAGTCCATTGTGTCATTTAAAGCTGTTGTTTCCTTATTTATTTTCTGTTTGGATGCTCTGTCCATTGGTGTAAATGGGGTGTTAAAATTCCCTACTGTTACTGTGTTACTGTTGATTTCTCCTTTCATGGTTGTTAACATTTGCCTTATGTATTGAGGTGCTCCTATGTTGGTTGCACAAACATTTGTAATTGTTATATCTTCTTCTTGGATTGATCCTTTGGTCATTATGTAGTGTCCCTCCTTATCTCTTGTAACAGTCTTTATTTTAAAGTCTATTTTATCTGATACAAGTATTGCTACTCCAGGTTTCTTTTGATTTCCATTTGCATGGAATATCTTTGTCCATCCCTTCATTTTCAGTCTGTATGTGCCCCTACATCTGAAATGGCTCTCTTGTAGACAGCATATATATGGGTCTTGTTTTTGTATCCATTCAGTCAGTCTGTGTCTTTTGGTTGGGGCATTTAATCCATTTACATTCAAGGTTATTATTGCTATGTATGTTCCTATTACCATTTTCTTAATTGTTTTGGGTTTGTTTTGGGGGGTCTTTTTCTTCTCTTGTGTTTCCCACCTAAAGAAGTTTGTGTAGCATTTGTTGTAAAGCTGGTTTGGTGGTGCTGAATTCTTTTAGGTTTGCTTGTCTGAAAAGCTTTTGACTTCTCCATGGAATCTGAATGAAATCCTTGCTGGGTAGAATAATCTTGGTTGTAGGTTTTTCTCTTTCATCATCTTAAGTATATCCTGCCACTCCCTACTTGCCTAAGGTGTTTCTGCCGAAAAATCGGTGATAAACTTATGGGGATTCCTTTGTATGTTAATTTTTGTTTTTCCCTTGATGCTTTTAATATTTTATCTTTGAATTTAATTTTTGTTATTTTGATTAATATGTGTCTTGGTGTGTTTTTCCTAAGGTTTATCCTGTATGGGACTCTCTGTGCTTCCTGGACTTGGGTGACTATTTCCTTTTCCATGTTAGGGAAGTTTTCAACTATAATCTCTTCAAATATTTTCTCAGACCGTTTCTCCTTTCTCTTCTTCTTCTGGGACCCCTACAATTCAAATGTTGGTGAGTTTAGTGTTGTCCCAGAGGTCTCTGAGATTGCCTTCAATTCTTTTCATTCTTTTTTTCTTTATGCTGCTCCTCAGCAGTTATTTCCACCATTTTGTCTTCCATCTCACTTATTCATTCTTCTCCCTCATTTATTCTGTTATTGATTCCTTCTAGTGTATTTTTCATTTCAGTTATTGTGTTGTTCATCTCTGTTTGTTCTTTAGTTCTAGATTTTGTTAAACATTTTTGTATTTTCTGAATCTTTGCCTCCACCCTATGTCTGAGATTCTGGATCATCTTTACTATCAGTACTCTGAATTCTTTTTCAGGTGGTTTGCCTGTTTCTTCTTCATTTATTTGGCCTTGTAGGTTTTTACCCTGCTCTTTCATCTGTGATATAGTTTTTGCTGCCGTATTATTATTATTATTTTTTTTATGAGTGGGATTGTGTTCCTGTTTTACTGGTTGTTTGGCCTGAGGCTTACAACACTGGAGTTTGTAGGTTACTGGGTAGAGCTGGGTCTTGGTGCTGAGATGAGGAACTCAGTAAGACCTCACTCCAATGAATATTCCTTGGGTCTGAGGTTCTCTGTTAATGCAGTGGTTTGGACTCAGAGCTCCCACTGCAGGAGCTCCGGCCCAACCCCCAGCTTGTGAACCAAGATCCTGCAAGCTGCGTGGGGTGGCAAAAAATAATAATAATAATAACAAACTAAAAAGTAAAATTAGACCAGGGAACTAACAGATATGTTAGAAAGAATATAAAAATAAAAATATAGACGAATCAACAACCGGAAGGTACATTGGTACCACAATAGTAAAAAAGAGGAGGAGTGAAAAGAAGAAAAAAAAGGAGGGGGGGAAGGCCTTGGCTGTGGAAGGCAGGGCCTAAGCAAAGGTGAGGTTTGGGCAGTGGGTAGGGCCAATGCTTAGGACCCATAGGGCTGGAAAAGGCCCTGGGTGATCTGGGGGGTGCGGCTTAAGCTCAAGGAACAGAAGGGGCCAAGGCGTGGCCCCCACCCCTGGTCTCAGAGGGCAGGGACATCACCTGGGAGCCCAGAGGCTTCCTAGTCTCGAGTGGGCGGGGCAAACGCCCTCCTCTCCTCTCCTGCTCCTCTGGCCTGTGAGGGCCCTCCCACCTGCCTCACCTGATCTCCCCGGACTCCCTCTCATGCCCGCAGGACCCATGTCGGCTGGATGGGGCTTTGGAGTGGGGAACCAGCCTGGGAGCTCAGCAGGTTCCCCAGCCTGAGTGGGCCAGGCAATTGCCCACCACTCCTCTCCCACTCTTCCTGGAGAGTCCCTGCTGCCTGCCTCTCCTGACCTCCCTGGCCTCAGGTGCACTGATCCTGTCTGGCCTCCACTTCTCCTCTGCCATGAGTCCCTGTACGTCCTACCAGTTCACTTTGGGGTTCCTCCTGTCTCCTTGGGTGGCAGAGTCCCCCACCAGCTGCCGGCAGGTGCCCTAGTTGTGGGGAGATGCTAACTCTGCGTCTTCCCACACCACCATCTTGACTCCGCCTCCATTAACATGTTTTTAATACTTCCCTTAGGGAAAAATAAAACAAAACATTTAGAATATCAGATGACATCAAGTAAGAAGGTGAAGACGTTGGAGAGATGACTAATTACGATTGTCTGCACTCAGATGGAAAAATGAAATCCTCTTATTTCCATTTCTTGATTCTTTTCCCAAAAAGGCATTGGATGCCTCTTTTGCAATGCATTTTGTAAACTGACCCAATTTGCACATTACTTTTTGGGGGCTTTGTCTGTTTTATATCAATGTTTCATTCACAAAAGGACACAATGACAGATTATTTTCACTTGTCCATCCATTCCTGGAGCTACAGGCAGATATATATTCCACTTTATGCTCTAGCAAATGAAATAAAGATACAGTGAAACGGCATATGCAGAGAATGTTACAGGAAATCTATAATGCTAATAAAACTACATGTTTAGCAGAAATCAGACGATTGAGAGTTTTTATTTTGTTATTATTTTTCCTGGCAAAACTTATTGTTGCAAAACTAGGACAAACCTCAAACAAAGTGAAAGAAATGATGCAAGTTTTATTGAATCTTGTCTAGCCAGTTAGGTTTAAAATATACTTTTTTGTTCTTCTAGGGAGGGATTCTGAGACACACTGAAGGAGTGTACACATTTTAAACTCTTTTTTTCAACTAGTAAATCTCATATTTTATCTGTGGGCACAAAATTAAATTCATTCTTCATGAACTATCTCCACTGCCACCTCTTCTGTGAAGCCCTACCTGATTCTATTCTACTCCATGTAGTTCTATATTGCTGATCAGATAACCCAGCTTTTATTGAGAAAATTGAGATTCTAGGATTTTTTATTAGAAGCTGAAAAGCTTTCTGAGAGACAGGTAAGAGAGAATGAAGGTACAGAAATTTGGTCTGAGTCACTGGGCCAGTTTTGGATGGTAGAAAATAGAGTACATGATTCTGAATATGTCACAGCTTGCAAGGATTCATAATTAAAACCTCGGGTGAGGATTAAAATACCTGAGTGAGAATGTTTAGGAAAAAAAGTAGCTCTAAAATGAGAGCCTACTGTTTAACAGTATCGATACCAAGTTTTCATTAATGAAATAAATTCAGGATATAGAGCCCATGGTTCAGATATTTGTGTGTTCTACATCCAGCAACAAGAGGCTCAGATTTGATACTGCCTTCTCCTGACATCAGAAGAAACATGTAACCCTTTGCATGTTTCCCTCCCTCCCTCCCCTCCCTCTTTCTTTCTTTCTCTCTACCTTCCTTCCTTCCTTTTTTGCTGATGAAAGAGAAACAAACCCAATTTGAATTATCATAGGAAAGTTAATCAAATGATCCCAGTGAAGAATTAAGTAATTGCAAGAAAGGCAGAAGTGAAGCTGGACACTTGCCAAGGAAGTTTAATGAGGCCAGAGATCTCTCTACATCTCTTCTGTCCTCCTCTTTCTCTATTATTACATCATTCTCTACTGCTGGAAATTGGAAATCTTCCACATGGCAGATAATATGCTGTTGAAATCTTTGGGGCCTCATCACCTATTTCTTGGGAAAAGCTGACCCTTGCTTAATCTAGTGTCAAGTTGTAAAATCCAGGTAGAGCATTAACTTGAGTTGGTACCCAATGCCAAGCTAATCATGTAGATGGCGGTTGGGGTATGGGGAAATAGGGATGCTTTTAAGAATATGTAATCTTTCAGAACTCATGTTTAGTTCTGGGGGAGGAGCATTTCTTTGTGGAAGAGAATGTTTCCAAAATAAAAAGAAAGCGTTGATGAGCAGACACAAGAACCACCAGAGCAAGCACCAAACAGGCTGTGACATTTTTATCCTCAACACACAGGCTCTTAACTTCTGTCACTGGCTACCTCAAGACAAACATCTAGAACTTTTGTTGGCATTGGTATCAGCAGACATCAGTAACAGGGCTCATGCCTTTTGAATCATTATTGACAGGGCATAGCACCATGGTCAGCTAGATAAGAGGAGGAAACAGTACATGTTACTGCAGTTAACAAGAAGATTACTGGGACTTCCTGAACCACAAGGTAAGTGTTTTGAGTGTAGATTAGATTCCCATGGAGCAGATGCTGATGAAACCAGAGAAATAGTTTTGGTAACATGACCCTATTTATACTTTAGGTTTGGGAAATATGAACTTTGTATCTTTATAGGCTATATGGATGTCTCCTCTGTCAGATGTGGATCCTAGCACTGTGCATAGGTAGTCAAAAAGGGGAATATAGTGCTGTATTGTTGTATGGATTATACCCACCTCAAGTTGTCGATTTCTTACATACCTGTCTTCCTCCTGTGTCTTTTAAAAGTAGTTTAGGGACTTCCCTGGTGGTGCAGTGGTTAAGAATCCTCCTGCCAATGCAGGGGACACGGGTTCCATCCCTGGTCCAGGATGATCCCACATGCCACAGAGCAACTAAGCCTGTGCACCACAACTACTGAGCCTGAGCTCTAGAGCCCGTGAGCCACAACTCCTGAGCCTGCCTGCCACAACTACTGAAGCCCGTGTGCCTAGAGCTTGTGCTCCGCAACAAGAGTAGCCACCGCAATGAGAAGCCTACACACTGCAATGAAGAGTAGCCCCCGCTCGCCAAGACTAGAAAGCCCGTGCGCAGCAACGAGGACCCAACGCAGCAAAATCTTTTAAAATTTTTTTAAAAATTTAAAAAAAAAGTAGTTTAGCCATTCAATTGTAGAATGAAGTCATGGACTGAGTCAGTTCAAAACATGAGTACATAGCTACACAGGAATAGTGACTGGAGGTAATGGTTAGCTGATTACGAATGTCTAAATTGTCATAAATTTCTCAGGTACAAATCCAGCACCTGTAGTACTGTTGGGAGAAAGCACTATAGCAGAGAATAAAGGTGGGATCAGTACTTGAGATTTAAGAAGTTTATGTGCATGAGTCCATTCTCACCATGACCCAATTTGGAGGCTGGGACATTGGATTGGACAGCATCTTGAAAAGGTATGTGTCTGGGCATGGCAGAACATATAGTCTTAGAGAGGGTAATTAGAGCAGCAGGCAGTATATAGCTGGAAATTATTCAGCTTAGAGTACTTAGCTTGAAATTAGGAAGAAGGACTAGGGCAGAACTTTAGCCTCGTAATTAAAGCAACAAAAGGAAAAGCGAGCTCTGACTTAGAGGGCAAATAAGATCTCAGGGGTTACCTGGGAGGACATTCATCCTAAATTTCATTGCTAGTGAAAATACCTAAAGAGCAATGTGGTAAGCCAGCAACCTTGGCTGGCACATTGAATTCTGACTCTCAGTGAGTGTTAAATCCAAGCTACAACAGAGCAGACCAGGAAAGGGATGGTGGGAGATTGAGGGTACTGATCTACTTCTTACATACGTCAGGATTAGCACAGAAATTGCAACAGGAAAGAGTCTGCAGGCAAGTGGGGACACCAGTAGATTGAGCGATGAAGACCTGATAGAGATGCAGAGAAAAACAAGACAAGATTGACAGATAACCTTTTGAATTGAAAGGAAGCTGTTGTTTAATGCTGTAGTCCCCTTCTTAAATTTTTAATTGCTTCATAGGAATGAATTCAAACATTGCTCAATAACTATTTGTTGATTAGATTTTAGAGGATGAACATGATCTAATTCTATAGGGCTATATAGGCATGCGGTTCGAAGAGATGAGTTTTGATATGTGAATCTTTTATAGAAGATTTACATTAGGTTCTAGGAGATCAGAGTTTACTTTCCCCTTAGAGTAACAGGTTGCTGTCGCTTTTACTGCAGTGTTGTCCTGGAAGAATGCAACCAGAAGCACTCAGAAACATGTGGTGCCCTTTGTGGGCAGCTCCCCTTGGTGTGGTGCAAGAGTTGTATTCAATCAAACTGTCAGAATGATGACAGCTGAGAGAAGGGCCCATAAAGCTATTCATTAAGCTCTGAAACAGCTAGCACTTTAATTGTCTGGAGTTATTTATTAGTGGTTGATGATAATACAGTTGAACAAGGCAGAGGCTTATGAGGCGTCTTGGCTCTCTATTTTGGTGAGAAGGTCATTTTGAAAGGGAGAACTTTAAGTTCTTTCGTATATTCAAGTCTACCCTTTTATTAATATGGTAAAACAATAAAATAGAAAAAAAAGCATTTTTAGAAGGAGTGTAGGCTGCACTGTTATAAAAACTTGGATTCTGTATCAGTCGGAGTTCAGTCAGAAAAGCAGAAGCAACAGACTATATAAAGCATTACAACACAACGAGAAGAACTTATAGAAACACATCTTAAACCTTGCTACTAATTAGGTGTATCTTTGGGTAAAGAACATAAAATCTTCATCCTGAGTCATCATCTGTAAATACTGAGATTTGGCAAGGTATTTTTTTAAACATTTCTTTTCTGTTTTAGCTATATGTGATTCTCTGTGTGTATTAACTTTATCTTTCCACCAGGGTTGTGAAATCCCTGTAGGTCAGGCACCCTGACAAATTCTTCTTCTAAATCTTTTTCAGAATGTAGAATATTCAGCATAGACTAGCTACCTACTAGAAAAAGAGATCCTTGAATAGAGATTTATAGAAGAATAATTGATGGATACATCTACTCTCAGTTTATTGTGCCATTGTTATGTAGATAATTAGTAAACAGGACTTGATTAGATGTAATATTTTAAAATATGTTCTGAATGGCTATAATATAGGTTTCTTGGAGAATCTTGCTTCTGTTGGCATGTTTTAAGCCAAAAACCATTATACCTAGAAACTTGATTTTAAGTCCAGGTCAGTTTGAATTTCCATTTTTTTAATATATGAAATCTATGACTCAAGCTTCTAAGGTTTTAATTTAAAAAATCTGGGCTTCCCTGGTGGCGTAGTGGTTGAGAGTCCGCCTGCCGATGCAGGGGACACTGGTTCGTGCCCCGGTCTGGGAGGATCCCACATGCTGTGGAGCGGCTGGGCCCGTGAGCCATGGCCACTGAGCCTGCGCGTCCGGAGCCTGCGCGTCCGGAGCCTGTGTTCCGCAACGGGAGAGGCCACAACAGTGAGAGGCCCGCATACCGCAAAAAAAAAAAAAAAAATCTTATCATCTTCAAATTTGGTTTTATCTAGTGAGAATAAAATATTGTGTATTTCTTTTAGCTAATAGCCATCTGCTACAGAAACATTCAAAAGTCAGCTCATCAGAATTTAAAAGGACTTCCTGAACAGAAGTTCACTGAAATTTAAGAAACTTTAATGGAACTTCTGTTACAAAATGATGCTGTTTTGGCTTTAGGCTAATCCCCCAAACACACCTACAAATTCATCTCCCCAAACGTCTGCCACAGAGAAGGAACTGGATCAGTTTTACAATTTTTATGGCAAAGGTTAAAATAAGTAATTTCCACAACAGCTGTCGACACACAGTCTGTCTTTGGAAGCTACTTTCCCTAGAGAATTTTATTTCTTCAAATGTCATAATTAGAATTTCATCTCTAGTGACTACTCAAGGAAATCTGGCAGCAGGAGACAGCATGGGTCACATTTTAATTATGAATGCATCCTTCCTGTCTGACGGCCAGGAGCTTGTTGCTAGTCACGTCACAGGAACCTCTATGAACTGTGAATAATTAAGTGTACTTTTCAGTGGATAGCAGTTGTTTTCTTAAAATTCAGCAAGATTTATCAGAGCATTACCAGATTTCTCTGTCCTACCAAAAACTGATGGGGTGCGAAGAAGTAGATTTCCGGGCAATTAGAGCAATGAGTTGTATTCATGTACTTGTATTATTTACGGTGGGTGCATATCAACAGGAGGGCACTTTCATTCATTCATTTATTTATTTTCTTTCTTTCATTAAACACACGTTTATTGACTGTCTACTTTGGTATTGATCACTGAACTTACAGGTGGGGAAACAAACTTGAACAACACTATCTTTTTGCATAATAGAGATGTACCTGAATTTGGTCATAAATTGTTATTAAATGAGTGATACAGTAGAGTTATATACAAGGTGCTTTGAGGACACCAAGACAAAAGTAATTAATTCTGCTTAGAGAGATCGGGAAAGATAGGACAGGGAATGCGATATCTCAGCTGAGCTGTAAAAGAAAAGCAGGAAGGAGTTTGACAGACTGACAATGGAGGGGAGGGAATTCCTGACAAATGGAGCTGCGTCTGTAGAAAAAAGGATATTTGGAGGCATCCGTGGTCGGTTCAGTGAGGTGTCAAGGCAGAATGCTTTTGAATAAGTAGTAGAAGACAGGCATACAATACAGGATCAGGGTGTCTTTGAACACAGGCAGAAATGTAGACATTATGGACAAGGTATTTATCTTCACAAAAGGGTTATAGGTTATAGGTATGACAAGATATTGATTTCCTCAGCTCTCAGAACAGCCAGACAGGATTTCTGAATATCTTTGTCCTTTTATCCCAATTGCCTGAGAAAGCTTTATGATTTGCCTTTTTATTAATGATATGAAACAGGTTGGTACATCCGTACAATGAATTACGACTTAATAATACAATTCTAGAATAGGCAAAACTATAGTGATAGAAAGAAGATTGGCAGCTGCCAGGACCCAGAGGTTGGGCAAAAGATACTGACTACAAAGAGGCATGGGGGTACTTTTTGGTGTGATGGAAATGACTATTTCATTGTCGTGGTGGTGGCTACAAGACTCATCAAATTATACACTTAAAATTGGTGAGTTTTGTTGTTTGTAAATTATAGTTCAATAAAGCTGACAAAAGTAAGGTACAGCAGAGACTCTGGGCTGGAACGAATTAACTTCAAAGGTACTAAAGCCCTATAAGCCAGAAGCAAAAGCCTTCCCAATAAAAATGTCTAGGATGAGGTCACTAAATGGACCTCCTCAAGCACCTAAAGATTGAAAACCATGTTAGCTGACACTGAGCAGAATAAGAAATTGGTGGGGTCGGGGGGATGGGGGTGGAGGAAGGAGTGGGTTTTTTTCTCCTTAAATGTAAATTTGGGACTTTACAAGTACAATGATAAATAATAATTAATTTTTATAAAGCACTTCTTAGCTGCCAGAGATATCTTTAAAATCTTTATAAATATTAATTAACTTAATTCTCAGAACAATTCTGTGAGTAAATATTATTATTATTCCCATCTGTCAGATGAGAAAACTGAGGCAAACGGAGGTTAGTTAAATTTGCCAGGATCACAAACCTCGTTAGTATAAGAACTGAGATTTGAAGTCAGGCAGTCTGGTTCAGGATCTGTGCACTTAACCACAGAGGCATTATATTTGAATTTAAATGTTCCCAGGAACTTAATAATGAGAGGAGTTTATATTCAACCTTGGGACATCTTAATGTTGTTATATTTTATTATTGGAGTATATTGTCATTTTATATCACTGCAGAGCCTGATAACTTTTATAAGACAGTGTGGCTGGACATAATTAGAGTAGAGAGTGAATTTTCAGCTTCAAATACAGCATGATATTGAAGTTAATTATTATGTTCTCATCCATTTTAGTGCCTTCTGGGAGGCAAAATCTATACTGGCCATAAGAGGTACAAAGAATATCCACAAAAGAGCAATGGTTGATAGTGGAGAACTGGCTACATGAAGGTGGAAACAAGGCTTTCCTTATCCCTACCAAGGAAGATAGCCAGTCATGTATGATCGCAGGTTTCATGAATAAACTCAATAGATTAGATGAAGAAAAATCACTGAAGAGTTTTAGGGGGATGTACTATAATATATTATACAGATTTTCCATGTGTTGGGACCTGTACTGAAGAAACTTTTCTGGAACAAGCTATTAGATTATTGGGTGACACCAATGGTCCACATTTCCCAACTGAGTGGAGACTATTTGTAAGCACTGGGAATCTGGTCTCTCTTCTTCATTTTAAAATTTTGTACCAGTACAAGGAAGAAATCCTCAGTAGTTATGTCTGCCCTGAAAACCAAACTTTTCCTCAGTTAAGGTGTCCCAAGGTCTAGTCTGGGAGAGTGAGCAGAGAGCATTAGTAAGTCAATCTGGTCATACCCTTTAGTCACAACCTCTAATCTAGCCTTTATTAGTAATAAAACTCCTATTTTGATATCCAAATGTCTTACTTTTGTGTCTACTTCTCAACTGGTTTGAAATTAGATGGTGAAGAAAGGGGTGTTATTAAAGGACCTAAACAACAGTCAACAGTGCTGATGCTATTTTTTTTTTTTTTCTGATTCACAGTGAAGGCAGAAGGAAGAGGCAATATTGGAAATAAGGGCCATATGAAGATCAGGACAATACCAACATGGGTAAGAAAAATAGAGCAAAACTAGCAAAAGCAAAGCCTCTCAGTCTCTCACTGTCCTTCACCCATTGCACATAACTTTCTTCTGCTTTTCTTCCTACCATGGCCAACACACACACATTACCTCCCAACCCA
This sequence comes from Leucopleurus acutus, assembly GCF_964270905.1. Lineage (NCBI taxonomy): Eukaryota > Metazoa > Chordata > Mammalia > Artiodactyla > Delphinidae > Leucopleurus > Leucopleurus acutus. The sequence goes on from NC_139150.1 coordinate 28,781,440, forward strand.
CCCCATCCCCGCCAAACAACAGCAACAAGACCTTCTGTGTACCAATAATTTTCCCATAGTTTTTGTGTTTGTTTTATTAAAGCCTGGTGCCCAAAGGCCACCAAGAGCACACTTGTAGTCAAAAACGTTTAGGTTTACTAACTTGCTGTAGCAAGGAAAACTGAATCCTACAGGAATAATAATCCTAGTGAGATGGAACTAGGATAGTTTTGTATAGAGTTTGGGTTTATACTGGGTGATTTAAGGGTCTGTTTTTGACTAGATTTTCAAAAAGGAAGCTATTTGGTCACTGACTATATTAATAATTTAAATTTCGGAGGTGGGAGAAATAAAGCAGTGCTGTCACTGGTAAAGAAGCGTTAGTCACCCACATTAGTTTTGAGACGAGAAGGTGGTTGCACAGGGTCCTTGTTTTTGTCTTGTTCCATCAGGATCACAAAATAACCTCATCTGCTGTTTATATTCTGTGAAATTGTCCATGTTCAGGAAGGAACACTACAACCTGGCTGTTGGTTGCCAGGCCAGCTAACAGTTGTCAGCTATCACAGATCATTTTGGGTTTTTTTCTCCTTCTTTCTCAGTTTCTTTTTTCATTCAAAGACCCTGAACTGCCCCCTCTGAACAATGCTGTCCTTATTTCTCAATTCATCTCATCTAAAGAAATGAGTCATGGAAGCCACTATGGAAGAATTGGTGGAAATGGTGGATAAAAGGAAGGCAATGAAAAAAAGAAGACTAATATCAGAGTCTTTTTCCTTGTTGTGTCCAGGCACAATTGTTACTAGGAAATAGTCTATTGAAATATACAAACTGAAGCTTCTGAGCCTCTTTTTCCATTTGAAATGACCAAAATTGGTGGATTACTATGAACTGAACTCCAGACATTATTTGTATTTCACCAGATATTCCATTAATGTCCACTTTATGTTTCAGAATCCAATTCAGGGTACCACGTTGCATGTTTTCCCAGTCTCCTCTATTATATGAAAGTTTCTCTCTTTCTTGGTTTTCGTGACTTTCACAGTCTTGAAGCTTAGTAGCATCTAGTTGAATGTCCCCTAGTCTGTATTTGTCTGATACTTTTCTCATGATTAGACTTGAGTTAAGAATTTGGGGGCTTCCCTGGTGGCGCAGTCGTTGGGAGTCCGCCTGCCGATGCAGGGGACGGGGGTTTGTGCCCCGGTCTGGGAAGATCCCACATGCCGTGGAGCGCCCGTGAGCCATGGCCGCTGAGCCTGTGCGTCCGGAGCCTGTGCAACAGGAACAGGCTCCGGACTGCAACGGGAGAGGCCACAACAGTGAGAGGTCCGCGTACCGCAAAAAAAAAAAAGAATTTGGGAAAAAATACCCCAGAGATGTAGTGTTCTTCTATATATGATATCAGGGAGTACATATCTGTGTGACTTCACCGATGATGTCAACCTTGATGACTTGGTTAAATCATCAAGTATTTGTGTTTGTCAGGTTTCTCCACTGAGAAGTTGTTATTTCTTCTTTCTCTATTCTGTTCTTTTGGAAGACAGCCACCTTTTGGAAATCTAGCCCACTCTTGGGGGTAAGGGTGAGATTTAAGTTCCACTCTTGGAGCAGGGAATATCTATTGATACATATATTATTATTATTATTTTATTATTATTTTTGGCTGCATTTGGTCTTCGTTGCTGCACACCGGCTTTCTCTAGTTGCGGCAAGTGGGGGCCCCTCTTCTTTGTGGTGTGAGCGAGTTTCTAATTGCAGTGGCTTTTCTTGTTGCGGAACATGGGTTCTAAGTGTGCAGGCTTCAGTAGTTGTGGCGTGTGGGCTCAGTAGTTGTGGTCACAGGCTCTAGAGTGCAGGCTCAGTAGTTGTGGCGCACGGGCTTAGTTGCTCTGCGGCATGTGGGATCTTCCTGGACCAGGGATCAAACCCATGTCCCCTGCATTGGCAGGTGAATTCTTAACCACTGTGCCACCAGGGAACTCCCACATATATTATTTTGGAATTCTTTTGTAAGGAAGATTCATCTCTTCTCCACTTATTTATTTATTCAATCATTTGTTTATGTCATATAGATTCATAGATATTTATTTTATATTTTGTGCTATAATCCAACATTATATTGTTTATTTCATTACTAATTATTCCATTTTGGCCATTAGGTGCTCTTCCAGGTTGAATCCTGTATTCCTGTGATATGTCTCTATTCTTTTTTTTTTTTTTTTTGAGCCCTTCTCGTACTACAAGATGACCTACACCCATCTTTTATTTTCCCTGGGCCAGTCCTAGAATTGGCTATTTTTCCAAGCAAACCTATTTCCATTTTATTGGGGAATGGAATCTGGAAACCAATATACGGACATTGGGAATGTTCTTTGTTACTGGCATCAATTTAGGCTTCTCAGCTTACCAAGTTAGATAATTTATATTATTCATTTTGTTTGGTAAAAATTGAAATTATACTTCAGATAATCTTGTGTAAACTTTTACTGCAGCTAAATCTTATCTACTCACTTTTAAATATAATACATTCATATGATCTAAAAGTCAAATCTCTTTTGTCAGCCACACATATCATCTCCCTTAAAGACAACCAATGTTATAATATTTGTATTTGCTCTCAGTGGTATTCTATGAATAAACGTATATGTATTCTTCCCCTAATATACTTGCATACAAAGGCAGCATACTATACATACTGTCCTGTGCCTTGATTTTTTTTCCACCCAACAATATATCTTAGAGAGTTTTGCAGATCTGTTTATGAAGAACTTCCTCAGCCTTTTTAATGGCTACATTGATATTCATTGTATGGATATTTGTACAATAATTTATTTAAGTAATCTTCTATTAATAAATATTTATATTGCTTCTATTCTTTTATTATTATAATCAATGCTGCAATATAAAATTTTTTACATACATAATTTCTTACATGGCTGAAAATATCTGTAGAATAAATTCTTTTTTTTAACATTTTAAGGTATTTTTTTTATTTTTATGAGCAGAAATAATTATTTTTAAAATGGAATCATGATATAATACTTTTTTATAATCTGCTTTTTCATGAGCTTCCTGATCTTATTAAGTATTTCAGGATAAATTTTTTAGAAACAAAATTATTAGGTCAAATGGTATTTATACTTATCATCTTAATAGATATTATTATTTTCTACAAATGTTTAACAATTTATATGCTTTCAATGATCTTTGGAGAATTTCTGTTTCTTCACACTCTCACTAATACATTAGTATACTTCCAAAATTTTTATTTTTGCCAACCTGAAAAATTGTATCTCAGTGTAGTTTTTATTTACATTTCTCTTAATATAAATAAGCTTAAACTTTTTTTTATCATGTTTAAGATTGAAGGGGAGCAGAATTTGCACCCCCAAAATGCCTCTTTGATATAAGATTATTTTGGGTTGGTTATTTTTACGGAAGTGCAGATCCACAAGAAGCTCTGAAAATCAATTAAAAGTTACCCTTTTGTAAGAGAAATTTATATTTATAATGGAAAACTCCTTTTGTGTGGGTATCTCCCTCTCTGTACCAAGAAGAGGAGAATGACTAAATCTTTAGAAACTTATCAATGGAGAAGGCAAAGACATATCTGCATAACAACCCATAGCCTTGTTCACTGTGCTTTTCTTGATAACCTCCCATAACTGGCTACCCCCCACCAACATCTTCTTTTGTCTTTAGCTGGAGATGGTATTTAAGGTGGTGGTTTGGGCCATTTCTGGGAGTACAGATGGTATACATGTTAATAAACTTCTGTTTGTTTTTCTCCTGCTAATCTGTCTTTTATTACAAGAGTGGGGGTCTCAGTTGTAAAAAATTAATAAACAAAAACCTCAGTTAATTAGAGTTGGGAGACCAGAAAGGGGAGCTCCCATGCATTGTGATGACAGCAGAGCCCAACAGGAAGAAAACAGACTCCTTTTCATTTGTGGCAAGAACTCAGCTAGTGAAAAGCCACAGGCTCTTTGTGGACTGCAGCCCTCCCAACTTCCTTTTCCCTTCATAAAGGTGTTCTCCTCCCCTTGCAGGGACTTGTACATGGCTTGGTATGTTTGCAGACCTCAAATTCTCTGCTGATCCAGAATTAAGCCCATTTTTTTTCTGGAGAAATATCTGGCCGTCTATTTGTTTTATATCAACATCTCAGTGGCCTGTACAGGGACTAGAGAAGCTCCGGGGCTCTTGAGCAAAACAGGTGAGGTACCCACAATGGAGCCTATTGTTGTTCTCTGCTTCCGTCACTAACCCTGGAGTTTGAAGGTATGTCTTCTTCTGGATCTGAGATTATGCCTTTTTGTGTTTGAAAACAAAAAAGTCTCCAGGCTTTATTCAGGATCTATTTAAAGGCTTCATCTTTTGGTTAAGGCCTTATTCTGTAGGACAGTATTCGTTGGCACTTTGGTCTGATTTTGAGATCAGACAGTTTTAATGAAGCTGACTAACCTCGACCCATTCCTTAGGAAGAGGGGTTGTTTCTTTGAAACGGTGCTGGGTTTTTCAGCCTTCAGCTGATGTCTTTGGAAGGGCTGTCTTCTGGAGACTGGCCAAAAAAAACGGGCTTTGGCCTGACTCTTCTGGGACCAAGCTATCCTCTTAAGACTGGGTGGGATTGGCTTGCAAGCTGTTTGAATTGAGGTACTTGTGCTGTAAGCCGTTTAAACTGTTTGAAAATTGTTCTTTACTCTAGGGGAAAATCCTCTAAAAAGTGGGATCCCCGTTATGGAAATATTTTGAGGCTGTCCCCTACAGCGTCTCTGGTGGATTTGATTTTATGTTTAAAAATCAAGGTTCTTTCTCATGCTCATTTCTAACAAAACGGACCAACCTGACCAAAGGCTATTTAGAATATCAATGGCCATTATGGGGAACTTTTGAAATTCCCAGACTAATTTCCCTAAAACTGAATTGGACTATAATAGCTCAAAAATTTCCAAAACTGAGTGCAATGCTTATTTTGATTGGTATTTTGAAGCTTCCCAAAGTTACCAGCAGTTTAAAATTGCCTCTCTGCACAGTAAGATTTTAAGATTAATTAAGGCAAACAAATGATTGAAGAAAGATAAAATGGCTCCTGAAGCCTCAGGCTCTGCCTCTGATGCTCTCTTGTCTCTCCCTTGGCTCCTTGTAGCCTGATTCTGCCTCTGGCACCATCTTCCTATTTCTTGTCTGTGTAGCCCACGTCGCCACTAGACCCTCAGTTCCTCCACAAAAATTTTATTGCCAAACTCCCCCTTTTCTCCAAAACTCTCCCCACTCCATTTTCCTCTGAATTGTCAGAACCTGTCTCTTTAAAATTAAGCCTTCTGAGAATCCAGAGCCTAAACTCTTAATTTCTTATACTCCCTGTATTAAAGCTGAACTGTGAGCCATAGTCAAAGATTTTCCCACAGCACCCGATGATCCTCATAGATTTGGTGAGGAATTTAGTATAGTCATTCAAACTCATCAACCTGGTTTCTCTGATGTATATCAGCTAGTTCATATGCTTGTGGCCAAAGGGTAGGCCCAGCATTGAATGAAAACCACTAATTGGGAAAGTCCTGAAAGGTCTCTAGAATTACAACCAGGAGACCAGCCCACTACCTTATTATATGATCAGGCTCAGGCAAACATAGCCAACTTCATTGAACAATTCCTAGGGATTTTCCAAAGCCTACTGATTGGAAGAAATTTCATATTTGCACATGAATATCTGACAAACCTGTTCATGATTATAACAATCAACTTCAGATTATTTTTAAAGAAAATTCTGGTCTTGCTTAAGATGTTGATTCCACCTGAGTAGCTTTTAATCTATGTTTATTAACGAGCTGAACCAGGACATCTTCCGTCTAGTAAAAAGGACCAGCATGGAATGGGAAACTATGTCCACTCCAGATTTAGTCAATCTGCAAACCAGCTCTCACACTCCAAATGAGTCACCTCGAAGACTGCCAACATTCTTAATCTTCAACTCCAGAAAATAAAGTTTCCTAAATGAAACCAAAATCCTCCTAGTTTCTGCTATTATTGCAAAGAGCCAAAATATTGGAAAAGAGATTATTACAAATTTCAGCACTTTAGGCAACTTCTACCCTCTAATCAGTCTTTCCAATGTCCTCCCAATTCTCAGTGACAGGGCTACTAAGACCTACAGGGATTCTTCTCAATCTTCCCTCTTAATTGGCTTGGAGAAATGTTCCTCAATATTGGGGGTAAATCTTTTCCCACATTCTTCATGCTCAACCTCACTACTATAAAATAGCCCCTGCCTTGGCATACTAAAACAGTTCAAATAGTGGGGATCTCTAATGTACCTCAAGAGGTTTCTGTCTCTAAACCTACTCCCTTTTATTTAGGCTCTTTGAGAGGTGCACACCCTTTTCTCCTCAGTTCCTCTGTCCCATCCATTTATTAGGCTGAGACTCCTTAGAGAAGTATCATGCTGGACTTTCTCCAAACAGGAGGATATAAATCTAGAAACTGACAATATCAAAGCAACCTACCAAGTGAATTAAATGACCCTTTGACATCTTTTATTTGTTCTATCACCGATGGTACTAGAGCAGATTTTGGAAATACAGATCATTTGTCCCTATTGAATCAGCTACCACCTTCCTTATGGGCAAAATCTCCAACTGATGTTGGCAAAATTCACAGCGTACCTCCCATCAAGATTCTAACAGATCTCTCAAAAACCTCTTCTGAGAATTAATCAGTACACTACAAGTAAAGAAGCCCTTCGAGACATAAAGCCCATAATAGAAGATTACAGGTTCAAGGCCTCATTACTCCTTGCACCTGTATCACTCCCATTTTAGCAGTGAGGAAACCTAATGGCTAATGTCGGAGGTTTGTCCAGGATTTCCAAGCAATAAACAACACTGTTATCCCTTGACACCCTGTTGTTCCTAACCTTCACATGTTACTAACATGCATTCCCACTGGAAGTAAATTGTTTACTGTAATTGATTTATACAGTGCATTATTCAGTACTCCAGTTGAGGAAGCTAGCCAATACCGCTTTGCCTTCCCTTGGGAAACAATTTACCTGGACAGTAATGCCTCAGGGTTATACAGAAAGACCTTATTTTTCACCAATCCTGAAGGTTGATCTAGATGATAAAAAGTTCCTGAGGGTTTCTACATTGTTGCAATTTGTGGATAATTTGCTTTTTGCTTTCCTTCTCAATCAAGCCTCCTCATAGGAAAACAGCATCTACTTCTAAAGCTTTTAGCTTTAAAGCGACATAAGATCACCAAAGAAAAACTGAAGTTTTCCCTAACCCAGGTTTGATATTTGGGGCATATGATATCAGAACAAGAGCTATACCTAGATCCAGAAAGACTTCATGGTGTCCTAAGTTTCCCAAAACCCCAAACTAAGCACCAACTGCGAAGCTTTTTCAGGCTACTTGGTTATTGTCAAAATTGGATTCTAAATTTCTCTCTTATGGACAAACCTCTATATATTTTACTCAACAATAACAACCCCAACTCAATTTTATGGGGAGAACCAGACAACATAGCCTTCAAGTTTGATGAACCCAACTACCCTTGGGCAACCCAATTATCAGATTCCCTTTTTACTTTCTGTATATGAAAGGAAGGAAATGCTCCTGGGGTACTCACCCCAAAACACAGGGACCACCACTGACCCACAGGGTATAATAGCCAGCAACTGGACCCTGTGGCATGGAATTACCCCTTATCTTAGAGCCATTATGGCCAGTGCCCTCCTGGTGAAGGGTCACTGAGAAAGTTGTGGGATCCCCTTTAACCATTTTTTACCTCTTGCATTAGAAGTTCACTTGTTTTCTCATCGCATTCAACATTTCTCAGCCAGCTGCTTCACCTCCTATGAAGTCCTTTTGTTAACTGCCCCTCACATAACTCTTACGTTGTAATAACCTTAACCCTGCTACTCTTCTCCCCTCCATCACTGACAAAGCACCTCATGACTGCTTAACACTGACAACCATCTCCCGACTGTGGGATGATCTACAGGAAATTCCACTGGGTAAGGCTGATGTCTCATTATTCACTGATGGCTTTTAATTAAAAGGGGCAATGGCAAATATTGTGCTGGGCATGCAATTACAGGACCTTTTGATGTTGTTGAGGCAACATCTTTACCTATAGCTACTCAGCCCAACAGGCTGAATTATACACTCTGACAAGGGTTTGTACTTTGGCCAAGGTCAAAACTGCAAATATTTTTACTGATATTAGATATGCTTTTGGCATAGCTCATGATTTTGGAATAGTGTGGAAGCAATGTGGCTTCCTTAATCCCAGAGGAAATAAAATTTAAAATGGCTCCTATGTTCCAGAATTATTGAAAGAAATACTTTTACCTGCCTCTGTAGCTATTATTAAGATTCCAGGGCATTCTAAATTTGACCTTCTGGAAGCTAAAGGAAATCATCATGTTGATATTTCTTCAAGGAATGCCACTCTTGAAGGGACCAACAACAGCCAAACCTCTGCACGGTCCAAAGGGATATTTCCTCAAATGATAATTTAGAAAAACTGGCTAAAGAAGCCCAACAACTGATGTCAGAAAAGGAAAAAAAAAGATTGGAAATTCAACAATTGTGGGCTTGATAAAAAGAGAAAGCTCTGGTTTGGACCAAATAACAACCCAGTCCTACCAGAGACTCTAAAGTTCCCATTCCTCACCACTGCACATGCATTAAACCACTGGTCTACAGATGAAATGATAGTATTCACTTATCAACATTGGTGAGAAACATTAATAAGACCACAAAGAGTGCCCACCTCACTTGTCCTACTTGTGTAAAGTACAATCCAGGGAAGCCTGACTGGACCGCTCCTAGGCATTTTAAACTGCCTAATGGACAATTTGAGGTCTAGCAAATGGATTTCATACAGCTTTCTCCTCTATTGGATATAAATATGTTTTAGTCATGGTATGCATGTTTTAACATTGTACTGTTGACTTCCCTGGAAGAGAGGCTACTGCCTCTTCTGTGGCTAAAGTCCTTTAGGAAACGATTATCCCTACCTGGGGAACTCCACTTGATCTTCCTAGTGATCGAGGAACCTATTTTACTGGCCAGGTGCTTCAAGAGGTCTGTGTTATTTGGCTGATTCTACAACACTTCCACTGGGCTTACCATCTTTAATCCTCTAGTTTAGTCAAATGCACTAATGGTATTATTAAGACTTATACTCAGGACATGGAAGCAACCTAAATGCCCATGGACAGAGGAATGGATAAAGAACATGTGGTACATATATACAATGGAATATTACTCAGCCATTAAAAATGAATGAAATAATGCCATTTGCAGCAACATGGGTGGACCTAGAGACTGTCATATTGAGTAAAGTAAGTCAGACAGAGAAAGACAAATATATGATACCGCTTATATGTGGAATCTAAAAAAATGGTACAAATGAACCTATTTACAAAACAGAAACAGAGCCACAGATGTAGAAAACAATCTTTTGGTTACCAGGGGGAAGGGGGGGAGGGATAAACTGGGAGATTGGGATTGACATATATACACTACTATATATAAAATAGGTAACAAATAAAAACCTACTGTATAGCACAGGGAAATCTATTCAATACTCTGTAATGACCTATATGGGAAAAGAATCTAAAAAACACTGGGTATATGTTTATGTATAACTGATTCACTCTGCTGTATAGCAGAAACTAACACAACATTGTAAATCAACTATAGTCCAATAAAAATTAAAAAATAAAAAAGACCCAACTGGCAAAACTTGTAGAGGCCCTCCAGATACCTTGGCCCAAAGCACTGCAGTTCATCCTTCTAAATCTCAGGTTCACTCCTTTTGGAACTCATAAACTCTCACCCTTTGAGCTAGTCACAGAATGCACAATGCACTTGGCTCAATGCACCCACAACTGAAAAAAGGAGAGATACTTCAATATTTCAAAGGCCTAATTGCTTCTATTAAAAATAACCATGTTTTGGTAGAGCCATCTTTTCACAGTGTGCCCTCAGGAGATATAGACTTTCAGCATTACACCTTTCAACCTGAAGACTTTGTCTGTTGGAAAAGTTACCTCCAGAAGAACTCTCTTAAACCTCACTGGAAAGGCCCCTATCAAGTATTGCTAACCAAACCTTATGCTGCCAAACTCCAAGGAATAAACCCTTGGATTACATGACATGCTTCAAGGAAGTGCCAAACCTTGACTGGACCTGCACATCATCCGGTGTCCTGAAAGTAAAGATTTATCAGAATTGAAGCAGGCAACATCTGATAAGACAGCATTCCCGAGATATCCAGACCAGGCCTGTTGGAAGATTTTGCCAAAATTTTGATGATGACATATGCTTCAGATGACCTCATATGTCTATGATATTAATAACACATGAACTTTAGATAAAAAGTGCCCAAGATTTCTCCCTCCTACCCCTCCTTGTTACTTGCATGTGACCTCAATAGGTCTCCAATCTGTGCACTTTGCCTGTGATGTGAGACACTACACCCAGGAAAGGTCCTTCCTGACTCTGAGGGACAAAAAGCTGCTGAAACTAGAAAACCTGACTCTTGATTAGTGATATTTTCAGAAAAAGATCTTGATCAAAAGGAGGAAATGTAAAAATTAATAAACAGAAATCTCTAATAGAGAGACCAGAAGAGGGAGCTCTTATGCCCTGTGACAATAGCAGAGCCCAAAAGGAAGAAGAAAGACTCCTTTCCTGGCAAAGACTCAGCCAACGAAAAGCCATGGGCTCTTGGTTTGCTATAGCCCTCCTATCTTCCTTTTCCCCTCTGTAAAAGTGTTCTCTTTCCCTTATCGTGTGGAGACTTGCACGTAACTCGCCATGGTTGCAGACACCAAATTGCAATTCTCTGCTGATCCCAAATAAACCCATCCTTCCTGGAGAAATTCTGGCAGTCTATTTGTTTCAGGTCAACACAGCCAAAAACCTAGAAGATTAAAGAGAATATTGGTTTTCCTCTCTGAAAAGATGCATTTGTATATTTTCTTCCTTGAACTTAATACATCTTTTGTCTTTTTTCTTGTAGGTTGTTGGTATCTTGTAGACATGAAGAAGTTATTTACACAAATGGAAAATTATCCCTGTGTCTAATAAAATCTGCAAATATTCTCCCCAGTTTGTCATTTTTGTTTTTGAAATGCTTATGTTGGGCTTTCCCATGGAGTAATTCTATTTTTTTTGTATAAATTATTGAATTTTTATGTAATTAAATTTAAGGTTTCTGAGTTTTATGTCATATTTCAAAAAGACTTATCATTCTAAGATTACTTAATATTTTTCTCATGGCTTTTCTAGCATTTTTGTATTTTTGTTATTGGTTTCATGGAGTTTCGTAAATAAGTTTTGAAGTAACCAAATATAGAGTTTTTAAGACTTAATTTACACAGTTTTTCATTGTGGGATGTACTATACTTTGTTTGAAAGTTCTCTCTTGCTGGACCCTTAGGTTTTCATTTTGCTTAGATTGGATTTTTGCAAAACTACAAATTTTAAAATTTTATAGCATGCTCAGTATATCCCAAATCATATTTTCAGGGGGACTCTCAAAAGCATACTATCCAAGGTTCCCAATACTATTTATATACTTACAAATGTATATATAATCATATTCACTAGAACAAACATATTGATGAAAGTCCACTCTGTGCCAGATACTGTGTTGAACTCTGGAAGCACTATACAAAGAGGAATGCTAATACTGTAATCTTTATATTATATAGAATTAGGAGTGGGCCTATATCCTATTTTACCCCCCTAGCAGTAAAACAATTTACTTTTTGTGAATTTTAGAGAAGAACTAAACTAAGTAAATTCTTATACTTGCATCCCAGCATCAGTCAATGAAGGTGTTGTTTAGAAATTTCTGAGAATATATACATTTCTTTATTCATAACATATTATTTCCAGAAGCTAGCTATATAAAAAGTGTCAAACCTGGTATTACCAATTACTAGCAGACATTATAGAGGTGACAAAAGATGGTGAATGGATTAAAAATAGCTTCAAGCTAGTGGCACAGATATGCAATATGCCACACTGGGATGATTAAAGGAAGAAGAGTGAAGGTAGGCCTTTCTTAACTAGACTTTGTATCAGGTGCTTTCATTGCTCATGCTTTCCCACAGTGGACCATATTCTAGATGTGTCTTCACTGACCCACCTGTCATCAAATTAAAAGCTCTATGTTTCAAAGGGCACTCAAGAAAGTAAAAAGACAACACACCCACTGGATGAAAATATTTGACAATTATATATCTGATAAAGGACTTGCATCAAAAATATGCAAAGAACAATTACAACTGAACGATAAAAAGACAGCACAATCAAAAATTGGGCAAAAGATTTCAATAGGCATTTCTCTAAATAAGATATACAATAGCCAATAAATGCATGAAAAGATGCTAAACATTATTATTTGTTGGGACAATATAAATCAAAACGACAATAAGATAACACTTCACGCTCACCAGGACGGCTACAAATTTTTAAAAATTCAAAAAGAGACAATCACAAGTGTTGATTAGATGTGGCAAAATTGGAACCCTCATACTGCTTGTGGTACTGTAAAATGTTTTGAGCACTTTGGAGGAAAGTTTAGCAGTTCCTCAAAAATTTAAAGCTGGATTTACCATATGACTCAGCTTTTCTACTCTTCAGCATATACCCAAGAAAACTGAAAATATGTGTCCACAGAAAAACTTGTGCACAGATATTCACAGCAGCATTATTCATAACAGCCAGAAAGTGGAAACAACTCATATGCCTATGAACTGATGAACAGATAAACAAAACCATAGAGACAGAAGTAGATTAGTGATTGCCAGATGCTGGGGGAAGGGAGGAATCAGGAGTGACTGCTAACAGGTATGTTGTTTCTTTTTGGTCATGAAGATTTACTCCTATGTTTCAAGAGTCTAATGATTTCAGTTCCTATAAGCTTCTGCTTGAGATGGCCATTCAAGCTATATCCCCAACACGTTCTATGTTGCAGCAACAAGAAACTACCTTAATTGTAAGACTCAATTCCTGAAAATAGGTGTTTCTCAGTATTGGTATGTATGTTTAATTTGGTAAAATTTTTACTTTCCTCAAAAGCCATTATAAAACTATTAAAACTTAAAATTTAAATGTATATATTTATATGTATATAGGTATGTGCATATAATATACAATACAATACATATGCAATATATATGTGTGTACATGTACGTGTGTACACACATATATACTGGTCTGTTTTACCAGAGAGCCCTATTACACTATGTTTTTAGAGGAAAAAAGGATTTTAAGTTATTTTTAGTAGGCTTATATTCAGCTGACTTAAGAGCAATTGGTTTTCTGAAGTGAGTTTTAGTACAGTGTGACAACCATTATTACTATAAATGAAGGTTGCTGTCAGGGAAGATCAGCTAGTTGTCCTCAGTTATTCCACAGGATGGCATTAACTTATAGAATTCACTATGGTTCAAGTAGTCATGCTCGGTTCTACTTTTCCAGAAAAATCAGACTTGTACAGTACAGTATGGAGAGAGTTCAGGAAGAAGAACTTACTCTAAAACAAGACCGTTTCACTACACTTCTGCATAAATCCAGCCAAGGGACTTCAACAGACAGTTGTCTCCTCCATCAGTGCAATCTCTCTTGACCGAGAAATCTCTAAATATGTCCAGAGATTTTGTAGCTCGCAGTTGGTGAGGAAGAGGGGCAAGTTACGTTACTTATAATAATATAAATAAGTTATATTTAGGCAAATATGGGTGGCTAAGGGCTCTCTATATCTCACAGATACAGATATTCTATCTGTATTTCTCCTCACCCACCCACCATTCCTCTCCAGAGCTGACTGAGCATTGACAACCCTTTCCCTTCACAAATGTTTAATGAGTGTTTATGTGTCAGCAATCTTTTGAGTACGGCATCATAGTGAAAAATGCAAGTGTCTGCTCTATTGTAAATGGCAGGTAATACATAAACATGAAAAAAACAGGTAATGAAAATTATCTAAGAAATCAGGATGATATGATGCAGTGACTAGAAGGCATCATTACATTGGCCTTCCTCATTCTGTAGGTCTTAGTTGAGTACAGGTCCAATATAGACGTACTAACATTGACCATGTCAGTGTTAGCATACTTTCTAGGGATGGCCCCAAACATATTCTTTTGCTGAAGCACTAACACTAGTAAACTTAGGGATATCACTCTTATATGCGACATTCAGGAAAGGTCTTCCAAATAAAAACTGCACTTATTTACTTATTCAATTGTTTGCTTATCTATGTGTTTATCTATCTATCTATATATGTTTATATAGATAGATTTAAGTTTAAAGCTTTGGCAGTAGCAATTTTATACAAAAAAAGTAGTAAGCATATTAAAAAATAAATGCTTTTGTGGCAGGATTAGGAGATGATAGAGAAAAAAATTACTTTTCCTTCTCCAGGCCAACTATGCAAAATGAATAGATTTCTTCTTTAACACCAATCTGCCCTTCTACCATTCAAGCTTGCAGTGGCCCTCTCTGATGATTATGTCGTAGAGTGACAGCATTGAGGGTGCTAAAATATATACCTCCAATAATAAACAATTCTATCACTATTTCAATATTTATTTCTTAGGATCTAGGACTGAGCTCTCCATCCAGAGGAGACAGAACTATCACTGGAATGTGTACTAGCTTCAGATCAAAGAGGTTTGCTATTATCAAGGTCACCCAATTTCCAAATAACTGCTTGATTCTGGTGAAGCTTTGTGTATCAAATGGTACATTATCAGTATATAGTAAATCTGGTATAATTCCAGGGCCCACAAAATATTCTTTGCACAAGGACAGGTAACATGTTGAGTAAGCCTGGGATACCCACAGAATTTACACAAAATATGCTTACTGAGAGAATCAGGTTACACCATTTCCTGACACCTCTTTATGCAGTCAGCATGAAGATCAAAGTCTAAGTCTGTTTCCTTATCTCTCTTCTTCAGTGGTCTATTTTAAGTTTAATGAAGTATTTCTTGGCTTGCTCTGTAATATAAGCTTTAACAATTCTAGCCATTTACATACCTGATCCTGAAAATGATGTAAATTTTCAGCCTTACTGAAAAAATAATCATCAAAACAAAAAGTATATTAGTCTAAAGACTGGTGAGCTACGGACTAAAAATGTTATCAGCATCGGGGTTTGAACAGCTGCTGTTATTTACACAAGGATGATTTTCTTCAGATAACTCAATATACCTTTTATCTCTTAATTCTGTGATTATGACAGCAATAATACCTCCAATATCTGGATTTATTATACTGACTGGCTTTACATAGGATTTATC
Organism: Leucopleurus acutus; assembly: GCF_964270905.1. Lineage (NCBI taxonomy): Eukaryota > Metazoa > Chordata > Mammalia > Artiodactyla > Delphinidae > Leucopleurus > Leucopleurus acutus. The sequence continues at coordinate 28,796,756 of NC_139150.1, forward strand.
ACTATAAATGACTATTGCAATTGCATTGTGGAAAGTTGCCCAAGATGTTTTCATCTTAAATGTTCTATTTTCCCTCTGTAGGAAGGCAATTTTTTTCTTGGAACTAGGTATGATTAACAATAAATGGTAATGTTTGAGGTTAATAGTCAGGAGCATAACCTACCTTGTGAATAGGTAGAGGATCTGAAATCTACCTTTTGACTTCCACCTTAAATGATGAAGACTTGGCCATAGAATAGAGCTACAATCAGTCTGGAATAGCTAAGGGATTTCTGAGGTGGCCTGACAGATACAATAACACCTGTTATACTCCTTGTTATACTTCTGACTGTCATTGCTCACCCAGGCAGAAAAAAACAGCAGTTTAGTAGAAGGTGAAATGAACCATATTCTCTTTTGTCTTTTTGTTGATATATTCTTCTTTTATACATGTGAATATCATTCTCTACACAGTACTATTTAAACATTTTACAAAAGACTGCAGTTTGGCCTAGGGACACTGCTGCCTTTAGTTGCCTCTTTGTATCCATCTAATATCATTCTTTTATTACACTGAATTTTTAACTTAATCATCAAAATGAGCTTGTGTTGCTATTGTCTACATAATGCAACCTCTATGACCTCCTCCACAATACCATTTTATGCATTTCTTAAAGAATATATGGAAAAATCCAGAGGTAGGTGCAAACAGGAGGTAGTGATGGGGAGTTGGAGACTGAGACAACATCGTGTTTTCTTTGCTTGCTTGTTTTTAGGTTTCTGATATCAACGCTATGAAAAAATAAACCTATGCTAAGAAAAGGAGGAACTTATGCCTGACATAATGCTTCCATGGATTACAAAGTATTCCTTTACATAAGATTTTTTTTAATGAAATAGTTTCCCTAGTACACCAGTTATTATTTTTATTTATTTTTGCAGTTTTTTTAACTGATGGAAAATTTACCTGCAATGAAATAAACAGAATTTAAGTGTACAAGTCAATGTGTTTTGACAAATATCTATACTAAAGCAATTAGCATCTCCATAAAAATGTATAACATATCCATCACTCCAGAAAGATCCTTTGTGCCCATTTTAGTCAGCTCTCATCCACGTAGTCAACCATGTTTCTGATTTCTATTACCATATGTTATATAGTTCTTGAACTTTATATAAATGGAATCATACAGTATGCCCTCTTTTGTACCTTTTTTCATTCAGTGTAGTAATTTGAGATGCATCCATGTTGCAGGAAGTATCTGTAATTCACTTATATTTATTGCTAATTATTTTTCCATTATATGAATATAACACATTTGATTATCCTTATCTTCATGGGAAACATCTTGTGATTTTCATTTTTGGACTATTATGAATAAAGTTGCTATAAAATTTGTGTACAGGGCTTCCCTGGTGGCGCAGTGTTTGAGAGTCTGCCTGCCGATGCAGGGGACACGGGTTCGTGCCCCGGTCCAGGAAGATCCCACATGCCGCGGAGCGGCTGGGCCCGTGAGTCATGGCCGCTGAGCCTGCACATCCGGAGCCTGTGCTCCGTAACGGGAGAGGCCACAACAGTGAGAGGCCCACGTATCGGAAAAAAAAAAAAAAAATTTGTGTACAAGTTATTTGTATACATATGTATTTTTATTTCTCATGTATCCATAATCTTGTAGTATAATATCCAAAATTTCCAGGAAACAAAGTACAACTTGAATGAGAGAAGACAAAGAACAGACACCAACATCAAGATGAATCAGATGTTGGAACTATTTAGTACAAATTTTGAAGTAGCCATCATAAAAATGGTTCAAAAATCAGTTGAAAATTCACTTACAACAAATGATAAGGTAGAAAACATCATCAAATAAACAGAATTTATAAAAAAAGAAAGAAATGGAAATTATATACCTAAAAACTATATAATGAAAACAAAATCTCACTGTATGGGCTCCACAGTAGAATGGAGATGACCTGTAGGAAATGACTCAGCCACACAGGAGGAATATAGCCCATATCTTAGGATCTGGGTATTGTTCTTGGCTGCTTCATATAATTGCTTCACTGTGCAGAGCTTCATGCACTTTCTCATAAGCCATGAGGTGTTAGAGTTTAATTAGCCCACAACTCTGTTGCATCTAGTGTCCCAGAATTGGCAAAGTACCTGGTCAGAGAACTCCAGTTATCGTTTATTTTTCCTCAGTACTGCCTTGGAGAGGGCCTGTTTCTGACTCTAGATATACCTTCTTCAAGAAGTCACATTGAGCTAGAATTTCCTTTAAAGTTTAAATAAAGTAATAAGCAAAAATAATTGCAGACAGGGATGCCCTCATTCCAATACTCAAGCAAAACTTTGTGTGGCGTGGACAGCGTAACTTTGTTTTCTATATTATATGAAAAGAACTCTGCTCTAGCACTGGACCAGAAGCTGCATGTAGCACCAAACAATAAGCCTACCAACTTTACCTGGTAGTACATATGAACCATATGCTAGTGTAGGGAAAACAGGCCCACTTTGGATCATTATATTAGGCATTGGGGTGGTGATGAATATTCAATAGGACTCATCATCACACTGTGATACTTTATTTTTTCTGGAGAGTAGAAATTAGATTTTAATTTTTTTAAATTTATTTTTGGCCGCATTGGGTCTTCGTTGCTGCATGGGGGCTTTCTCTAATTGCAGCGAGCGGGGGCTACTCTTCATTGCAGTGCAGGAGCTGCTCAATGCGGTGTCTTCTCTTGTTACTGAGCACCGGCTCTAGGTGTGCGGGCTTCAGTAGTTGTGGCGTGGGGGCTCAGTAGTTGTGGCTTGCGGGCTCTAGAGCGCAAGCTCAGTAGTTGTGGTGCACGGGCTTAGTTGCTCTGCAGCATGTGGGATCTTCCCAGACCAGGACTACGAACCCAAGTCCCCTGCATTGGCAGGTGGATTCTTAACCACTGCACCACCAGGGAAGTCCAGAAATTAGATTTTAGATGCTGTGTTGGTAGAGACTCATTCCTGGAGTTATCTTTCAGGTAGATATTCCATTTCAGGAAAGCTTAGTTTGTTTTGGAATTTTACATCAGAGGTTGACCCAAACTGAGTTATTTTCTTCTTTTAATGATGGAATTTATCAGCAAGCACAGTGTTTTGACTTAATCTAAATCTCTAGCTGATATTTGACTTAACCAATTGCATACGTAGTGCCACACTTGATGTTGCTTTATTTTTCCATTTTGCACTGTTTATAATGTCTATATAAACTCCATAAAGTAGGCTTTGAAATGGGTACTTAGACAATTCTTAAGATGTTTTATTGCTTTTAAAGATTTGAAAAAGAATTCACTTTTGAAAAATAATGTTAAGAGGAGGGAAATGGAAAGTTTCCTGAGAATGGCCTTATCCTAAGGTTAAATTTTGTTTCTTTATTCTAAAAGTTAAACTTTGCCTAAAAGATTATTTTTATTAATTTTTAGAAACATCAAAAGTTATTAAACATGCCAATATGAGTAACAGAAATCAGTTGATCGTATATATAGAGTCTATTTTTCCATTTTTTTTCCATTGATATATTTGTTTATACAATTGCCAGTACCACACTGTATAGATTTCTGCAGCCTTATAGTAAAGGTAGAAGTTCATTGTGAACTTCCATATACATTTTAGAGTGAACTTATCAATTTTTTCAAAAAACTTACTGAAATTTTGTTTGGGAGGGCATTTCAAATTGAAGAGCTTATATTTTAACAATATTGTCTTTCATTCTATAAGCATGGTACATCTCTACATTTATTTATGTCTTTTTAAAGTGCTCAGAATTTCTGTAGTTTCAGTGAATAGATACTGTGCATATTTTGTTAGGATTATCATGTATTTCATGTTTTCAGATGCTGCTGTAAAAGATATTGACTTTTTAAATTTCGATTGCTAATTGTTACAAATGTAGAAATACATCTAATTTTTATATATTTCTATTGTATCCCTTGATCTTTTTGAAGTGACTTATTGTAGCAGGATTTTAATGTCTATTCCTTGGGATTGTCTATGTAAATGACCATGACATCTGCTAAAAAGATAATTTTACTTCTTCCTTCCTAATCTTTCTGATTTTTCTTTGTTTCTTAATACAGTGGCTAGGGTATCAGTATAAGGTTAGAAGTTACAGTCATAAATATCCTTTTATTCATCATGATCTCTGCAGAAGAAAAAATCCATTATTTTATATTCAGTATAATTATAAATGTTAGTTTGTAGAGACTACACTCTACTTAAATTTCCATTTTAATTTATATTAATTCCAATTCTAATGTGATGTGCCCTATCTCTTCACTCATTATCTTTCTTTAAAATATTTGAACAGATTTATAAAAGCTGATGTAAAGTTATATTCTGATAATTATAATTTCTGGAATCATCATAGGATCAGTTTCTGTTGACTAGTGTTCTTCCTGATTGTTACATTTTTTGGCTTGTTTGTGTACTAATTATTTTATTGTACACTGGATATTATAAATAATACGTTGCTGCGAGTTTAGGTTATGTTGACTTAGTTAAATAGGTATTAGATTTTTCTGGCAGACAAATAAATTGCTCTTGATCTGGCAGGCTTGGGTTTATTCTTCATTATGGCAGTGTTTTTTTCAGTTTTATCCTTAGTCTTATGGCCATTTATTTAAAATATGGTACTTATTTTTAAAGTATGTCTTTTCTTCAGTCTCAACTGAAGCCTGATGTTTTCAGTGAGGTTATTTCGCTATGACTTGACTGTAATTTTAATATGTCTCAGAACCCACAACCTCTGTTATCTCCATTTACCTCACAGCTCCACAGCTGTGAACCTACAGGGAGTTCTCTGATAGGCCTCATGGAGCCTAACTCTGTATGTAGGCAGCCCAGCCATTGGCCATGAACGTTTAGAAACAACCCATTCAGGCTTTGTCCCTCTTGTAACCCCCTGCAGGTTCCTCATCTATGACTTCATGCCCTGAAATGTTCAGCTATTCCAAACTCTGCAGCTTCAATGAGATACAAGGTTTCAGTTGGGCTTGACTCCCTGGATCATAGCTTGAAAGGTTACTTCATGCAGAAACAGCGGATAAACTTGGGGTTTACTTCATATGTTTCCCTTCTCTCAAGGATTATTATCCTACCATATCTGTTGTACAGTGTTTAGAAACCATTGTCTCATATATTTTGTCCAATTTTATAGTTGTTTGTGGAAAGAGAATGACAACTGCCAGTTACTCCATCATGGCTAGAAGCAGAATCCCTTTTAACTCATCTGTTAATTTATTTTTACAGAGTTACATAATAAAAAGCAAAGAGGAGAGAATAAAACTTAAATTACTGTAACCTCAAGCATTTAAAAAGAAATGATTAGTTGCAGTGTGAAACACAGCAGCATTACATCACTGTTATATCTTAACAGAGATAGACATTATCCACAGGAAGACTCAGACTTTTTATCTCTGGTACGTTCCATCTAAGAATCAATCTCTGAAAATTCATGAATAGCCCTAGAACTAGAGAAAATTAACTACTGAGCCTCTTTGAGCAAAGATTTCAAGTGGGTTAAAACATGACATAAATGATAAAATGATTAAAAATTGTTACAAAGAAACATTTTTCTTTTAAAAAATTAGTGATCTTCTAATAGGGTTGGTTGTGAGATGCACAAAGGGAAGAGACACCAGAGAGTGCATAAAGTACCACAGATGGCTAGACAATTCTTGGAGTTCTTGTGAAAAACGAAGACACAGAAAAAATGGGAAAAGAAAAATAAAAACAGAGGGGGATAGAAATGAAAACCAAAGGAGGGAGTAGGGGAAGGAAAGGATTTTTTTATTCTATCACGTAACTATGGTTTTGACACTTCACTAAAATATCCATTCTTATCCATATTGTTCCTAAAATCTGGTTACTTATTTCCAATAACTACCTTGGATTTTTGCCTAGCCCATTAGTCTTAGCTCCATACATGAATTCTGTTGATTCTATTAACCTACCACACTGGCTACATTTTGCAAATACGGTGCTTCAAAAACCTCCTTTCTTAGAACTAGGACATATCAAAACTGTCCCAAGAGACTTGGATTGCTAGTTTATTTTATAGTGACATTTAGCCATTCTGACAAGTGCTATTATATGTTCCCCATAAAGGTTGTCTCTGACAATATGTGTAAATCAAATAAATTTAAGCAATATAAGCTATTAGTTTTCCGTTCTGGTTGACATCTGTGATATTTGTTAATAAATACTTTAGTACATTTACAGACAATGATAAAGAGAGCATCATTAATGCTGGGATAATTTTCTCCCAAAGGATATACTAGGCAGCTACGTACCTCTAATAAAGTAAAATCTAAGGCCATGAGTTTATACTTTGTCCTACTCTAAATATATCACATTAGTTTATACTAAGAACATGCATCATATATTGCTCTGCAGTGTGGTGCAGAGGAAGGACCATTATAGCCATCAGGAGCCACATATGTAAGTCTCAAGTTCTCTGATGTCTTGTAAATTATTTCTCCTATCCAGATCTCAGTTTCCCCATCTATAAAGCCAAAGTCATGAACTAGACGAATTCTAAAGATCTTTCTAGTCCTAAAATTCTGAAGTTTCGCATTTTGTTAAATCTTTACTGGAAATATAGCTGATAGGTAGGGATTATTCTTTCTCGTCTCATTAACACCAGGCCTTGCCCAACCCCATCTGTCCTCCACCCTCTGAGTATCTGACCCAACAATATTAATGGTGAGATTAAGTTGGGGCTACTTGAAGTGCATGTAATTGTAGTATAGAAAATAAGCCAAAGGTTGATTCTTAGACCATCTAAAAACTGAACTAGACTTCAGTTTGTTTTTGAATACACCAGTTTGCTTAGGTTCCTCAAATATGATGAGGCGGATGGGTGGGCGTAAAGGGAAAAGTGAGGTAGATGAGTTAAGGAAGCAAAAAAATCTTTACTTCATTTATCTAATTAACATTTGCTGAAGTACCTGCAACGTGCTAAGCACCGTGCTAGGTCCTGTGCTAGTAACTGAGGATACAAAGACGAATAAGACTGTCCCTGCTTTCGTAAAGCTCATAGCCTAGCGGTAGAGACCGAGAGTTAAAATTATTTTTGTACTGTAATGTGATGCGAGCAGCATTTAACTTTTATGGGCACTTAAAATATGTCACACTCTTTGCTAAGAGCTTTACAAGTATTACCTAGTCAATTACCAAAAGAGATCTGTAAAGTAGGCATATTGTTATCATATTCACTTTTTTTATAGATGGATAAAAAAGTACAGAGAAGTTAGTTAAAACTACTCTTTACACATGGGCCCTCATGGTCCTTGCTGTCTCATTGCTTCTCTGAATCTTTTTCAACTTTTCTCCAGTTAACAATTCTCTGGTTCTATTTCTATTTCACATTCCAGAGAGAATCTGATTAGACAATTTTAGCAGTATAATATGTTTTGGAAACAGCCTTGCTCTAGGTGAGCACACTTCATTTACATCTGGATTTTGTCAAACTGTAGATTCATGACTCTTGAGCCAGATGCCTTCCCCCTCATGGAATCATGTATGACAAGCAAGCAGGGTAACGTGGTAGAAAGTGGCTGTTCCCTTGAGCAAGACAAAATTCCTTGGAAGACTGTTGTGTGCAATAGGCTGCATGATTGGCTTACTCAGTTTAAAAGGTAAGGATGAGTTTTCAAATAATGGAACATGTCAACTGTGTAATGTGCTTTAAGATTGATCATAAATAAATGCTATGTAGTACCACTAAACATAGAAACTTAAATAAACTAGTTAACCATTTATAGGATCTAAATGAAAATATTTCCCTAGGCTTCCCTGGTGGCGCAGCGGTTGAGAATCCGCCTGCCGATGCAGGGGACACAGGTTCGTGTCCCGGTCCGGGAAGATCCCACATGCCCAGGAACGGCTAGGCCCGTGAGCCAATGGCCGCTGAGCCTGCGCACCTGGAGCCTGTGCTCCGCAATGGGAGAGGCCCGCGTACCGCAAAAAAAAAAAAAAAAAAAAAAAATTCTAAAAAGAAAATATTTCCCTAAAGCAATTATATTTAATAATGATATTAGCATAAATATTTCAGGTATAAATTGAATGCGTGCTTTGTATTCAAGTTTTGATGAACACAAGTTACTTTTTAAAATGCTCATATGTTTACGTTCTTAAGTTGTTGCTCTGTTGCATTCTAGCGGTTCTGGTTGCAAAACCATGATATCTGGGATACAATTTCATGTTTAATTTGATCATTTGGGGAATGGAGACCCCAGGTACACATAAGTGAAAATTTTGGCAACTATTCAATATAATTGATATGAGAATGTAGATCTTAGCATTTGAACAATGCCTTAGTTCTCTGAGGATCCATCGTCAGAGTGACGAGTCTCAGGTATTACACAATTCTCTCCTCCTGTCCAATTAATTGCTTTTCTACATTACCTTGGATCACCTTCCTTAACATACTTTTTAAAGTATGTTAGCATTCTATAAGTGTATGGCTAACATTCCCTAACATTCTATAAGCGTATGGCTCTATTTTTTGGCATGTAAGATTTATTTTACTTGTTTATTTTTTGATATGTAGATGTTTAATTTGGGGAGGACACAGAGGTTTGGAACATTTTGTTAATCCTGGAACATTTTGTTAATCCATTATTGGGATGCTACTGATCACAGAATGTCAGAATAGGTATAATGCCACTCCCTCACTCTCTAGGAAATGGAGTTGGGGAAGCAGAGGCGAGAGAAGGGGATATATTTGTTCTTAATGGTACAAAATTGTGTTTCCATTTGCTGTGCCATTTTCAGTAGGGTGGTTGATAGCAGACTACAATTGCCATAAAACTCAATCCACAGCTATACAAAGTGAGAAGTTATTATTAGAGGAGTAATTACTTAGGATTATTGTTCATCAACTATTTTACACTTTCAACACAATAACTGTCCACTATGTACCTGAATTAAAATCAAATTTTAAATGGAAATAAAATTGCTGGTAATTGGTCCTTGTTCATAGGAACTACACAAAAGTCTCTAGGAGTTCAGATTGGTCCAAGGGATTTGAAATTCAGTGTTTAATGGGCCAAGTTAATGTAAATGAATGAAGTTGACCTTGTGCATGAATGCTGGGATTTGCAAACTGGAACCTGGATGCCCCATCTCAAGAGGTCAACAACCCTGCAGATAACTCTTAAGAATAGTGTCATATCATGCAAGAAGCTGTCCCAGTGTTGCCAGTCTGATATTTCAAGAGAAGCCCAAAGTTCAGATTTTGGTGAAAAATCCATTTATAAATATAAATTCAATTTTTAAAACTGCATGGGGTTTTCAGGTCAAATCAGGCTACTTATTTGAGATGTTTGGTTTAATGACATCCAACTTGACATCCAGTGTGTCCATCTCATAACTGTAATAGATTTAGAAGTTGCTCAGGATATTAGCGTAGGAATTTATAAAAAGAATGGATGGACAATGTTAAAGTTTGCCTCTATATTTGTTCCCTACTTATGTTTTCAATGCTCACTTCTACCCATCCTCCATCACAAACCTTTAATTTTGCTATTAAGTTTAGCTGGGTTTAGTGCAATTCTCTTTTGAGGTAGATTTTGCATAGTTGTGCTTTGAATGACTGTTTTGATTTTACATACTATTAACTTATGTGTTCTCAGAGGTGAAGTGGGGGAGATCTCATTCATCAAGTGCAAATGCTTTCTAGGAATGAAAGCATTGCAAGAATCACCTAGCTAATATTAATTGTGTGAAAAAGTGTTTTCAAATCTTATGCACTGATAAAAGTTCCACCTCCAGACTTGAAAGATCATTCCTTAATTGGGCATGTTAATGAGAATATTATTGCTAATTTGTTTTTCTAAAAAGTACTAGGTAATGTCAACATAAATTTGCAGTCCAGCCACACCATACCCATTTACGCAACAGCTGAGGACTCCACATGATCTTGATAGCAAATGGTCCTTGATTTTCTATCTATATGCACCTGTGGAAAAAGGCTAGCACTCTCAGCTCATGTTTTGGGATTTTTCCCAGTCACATTATCCCTAATCACCATACTGTTATTAAGAGTGCAATAAAGTGTTTTTTTGAAGGTCCTTGTGATTTAGAGACACCCCAGGAGATGATGGATATTGTCATATGCATCATGGTATTTTGCTCCCTTTCCTTCTCCTAGCCCCATTTCCCAGAGGAAGTCAGATTTATTCCATCTCTGCTGAATTATGATCATGCTGGTTCAAATCTTGGTGACTGATTTATTCATGGGTTCTAGGCCCTCTAGCAGTTATCTATCCCGGGACTCCAAAGTTTTCTCTCCTGGGTACTCATTTTCTGATTTTCAGATAGAAAAAAACTACATAGCTCTCAGTCTAAGGCAATTACCCATGACTTTATTTCATATGCTCTTGATCCTCAACATCATTACATTTAATATTTCTGTTATATTCCGTGCACGTGGTTTGGTTCATATTCGCTTAGGGAAAACAAGATTCATGATCTGATATTTAATATTCCAGTTGTACATCAACTTTTTTTACAACTCTGAGGGTCAATATCTTCTCCTAATTCCATAGTGTACTGAATCCCTTCATGCTCTATATATGTACATATGTTAGGATGGTAAGACAAATAAATTCTATATATTACTGTATTTTCCCCCATAGGGTCTTGTAAAATACTATGTAATTCTTATTAAACTTATTTTTCATTCATTCAAAGATATTTATTTCAGGTACTTACTGCCGTGTAGTGGAAAAAGATGTATAAGATTCATTCTTACCTTTATGTAAGTTATAATCTAGTGGGTAAGACAGTTATGCTCATGAGAAACTAGAATAAAGTTGGACCATTGTAAATAGAGCTTTAAGTGCCCTGAGAGAAGTATGACCAAAATGTTACAGGGCACACAGTGATTAATTCTGATTTGGGGCATTGGGAGAAATCTGATAGTTCACTGTAGAAGGAATTTTAACATTAACCCAATAAAATTATTTTTCAAAGAAACTTTCTTCTTACATAAACACTAGAAATCATGTGTTCCAAAAAATAAGTAAGCTGACATCATTAGCCATGGAAAATGCCCTCCCTCAATGTTACTATTAACAGTGACGGGCAACTCAAAATCCCATTCTTCCACGTCGACTCATGAATATTAATGAGACAAAATGCCAGATATTCCTCATGGAAATACAGAAAAGGTGAAAATGAGACATATGATCTGAGATGTTAATTTGTAAGTGTGAATATAATAAAACAGAGTACATCTAAAATTTATCAGAAAAGTTAGCTCAGATTTTTTAATATCTCTTTTTCTTGTGATATTTAGGCTTCACTCTCCCTATTTTACTCTTAAAATCGTCCTCTCAAGGGATTCTGATTTGGTAGTTTTAAGGCTGCTGGGCATGACAAGATAAAGAAAAAAATTTACCTTGCTTTTTTTTTCAGGCATGTTATTTGTGTTTTCAAGTGGCTCTATTTTAAAATCAATATAGCCCTGCTTCCCTGGTGGCGCAGAGGTTGAGAGTCCGCCTGCCGATGCAGGGGACACGGGTTTGTGCCCCGGTCTGGGAAGATCCCACATGCCGTGGAGCGGCTGGGCCCGTGAGCCATAGCCGCAGAGCCTGCGCGTCCGGAGCCTGTGCTCCGCAACGGGGGAGAGGCCACAACAGTGAGAGGCCCATGTATCGCAATCAATATAGCCATAACAATTCTAGAAGGCAGTTAACATTTTGAGTACGTTTATGCTAGAAAACAGTGTGCTTGTGATCCATCTGGATTCTACTGAAATACTCTTCCTCCCATGCCCAGGTTTAATGACCAACTTTTTTTCCCATTATTTCTTTCACCTTTTAACTCCTAGCCTGAATATAACGTAGGGTTTGTTACTACCAAAGTAAGTAGAGGAAAAAGGCAGCCTAACCTTCACCCAGATACTACTGTGGCCATCAAGTATTTTTAGTCTGAAGCCTGGCTATGTTATACCAGTTGTTTACGTTGGAGGAGATCCCTATATCCGCTAATGTAAAGCTACCAGGTCACTTAGAAATACCCCTTTCCTATCCAGCACACTTGGAAAAACATATACACAGAAAAGCTGATGTTCTCTTAAATCCTTGTGAAATTCTTAATGAGTGCTATTGGAAATATTGTTCATTTTTAACATACACATAGAGCTAAGATTCATGTTTATCACAATTGATGAACAAATATGTTATTAACTAAAGTCCAATATTTGTAATAGGGTACAATTTTTGTATTGTACATTTTATGGATTTTGATGACAGTACAATGGTATGTATCCAACATAACAGTATCATAACGAATAGTTTCACCACCATAAAAATCTCCTGTGCTTATGCAACACCTCCTCACTCTTCTCAGACCCCTGGCAAGCACTGATCTATTTACTGTCTCTGAAGTTTTTCCTTTTCTGAAAGTCATATAATAGGAATCATATGGCATGCAGCTTGTTCAGATCTACTGCTTTCACTTAGCAATATACATTTAAGTTTCCTCTGTGTCTTTCTATGGCTTGATGTCATTTCTTTATTTCTTTTGTTTAACATCTTTATTGGAGTATAATTGCTTTACAATGGTGTGTTAGTTTCTGCTTTATAACAAATTGAATCAGCTATACGTATATCCCCATATCTTCTCCCTCTTGCGTCTCCCTCCCACCCTCCCTATCCCACCCCTCTAGGTGGTCACAAAGCACCAAGCTGATCTTCCTGTGCTATGTGGCTGCTTCCCACTAGCTATCTATTTTACATGTGGTAGTGTATGTATGTCAATGCTACTCTCTCATTTTGTTCCAGCTTACCCTTCCCCCCCACTCAGTGTCCTCAAGTCCATTCTCTATGTCTGCGTCTTTATTCCTGTCCTGCCCCTAGGTTCTTCAGAACCATTTTTTTTTCCTTTTAGATTCCATATATATGTATTAGCATACAGTATTTGTTTTTCTCTCTCTGACTTACTTCACTCTGTATGACAATCTATAGGTCCATCCACCTCACTACAAATAACTCAATTTCGTTTCTTTTTATGGCTGAGTAATATTCCATTGTATATATGTGCCACATCTTCTTTATCCATTCATCTGTCAGTGGACACTTAGGTTGCTTCCATGTCCTGGCTACTGTAAATAGAGCTGCGATGAACATTGTGGTATACGACTCTTTTTGAATTATGATTTTCTCAGGGTATATACCCACTAGTGGGACTGTTGGGTCGTATGGTAGTCCTATTTTTAGTTTTTTAAGGAACCTCCATACTGTTCTCCATAGTGCTGTATCAATTTACATTCTCACAAACAGTGCAAGAGGGTTCCCTTTTCTCCACACCCTCTCCAGCATTTGTTGTTTGTAGACTTTTTGATGGTGGCCATTCTGACCAGTGTGAGGTGATACCTCATTGTAATTTTGATTTGCATTTCTCTAATGATTAGTGATGTTGAGCATCCTTGTATGTGTTTGTTGGCAATCTGTATATCTTCTTTGGAGAAATATCTATTTAGGTCTTCTGCCCATTTTTGGATTGGGTTCTTTGTTTTTTTGTTATTGAGCTACTGAGTGTGAACTCTAATTTGAAAAACACTTCACTAAAGAAAACTTTTACTGATAATCTAATTTTTCCCTACCATGTAAATTTTCATATTTTCTTTTTTCACAGTAAAAATATGTGGCAAGTACATTAGTACATTAGCAGTCAGTGACATCACATGCCACCCATGATCTATCTTTTCTTTGCCCTTACTAAAGTGTGATAGAAGCAATCACATGACAAATGATGAGTAAGAGCTTTTAAAATTTGGATCTATCGGGCCTAGCAGGTGCAAGTTATTGTTTACTCTTCTTTTTCGTCTGGAGAACTCAGAGGAAAAGGATAGTTATATGCTAAACTAATTTCAGACACTGTGCAGTTTTCTCTTGCAGATGAATCCATTAAAATCTAAGGAGCACCTGCTGACCTGTGCACATTACTATTCAATGCTGACTCAATATTTTCAGGGAGAGAGTGGAATAAAAACTTGTATTTTAAATATTTTAATAATATCTACTGATCATTTGTCCTAGCAGCTGTTTTATTTTTGCTGACATAGTAGAGAAAAGGGTTCCTCATTCTTGGAAAGTGTGAGTTTCTGTTGGAGATTTGCACAGTTCTAAGCATCCTGAGCTTAGTTCATTTCTTAAAGCATGCCAAGACCAGCATGAATTGCTCTCCTATCCTTTCTTACTACAAGTTTTAGCACCTAAACCTATCTTCCTTTTTTCTTTATTTGTACCACCACTCACTGTGTCATGTAACATTCCCCAAACTGGCTGCCAGAAGTTTTTAATAAAAAGCTTTACTAAGAAGATAGACTGGGTATAACATATTAAAATTATAAATATGGCAACATGACAATAGTTTAAGGACTATTACCAGTACTTAAAGGCATTATTCTAGGTTTCTTAATGGGAACAGGAAGGTTTCAAATAGTTCTCTGCTCTTCCTTTCTATTTTGAAGAGTAGAATACACCCAACCTTCTCCTCCCTCAGATCCTGGTTCTTTTCTGTATTGCTCTCTCTGTGTTTTATTTATTCATCCTGAATATCAACTGTAATGGATTGATAGGTTTGAACTTGTCCCCATTTAAGTATCCAATCACATCAAGTAAGTAGTTTGCATTCCTGGGGACCCCCCGTGTATTTTCCACATGGATAAACCCTATATATGTTTCCTATGTCCTCGGGAAATATCCCATTACTATCTTTACTCAAAATTGTATTTTTATATTATTTGTGTTCTTTTGTTAACCACAAAGGTTAAAACTAGTGATTTCCTCAAATAACTTTTTCTTCAAATATAATCTTATGTGGAAAGTGATATCTAAAACCAATAAAAAAGGAGCACCTCTATTTGAGGAGAGGAGAAGAGCTTCGGAGCCCAGTGAACCCATCACTGAGGTTTCCTCATCCCTGATGTTCATCTCTGATGGAACTCCTAAGACTTCCCAGTTGACATAAAACCCACAAATACATACATGTGAGCACACACATACCATACATGTCTGAACAAACAGATCCCATTGCTCCTACTTGATGTTGAGAAGCTTTTGTTAAAGAAGGAAAAATAATACTGATTTCTTATTAAATATTTAATCACTACTACTAAATTGAAAAAATACTTAATCGCTCCTACTTGATGTTGAGAAGCTTTTGTCAAAGAAGGAAAAATAATACTGATTTCTGATTAAATATTTAATCGCTGCTACTAATAGAAAGCACATGAATAAAAATTGTATTGATCCCCAGTGAGAATGAGAGAGACGACAACTACAGACAAAATACTTCCACAAATTTTTGGAAGACAAAAAGCAGATGGAGAGATGGAGAAGTGGCAGCTGAACCTAGAAATCCTCCCCCCAAAAAAAGCTACAACTTAAAAGCCTGAAGAGGAGTTTACCTAAGAATCATATTAAAAGTAGTTAAAATCTGTTGAGTATGGACTAGGTGAACAAATTCCAGCTCTGAGAAAACTGATGAAAATAAGCATCTCTATAAGCGCTGTCATGGCAGCACCCACAGCCTTTGGGTGAGAGGTCTCCTGTATGAGCCAGAAAACTGGGGGACTGGTTGAAAGTTTGTCTAGAGTGGTTACTTATACAGCACTTACTATGGTACTTACATACCACTCACTGTGTGTTAGGCACTCTTCTTGTAGCTTTACAAAACATATATTTTTATTTCTATAAGACACCTAAGAGTAGAGTATTAACATTATCTTTTTATACATAAGGAAACTGAGGCACAGAAAGGTTAAATTGCTCAAGTTCAACCAGACAGTAGGTAATGGTGCCATGGATTCAAACCCAGCCAGTCTGTCTCCATTCTCTTAATAGCATTGCTATGTTGCTTCCTAATTTTTTCTTCAGGAGAATTTGAATGCAAGGAGCTATATCTGAGGAAACTAATGCATAGCAGAGAGCAGGGCCAAAGGGAGGAGCTGAAGACAATGGGATTAAATTAATCTTTTTATTCTGAATTGTGTGGCCTTCACTCCCACTGTGCTCTTGACAGTGCGGAGGTACTGATTTCTTCCATGCCCAACACATATCAACAGGAAATTGGAGGATGTGCACCTGAAGGAATATCTTGAGAGGACAGATCTTCACATGCTGAATCGGCAGTCTCATGGTGAAAAGGTTGACGTATTTGTTTACTCTAAAGCCCACCAAGTGACAACCTCACATTATGTACTTTTATTGGTTTATTCTTAAGTGAAAAAGGCGAGAAAATGTTCACAAAGAATTTGAGGCATAGTTTCAACGTGAAAAAGATACAACCAATAATACTAATACTAATTGTTATAATAATAATTGCTCAGAGTGAGATAAATGAAGCCAAAGAAAACAATTAGTAATATTCTCAGAGTGATGTATCCATAAAACAAGATCTGAATTCTGTGACAAATGTTTTGTAATAAAATGAGAAACAACTCTTGAAAACTATGAAAAATATATGCAAAATTTTAAGATTCCAGTAAATGGGTTGGAATATAAATTGAGCTAAAGTATCAGAAAGTAGAACACAACAACAAAGAGACCAAACAGAAGACTAAAATATAAGAACAATTTTCCTGAATTTTTACTATTTCCATTTGCTAGTCTATATATGCTCTTGAATTTTCTTTGTGAACCACAACATGCATAAAAATAATTTCAGTATAATCTATGCTTTGTCCACCAACTAATGATGTTGAGCATCTTTTCATGTGATTATTGGTTATTTGTGTATATTCTTCAGTAAATAATTCAAATCTTTGATTCTTTAAAAGTTGGGTTATCTTTTTATTATTTGTTTTAAGGGCTCTTTTTATATGAAAGGATATAAGTCCTTTATCAGATAAAATTTACAAATATTTTTTCATATTCTGTAGTTATCTTTTTATTTTATCAATATTTACACTCATTTTTCTCTGCATTTTTCATCTTTCTCTGAAATCTATTGCATCCTTCTGAAGGTTTAAAGGTTTCCCTTTTCACAATTTGGAAGCAACAGCTTGAATTTCTCTTCTTGCTGTAAATTTTTAGCATGTTTGACTGAATTTTTGACCAAAGTTTACAGATTTCCAGTATATCTTTCCTCTTCATAATAAAGCAAAAACTACCACTAAAATATAATAACTGAACTCCCTCATTCTTATTTTTATTGTCTAAAGTTTTGGTTTTACCTATTAAAATTAACAAAAATAAATGTATTTATTAATTTATATACATATTTGCTTACTATCACTGGCTAATGCAATCTCTTTGGGTTTTTTTGTCTGTTTTTAGTGCATCATACACCTTCTATCTTGGTACCTTTTCTTAAATACTGAAATACTGTTAATTTGATACATCTGAAAATGTGTTTATTTTGTCCAATTATTAAACAGTGATTAAGCTGTGTGTCATGTTCCAGTTAACATACTTCCTCAAGACATTGAAAATATTATTCCATTTTCTTCTTGTTTCTTTATAGCATATGAGACATCTGCTATTTGTCATTTCTTTTTTGGTTCTGGTTGAATACTATCTTTAAATTCACTAAATACCCTTTGATTCTGTCCAGGCTATAATTTATCACATTTATTGAAAGAAATTTTTTAAATCATTTTATTGAGGTATAACTGACATGTAAAATGTTTACAACTTGATAAGTGTGGGGATATATATACACCAGTGAAACCATCACCACATCAAGGCCATAGACATATCCATAACCTCCCAAAGTTTCCTTCGGCCCCTATTACTGTTGTTACTATTATTATTATTATTAGAATATTTAACATAAGATCTACTCTCTTAGAAAATTTTAAGTATACAACACAGTATTATAAGGTACAGGCACTATTCTGTATACTACTGTGAGTATATTTATATATGTTCTCTGGAAATTATTTATCTTTCACTGAAACTTTGTATCTTTTGACTATCACCTCTCCATTTCCCCCTGTCTACATTCTATTCTCTGCTTCTATGAATTTGAGTACTTTAGATTCCACATTTAAGTGAGATGATACAATATTTGTCTGTCTCTGTTTGGTTTATTTTACTTCACTTTATATCTTCTAGGATGTGTCATATACATACAATGGAATATTATTCAGAGAAGGAAATCCTGCCATTTGTTTTTTTTAATTTTAATGGTTGCATTTCATATATATCTTCACTCCAATCATAGCTCTTTTTTAAAAAAGATAGGGTTTGTGTTCATACTCATTTCAGATTGGTCTATCATTTACATTTCATCAGAAGTAAATTAATTTTCCTTTTTTTTCTTAGCATTAGTTTTACTCATCTACTTTGACATGTTGTTACACATTTATCTGTGTAAGAGGGATTTTGTTCTCTTTTATCAGTGGGTTGGGTACTAATATGCTTTTGAAAGTCTAGTTTCTAAATGTAGAAGCTCACTGATTTTAGACATGTCTTCTTTTCTATTAAAGCATTTATGTATAGTATCATGTCATCTGCAAACAGTGACAGCTTTACTTTTTCTTTTCAATTTGGATTCCTTCTATTTCATCTTCTTCTCTGATTGCTGTGGCTATTACTTCCAAAACTATGTTTAATAAAAGTGGTGAGAGTGGACATTCTTGTCTTTTTCCTAATCTTAGAGGAAATGCTTTCAGCTTTTCATCATTGAGTATGATGTTAGCTGTGGGTTTGTCATATTTGGTCTTTATTATACATAGAAAAACCTACTATACATAGAAAATCCTAAAATCACTACCACAAAACTACTAGAGCTCATCAATGAATTCAGTAAAGTTGCAGGATGCAAAATTAATACACAGAAATCTGTTGCATTCTATACACTAACAACAAAAGATCAGAAAGGGAAATTAAGGAAACAATCCCATTTGTCATTGCATCAAAAAGAATACAATACCTAGGACTAAACCCACCTAAGGAGACAAAAGACCTGTACTACAAAAACTATAAGATGTTGATGAAAGAAATCAAAGATGACACAAACAGATGGAAAGATACCATATTCTTGGATTGGAAGCATCAACATTGTCAAAATGACTTACTACCCAAGGCAATCTACAGATTCAATGCAAGTCCTATCAAATTACCAATGGCATTTTTCACACAAATAGAACAAAAAAAATTTAAATTTGTATGGAAACACAAAAGACCCTAAATAGCCAAAGCAATCTTGAGAAAGAAAAACAAATCAGTCTCCTTGACTTCAAACTATATTACAAAGCTATAGTCATCAAAACAGGATAGTACTGGCACAAAAACAAAAATATAGACCAATGGAAAAGGATAGAAAGCCCAGAAATAAACCCACACATCTATGGTCAATTAATCTACAACAAAGGAGGTAAGAATATACAATGGAGAAAAGACAGTCTCTTCAATAAGTGATGCTGGGAAAACTGGACAACTACATGTAAAAGAATGAAATTAGAACATTCTCTAACACCGTATACAAAAATAATCTCAAAATGGATTAAAGATCTAAATGTAAGACCGTACACTAGAAAACTCTTAGAGGAAAACATAGGAAGAACACTCTTTGTCATAAATCACAGCAAGATCTTTTTTGACCCACCTCCTAGAGTAATGGAAATAAAAACAAAAATAAACAAATGCGACCAAATTAAACTTAAAAGGTTTTGCTCAGCAAAGCAACCATAAACAAAACAAAAAGACAACCTACAGAATGGGAGGAAATATTTGCATATGATGTAACTGACAAGGGATTAATCTCCAAAATATACAAACAGCTCATACAGCTCCATATCACAAAAGCAAACAACACAATCAAAAAATGGGCAGAAGATCTAAATAGACATTTCTTCAAAGAAGACATCAAGATGGCCAACAGGCAAATGAAAAGATGCGCAACATCGCTAATTATTAGAGAAATGCCCATCAAAACTACAATGAGGTATCACCTCACACCAGTCAGAATGGCCATCATTAAAAAGTCTACAAATAATAAGTGCTGAAGAGGGTGTTAGTGGGCATGTAAATTGGTGCAGCCACTATGGAGAACAGTGTGGAGGTTCCTTAATAAATTAAAAATAGAGCTACCATATGATCCTGCAATCCCACTTCTGGGCATATATCCAGAGAAAACCATAATTGGAAAAGATACATGCACCCCAATGTTCATAGCAGCACTATTTACAATAGCCAAGACATGAAAGCAACCTAAATGTCCATCGACAATTGAATGGATAAAGAAGGTGTGGTATATATATTCAATGGAATATTACTCAGCCATAAAAAATAATGAAATAATGCCATTTGCAGCAACATGGATGGACCTAGAGATTATCATACTAAGTGAAGTAAGTCAGAGAAAGACAAATACTATATGATATCACTTATATGTGGAATCTAAAAATATAATACAAATGAACGTATTTACAAATAGAAACAGACTCACAGACATAAAACAAACTTATGGTTACCAAAGGGAAAGGTCGGGTGGAGGGATAAATTAGGAATTTGCGAGTAATGTATACATAGGATTATATATAAAATAGGTAGATAACAAGGACCTACTATATAGCACAGGGAACTATTCTCAATATTTTGTAATAACCTATATGGGAAAAGAATCTGAAAATGAATATATGTACATATAACTGAATTGCTTTGCTGTATGCCTGAAACTAACACAACATCATAAATCAAATATACTTCATTCAAAAAAATTTTTAAGCATTTAATGCCATAATTTTTCTGTTAAGCACAGCTTTAAGTCCCACAAATTTTGATAACCTGTGTTTTCATTTCTACTCAATTAAAATTCTAATTTCCTTATGCTGCTTTTTCTTTTACTCATGGGTTATTTGTAAGTATGCTATTTAAATTTTAAATATATGAAAAATTTACAGATATTTTTCTTTTATTGGTTTTTAGTTTAATATCAATACTATTGTCAGAGATCATACTTTTCATGGTTTAATTTTTTAAAAACTTAAGCGTTGTTTTCTGACCTAGTTATGTTCAAACCTGGTGGATATTTCATGTACACTTAAAAAGAATACATAGTTGGCTTTTTTTCAGTGGAGAATTCTGTAAATGTCAATAAGGTGAATTGGTTGATTGTGCTTTTCAGGTCTATATTCTTATAGATTTTCTCTTTGCTTGTTCTATCTGTTACTGAGAGGAGTGTTAATATCTCCAAACATAATTGTGGGGTTTGTTTACTTCCACTTTCACTTCTGTTAATTTTGTTTTATGTGTTTTCAAGATGCAATGTTCAGTGAATTCACTTTTAGGATTTTTATGTCTCCTTATTAAAATGATCCCCTTTATATAATTTTTTCCTTTTTTTCCTGGTAATTTTCCTTGTTCTGAAGTCTACTTTGATACTAAGTCTACTTAGATACTAAAGTCTTTGATACTAAGTCTTTGATACTGAAGTCTACTTTGATACTCCAGCTTCCTCTTGATTAATGTTTGCTTGAGATATAGTTTTTTCATTATTTTACTTTTAACCTATCAATGCTTTTCTTTTGTTAGGTCTTTTGTACGTGGAGTGAATCAATCGAATCAGGAGTTGAACTGGGTTTGTTTTTATATTGCTACTGTGGATACCTTCCAGGTACCACTGACTTCAATTTCTCAATGTCCCTGCCCAGCATTCAGCCTTTAGCAATTGTTAAGCATTTTAGCTAAAATATTCTTATCTGCTTGAATGGCACTTGACATACAGCTTATATGCTTTGCTACAAGGAAGCCAATGCTCTCTGTTTCTTTGGAGGAAATGGTCTCTTCCTAGATTTCAGGCCACTTGGATGTCTTGAGACCTCAGCTATCTGATGAGTTCAAGAATAGTTATGATTCTATAGATTATCTGGCTTTTTCTTGTTGCTAGAATTTCTAATTTCCTACATTGTCAAGAGGAAGTGAAACTACTCTATCCATTGATTTTTGGATTTTGACCTTGCATTCTGAAGCCACTGAACAAAAACTAGGATTAGTATTATTGACTCAGTTCAGGAGTCAATGGGCTATGGTCAGGTAGGCTCAGTTACAGAGGTAAGGCCAGCCCTGTTTCTTCCCAGTTTTCTACAAGCCCATTTTAGAGAAATTTTTCTCTTCCCTCAGCTTGTTAATAATGTGACTAGCTGTAGTTTTCCATCAGATATGGGTCAACTCTTATTCTTATTCTACAGGGTTAGGGTATCTAACTTCTTTGGCCTGTTTCTGGACCTGGAGACTGGCATGTCTTTGGCCTCAACACTGGCTCAGTTTCTATTCCATACCTGTCTAAAACAGCCAGTAAAACTGAACCACTAGGGAAGTGCAGTGTTCTAAGTGAAGAAAACCATCTTGGTTTTGGAAGGCCTGGATTCAAGGTCTGTTGCCACCAGTGGTGAGATGTAAAAAACACCTTCCTCACATTATTTGAAATAATAAATATGTATTTTAGTTGGCTGCATTTGGGTCAGTCTTAAAAGTTAAAAATGATGCATTTGGCGTACAACGTTGTACAGTATCAATGAGTCAATAAAGATTATTTTCAAAATGAACTAGAGATAAATAAGTAGTATTTCAAAATAGTATTTTCTTTTTTTTTTTTTTTACAAAAACTTTTAATCTGCCCTCATTTTTAGATTCTTACAGGCCTGAAAATCATTTGGAATAATATATCCATTTTAATGAAGCAATAGCAGTGGAATAATAAGGGACAACCACTAAGAGAGAGACCTGGGATACAAACACAAGTCTCTCCAGCTCTACCACCATGCACTTCTACTATGCAATGATGTCTCCTTTTAAAAAAATACTATACATTGCAATCCCAAATGTAGCCTCAGTTATAATGGTTCCATGGAAGAACAGGAACCCCCTTCAATCACTACAAAATAATTCAGTGTTTCCACCATAAACATAAAAGAAATTTTCTGACCTGAATGTTTAGTTTAAACTTTGCTGAATTGACAGTGGAATGATGGAAGTAGCTGATATTAATGCTTTTAAAAAAAACTGATGGTGAAAAAAGGAAAGTATAAGTGTGGGCTGTCTATAGCACCATAACAGAATGCAGGAGTGCTGGTAAAAATCAATTATCCAGCCAGGGTTATTGAAGCTGAGCATACAAAGTTCAGGTTGGTAATTAAATTCTGCTACTTTGGTACCTGAATGTTGTCTGGATAGCACAGACATCTGAGGGTTTACAGTTATCCACAAGCAGTACCAAATGCTATACTCTGTCATAAGAAATATGCATGGCAGGTCTTGTTGCTGTATGTTTAGGCAGTAGGACTAGAGGGGCATTGGCAAATGGGCTTGTTTTTCAATAGCTTTAATTTCACTCCCCAACTTCGTAGAAAATATAACTCTGCAGAATGACACTACCCCCACTTTGTTTCTGCCAGCTCTTTCTCACTGGATTCCATCCATTTTCCTATCACTTCTCACATTTATTCAGAAGGCCTGAAACAACTCATAAGCAATGGGTCAAGCCTGCGTGAGCAAAAGGAGATTCAGTTTTCAAAAACTTAATTCTGTAACCATCTTACCCTTTAAGAGAATCTATTGTAGTTGTCAGAAAAATTTTGATTTTACTTTTTGGTGTGCTAGTCATCTTTCTAAACAATTAATTATATTTTATAAAATCCTTTAATGACCTTTGTTGGCTACAGGAAAAATATTAAGAGAAAAACATATGAATATTGAAATGCTAAGAGTTTGATGAATTAAAAAATAATCTTGTATTTAGGGTTTCAAAGTCTTTTCACACTTCGTATTATTTTACCATATGTGAGGATTGGTGAAGTTCATTTCAGTAACCTGTTTTTCAAACAACTAATTATTGCAGAAGTGAGATTCAATCCACTTCTCCAGAATTTCTTATTTCTAATTCCTTGACCTAACTGGACTCTATATCAACAGCTAAACTTATTTCTTCACTTTAAATTTAAGGCTAGAATTACACAGAAGCAAATCAGGCCAAAGAGACCAAGAAAAATTATTCAGTGATGTGACTCAAAAGATGCATATATCTAGGAAATTTGAGTTTAAATAAATCACCCCTGCCCCTCGCCAGCCAGTCACACAAAATCACACATGATTTGTTCCTATGTGTTTAAGGCTAGACAGTGCATAAAGGCAATTGCATGTTCCAGGTTTGTCCTGTTCAACTACAGGATATTATTCGCAATTTTTAGAAGGTACTCATAAGACAGTCAGACTCAGCAACTTAGGTTTGATTTATCTGAAAGGCAACAAAAGGTAGTTAAACTGGTTTTTCCTTGGGCATGTTTTACCTCCTACCACTCCACTCAGGCTAGAAACAATGGCGTCATGCACTCTCGGAACTTGGGTCAGACTCTTCTGACACTTTGCATGTATAGATGTGCGCACAGGCACATAATCCCACATGTGAAGCCTGCTATAAGACGTTATGATAATAGGGAAAGTTGCATGCACAACTTCACTTTAATAGCAGGAAGCATTTTTTATTTGTACATAATATTCTTATGAGGTTTGACTGGGAACGTGATAAGAATAACTTTCTACATTTTTATTAATGACTTCACACTCTAGAATATCTGAAAGCAAGAAGTTCAGGCTGTCTGACCTAAAGCAGCAGCACAGTGCAGCAGTTAAGGTAACTGCTTTCAGTAAGGCATCAAAACCTTACAGACATCTTTGATGCCAGCTTATTCACTGGGGTAGAAATAATATTGCTCATGGCACTTTTTATAACTCAGGTTATGTTATTGAGGTCCACAGTTCATATTGCAAAAGTAATTTGCTAGTATCTTTGATCACTTTTACATATTTCCAGTTTTGGAGAAATACTGTGCTTACATCATTTCTCCTGGTTTAGATCTTACCACTCAATTTCATAAATGATTCTTGATTTTTCAAGTTATTTTTTAACTGTTTGGGAAACTTTCAATGTCCTTACTTCAGAAAGCCTTAGGGATTTCAGTTTCCTAAACAAGAACAAAATACTCCATTTTGTCACTGCAGGGTTTTTTTTTTTACTTTAAATCTCTAATATCCATGAAAAGTTCATTCATAAATTTACACATGAAACTGCAGTTATTCTTGTACCCCATGCCTAACCCTCATATATGAATTCTAAATCATCATTTAGATTAGCTGAGACCTGAATTCTATAATAACCACAATGGGAAGCAGTAAATGCTATGAAAAATATTAAAATATAGAGATATTTGAACTTGTTTTTAGTAACTAGAAATTAAAAATAATTTGGACAGCTCTTGGGTTTAAAAAAGGGAAAGTTTAAGAGCTATTAACGTTTACTTCATCTGCTCAGAAAAATCCTAGGTTAACATCAGATACATGATTATAAGATAAAAATCATCTTTGATAAAATATTTCTTATATTTAATGATATACTCAGAATGATAAACACTAATTTAATTTTGTTTACTGAAGGTATTCAAATAGATGATATGGAGTTGGTATGACCAAGTGAATCAAGACTCTCCAAATATTTGCCAACTTATATGGTGGGTAGAAAATTCCTCTCATATAAGTTAGGTATAGAGTTAATAACCCAAAATTAAAATGCAACATTATATTTAGGTGATCAATTTTTAGAGTACTTATGATGCTTAGGTGATACGACACTCAAACCAGCTCTTTAAGGTAGGTAAATATCATAAGAATATGAATGCTATAGTATGATTTCTCTCCCAAATTAAAGCTAAGATTACCCTCCCAAAATGAAATTGTGGAGATGGTCCTACAGCGGAAATGACACCATGCATGAGGTCGCCTCTATATACATTAGCGAAGACATTCAAAAATACTAAAAATGTCATCAAGAATGTCCTGTCTACACACCCTAGAATGCATGATTGCAACGCCATCTTAAACTAAGCAGGCTCTGTGATAACAAGGTGGGGGTCTTCAAGAAATTTGTATATGCAGAGTCCAGTGAGCAGAATACCACAGTATATTTCAAATATTCTGCCTAGAAGAGGTTTCCCTAATGAACCAGCACAAGTATTTATTTGTGTGTCTCTTTTTGAGAAAGGTTGAAAACATCAGGCTAATATTATTTGAGGTCACAGGCAATTAAAGTCCTCCAACTTACATCTCTTGCTCTGTATCTACGCTAACAAGATGACATCCTATTTTGACAATAAATTTGCTTAACCTGTATGTTTTCAATGGAAAGGAAAGACAATTATCAGGCCTGTAGATCATTTAGGTCCAGCTTGGAAATAATAAAATTATGAGGCACTTTGGTAAGATGGTAATTTAAACTCATTTTGGTCACATAGAAATGAAAAATCTGTTGAAAAGGTCTAACGTTTCGACTCCAGGGTCCTACTGAAATGAGTATTCACTATAAAATATTAAAAGGAAAATAAGCATCACTAGAAACTGGAAAAGGTGCCATGAACATGTTGCAAACTTCATGTATTTATTCTACTGTGATTTATTAGGTGTTAACTAGAGGTCAGGTATATTTCTAAGTGCTTGTGATAGTGAATAAAAGACACAAAGATCCCTACCTTTATGGAGCTTACATTTTAGTTGGAGGATTCAGAAACTAATGGTAAACATAAAATAAGTAAATAATATAGTATGTTAGAAAGTGATTAAATTCTTTGGAGAAAGGAAAACTCAAGCAGGGTAAGGGATGTTGTAAGCCTTGGAAATGAAAAGGCAATTTGTGGTGTTAAATAGGGAGGCCAGAGTAGATTTCATTGAGAAGGTAAAAATGGAGCAAAGATTTAAAAGAGGAGAGGGAGTTAGACAAACAAATAACTGGGGGAAGTGCAGAGGGAACAGGTAACGTAAGGCCCTAGGTGAATGTAATTTGAAGGTTTTCTCATATATTAATACCATGGCTCACATTGAGTGTAAACAAAAGGACAGACTGACGACTCTACTTCCCTTGTCCACCCCAAAGCAATGCAAGTAATTGGAGAAGAATCTAGGGGAAGCCTGCTAACCCTCCATAATTATAGGGCCATGGAATAGACAACAGCAGTAACATCAGAAGAACAGTTCATATCTTTAGTTCAATAAACCTCTTTGCATAGATTTAGTCAAAGAAGAAAGAGGACAGAATATTTCTTACTTCTATTCAATAATAATTCAATAATAATTGGTTAGTTCTTGGATCTATAAAGTTACACATTTATGAAAAAAGAAAACTTTAAAATTAATAGAGTACATTGAAATGACTTCTGCTACAAATATGGTGATTTTAGCCTGTGGTTTCCACTTGCCCCGCTTTCCAAAATGTAGATAAATGATCAAAGAAATAAGAAGACATCTGTGTCAGCCTGGAAACGAGTGAAGGGTTTATAAGGAAACTCTGGAAAACTTAGATCAAGCAAGAATGGTTTGAAGGAAGAGTTGTTTGACTCATATGAGGCACCAAATGAAAACTGATGAGGCAAATAAGTAAAGTAGTGTATTCCAGCTACAATCCTGAGTTCAGAGCAGCAGAAGTTGAGGGCAAAGGCTGACTGAGGGGCAGCTGGTAGGCAGCACAGAACCTGAGTGTTTCAATGCACAGTCTCTAGTTATATCTGATACAGATATACAAAAGTTTATTAACCACTATCTGCTAAAATACATCTGGAATACACTGGCAACTGTTATTAATTTTTAAAATACTGCAAAGGAGATACACCAGAAATATATCTACACATGGAACAACTCCTACAGAACACCTACTGAACGCTGGCAGAAGACCTCAGTCCTCCCAAAAGGCAAGAACCACACACCCCTCCCCACGGACCTGGGTAAGGCAAAAGAAAAAGAAAAATAAACAGAGACAAAAGAATAGGGACGGGACCTGCACCAGTGGGAGGGAGCTGTGAAGGAGGAAAGGTTTCCACACACTAGAAGCCCCTTCGTGGGCAGAGACTGCGGGTGGCGAAGGGGGGAAGCTTCGGAGCCGCGGAGGACAGCACAGCGACAGGGGTGCGGAGGACAAAGCGGAGAGATTCCCGCACAGAGGATCAGGGCCGACCGGCACTCACCAGCTCGAGAGGCTTGTCTGCTCACCCGCCAGGGCGGACGGGGCAGGAAGTTGAGGCTCGGGCTTCGGTCGGAGAGCAGGGAGAGGACTGGGGTTGGCGGCGTGAACACAGCCTGCAGGGGGTTAGTGCACCACGGCTAGCCAGCAGGGAGTCCAGGGAAAAGTCTGGACCTGCCGAAGAGGCAAGAGACTTTTTCTTCCCTCTGTTTCCTGGTGCGCGAGGAGAGGGGATTAAGAGCACTGCTTGAAGGAGCTCCAGAGATGGGCGCGAGCCACGGCTTAAAGCATGGACCCCAGAGACGGGCATAAGACGCTAAGGCTGTTGCTGCCGCCACCAAGAAGCCTGTGTGCGAGCACAGGTCACTATCCACACCTCCCTTCCCCGGAGCCTGTGCAGCCCGCCACTGCCAGGGTCCCGGGATCCAGGGACAACTCCCCTGGGAGAACGCACGGCGCGCCTCAGGCTGGTGCAACGTCACGCGGGCCTCTGCAGCCGCAGGCTCGCCCCGCACTCCGTGCCCCTCCCTCCCCACGGCCTGAGTGAGCCAGAGCCCCCGAATCAGCGGCTCCTTTAACCCCGTCCTGTCTGAGCAACGAACAGACGCCCTCCTGCGACCTACACGCAGAGGCGGGGCCAAATCCAAAGCTGAGCCCCTGGGAGCTGTGAGAACAAAGAAGAGAAAGGGAAATCTCTCCCAGCAGGCTCAGAAGCAGCGGATTAAAGCTCCACAATCAACTTGATGTACCCTACATCTGTGAATACATGAATAGACAACGAATCATCCCAAATTGAGGAGGTGGACTTTGAGAGCAAGATTTATGATTTTTTCCCCTCCTCCTCTTTTTGTGAGTGTGTATGTGTATGCCTCTGTGTGAGATTTTGTCTGTATAGCTTTGCTTCCACCATTTGTCCTAGGGTTCTATCCGTCCGTTTTTTTATTTTGTTTTGTTTTTCTTAATAATTATTTTTTTAATTTAATAATTTATTATATTTTATCTTACTTTATTTTACTTTATCTTCTTTCGTTCTTTCTTTTTTTCCTTCCTTTCCTCCTTCCTTCCTCCCTCCCTCCCTCCTTTCTTTCTTTCTTTCTACTTCTACTAATTCTTTCTTTCTACTTTTTCTGCCTTTTATTCTGAGCCATGTGGATGAAACGCTCTTGGTGCTGCAGCCAGGAGTCAGGGCTGTGCCTCTGAGGTGGGAGAACCAACTTCAGGACACTGGTCCACAAGAGACCTCCCAGCTCCACATAATACCAAACGGCGAAAATCTCCCAGAGATCTCCATCTCAACACCACCACCCAGCTTCACTCAACGACCAGCAAGCTACAGTGCTGGACATCCTATGGCAAACAACTAGCAAGACAGGAACACAATCCCACACATTAGCAGAGAGGCTGCCTAAAATCATAATAAGTCCACAGACACCACAAAACATACCACCAGACATGGACCTGCCCACCAGAAAGACAAGATCCAGCCTCATCCACCAGAACACAGGCACTGGTCCCCTCCACAGGAAGCCTACACAACCCACTGAACCAACCTTAGCCACTGGAGACAGACACCAAAAACAATGGGAACTACGAACCTGCAACCTGCAAAAAGGAGACCCCAAACACACTAAGATAAGCAAAATGAGAAGACAGAAAAACACACAGCAGATAAAGGAGCAAGATAAAAACCCAGCAGATCTAATGAATGAAGAGGAAATAGGCAGTCTACCTGAAAAAGAATTCAGAATAATGATAGTAAAGATGATCCAAAATCTTGGAACTACAATGGACAAAATGCAAGAAACATTTAACAAGGACCTAGAAGAACTAAAGATGAAACAAACAATGAGGAACCACACAATAAATGAAATTAAAAATACTCTAGATGGGATCAATAGAAGAATAACTGAGGCAGAAGAACGGATAAGTGACCTGGAAGATAAAATAGTGGAAATAACTACTGCAGAGCAGAATAAAGAAAAAAGAATGAAAAGAACTGAGGACAGTCTCAGAGACCTCTGGGACAACATTAAACACACCAACATTCGAATTATAGGGGTTCCAGAAGAAGAAGAGGAAAAGAAAGGGACTGAGAAAATATTTGAAGAGATTATAGTTGAAAACTTCCCTAATATGGGAAAGGAAATAGTTAACAAAGTCCAGGAAGCACAGAGAGTCCCATACAGGATAACTCCAAGGAGAAATACGCCAAGACACATATTAATCAAACTGTCAAAAATTAAATACAAAGAAAACATATTAAAAGCAGCAAGGGAAAAACAACAAATAACACACAAGGGAATCCCCATAAGGTTAACCGCTGATCTTTCAGCAGAAACTCTGCAAGCAAGAAGGGACTGGCAGGACATATTTAAAGTGTTGAAGGAGAAAAACCTGCAACCAAGATTACTCTACCCAGCAAGGATCTCATTCAGATTTGATGGAGAAATTAAAACTTTTACAGACAAGCAAAAGCTGAGAGAGTTCAGCACCACCAAACCAGCTTTACAACAACTGCTAAAGGAACTTCTCTAGGCAGGAAACACAAGAGAAGGAAAAAACCTACAACAATGAACCCAATACAATTAAGAAAATGGGAATAGGAACATACATATCGATAATTACCTTAAATGTAAATGGACTAAATGCTCCCACCAAAAGACACAGATTGGCTGAATGGATACAAAAACAAGACCCATATATTTGCTGTCTACAAGAGACCCACTTCAGACCTAGAGACACATACAGACTGAAAGTAAGGGGACGGAAAAAGATATTTCGTGCAAACGGAAACTGAAAGAAAGCTGGAGTAGCAATTCTCATATCAGAAAAAATAGACTTTAAAATAAAGACTATTAGAAGAGACAAAGAAGGATACTACATAATGATCAAGGGATTGATCCAAGAAGAAGATATAACAATTGTAAATATTTATGCACCCAACATAGGAGCACCTCAATACATAAGGCAAATACTAACAGCCATAAAAGGGGAAATCGACAGTAACACATTCAGAGTAGGGGATTTTAACACCCCACTTTCACCAATGGACAGATCATCCAAAATGAACACAAATAAGGAAACACAAGCTTTAAATGATACATTAAACAAGATGGACTTAATTGATATTTATAGGACATTCCATCAAAAAACAACAGAATACACATTTTTCTCAAGTGCTCATGGAACATTCTCCAGGATAGATCATATCTTGGGTCACAAGTCAAGCCTTGGTAAATTTAAGAAAACGGAAATTGTATCAAGTATCTTTTCCAACCACAACACTATGAGACTAGATATCAATTACAGGAAAAGAGCTGTAAAAAATACAAACACATGGAGGCTAAACAATACACTACTTAATAACGAAGTGATCACTGAAGAAATCAAAGAGGAAATTAAAAAAATACCTAGAATACCATTGCAACAAAAAGAATAAAATATCAAGGAATAAACCTACCTAAGGAGACAAAAGACCTGTATGCAGAAAATTATAAGACCCTGATGAAAGAAATTAAAGATGATACAAATAGATGGAGAGATATACCATGTTCTTGGATTGGAAGAATCAACACTGTGAAAATGACTCTACTACCCAAAGCAATCTACAGATTCAATGCAATCCCTATCAAACTACCACTGGCATTTTTCACAGAACTAGAACAAAAAATTTCACAATTTGTATGGAAACACAAAACACTCTGAATAGCCAAAGCAATCTTGAGAACGAAAAATGGAGCTGGAGGAATCAGGCTCCCTGACTTCAGACTATACTACAAAGCTACCATAATCAAGACAGTATGGTACTGGCACAAAAACAGATAGATCAATGGAACAGGATAGAAAGCCCAGAGATAAACCCACGCACATATGGTCACCTTATCTTTGATAAAGGAGGCAGGAATGTACAGTGGAGAAAGGACAGCCTCTTCAATAAGTGGTGCTGGAATAACTGGACAGGTACATGTAAAAGTATGAGATTAGATCACTCCCTAACACCATACACAAAAATAAGCTCAAAATGGATTAAAGACCTAAATGTAAGGCCAGACACTATCAAACTCTTAGAGGAAAACATAGGCAGAACACTCTATGACATAAATCACAGCAAGATCCTTTCTGACCCACCTCCCAGAGAAATGGAAGTAAAAACAAAAATAAGCAAATGGGACCTAATGAAACTTCAAAGCTTTTGCACAGCAAAGGAAACCATAAAGAAGACCAAAAGACAACCCTCAGAATGGGAGAAAATATTTGCAAATGAAGCAACTGACAAAGGATTAATCTCCAAAATGTACAAGCAGCTCATGCAGCTCAATAACAAAAAAACAAACAACCCAATCCAAAAAATGGGCAGAAGACCTAAATAGACATTTCTCCAAAGAAGATATACAGACTGCCAACAAACACATAAAAGAATGCTCAACATCATTAATCATTAGAGAAATGAAAATCAAAACTACAATGAGATATCTCACACCAGTCAGAATAGCCATCATCAAAAAATCTAGAAACAATAAATGCTGGAGAGAGTGTGGAGAAAAGGGAACCCTCTTGCACTGTTGGTGGGAATGTAAATTGATACAGCCACTGTGGAGAACAGTAACGGAGCTTCGTTAAAAAACTACAAATAGAACTACCATATGACCCAGCAATCCCACTACTGGGCATATACCTTGAGAAAACCATAATTCAAAAAGAGTCATGTACCAAAATGTTCATTGCAGCTCTATTTATAATAGCCCGGAGATGGAAACAACCTAAGTGTCCATCGACAGATGAATGGATAAAGAAGATGTGGCACATATATACAATGGAATATTACTCAGCCATAAAAAGAAACGAAATTGAGCTATTTGTAATGAGGTGGATAGACCTAGAGTCTGTCATACAGAGTGAAGTAAGTCAGAAAGAGCAAGACAAATACCATATGCTAATACATATATATGGAATTTAAGAAAAAAAATGTCATGAAGAACCTGGGTTAAGACAGGAATAAAGACACAGACCTACTGGAGAATGGACTTGAGGATATGGGGAGGGGGAAGGGTAAGCTGTGACAAAGCGAGAGAGAGGCATGGACATATATACACTACCAAACGTAAGGTAGATATCTAGTGGGAAGCAGCAGCATAGCACAGGGAGAACAGCTCGGTGCTTTGTGACCACCTGGAGGGGTGGGATAGGGAGGGTGAGAGGGAGGGAGACGCAAGAGGGAAGAGATATGGGAACATATATATATGTATAACTGATTCACTTTGTTATAAAGCAGAAACTAACACACCATTGTAAAGCAATTATACTCTAATAAAGATGTTAAATATATATATATATATATATATATATATATATATATATGCTGCAATGGAAGACATAGATACTACAGCAAGATTCTTTCCCCTTTTTCTAACTATGAATATCCAGCAAACAAAAATAGATTACAGTAAGTCCCCTACATACAAACCTTCAAGTTGCTAACTTTCAAAGATGCGAACGTGTGTTTGTATGTCCAATCACGTAAGTTAGTTCATGTATCTGGCGTATATTTTCATGTGTGTGCATCCTCTACAAGTGGTTGTGCTTTTGTGTGCTTTACTGTACAGAACTGTATAGAGTACAGTAGTACAGTATCTTTATTTCAAGCCCAGGATGTCCAGAAGCAAGCATAAAAGCAGCAGTGATGTAGCTGGTACTACTAAGAAGTGCCAAGCAATAACTTTGGAAACAAAAGTGAAAATAATCACTGAGAGTGGAGCAAGACAAAATGTTTTAGATATCGCTCGTTCTTATACAGTATTACACTACAGTACTATATAGCCGAATGTGTTAGTTGGGTACCAGGCTAACTTCGTTGGACTTACAAAAAAATTAGACTTACAAACGCGCTCTCTGATTGAAATTCGTTCATATGTAGAGGACTTACTGTAATCATAATCCTTGGTTTATGATATAGTGACATAATTGGCCTGTGAAAAGGCCTTTTTGTTCATGTGATCTTGTATTTATTTATTTTTAGTAATATAATGAATACGCTCAAACTCACCACCCAAGCCAAAAAATAAAAATAATAATAACATAAACTTACTACTACCTATTTGTAGAATAGAACTTACTTCCTCTATTTGTCTCCTGGCCTCTCTCCTAGAGGTGATAATGATATCAATTTTATGTTTGCCATTGTTTTGCTTTTTTTTTTTAAAAAAAGAGTTATCACATATATATGTATGGCTAATCAACATATTGTTTAGTTTTGCTCGATTTTGAATTTCATAAAAGGGACTCATGTGAATTTAGTCTTCTGGGTCTTGGTTTTTGAAACATATCGTATTATGAAGATTCAACCATGGGTCTGCATTGAGCACGGATGTGTAGCTTCTTTGGAAGTACTGTAGTTGCCACAGCACAGCACAGTTTTCTGACACAGATGAAGTAATCACTGGGTGATCTTTTGTCACCTCCCTAGAACATCTGTATCAGCTTCTACTCTTGATGGTACAATCATGGTGTCATACTTCTGAGGTTCTCAAACGATAAGACTGTTTCTTGGGTGGATGCTTTTGTCAAAACTCCAGAAATAGTAATTAAAATCAGATCATTAAAATAGTATCTAGTAAGGGTTTGCTGTTTGCAAACTTGGAGTCTTCAAATCCAAAATCTACGTGAAGCTTAGAGGCGTGATGTTATAAAATGGCTTATAAAGTGAAAAAGAGGACATTGTTTAACCTTTACAGTGGCTGGTTATTACAGTGGGCGTTTCCAGACAGCAGGCAAATAGTTAAAACTGATTATGTT
Organism: Leucopleurus acutus; assembly: GCF_964270905.1. Lineage (NCBI taxonomy): Eukaryota > Metazoa > Chordata > Mammalia > Artiodactyla > Delphinidae > Leucopleurus > Leucopleurus acutus. The sequence goes on from NC_139150.1 coordinate 28,831,524, forward strand.
ATACTATTTTAGGAAGATGACTTGTTTCTTTTATGATTATCAGAGGCATCACAAGAAATAACCTAAGTTAAATTTCGCTTATGTTCATGAAATAAGCTAGATTTAATTTTGCTTATGTGACATAAATGGTTTTATCTACTCGGGGGATTCTTAGACCTGGTATCTATTTTATTTTATTTTAACAATTGTAAAGATAGCTCAAGCCAGGCTATGTTTCTCAGAGACTACTTGGCCCATGTAAACTTCCAAATGATGGGAGTCAAGCTGCTTCCACTATTGCCCTCTTCCTTTGTCCTGCCATTATGTAGCTGTTCCAGCCAGGCTTTGCCTGAAGGATTCCCCAGGAAGGACAGAGGCAATTTCTTGATGTTCAGGGACTGGGTACTTCTAAATTCCAGAAGATGTATATCTTGCTCACTCAAGGACTTTCACTGAGTTCCATCTGATATGATGGTGAGGGCCTGTTTCTGCAGTTTATCAGGCAGCCAGTGGGAGACCTGGACCAAGCTCCCCTTCTCACAGGGACTGCCAATCTCTCTAGGAGCCCTCTCCTCTTGGCTTGAAGGGTAGGGAAGCAGCTCTCTGCCCTCTCATAAGGGGAAATGAGTGGAAACAATATAGCACTCCTCACCAAAGACAACTCACTGCTCAGAAGAACATTCTCCTTTAAAGCCTTCCTATCTGTTTACATGAGGTGAAGATCATATTATCCAGCTCAGATCAACTTTGCAATTTTTATTTCTTCTCTTTCCTCTTGCTTTCTTTTTCTTGTCCTCTTTTTTTTTTTTTCAAAAAAGAGGTAGTTTCCATCTATTGTTTTCAGCTTTGATGCTTCAACTAACATTTCTGAGCAAATTGGAAAATATATCAAACACTGGGCAGATATCAACTGTTGACATTAATTTTCAGAGGGGTGGCATTAAAGGTGGGTAAGACAAGACTATTTTTTTTGTTTTGTGTAATTTTTTTGCATTGTTATAATGATTATGTATTACTTCTTACAGTTTGAAAGACTACTTGGGAAAAACATGAAAAACAGATAGAGGAAAATTATCAACAGAAGGGGTAAGGGTAGCAAATCTACAAATACACTATTTCTAAGGGATTTGTTTTCTTGGAGTCCATCTGATGAGATGATTATCTTTATCTTTAGAACCATTTGTATGCTTTCAAGTTTTAACCAATGGCCTCAAAAGTAGGAAACTCTCTGTAGTTTAATTGCACAAAACAAATTAGTCCTTCCTCAGACACTTAACAAAACACTTAATCATCAAAGGGGACTATAAAATATTCTAATACAAACAGGAATCAACAATCAGGGTTATCAAGTTAAAACAGTGAAACATTCTGAAACACTCTATTGACATGTATGATTTAGAGTTGGCTCTGGGCATAGAATGATTAACTCACTTTGAAGATTATTTAATTAAATAGAAAGATGGTGTATTATTTTTTGAATTTGAAAAACAAAACAAAATTTTTAAGTAAGTATGACTCTAGTGATAAAAAATTTTAATATGTGTTTAGAGATTTAAATTACACGAATTTTTCTCCCAAAATTTAATCTCGCTGTATTCTATTGTCCTTTTTACATTACTATAAAATGAAGATCTGCTCATCACACTCTTTAGCTTAAAAAAATTCAATTTTCACCATTTTCCTGCCAGACAAAATTAACACTCCTTAGTATGATGCACAGAGTTGTCCGTTATTAGGCATGAGATCCCTTTTCACTTTAATTTCATAGCATTTCTCCTCATGTACTCTACATTTCAGTGTCATTGAAGAATTCACTGTTCCCTGAGCTCATCACGGCCTTTTATATATCGATTCCTTTGCTCATTCTATTCTTTCTGGCTGTAATCCTGAAATGACTTTCTGCACATGAACTACAAAGTACCCTTCTATACCCAGCCCATACGTTATCTTTGTAAGGCCCCTCTTAAAAGTCTGGGGTAGCCAGCCACTCCATTCTCTTGCAATTGCTCCACTCTCTTGTAATTATTAGCTTATGGCAGTTATCTCCATCTATTGTAACCATTTCTTATTCAACTCTCTATCTCAAACTCTTAACAGAGTTCTTACTGTAGAGTAGATACTCAATAAATATTTTTCAGCTGATAAATAAATTAAGAAAATTACGCCCTAGATTTAACTGAATATACTAAAAAGTTTCAACAATCATAATCTAATTTTACGATTTACTCAGGAAAACCAAGATTAATTTGTAATCTATCTCCCTATATGGTAAAGTCTATTGCAGTAGCTAATTTCATGGAAAAAGCATTCAATAGCCTGAATATATGCATAGGAATTTTATACAGAGCTGCATAAAATCCAATTTTCAGCAAAAGCTAAAATTTTCTCCAGTTTGAGTTTAAACTGTTTAAATTTTAGCATAAAAGTTTCACTTTGACACTTTTTGTCCTGCTTCCTAGGTAAAAAGATACTATATTCCCTTAGAAAGTGAACAGAGAGACTGAATATGGTTTTCTCTCTTAAAAAAAAAAAAAGTTTTGTCTTGTTTTGTTTTTTTGTAATGTCAGCTAGTTGCTCTATGCCAAGACTTGTATAGCTCTCTTATTTCTTACATATCCAATGTTCTCAAGTGTGTAAGGAGGGTTGTCTCCATCCTGTGAATGAGTCCACTTACTTGTGAAGCTCTGTATTAATCTTGTCTTACCCCAGGAGTGGCTGCCTTAGCCAGTTCTGCTGATTTATTGTTTTATAGATCACTGCAAAGGTGATTATAGCAGGACGGTAAATGATTAGGAACACAGTTTATTGCTCTGGGTTGCCCCTGCAGGTTTAAAATGACTTCACCCAAGGTTGATGGCATATCTGCCAGCTTGTTTTTTTCCTGGGCAGAGGTATGTCTCTTGCTCCTAAGATTTTTCTATGTGAAGATGTGGTAAGTACAACTTTTTCAAGTACATTCTGGCTTACCAGGACACTAAAGTAACATGGGCTTCAGAAAAACTGCCAGAGGCCCAGGCTGAGGGAGCCACTGTACTCTCAGCTTTGTGATGTTTGCATTGATGTGTTCTCTACCAGAGCAGTGTAGGCCCCAGCTGGCTGCTATTGCCAGATGCTGTTGCTAAGGCAGCTTGCCAATCTCTTTCCTCTAGGCCTGCTTGTTTTCCCAGAGTTGTCTTGGTAGGCTATATAAAAATATTTTAATTATGAAAAAACATGCAGGAGGGAATTCTGGGAAAGATCATAGTATAATAGATGATGTAGAAGAAACTGATCAAAACGACTAAAAAGAAAGAAAAGAAAGAAAAATTAAAAACCTTCACCAGAGCTGAAATTATGGCTCCAGATAATTCAGACTGACCCAAATCAAAGGCAGGCACTAGGAGAACATGCACAATTCCTCTTTCTAGAGAATAGTGTGTTGTTACAGGAAATTATAGAAAGATCTTTCAGTAAACCCCTAAAATACCCCTAAAATCTCTCACTAATTTGTTGGGTAACGGTTGATGAAAGAATACAAAACATCTCACTTGTTGAGTCAAGTTACTGACCTGCCACAATTAATCATCTACATATTATCCTGGCAAACACACAAAAGTTAGCTTTAAAAGCACACGTTGGATGATTTACTTCAGGAAATAGACATTTGGAGGAATGAAGGCCCTAGTGACATGGCGGTGAGACAAAATGTGTGGTTAGTCCTTTCTTTGCTCCAGGTTCTTAACAGTGATGTGAGATTATCCTAATATGGGAGAGACATTTCTATGGAGGCAGAAGGGATAGAGAGATAAGGTTGGACCACAGAAAAGATAGGAAAAACCTACAGGGAGCCACTGTTGTAGTAAAGTCCAGCATCAGCAAAGGGAGATGAAGTAGGAAAGGTGACAATACATACAGACTCACTAACCTCAGTTTTTTTCTCATCTAATTCTTCAACAATGTTGTCATTTAATTTTAATGCAAATAAGCAATCCAGAAACAGAAGAACCCTCATTCACTAGGGGGAGTTTACCAATCCCTCCAACCCCACAAAATCAAAACAATCACAATAAGCACCAAACAAACCAAATATAACTAAACACACATTATTTTGGCTGAAACTACCCAACTTTTCTCAGATTGCTGTATGGCTGAACATATAATATGAAATCTGTGTCTTAAATAAACCCTCTTACTTAAATCACAGGGAGGAGCTGTAAAAGAATTCACCTGCACTATTTTTTTGGAAATAGGGAAATACTAAGATTGTTTAGACTTGCTCTTACTTAAATATGAACAACCATTTAAACAGTTACACAAAATTTCTGAATGAAAAGAAATGTAATAAACCTAGCTTGTATACTAATTCATAGTCCTAGACTTAAAGTGGAAAAAATATTATCTACTATAGACTCTAGTTTGAATCTGGGCCTCTAGCCTAGTTCCATTTAAGTTCACTCTACTCTCTCATCACATCTCCTCTGTCACAGGCAGCAAGAACCTTAAGGGAGAACTAAGGACTTCCTTCCTAGCCCCCACCAGATGGAAAATTTCACGTTCACCATTAACTATCACTTCTTTCTCCTACCCTACCCCCACTTTCTTCTCTTGTTTACAGATCCCTTTATTTTATTTAAGCAGGAGAGAAAAAAAAATAAGTTTTTATGATATTATATTCCTTTTTATTTTAGCTTCCTTCTGGTAGTTATTTTCAGCCTAATGATTAGAACCTAAAGTCTTTCTTTTTCTCTCACATATTTGTTGGGTAATAGTTGATGAAGAAATAGAAAACATTTCACTTGTTGACTCAAGTTACTGACCTGCCACAAATTAATAATGTATATATTATCTTGACAAACATGCAAAAAGTTAGCTTTAAAAGCAAATGTTGGATGATTTACTTCAGGAAATAGACTATTATCAGAACATTTGAGGCAGCATAAACTTGTATTCTTCAGGAAATTAAAATATAAGTTCTGTAAAATAAGAGATAACAAATATGCTGATAATAAAATATATTAAGATGAAAAAGTTCCTGGCATTTCTAAGAAATGAACTTAAGAGAACAGAGACTATCAATATAGACCCTAAAACTAAATTAGAAGCAGTATAATACAAAATTGAAACTGCTGAAAACAAAATAATTGATGTGGAGCATAGTTGAATGAAAATGTTCTGGAAAACAGAGAAAAGGAACAGAGATAAAAGTGATCAGAAAAAAGCATAATTTATATATAATTGATATTAATAATTAGTATAATTAAAGGAAAAAAGCAAATATATCTGAAAAATTAATTAAAATTGAAGGAAAAACAATTCCTGAAGGAAGACTAATGTCTACATATAAAATTATTTGTGATAGATACACACAATGAAAAGCCATCAAGTGGATGTTTATTTTGGAAAAAATACTGAATTTTAAAGACAAGGAATCATACAAACACTGCAGTAAAAGAAACATGTCAAATGTAATATGAAATTGATATAGGTTTTAGATGTGTTCTCTTTAATATTAGAAGCCAGAATACAATGTAAAAATTTGTACCAAGTTTTAAGGAGAAAGCTGTGATATAAGAATTCCCCACCAGTCATATTAATATACAGGCAAAGGTAGCAGAAATATATTCCTTAGTACACTAGGGCATAATATATTGGTATGTCACCAGTTATCTTACTTAAATTTTAAAATGAGAGAAAGGGAAACTTGGACATAACAATTACAGTATTGAAAATCACAAACATTTGTAGATATATTCTAGTTTATTTATTAGATATTGTTTGATTATAAACTTACCTGAAGAAGAAAACCTAAAATGACAGATGTAAGATCCAATATCTCATAAATATTAAATGAAGAAACTATTGAAAGAAAAGTCTCTCACATTAGAGTCAGTAAAGAATCTCCATAGTTATGCCATTTATCAGAGATCCAGCTAAAACAAAATGATTGAGAAATGACGGTTGTGATAGACCAAATAAAGCCCCCGCCAAAGAGGTTCACATCTGAATCCCCAGAAACTATGAACATATTATTTAACATGTCAAAGGGAACTTTCCAGATATAGTTAAGGGTATGAACCTTCAGATGAGGAGATTATCCTAGATTACCTTGGTGGGACCAATCTAATTATATAAATCTTCAAAAGTGAAGAATCTTTCAGGGCTGTAAATAGAGAGAGGAGATGTGACGGGGGAAGAAGGGTCAGAGAGATGAAACAGTGCTGTCTTTAAAGATGAGAGAAGGGAGTCCTGAGCCAAGGAATACGAATGGCCTGGAGATGTTGACGAAAGCAAGGAAATGGATTCTCCTCTAGAGCCCATCTTCCTTCTCTGAACTTATACCTCAACCCTTGGCTGCTAACCAAGGTCCTGAAAGTCAAAATCACTATACACTAAAGATTCCAATTGTAACTGGACCCTTAATGTGGTTTATAAAGCCTTCTCTGTGTACTTACTAAGTTTTATCTCCCATTCTCCAAACTGGTATGTCAAATCTTGTCAATTCTCTTGTAGTGGATACTGTTGATTTTGCCTACCTAGTATCTGTTCCCCCATTTTCTGAGAATTTTACATTGATTTTTCCATTAGAAAACTACTTTCCTCCCACTTTCAGATTACATCATTGCTTTTGGTCTGACCCACTTCAGAATTTCAGAGATGAGCACATGACCCAGGCTTACCCAATCAATACATTCCATAGCACTGTCAGTGATTGATTTAGGGAAGAACTCATGACTCAAGCTGGCCCAATGAAGTCAAACCTTATAATTTTGCTGAAACTATTGGAAAAGAAGTACCTCTGCTTCTTGCTATAGTTGCTAGTCTGATACAACACAAACCTAGACATTCCAAGTATCATTCACAAAGAAAATTAGCATGAAAATGTAGTCAATGTAAAGAGGAAACTGAAACAAGAAATGCAGAGATCTGTTAACATCTTTTGTGCCAGATGTGATTAAAGCCATATCAACTTTGTATTTCCCAGTTAAGTTAGCCAGACGTATCTCTTTTTCTTCTTCAAACTATTTTGAATTGGCTTTCTCTCACTTATTGCTAAGAGTTAAAACTAAAACACCCTCAAAATATCAAAGCATACCAATTATACTGACAGAATTTGATTCAAGAATGAATCAGAGCCATAATGAGTAATATAGAACAAGGAACTTGTTATAGTGATTCTATCATCATGCAATTGTTGAACCTAGTGTAGAATTCTACAGGTTTTTGCTCTGAGTCTGGTAAGGGCCTGAAGATATTGTACTTCTCTAGGTCAGTAATTGGAAGTAAAGCTGCACAGGAAGGGGCAGTGGGAAATAACAAGGACAAACTGCAAGTCCAGAGCAAAAAATAGAACCCATATCTGTCTCTCACTGTTTTCCACAATAATGACATGGTGATCTGCAGGAAATGATAACTTTCACCATAGAGTTGCACACATACTTCTCCCAGGACCTGGAGAAACTGAAGGATGAGATAGGAGATCCAGTAGGAGATGAAGGAGTTGCAGGCTGGCTGCTGCCCAACCAAGGTAATCTAGCAAATGAACTACAATGCATATAAGTTGCAGCAGAGCCTCATATCTAACACCAACCCTCAGAGAACAATGGCAGCCACTTACCTTCCACTTTCCAAATCTCATGCAAATTTCTCTTGAAACCAACCTTAACTCAAAACCTTAAAGGGAAGAAATTCTGGGAAATTACTTCCAGCTTAGCTAAACTGACACAGCAACAAATCCAAATCCATCACACCAACTCTTCTATCACTGTCTGTAGCAAAGTATGTCTTCTACTTTAGAGAGCAAAAAGAAGACATTAGACAAAAACTGACAGAATGTCCTACTTTCACACATACAAAAGTACCTGTATGCAAATCCATCCACAATTCCTTTTCACTTTTCCTGCTTTTTATCTTCTAACTTGCACTCCATATTCCATCTCCTCTTACCTTCTTGGGGACTTCACCATACTGATTCTTTTTCAACCCTTTCCAAGGGATTGTTTTCATACTAATGAGAATCTATACTATGGCAAACTTTCCATAGAATTCTAACCCAGGTCCAACAATTGCATAAAGTAACAATGGTGCCATTAAAATAATTAGATTAGTATGAACTAAATATGGAAAGGCTGTCCAAAGTATATTTTTGAGTGTAACAACAATATATATGCAAATATAGTGATACATGCTCTGATGCTTTAATTACACACATACACACACATATACACACATACAAATAGTATGTAAACATTTCTCCCAGAAACATAATGGAGGGGAGGGGAAGTTTTGGAAGGATACACATGATACTAAGAGCATTTATATTTGGGATGTGAGATTAGGTTAGAACTGTGGGGTTTTATATCTAATTTATAAACTTTAGTACTCTTAGATTTTTGTTTTTGAAATTATTACTTAATTCTCTAAAGAAAAATAATAAAAACCAGAGCAAATTTATGTTTTGGAAGTCTCTCAAATTTAAAAATTCAAAGCTAGCCTAAGATTAGGAAAGAGAAGTGATCAACTAGTCAAAAGCGTAAAAAAGCAAACAACCAGAAAAAAAAATAAAATCTAGACTTTATAAACAAATTTATCCATGAGTTTTTTCTTGGCCAAAAGAGATAACTGAGAGCTAGTTCATTCAAGACATTGAAGAGAGAATTAACGATTATGAAAAATCAATTATAAGAACATAGGTATTAATACATATAAAAGAAAAAAATACAAATATGTAGGGGAATGGTCAATATTATAAATAACAGAAAAACTAAAAATATACATGTATTATATGAATTTGTACATATCCTTCTCACAATTCATTTTTGTGTGTGTATATGATTATACTGTATTGACCAGAGTCCCTGAGATTTTTGGAACACAATTTGGAAAATATTACTTTGTAAATATTAAGGTTTTATTTTCTTAAAAAGTAAGTTATTGGAGGAGTAATTTTATTCCTGAAATTATCTGGACTTAAACAAATGATAAATATTTACATATTTGAGAAATTCTTGCTGAATTTCCTTGGGACATATATTTCACTAACTTAGATGAAATTTAGCACTAATAGGGCATAATGCATTCATGGAAATTTTTGTTTTTATTAAACTACCTTTACATTATTAAATTGCTTAGAGAGATTCATTTTTTGTCCTACCTTTGGCTGAAAGTAGTAAGAGAATCAAATTAACATTTTTACTAAATGTTTCTCATGCTTATTTATAAAAATGAATATTTATTTATATATTGTTAACAGTTTTTTAGTATTGCCTATTGAAAATGCTATGTTAATGAAGTGATTTTTATATAGACATATATTTTTTCCTCAATGATCATACTCATTTCCCTATGAAAAAGATATCTTTTACTTATTAACCATCAAAACATACAACTGAAATGGAAAATGAAGTCTCCTTGATTCATCATATGTACACAACTTGCTGATGAAACATTTGAATTTGTTATATTTATTGATTTTATTTGTTCTTAAATACATTTATGATAGATAAAAATACAAAGCAAATAAATTAACAATAGTGAATGCAAAAGGCATATTCTGGAGAAATCCCATTTTTCTTTTAGACTATGTCTACTCAGAGAGGTTTGTGGTAATTGCATCAATTCTTAATGTTTATGTTAAGTTGTGTTCTGTGGGAGCTTACAAGATTGTTAGCCAAATCGACATATTGCCTATGAAAGACAGAGTGGGATAGGAAATCTCTTGTTATTGGTTTAACAGGGTATTGCTGTTGAATTATATGTTTTGGGATTTTCAGTGGTCATAATAATTAAAATTATTTTTATAATTTACTTTTGAATACATGAGTTCGTGTTAACGTCTTTCCTCTCATATGCCCTAATTGTTAAAAGAAAAGAAAAGAAAACAACAGTGAATGTCTTTGGAATATGCTCACTGACTTGAAATAAGAGGACTGATAAATATTTTCTCATTAAAATTTCAAATTAAAAGCTACACATTCTACATGTTACCCTCTAAGAGGAAAAACATAACCCATTCAGTTAATGTAGCTGATCTCTTGAAAAGTGCCAGGTGATTGGTGGAGCAGAGCCATGTGGTTCTTTGGATTGCTTCTGCCCCAGGTCCTGGATCCTATTCACTGGGATTCCCATTCCCTTAGTTTTCAGAGTTAATGTAATATTAGCTTTGTTGTGACCTCTATATCCACGGCAAGACATTGACTTGAACAGGATTCAACAGAATTCTACGGAGCTTAGGTCAGAGGAGATGTATCATCAAACTCTGGACCTCTGAATCCCAGCGCCAGTTACAACATAACTATATTAATGTCTTTACCCTTCTCCACATGGTCAGAATTTATGTGTGCCAGAGGAGTGTTTCCTCACTGTATGCTTTGGTAACAGAAATTTTGAGAGTAAATTTCCATTCATCCTATCTTTCTTTCTTTCTCTGTCTAGGTTTGCTTTCTGTTGAACAATAATCAGCATCATCAAGGGTGTAAAGAACAACAGAGCTTTATTTGAGGTCTTAAGAATTGCAATTTGCAAGACACAGACTTGGGTAAAATCAAGAGCGTCCCAGGGAAGAGAAAGAGTCAGGGGCTTATAAAGACTAAAAGCCACAAGGTTGTTAAATTTGCTCACAGAAAATTGTGTTTGACTCTTCAGAAAATATTTGTCCTTAGGGAATCATGGGTTGTCTTATGGTAGGGTCTGTCACAAGTTATTTTAGGGTAAGGGTCTGATAAATATCTTGAGTTTCTGGCAGATGTTCTGGGTGTCTTTGTTAGGAATATAAGTGGTCAAGAAGTCAGATTCCATCCGGTCTGTGATGTGCATAAGTCACACTTCCTCAGTGGTCTCCTGTCTCCATTTTAGAGAGCTCTCTTAGCAATACTGGCTCCATTTTGATTTTACTTTCACATTCCCTTCCAACCTGAATAAAATGGTAATGGCCTAACAGTAGTAGAGTTGATTCCATGAGGGATGTTGGTGTGGTTCATGTTGCCAGGCTAGTGCTGACTAGTGTCTCTCAGAACCGTATCTATATTGTCTGTGACTTGGTCTATGTATATAATTTCAGAGGGAGTTCATAGAAAGTTAATCAACATGTCTAGACCTAAATTTCTAGTCTATTATTAGAGAATGGGGGTAAACTGCGTATTATAAGATTGTAAGATTCAATTGAGATAATTTATGTGAAATAATTTTGAAAATGTTGGGGGCAAACTGATGCCAATGATAATATCAGATGATTTGAGGATTAGGACACTATTAACTAATAATAAAAAAAGAATTTTAATGCCGTTAGGTCAGGCATGCACTCTATTCTTGATCGTGGTCACTACCTCAGTCAATTGTCATTTATCTCTAATGTTTTATGCATTTATATTACCTGTTTGCCTGCTGAAAGCATTTGAATTAACATTCCCTGATGCAAGCTTTAAAACTGAATTATCATTACAATATAGAACCTAAGATACTCTTTCCAAATGGTAAGTTTACAGTTTATGCAAATTATTTCTATGTAATCAGAAGTTCTATTATCAGATTGTATGCTATTTAATGTTTCATAGCATGGTAAGTACTCAATTTTATTTTGTGTTTGTCATAAAAAGACACTAAAGATAAAAAAGATAATAATGTATAAAATTTGAGCTCCATAATGACCCTGAGAAATAATTCTAATCACTCCTTTAATATGTAGAAATCTCAGTTTAATAAAATTTTCATAAGATAATTTTGTTCCTTGGCAACAAGTGCTTGTAAAAACTATGGTATGAACTATAGTATTATCAGAATGCTTTGTGCTTGATGTGCTATCTTGGGATCAAAAGTATTTAAAAGTTGTTCTTTGAGATTTCTTTTTTATTATAATGAAGCAATACACAAGCTCTGTACCCCCAAAATTGAACAGCTGTTTGGAGGGAAAGAAATCTGGTGCTGCCTGAAGTCTTTTTTTAAAAAAAGATGTATATTTATTTGAACATATAATTAAATTCCTATACACGTAAATTCTAACAATTTGTGTTTTGCATGGATAAGGGAAAGGAGAAGTTTAACTTTGTGTCTCTATGTGGAGTTATTTCACCAGAATAAACTTTGTTCTATTGATTTGATTTGCAAGCAGCTACTATCAGAGATTGCTATTTAAATCATATTTGGTTATTAATAAAACTTGATTGCTTTCCTCATGCTTTTTCTTCATAACACATTTTCAATAGGTATCTACTCTCATTTTATTTTGGTTTTGGATGAAACCACATGAACATGCTTAAAATGTACAAAATGTCTATCTGGAAAAAAAATGAGAAAGGGCCTTACAAATGGAGTCAACTTAAAAATCCTGGAATCAACGATGGAAACAGAAACTTGGATCTGAAAGTAAAAGCATCAAATTGGAACCTCATATACAATGGGAGGGGTTCAAAGAATTTGGGGATGATCAAGGGAAAAGATATGACCACAAGAGGCAGAAACATACAGTAAGCACTTTTGGGAGACACTTGAATATAGTTGCATAAGAGAGAAAGTCTCACAAGCAGGAGTCTGTCCAAAGTCTTCAGTATTGGGTCCCAACTCAAAAGGGGAGGGGGGTAATGGAACTTCCTAGGGAGAGGGATATCAGAGAGGGGTGTACTTATCTAGGTGATGTCACTCTGGCATGGCACAGAGTCATTGTGTCAGAAAACTCCAAAGGAAAAATCTGCTCATTTGAACTATTTTTTAAATAGTTGGATGGGAAAAATTTTGTGTTTTGCACTGGCAGACATTTGAGCTAACAGGTCTCAGTCTACAGTGAAGAAATAAACAATCCGGGTCCAGTTCACAGAGGTCATCTTTGGCTCACTTATTAGAGAGAATAAAATAGGAGAGAAACACACTTCCTCTATAAAGGCACCTCCCTGTATATAAAGAGTACTGGATACTTTAAAATGTTCCCCTCTTGCATCATACTCAATGATTTTGTATTTTAATACACAAACACACACATACATAGTCGTTTTTGCAGTCAAGAAAGGGAAATCATCATGTAACTGAGACAGAGGACCCAAGGTAGTAAATGGGGACTGAAGGTGCATAACACAGGGGGAGCTAGGAACATAAAAGGCAGGCCTTTGGGCTTGAGGTCTTTAAACACATGTGGGTTAGGGCCTTCAGCAAAGAACCACACATAAACTGAGATTGCAGGTGGGCACCGGTCTTGAAGTAGAGAGCAAGTCTATACTGAATGGGGCCCAAAATGTGTCTTTCCACTGCCTAGACAGACACCAGAAATGAGCTGCCTAGTCTGGTAAGAGTGGAAATAGATTTATGGCTATGAGACCAGAAACTGGGTCTAAACAGAATTGCACCATTAGATCCAAGATTGAACTCTGAGACAAGTCAGTGATTCAGATCCCAGCTTCCTTTAGGGCCATGATAAGGGCTGTTGCTACCTTGAGGTGTTTCCTATGGGGTGTGTGTGTGTGTGTGTGTGTGTGTGTGTGTGTGTGTGTGTGTCTGTCTGTCTGTCTGTCTGTCTGTGTGACATTCTTTAGCAGGAAATATAGGAGGCATGCAATGTATATAATTGCCTGTCATAAAGTTTACATCTTTTTTTTTTTCAATTTTACCTTTTGCTGCTGCAGGAAGAAGACTGTCTACTGTCATACCTGTCATCCTTCTAGATATAGCTTTTTAGACTTTAGTCTTCCTAGAACAGTTAGTAATTCCTAAAATTATTCCTATCTTCTTTCTTATGCTATTAGTAGATGTTCCTTTGTCACATAAGGATAACCATCATTACAGGCTTTGTGTGTGAGAACATGGATCCAGTCCTTGTCTCAATCAGCTCAGATATCCTCGAATTCTATATTCTACAGCAACGAAAGTGTCCTCAAGTAAAACATTGTTTACATTTCTCATATCCTCTCCTTATCTACAATTCTCATGCATCCAAAATTGTGGAAATATCCTTGGAGTACAGGTTCCCCTTTTACTTATCTCCAAAGAGAATATACTGTTTACTTGGAAGGTGAGTACCAAGCTGCCCACAAGGTTATATTCTAAAATGTCCAAATTAGAAATAGCACATTTTCTAAAATTTCAGTGGAAACTTTCCCTAGCTTTCAGTAGTAAAGCAGATTTTCCCTTATTTTTACATCTCCCTGCTCATTTCTATCATAATTACTAAGGATCAGGTGGCAGGGGAGCTAGAAAGAATGCAACACCTATAATTATTTGACATATTTATCTTGAATAGTTTATATTCCATAAAACCATATTTACTAAACTCACTAATTATAGAATTAATCAGAGTATATAAACAATTAAGTAGGAGAACCAATTTAAAACTACTACTTTCACACCTTAAAAAAAGAACATTAAAAAAAATCTTAGTCTACTATAAATACACTGAAGTTAACATTACTTTCTATAAGTCCTTGTTTGCATAGTGAATATTCACTGAGGATAATTTTATAGAAAGTTCAAACTATTTAAACATTTGAAAACAGTTTTTATAACATATTGAAAATTACCCTTATCATAAACAACATCCCCTTCCTCTGGGAGGATTATACATCACTGCCTCATTGGTGTCAGACTTAACCATGTGACTTGCCATGCTCTGCCTGGCTGGGAATTGTATATCCACACCCCACTCCCAAGTTATAGGCTTGGCCAAGTGACTTTCTGTGGCTAATGCATTATAAATACAAGTGACATAAGTAGTAACTTTAAGAGTCAGCATAGGATTCATCATCTCTCTTTTCCTTCTGCCTTGAGACTGGCAGTGTTCTAGCTAGAAGTTGCTTCATCAGCCTGTGTCATAAAAGGAAGACAATATGGAGCAGAGCTGTAGACAACCCCCCAAAATGGGTAGGATATGTGAGGAATAAACATGTGTTTTATCAGTCTCTCAGATCCCAGAACATTTATTACCAGCATAACCAAGGCTAAACTAACAGATACAGTCCTCAAGAAGAGTTGTATCAACTTGACTCTAAAAAGCAAGGTGTAAGTATCTTGGCTAAATTTTATGTGTCAATTTGGCTAGGCTATGGTGCCCAGCTGTTCAGTCAAACAGTAATCTAAATGTTGTGATGTTGCTGTGAAGGTATTTTGTAGATGTGTTTAACATGTACAATAAGTTGACTCTTAGGAAAGGAAATTACTTTGATGATGTGGGTGACCCTCACCCAATCACTTGAAGTCCTTAAGAGCAAAAATTGAGGTTTCCCAGAATTATGAGTCAACACTATGACATAGAAATCCTGCTGACTTTCTAGCCTGCCAACCTATCCTACAGGTTTTGAGATTTCCCACCCTCACAATCATCTGAGCCAGTTTTTTTAAAATAAATCTTTTCACACACACCACTCTATTGTTTGTTTCTCTGTAGGACCCTAATACAATAAGTATCTAAAATTGTGAATTGTATTCAAAATACTAGTATGAATTGGCTCAAAGAAATATAGATGATACATATAGAGAACTAATCTAAGGAAATATTAAGATATTGTATCTGAGCAAGTAGTTTAGGTAATACATTAATTTAAGTTTCTAAGTTTAACAGAGTATTTCTAATTCTATAATTGTCCTTCCAGAGCATGAAGAAATACAGAAGACTATCTAATGATTTATAATGATAATGTAAATCTGATAGAAAAATCCTGAAAAAATCTCCATATTAAACTATAGATGGTTGTCAATTATGATAGTAAATGGGAAAACTCTAAGTAAGCAAATAGAAAGTCATATCCAAAATTACAGAAAAACAAATTACATATCAATGTCAATTTATCCAAGAAATGGAAAGAAGTTTAAATATTAGGAAAATGTCTTTTTTAGGCTACCTTTTCTATCTCCAATGTTATAGAAAATTTTCACTACATCTTATCTTGTCCATACATTGATATTGTTTTCCCAACACAGTGGTTGAATGATATTCATCCAAGACATCAGTATGGTTCCTTTTAATTTTCAAAATGACCCTACCTATGCGGAAGTTACTATTGTTATCTCCACTTTACATAAGAGAAAGATGAGGTACAGAGATATCATGCAACTTACCCATCATTATATAGATATAATCATGAATGTCTACTGGTTTCTATGTTGGATTTCTAGTGCTCTTGGAAGCAGAAACAAGAAACTGTTTCTAGGTGATGAAAACAAGGAGATAGCCAAATAATTGCCAGGAATATGAAATATATATATATATTCATATATGAATATATACACACACGTATATATTTTTCTCTCTCTTTCTTTCTTTTGAAGACCATGGAGGATGCGTGCAGGAAAGGCTTGGACCTAGTCCCAGTGAGCAGAGTGTGGGGTTCCCAGGAAAGCAAACAGGTGGCAGTTGAAGCCCTGCAGCGTGCACTAGGTTACTTTGGGTATGTGGGTAGTAAGTATGGGTCCTGATGGAGACAGGGAGAGGATGGCCTGGCCTGCACTGAGCATTAGAGGCAGCTCAGGGAAGGCTGAATCGGACCCCAAGGTGCTGCAGAAGGATGCACACTTCCAGGAGGAAGCCTGACCTTGCAGGATTTCAGGAGCTCTACTGGGGTCCGTAGGGGAGTCCTGTGATGAGAAACACCTGGGTACCCCTCTGCCCAGACTCCCCCATAAAGAATTTGACTCGCTCCACCTATCACACAATCCCACACAACTGTATGTGTGTGTGTATGTGTGTGTGTATAATTTACATATATTTCTTTACTTTGCTTTCAACACACATCACACTGCATGAGAACACTATATTTCATTAAAATTGGAGTGATGTGAAAGTAGAGTAAGAACTCATGTATCTAATGCAGTGTGGTATGTTGGCTGTTATTCTGTGCTTACTCTCTTCAATATTTTCTCTTTTGTTCTCTGAAAAAAGTGGGTAAAATATGTGTATTTTCCTGTGTTGGAAGGGTGCTGCAGTATTTAGGGACTACAGTCCCTACTCTCTGAGTACTCTGTTAATCATCCTGTTTTGTTTTTGAGATACTTAGCCCTGTTAATTTTCTTACTTGAAGAAAACTTCATGTACTACACAGACGGACTGAGAGACACAGGTTGATCAAACTCAACATACAATTCTACAGATACTTATTTATCTTTACACTTTCATTTTCACACAGGCCCAGAATTATACATGGCTAGTTACAGAGACCACATTTCCTGACCAAAATTATAACTAATTATCTGACAGAAAAATGTTTCAGAGTTTGCACATTCTAAAAAGTATGAATAGTTTTATATAATTATTTTAAAACACCTGCTTAGGGCTTCCCTGGTGGCGCAGTGGTTGAGAGTCTGCCTGCCGATGCAGGGGACGCGGGTTCGTGCCCCGGTCCGGGAAGATCCCACATGCCGCGGAGCGGCTGGGCCCGTGAGCCATGGCCGCTGAGCCTGCGCGTCTGGAGCCTGTGCTCCGCAACGGGAGAGGCCACAACAGTGAGAGGCCCGCGTACCGCAAAAACAAAACAAAACAAAAAACACCTGCTTAGTAACACTTTTAATAAGTAGCCTTCAGTAAAATATATAAAATTGCATGAAACTGAGACAAACTGTGAAAATACAGGGAATGAAAATAAAGGGCTTTTACAAATTCTAAATGCTCCTCGCTCCCTTCCTATCATTAATAAGTCCATTTTCAGATGACTGAAATTTCCACTATTCATATTATTCTTTAAGGACCTTCATAATATTTTAGGGCTTGAAGAAACCACATAAATATTTCTGAGAGTCCAGAACCTTGTTTCACAGATAACTGAAAAAAGCCCAGAGAGAATCAGTGACTTGTCCAAAGCTCCACAATGGAAGAGCCAAAGTTAGAATCCAAACGTCTGACTCTTGCTCTTTTTAGATCATATTACTCATTTGTAAACTGTGATCTCAAACAATTTAGCATTTTGAGGCTTAGTTTCCTGATCTGTAAAATAGGGATAATAATCATGGTGTCAGAGCATAATTAAAAAGTCAATGACATTTTACTGGAGACTCAAAACTTCAACAAATATCATGGATGGGGGTAAGAAACTGTGGAGAAAGTAGATAATACAAGTGTGAAAGTAATTTTCGGTTCCACATGGAGGAACCAAGATGCCCAGAGGCAGTTTAAGCGTAATACCTGGAAAGAGTTCAGAGGATAAACTACCCACAGGTATACTCCAGATGATCCTGAAATGTAAAACAATTTTTTACTTTCCCACTTTATTTGGGATACTCTTTATTTTTTTTTGGAAATATTTAATCCATTATTCCACCTAAATACCAAAGCCATTGTCCTCAATTGCCAAATGGAGTCAAACCACAGATGGTTTTCTACAAAAATAATTAAAGATAATTATCTCCTCAAAGATAATTTAATGGAATGGCTTATCACTTCATACTTACTGTTTTGCACATATTTAGCTAGTGAAGGTGAGTGGTTATCGTGGGAAATTTAGTAAATATGGTAGAGTTTAGATTGATTTTTATAAATCTGGTATATCTTTAGTAAATATAATGCTAGAGTTTAGATTGATTTTTATAAATCTGGTATATCACAACAATTGAAAATACACAAAAAATTCCCTATATGATAATGCCTTAGATATAGGTATTACATTGCTGAAGTGTATAAGAACAAGGTATCAATAACATTGCCAATCCAGGACCTGGAAGAGTCTGCAGTCTGCAAACCAGACAGAACCAAATTAAGAAAATATATGAGGACCACCCTTATGGAATAGCTGCAAATTTGCACTAATGGATAATATCTATTCTCCCTTAGTGACTTTGAATTATCAGGAGGTATATATTTTTTTAAATTAAAACATAGTAAAATAGATAATTGCATAAGGAAAGCACATGGCAAATAGAGGATACAAATATTATTTATTTCTATAAGGCCATATAAGGCATCTATACAGTTGATGGAGGTACATGGAGTTAGAGTGAGCATGGATACAGGTAGAAATGACTAAGTCCATTAAAGCTTACAAAAATCTACATTAAGCTTAACTGTTCCATCCTTTGTGCAGTGCATTCACCTTGCTTTCACTGACACCTTTTTTTTGGGACAAAAAATGACACTACATAATGATCAAGGGATCAATCCAAGAAGAAGATATAACAATTGTAAATATATATGCACCCAACATAGAAGCACCTCAACATATAAGGCAAATGCTAACAGCCATAAAAGGGGAAATTGATGGTAACACAATAATAATGGGGGACTTTAATACCCCACTTACATCAATGGACAGAACATCCAGACAGAAAATCAAGAGGGGAACACAGGCCTTAAGAAACACATTAGAGGGACTTCCCCAGTGGTCCAGTGGTTAAGACTCCATGCTTCCACTGCAGAGGGTGCAGGTTTGATCCCTGGTCAGGGAACTAAGATCCCACATGCCACTTGGCATGGCCAAAAAGAAAAAATAAAGACACATTAGATCAGATGGACTTAATTGATAGTTATAGAGCATTCCATCCAAAAGCAGCAGAATACATATTCTTTTCAAGTGCGTATGGAACATTCTCCAGGATAGATCACATGCTCAGCCATAAAACAAGCCTCGATAAATTTAAGAAAATTGAAATCATATCAAGCATCTTTTTCTACCACAAGGCTATGAGATTAGAAATCAAATACAAGAAAAAAATTGTAATAAAACACAAGCATGTGGAGGCTAAACAATATGCAACTAAACAACCAATGAATCACTGAAGAAATCAAAGAGGAAATCAAAAAATACCTAGAGACAAATGTAAATGAAAACACGACAATCCAAAACCTATGGGACACAGCAAAAGCAGTTCTAAGAGGGAGGTTTATAGCAATAAAATCTTACCTTAGGAAACAAGAAAAATCAAATAAACAACCTAAAACATAAAGCAGCTAGAGAAAGAACAACAGCCAAAACCCAAAGTGAGTAGAAGGAAAGAAATCATGAAGATCAGAGCAGAAATAAATGAAATAGAGATGAAGGAAATAATAGAAAAGATCAATTAAACTAAAAACTGGTTCTTTGAAAAGACAAACAAAATTGATAAACATTTAGCCAGACTCATCAAGAGAAAAAGGGAGAGGACACAAATTAATAAAATTAGAAATGAAAAATGAGAAGTTACAACCAACACCACAGAAATACAATGGATCATAAGAGATTACTACAAGCAACAATATGCCACTAAAATCGACAACCTAGAAGAAATGGACAAAATCTTAGAAAGGTACCATCTTCCAAGACTGAACCAGGAAGAAATAGAAAATATGAACAGACTGATCACAAGTACTGAAATTAAAACTGTGATTAAAAAACTTCCAACAAACAAAAATCCAGGACCAGATGGCTTCACAGGCAAATTCTATCAAACAATTAGAGAAGAGCTAAGCCCTGTCCTCGTCAAATTCTTCCAAAAAATTGCAGAGGGGGCTTCCCTGGTGGCGCAGTGATTGAGAGTCCGCCTGCCGATGCAGGGGACACGGGTTCGTGCCCTGGTCCGGGAAGATCCCACATGCCGCGGAGCGGCTGGGCCCGTGAGCCATGGCTGCTGAGCCTGCGCGTCCGGAGCCTGTGCTCCGCAATGAGAGAGGCCACAACAGTGAGAGGCCCGTGTACCGCAAAAAAAAAAAAAAAAAAAAAAAAATTGCAGAGGGAGGAACACTCCCATGCTCATTCTATGAGGCCACCATCACCCTGATACCAAAACCAGACAAAGATATCACAAAAAAAGAAAATTACAGGCCAATACACTGATGAACATAGATGCAAAAATCCTCAACATGCAGCTCAATATATATATATATATATATAAAAGCAATCAAAAATTGGGCAGAAGATCTAAAGAGACATCTCTCCAAAGAAAACATACAGATGGCCAACAGGCACATGAAAGATGCTCAACATTGCTAATTATTAGAGAAATGCAAATCAAAACTACAATGAGGTACCACCTCACACCAGTCAGAATGGGCATCATCAAAATGTATACAAACAATAAATGCTGGAGAGGGTGTGGAGAAAAGGGAACCCTCCTACACTGTTGGTGGGAATGTAAATTGGTACACCACTATGTAGAACAGTATGGAGGTTCCTTACAAAACTAAAAATAGAGCTACCATATGATCCTGCAATCCCACTCCTGGGCGTATATTCAGAGAAAACTATAACTCAAAAAGATACATGTACCCTAATGTTCATAGTAGCACTATTTACAGTAGCCAAGACATCAAAGCAACCTAAATGTCCATCAACAGCTGAATGGATAAAGAAGTTTTGGTACATATATACAATGGAATATTAGCCATAAAAAGAATGAAAGCCATTTGCAGCAACATAGATTTACCTAGAGATTATCATACTAAGTGAAGTAAGTCATACAGAGAAAGATAAATATCATAGGATATCACTTATATGTGGAATCTTAAAAAAAAATATACAAGTGAACTTATTTACAAAACAGGAACAGACTCACAGTCATAAAAAACAAACTTATGGTTACCAAAGGGAAAAGGTTGTGGGTGGTATATTAGGAGCTGGGATTAACATATACACATTATTATATAGAAAAAAATAATCAACAAGGACCTATTGTATAGCACAGGGAACTCTACTCAATATTCTGTAATAGCCTATATGGTAAAAGAATATGAAGTAGATATATATAGATAGATAGATATAGATATATAGATATATCTGAATCATTTTGCTGTACACCTGAAACTAACACAATATTGTAAATCAACTATACCCTAATATAAAATAAAAAAATTTTTTAAATAAGAAATTAGAGAAATTTGGGGGCAAATGCAGTAAATGGTACCATTCTTCTTCTTGTGTTTACTTTTATGCTTCTTGATTTTGCATTATACACTGATACTTGTTTGTATAACATGGTTATTTTAATTTACTTCTCACATCTGCATCAGAATAGCCTTTTCTTTTGATGAAGATTGATATATTAAGACAAATTAGTCTCAGGTTTTCCAGCAACTGTTGTTCAAATGTCAGATTTTAGTTAGGCACAGAATGTTTAATGCATTTCTTTAACTTGAGCTACTATTGTACCTAATAAGCTGCTACTAAATCCTTTCAATACCAAAACCTAAAAAGTATTCATGCCTATTCATTTTATTTTTCATATAGTTGCCTAGTACATCTGATGTAGGGTCTTTTTTCCATGCCCTGTGGTTGTAGATCAAGCTACATTAACTGCCTTGGAATTTCTGAACTATAATATCAACTACCAGGTGTATATAACCTAAAAAACTTCTCTGTTGTACAGAAGTTAATGCCTCAATCTAAAATCCAGCTCAGTACTGTCAGACATCTCTTTCAGGATATTCTGTTTTGCTCTTTATTTGTGTGTTGTCCTCAGACCTCTTTTTTTCCAGTTCACAAGTTAACCATGCCTTATCTACTTAAATCTTTCACTGAATTTTTAATTTTAAGAAATATAAAGCATTCAGTTTTAGATGTACTTTTGCACATCTGTCTATTCATTTCCCTTGTATCAATTCCAGTTTTAGCCACCTAAATTTTGAAATACTTATTTCATAGTCTCAAATTTTCTTTCAACTTAGTTTTTCTAAAAACACAAATCCTTTTATCTGTGTGTTGGGAAAATCTGCCCTAGGATGGTTATTTCCCTTTTTGGTGTACCCCTCATTGAGAAATCATTATTTTAAAAATAGTTTTACATTTTTCTTTGTGCTGGGTTCCCTAAGGGTTGCAATGATGCAGGTATTATTTTTACATTAATTTCTTAGTTAATTCCTGAATGATGTAATTATCTAAATATAATCATTACACCTATTCTTAAGTGCAGGCCGGTCCCCCCTCCCCTAAACCCAACTTTTTCTAGGTAGAGACACATCTCCTTGTCATTTCCCTGGCTTATGGGTGGGTGGTTGATTTAGTTCTGTTTGTCAGTGAATTGGCAGACCTTTTAAGCTTCTGGGTTATGCAAAATTCTCAGCTGCAGGTCATTGCCTCAAATGGCTCCATGGACAACTTTCTTGTCCTCAGATGAACGTTAAAACCTCATGCAATGGTAAGGCCCTCTTCTAACTAAATTTCCTGTGAGTGGCTACAACATCAACTTGGTTTCATTTTCATTTTTGTCAATGATAACAAACGAAAAAGTACATAGTGAGTTCAGAAACAAAAATTAAAGAGAATTTCTTTTCTCTCTCTTTTTAAACTCAGTTATGTATTTCTCTTTATTTTTATTGTTGTATTTATATTCTATCCAATATTTCTTTGTGTTAGAGAGGGAAGGTGACCATGTTAATTTAAATTTCTATGTTGCTTGATCCAAAAGTCAATGGAAATGCTTTCAGTGGGAAGGGGCTTTTACTGCAATCAGCCAAGGGTAGAATTAATACAGGTGAGTGGGGTTCATATAGAAAATATATAAACAAAAGACTGTCATCTCATTAAACAAGGGCCTCATAGAGACTCTCATCTCATTGAACAAGGGCCATCTCTGCATATATTCCTTCCTAAATCAGTCTAAAGGGCACTACTAGCCCTGTATTTCCTAACAACAGCTAAGATTACCTAAAAAGAATTCACTGTTTGTCCTAATATTTTAAGAAACATAAAAGGAAAGGAGTCAAGATAATAATAGCTCTTTCTTCTCATAACCCTGCTTACCAATGGATTTTAGAAACTGTTATTGTCGGTTTTGAAACTGAAACTCTAAGTGTCTATGTAGACATGGTCACTTTTTCTCTTTCTTTAATTTTTGTATACCTCATTTATTTTCATCTAATGTCACTGACTAGCCTATTCAGTACAATGTTGAATAAAAATAGTCATTCCTCTGCTTAAAGTTCTCTAACTGCACTTCATTCTCCAGGGTGGGGGAAGGAGCATAGCATAACGACTAAGAGTATCGCCATGGCAATTGAGTATGGTAAATTGAAAGATTCCTTGCCAAGAGGGGTAATGAGAATAAGAATGTGTCTTTAAAGGAGCTAGACTGAGGACTGCTTAGTAGATCCAAACAAGAACAAAGAGCACTTTTAGTTAATTGTTTGAATGACTAGAGGGACTTGGGAGGGTGCATTAGTTTACTACTGTGAAACAAAAGAGCCTAAAACTTAGCACTTTAAAAACAACAACAATCATTAATTATCTTATGGTTTCTGTGAATCAGGAATTCAGACAGGCACACTGTGGAGAGAGCTTATTTCTGCTCCATAGTATCTGGAGCTTTAGTTGGAAGACTTGAAGGCTGGCGATAGAGAGGGGTGGGAAAGGGAGAGAAACTGGAATCATCTAAAGGCTGGAGTGAGCCTAGAGTATCTGCTTCCAAGGTGGTTCACATGGCAGGCAGGTCGGAACCAGCACAGTGAATCCTCTCTAGCTGGGCCTCTCTACGGGGCTCACTGAGTATCCTCAAAACATGGATCACTTGCAACAAATGATCCAAGAGGGAGAGCAAAGCAGAAGCTATCCTTTTAACTACTAGCCAGATTGCCACTCAGAAGCTATTCACCCTAGCCTCAGAAGTCAAATAGTGTAACTTCTGACACATTCTGTTATTATTACGGAAATCACTACCTCCACATTCAAAAGGAGGGAAATTAGCTTCACCTATGGCTGGGAGGAATGCCAATGAATCTGTGGATATATCTTAAAAACTGTCACAGGTGGGAACATGTCAAAGAAGGATTTGTGATTCTGTTTGTTATGCAGTATGCAATGAAAAGCCCTTCTTGAACCTATAATATACTCAGCAAAATCTGCATTCTTTGATAAGTTGTGGGATTTCTTTTTGGTGGGGGGTATCTAGATTCTATATGAGAAATGTAAAGATGTACAAAATCCTGCATAATATTGCACTCAAACTTCAGACAGAGTCAGTCTAAGGTACAACTGACTTACATGGTTGCCTTTCAGGATTCAGATTTTGCTATCATATCTAGCCTCACCTCTCTTTGCTACTCGCCTTACACTATAAGTAATTAAAGCTTCATGGTCAAAGAAGCAAACAAAATAAAACATGTTTTCCCTTTGTCATCTGGGCATTTGCACAGGCTGCTCTCTTTATACAGAATTCTCCCCCACTTTTTCCACCTGGTTAACTACAACTCATCCTTTAACCTTTATCCCAGATGTTAATTTCCTCCCATAACCCTTCCCTCTGTCTTAGGTCAGGTTCCCAGGTAAAAACACTCTGACATGGAAATTTGCATGTGGAGGTTTATTAGGAAGTGCTCTCAGGATCAAAATCTGAAAAAGTATGGGGAAAGCAGGATTGGATACAAATTGTGTGGTGATGTCATTGTGTCAGAGGCCTCAGACAATTCTACAGAAACTTGCAATGGCCAGAGACTGATGCAAAGAGGACAGGTTTTCATACCCTTCTACTCTACATTGAACTGCTCCAGGGAAGGACATATAAATTTGGAAAAGAAAGCTCCCTTTGGCCAAGGGCAAGTCCGCAAAATGCTCTCAGCTGTGAGCTGTTGGTTGCCAACACTCCCAGCAGATTGCTGTCTCAGTCCTGATGGGTATATCTTGGTGGCACACCACGGCATCCATCGCTCCTTCCCTGCCTCTACCCATTCGGGTTACTTGTGCCTCCTTATAACACACTATATTTCCCCTTCATAGAACTCTTACACTATTTGTGATTGCTGGCTTATTTCATTTAATCATAAGCTTTCAAGACAATGCCCAGCATCTACACCAGACTCTTGTACATGAAGGTACTTGGTAAATATTGCTTAAATAAAGGTGGATGAGTGAAGTCGTATTGGAGCTGAGATTGTGAGAGGAATAGGAGTTTGCCTGCGAACAAGAAAGGGAGGGCACAGTAGGCAGAGGAGACAGTAAGTAGTTCCAGTGGCATGAAAGCAAGACATATCCAGAAAACTATAATAAAATAGATCAGTGTGGCTGAAATAAGATGAGAAATGAAGAAACAGCAGACAAAAAGGTTGAAGAGTCGGACGAGGGTCAGACAGGAATGGCCTTGTAAACTAGGTAAAAGGATTTATATTTATCCTGTAAAAACTCCACTGAAAATAGCTTTTCGAAAAAGTACCAGTTATCATATCTTCATAAATAATAAAACACAACTTGCGTTCCTTCTCTTTACCTATGTTTTTGCTCTATGCTCTCTATGCTATTAATATTCAACACATGCACAAACACAAGATCAGACGTAGGGCAATAGATGTCAATCCAGCACTACTCCGTTTGAGTGGCAAACATACATAACAATGTACCTTGTATTTTTCACGGACTTTAGTGAAATTATTTGGGTCAGTTCACAATGACATATGAACTTGTTATTCCAACCAAATGTCAATGTGATATTGGAATGCTAATTTATGTAAGCAGATTTGTGTCAATGTCACCCTGAAACAAAAGCACTTCTATTGCCATGCCAACAAAAATTGTCAAAACAACAAGAAAAACAATAACGAAACCTCCAAACCTGCTTCTGAATAAAATTTCCTCGGCAGATATTTATTTGGATTAGGTGTTAGAAATTTGTCAACTGGACGCCATTTGATTAGCAATAACTTTAGGGATATTAAATTCAAACAAATTTTTTTTAAAAATGTGATAAACCAATTGAATCTTATCCCCAAGGTATTTATTTGTATTAAAATAATCGCTATATGCACATAAAATTTACATAAAAATAAGATCAAAATGACAAATATTTGAGCAAATGCACAGCTTCTAGCAGAAATAAACCATGTTCAAGAAACAGAATATATTGTGATTTCCTTGTTGAATTAAAAAATGCAATCTTAGTAATGATTAAAAGTCAGGGCATTTTAGGGCTATAAAGGACTTTAAGGGTAGTTCAATCCAAATCTTATTTTAAAGATGTGGAAATTGAGGCCTTGAAATACAAATTGTCTCGTTTAAGACCATGTAAGTTCATAGCAAATCTAGTTAGTTTTTGAATTCTGAATCTGAATCCAGTTGTCTTACCTATTTCCACATTGTTTTCTAGCTTGCTTTTGTAAATAGTTAAGTAAATAAGGGCTCATTCCAAAGGACAGTTTGCTAGTTTTAGCTGGGTTATTTTAGCTGTAACCTATTTTAAAATAAAAATTATAGCAATTAGGCATTCCCACTCATGATGCAGTCATTGAAGCAAAATTGCTAATCCATAGTTGACATGGGTCAAAGTTAATTAGAATTTTGCCAGTTTTTGATATGATAAATTTCATAGTGTGCCAAATAGAAAGTACATTGATAATGCTAAGCATTCAAGTATGTTTTACAGGCATTGACTTAATTTAATCAGGGTGCAGAAGCCATGAGACCTTTATTTAAATACAGAGATTTAAAACCGTCTTGCCTTCATTCTCCAAAGCTTCAAACTATTCTGTAATCTTCTATTGTCATGCTTTTAAAAATTATGCCTGCTTAATCTAGGAATAAATAACTTCCTCTATCACAGGTCAAATTCACCTGGTTCTAAGGTCACTATCTTTTACTGTAACCATAATGAATGAAAAATGTTTAACTACAAATCAAACACCTAGGAGACAACTGAATGTAGTTGCTAATAAGTGTAAATTATAGCTAGCAGAAGCAATGACCTCAAATTAGCATAAACAGCAGGTTGTTTTATAATATCCATGGAACTTTGAGAGACTAAAGATCTAGACATGACACACTAGCTTTCAAAAACACAATTTAAAGGTTGAGATTGTTCCCTGGATTACATAATGTTTTAACCAAATGACATGTATAATGTCTGGTATTATTTAACATGCACAGTACAGACCTGCTGTCATCCTCATGGTGTGGGACCAGATGATATAAAAAGGCTAGTATTAGAAAAGGTTCTTAATGACAATTTTAGGAGAAAATTAAGTTTCTAGAACTGTAGATTTGTTTTCAGTCCTTATGAGTGGTAATGCCTACTGAAATATATGTGAAATGAATGGGAATTTTTGAAAGTGAGTGAGCAAAATATGAATATGTGAGTGTAACATCTGAATGATTGTAGCAGCAGACTCACTGAAAATCTAGGTGAATGTGCACGGGCTGTCAGAGCCAAACATTCATTATACTGTATCAGGAATAATTTGTGTAAACTCTTTAATTGGTGAGCAGCTTCCTAATTCCTCATCTATCCAAGATTCCTGATGAAATAACCTATTATATTGGTATCTTCCATGTTAGAACTTTACTGATGAGGACTTGGAGACACAAAGACAAGTTATCAGGGGAGGATCCATGGTGATGGTGGAGGTGGTAGCAGTAGTAGTAGTAGTAGTAGTAGTAGTAGTAGTAGTAGTAGTAGTAGTAGCAGCAGCAGTAGTAGTGGGTTTTTTTTTTTGCGGTACGCGAGCCTCTCACTGCCGTGGCCTCTTGCGTTGCGGAGCACAGGCTCCGGACGCGCAGGCTCAGCGGCCATGGCTCAGGGGCCCAGCCGCCCCACGGCATGCGAGATCTTCCCGGACCGGGGCAAGAACCCGTGTCCCCTGCATCGGCAGGCGGATTCTCAACCACTGCGCCACCAGGGAAACCCAGTAGTGGTGTTTTTGATACATGGTGAAAGTGTAATATTTTAATCTTCTTAAACGGATTTTGAGTTTTGAGTGATTGCTTTTACTTTCTGAGAAACATCTTGCAGTGTTTGGCTTGTTAAATCCAAAGACAATTAAAGCAAAGAGCAAGGCTAACATTTAAAGGAGATTTTTTTAATGAGGACGTTTGATAGTGTTTGTTCTTATTCACATTCAGTTATTTCAGCCTCCTTTTTCTTAGATCTTTCACTTAATATTTAGAATATCATGTAATAGTTATAGTCATATTTGAAAGGTCTTTAAATTTACTTGAAGCAAACAAATGCAATTCAGGCATTTGTTGCAGTTTGAAGTCATTTACTCTGTGGTATGTGTGTATATGTGTGTTTTAAATATCTTCTAGGTGTTCTATCCCTTAAGGCCATTGTATTCTGAAATTTCATCTCATTCTTGGAACCCATACTTCTTTTGATTAATGATGAACACAGCACAGTCACTGGATACCTTAAAGACTTTTCTGTTTTCCCACTCATTTGTTAATTTAATTAAGAAACATTTATTGAGTGCTACTATGTATCAAGAACTGGTTTAGGAGACGAAAATTCCCTAGTGAATAAGACAGATCCTGCCCTCTTGGAATTAAGAGTCTAGTGGAGATCCAAAGAGGCAATTTACAACAAAGAGTGGTGAGATTTGTAATGTGGAAAGTACAGAGTGTCATAAGGCTGCAGGATGTTGTCTAAATGAATCCTATATAATAAGATGGAGTGAGGCAGAGCAGCAAGGACTGAAGGGCTTCAAATTTTGAAGGGCCTAGAGATGTGAGAGAGCATGGCCTGCTCTGATAAGTGAAAATGATAAATGTGCCTGGAAGATAGAGTGTGAAAGGGTAGCGGTGAGAGGTATGGCCCGAGAAATGCAGGGGTCAGAGTATACTGTGGTATATTGAGACCTTTAAACTATTACAAATTTTAAACAGGTGATGGATAATCAGATTTAAATTTTAGGGGAAAAAAAATTCTTGCTGTAGTTTCAAGACTGGATTAGAGGCGAGCAAATCTGAAGACAGGTAAAACCAGTTAGGAAGCTATTACAATAATCCAAGAGCAGAAAAGCTAATGGCCCATATTATGGACATAGGTGGAGGATAGAGAGATATGTAAGGTTGGAAAAGAGGGTTGAGAAATAGAATAGATAGACTTTTTGTGATTGATTGAAACTAGAGAATGATATAATACGCAGACAAACCATTGCAGAATTATCCCTGTGAGTGAGAGGAAAGAAAGTTGTAAAATTTGGGGGATCTGAAGGTCAAGAAAGTATTCTTGAGATAAAAGAAACTTAAGAATCCTACCCAGGGCTTCCTTGGTGGCGCAATGGTTAAGGATCCACCTGCCAATGCAGGGGACATGGGTTCGAGCCCTGGTCCAGGAAGATCCCACATGCCATGGAGCAACTAAGCCTGTACGCCACAACTACTGAGCCCACGTGCCACAACTACTGAGCCCATGAGCCACAACTAGTGAAGCCTGTGTGCCTAGAGCCCGTGTTCCACAGCAAGAGAAGCCACCACAATGAGAAGCCCGCTCACTGCAATGAAGAGGAGCCCCTGCTCACCGCAAGTAGAGAAAGCCCATGCGCAGCAATGAAGACCCAATGCAACCAAAAATTAATTAATTAAAAAAAAAAAAAAGAATCCTACCCAGATTGCTATCCCCAGGCTCAAATTGATTAGATGTATTTGGCTTATAATCAAGGATTGAATTGTTTTAAATTTTTACAAAATAATTAAAACCAACACTTGTGTTCAGAAATCCAATCAGTCCAATACTACAGATATTATTGTATTATAACCATCATTAATTCATAGTAACTCTAATTCCGGAGTGCTTATGGATATGACAAAATAATTATATAGAGGGCCACTAAAATTTTTTACTAATAGAAAAATAAACATGGTTATTTCACAGAATCTTGCTAAGTAAGAATCTTTAAGCAGAGCTACATGAGCTGTAGAAGATGGAGCGAGAAGAGAGGTGGTGTCACCATTTTAATTTGACCTTTTCTAGCTGGCTTATTTCCTGAGGACCTTCTCTCAGTCTCCCCTTCCAATCTGTACCATATCACTTTTCACTCTGGTGCTGATGCTTTTCCTCCTGTCTTGACTACTCTTAACTCTGTATCTATATTACAGAGTTCTTCCATTTAAGCCATTCAGGTGACTAGGCTAGTAGGTTTTCCTGATCACACAGTGTTTGGCTGACTGCCTTCTGAGGGTAGCCAGTACCTGTGATCTGTGATCTGTGAAGGTTACCTAGATGCCTCCAGTGGCCTCAAACTTTGATTATTTTGCCTAACTGAATTAAGTCACTTTACAGAAAAGCCTTAATACATATTTTTAGCCTTACCTCACATTCCTCCCTGTTCAGAATTGCTTTTCTAAGCTCCACATTCTTTACCCATGGCTTTGCTTGCATTTTTTTTCCATATTCTAAAATTTGTCAATTCTATATGTTGAAATTTTACTGATTTTTCAAGAGAAATATCAACTATAATACCTCCAGGAAAGCTTTCCTGATCTCATCAATTAAAAGATTAAAAAATCAAAGGTAATTAGCCCTTGAGCAAATAGTTATCATATGCACATATATCTTTAATTTAAATCCACAGTAATGCATTTCACACAGACTCTGGAGCTTCAAATGCATCAAAATGTATTTAAGAGCATTCAAAGCATTTATAGTGATGAATCTTGCTTTTAAACACAGCTTTCCACTTAACCTCGTTTTTTTGGTGCGTTGTAGGTTACAGCTACAGTTGAAGGGGTGTGAAAAGGTTGTGCTGTTTTAAACACATTTCATTGTCCTAATACCTCACAAGTATTCCTGCCCTTTCTGCCTACTCCCCATGGATTATATTTCCTTTTTATTCATTCAGGTACTTATTATGCACTCCCAGTTACTAATCTCACACACACATAGATTTATGAGGTCTTTCTATAGTAAAAGAGAACCCACCTCACATTTAAGAGGCACCAATTTTGAGCCTGCTTTAAATTCAGACAACGCTTGAACCAGTCTAAGAAAACATATAATTCATCTAAGTTACATGTCTTTCATGAATACAAATCTTCTTACCCAGTGAACCAGTTTTAAAATCAGAAATTTTAAAAGTTCTGATTCTCCAATGATTAGTTGGAGCGATCCAAAGATACTATTGGAGATGCTTGTTAAAAATATTCACATCACAATAAGTAGAATTAAACTGATATATTTCTTCAATGATGTTATCACAGTTTTGGTTTTTGTGTTTGGTTTTCATTACCGTTCGTTGGGCTTTACATTTATTCATCTATTTATTCCTTCTAGATCTCCTACTGGTCCTCTTGGTTTCAGTGCCAACCAAAGGAAGGAGGAAGCAGGGGAGATGTTGCTCTCATCAAGAATAGCACAACCTGTCATTGAATTATCCTGACTACATTTCCTGTCCACAAACTGGTGTTCCTTCGAGCTAACCCGAACAATGGCATTCTGACCGCTCCACGTCATTAACTACTGAACTTTCCTCCCAAATAATTCAGCACCTCATCCTTATCAGGGTGATTTAGCCCTGAGGATTGCCTTAGTAACATTTTTATCCAGAGTCCCTACAGATGCCCTTATTTCTATGAACTGGTTTGGCATGATTTAACTAGGACTGCATCGATAAGTTGTAGGTGAGCTATGCAAACATGATCTTCAGTTTAGCTGATACTTAGTCATACTGAGTATTTTGCATTTGATGAACTTTCTGATATATGCTTTCAGTGAGAAGAAAATAGCACCTGTATTTGAAAGTGTTATTTTCTTTAACATACAGATATGGTCTTCAGATGAATAGCCCAGGGTCTTAGCTCTTTTGATGAGACTTTACATTATATGACTATAGGAGATCATAGTTTTAAAAGCCTATTGGATCATACAGAAGTTTTGTATCTTTTTTCCATGACTAAAATGGGAGAAATAAGCTTTTAACAAAGTTAAGAGATAACTGGCTCTTCTAATTTTGTTAATCTGAGCAGAACCAACACTAAACTCACTTTCTAGCTTGCATATTAAGAAATTGCTACGCCTGATCTTAAACTGGATCTCTGACAAATTTATATCTTCTGTCAAAGCATATGCTTTCTGATGATTTTTTAATCTTTATTTATTCTCTGTAAGCTAATGTAAAGCTAATTGTTTCTTGGGACTTGAATGACAGATTGATGGGGCTTTATCTAGAAGTACTGAAAAATAAGAAGATTCCTTATTGAATCTCCATGTCAACATTAATAGAGAAAGTCTTCATGAAAGCTATATATAAACAGAATCTGAGGGCTAAATGGTGGTGGCAAATAGGGAAAATTCAAAGAAATGTTACTCCTGTCATATTCCTGTGGTCAGAGTTTGTATTACCTGTATACTACTATTTTTTAACTTTTATTTTTTAAAGAAGAATTCTTATGATATAGAGTAGTGGTTTTCAAACTTTAGTGTGCCAAAGAATCACCTAGGATGCTTATTAAAATATATAAGGAGTGTATATACATATATAAAGTTTATACACCTTTATTTAAAACTTCTTTTACTGGGCTCAGGAATGTATGTTTAAAAATAATTCAGTGGATAATTTGGGGTGTAATATAGAGAAAAGGCTGTACTGAGCCTTTGAATCAGGATTCATATAGTGGGAGGCCCAAGGGGGACAGGTTTGCTCTCTGATAGGCACTAAATCATGAATTTCCTAGAGTTGTGCTTCATTATTCAACTCTATAGGTCATTCATGTATTTAGTGGAATTTCCTTAAAGAATCTAGTGAAAAACTTAGTATTATTTCTCAGTGTTTTGATGAGATTTTATCCCTTTCTGTGTCTTCACTGGTATATTTTTGGAAATTTGGGGAAGACTGAGGCAAGGATGGCTAATCAGATGCTATTTTAATCAGATTCTCATCTCTGTTCCTCTGAAGGTTCTTTCAAGATCACTTTAGGTAAAAACATGACTTATAAGCTGAGCAGACTGATAATGAAGGTCTCTTTGCACCTCTTTATAAAGTTGCAGAAAATCATTCAACCCTTTTCTGAAGGTCAAGCATCGTGCTGAGGAAATGATTGATTTCCACTGCTTCATCAGGGAGGTTTGAAGCCTGGAATAAGGAATCACTCAACCTAAGTGTTTCGGAGTCAGCCTCATATTTATTCCCATAACTTTCTTTTACACCACATCATCATTCAGTGATGCCAGCCAGGCTTTGAAGTACTCCTCTGATGATTCCTGAGAGCAAGTGTCTAGTAGGTAAGGAATTTGAACTGACTTAAAGCACAACCCCGAAGTTATGTGGATGTTTCAATGTTTTAATCTGTTGCTGCTGAAAAAAAGCTTAAACACTAAATGTGGCTTCATTCCATAGTTTCTAATATGTTTAATCAAGAGTGCATTGATTAATTTATTCATAAATCATTTAATTTTTGTTAAGGCAAAAATTCTTTAAGTGTGAATTGAGGATCATTTATTAATTAAATCTGCTATATGGTTAAGCAGATACCCTTCTTTGGTAGCTCTTAAATGCTTTGACCATCTTATGGTCTATAAATTGAAGGAATAAAATCTTGCTTGAAAGAAACAACATCTCAAACATAAGATAAGCATAGCACGACAATAAGTGAATAAGAGCATTGTACAGATTTAGCAAAACTTTCGGTGCAACTTGTCTGTTAAATCATGTTCAACTTAATAAATTAAACATATTTTAATTATATATTCAACTAGATAAAGATATTTGTTTTTTTAAAAATTTAACTCAAGGAGTGGTAGATTAATTTTCTTTCATCACAAAAGAAAAATGTTTAGAATTCTAGAGAATTATAGGATTTTTCTTAAAGTCTACTGAAGCATTAACTCCAAAAATAGAGTTTTGCTGCTTTAAAGCTATTCCTCCCACCCCCTGCACACACCTTTCAAATCAATATACAATCAACAAGGAGTTTTATAATAGACCAATCTCATCAGTGTTGAAGACCTATTCAGGAAAATAACACGTATTCTTAATTATCTTCACAAGTATTCAGTATTCTTTCATGCAGCAGCAAGATATGTTGATGTTTCCTCCTCTATTTCACATTTTTTTGCACTTGCTAACAATTTCAAGTCACCACTTCCCTCCTAGAAATTTTGGAACGTTGATGCCTCCTGAAGTTTTAATGAACTCTATACATCTATTTTTCTAGTTGCAGATTATATGTATACTAAGTGGAATTTTCAGTCTATTACTTTATCCAAATATTTTCTACCTCTTGCCATTTTCTATCATTGAGACATACATAGATGCACTTTTATTTTATCACTTATAATATTAGATCTAAAATCTTTATTGCATGACATAATTTTATTAATCCCACATAGCTTTCTAAAAGCATTATTCTCTTTATTGCAAACAATCTAGTCAGAGATTCTCTTTCTCATAGATATACATATGAGGAAAATATATGTGTATATATTTCAAGGGTATCATACTTGGCAATTTCTATGTCTTCGTCTCCCATTTTCTTGCTCACATGCCTGGAGACAGTCATTTATAAACATGTTATTTTAAAAAATTTAGATGATATATGTGATTGTATATTGTTGAGAAATAAATAGCATCAATATATAATATTTGCATTTAATGAAGGGAATGGTGCAGTCATAAGTATATTTTGTTAATGTTTTAAATTAATAGAAATGTATATATTCATAACAAAAAAGATGGGAAAGATTTATACCAACATCTCCAGATGGAGAGAATACAGATCACTATTAATTTCTTAATTATGTTTTCATATTTTTAAAAAAATTTCTACCATGGGCATGTGTGACTTTTATAATAAGCCAGCACTCTGAGAATGTTGCTGCTCTTCTATACTTGTGCTTATTCTGGGCACTAATATCAAGAATGGTCCAGAGAATCCAGAAATTCAGTATTTCAAAGTATTCTTGGTTTCTTTATTTGGGATCGTTATAAAGACCACAAAAGGATCTTTAGAGATGAATTTTAAAACATTAAAAACTATACACACTTTTGATAGTATTAACCTATGAAACAGATGACTAAAAGACATATGAAAGATATTAGTATCTGTCTGCAGCTCCTCCTCTCTGACAAATTGGTGAAAATACATCACCTGTATGCTGTATATGGAGTAGTTTTTGTTCATTCTGGAAACTGTATCTTTAACATATGCCTTAACTCTAAGTTTCTTGCTTGTCACATCAGCAGCCAAAAGAGTTTGTGGACATTGTTAAAGCAAAATATTAAGGTGGTACGATACAGTAAATAAATTGCTTTCTAGAAAAGGGCTCACTTCCCTGTAAATTGCTTGGCATATTCTCTCTGCTTGCATTTCAAATGAATAGAAATGGCTGAGTGATACTGCAGCTCTCTTTATAACATGCATGCTTATATCATTATGAGTTATTTCTTGGAATCTGAACATCATAGGTAGCATTATGGTATTTTCTGTCTTTTTGACAGCAGCAGCTTGAATGTTTATTTACTTCATGCTCAATATTGTGTGGGCTACCTGAGCACCACATGACTATACATAAAAAAAATTGTTTTTGTGAAATAGGGAGTTCATTGGTTTTTAGCTTTCTCTTTCACAGAAAACTTTTTCAACTAAAACATGATTTGTATTCACTTATGTAATACTTTTTATTTATTCATCTTTTGAGTTATTATATTGATAGGGCCTTAAAGAAACATTTGGAATGAACTATGGCTAGCCTTAGTGCTTTAAAATGTATTCTAAGGACACTCCTGAATCTTTCAAACCTATTTTCCAATATAGCCTATATTTTTGGCAACTGGGCTGCTGGAGGGTTCTCCACTGCAGAACTATGTATTTACACTGTATAAATTCTGTGTAAACTTGCTATTATTTTTCAAGAGGATATATGTAACTAGTTATGAGTTGAATAATATAAATTTGTACCAGGGGAACCTGATTCTGTTTGGCTGAAATTTTTATTTTTTAAATTTTTTGTCCCACTGAACTTATCTGGAGTTACAGTACGATCTAGTTCCATGAAGAGGGTATAATTGCAGGAAGATGTGTAACTGTGTGGTTACAGAAGCATGACACAAGTAGATTCTTTTCTGTGGTGTAACTTACAGATTGCATATCTGTGGATTCACTTGGATGCTCAGTGGGTTGAAATTGATTATTATGTGAGAGAGGCTGTTATGGGAATGGATAGGGTAACTTGGGTCATATGTTCTTGAAAAAAGCCAACTTCTAAGCCTTAGGATTTAGAGGTCCGTTATATCCTGCTGTGATACCAATGTGCGTCATGGGTAATGCAATCTTCTAACATTCTAAAAGCAGATTGATCTTTGTCTTTTAAATGTCTCCTGGGGCTTCCAGGCTATGAGGAGAGAGCTGAAGGGCAACAACAATATATTTTCATGAGGGAGTGTGAATGTGACTGATTGCTAGCACATCACAGACAGAAGAACAAAGGTGAAAACGAAAGTGACTCAGAGGTACACCCCATTTCATAAGTCTGCAGAACAATGACTCGTTTAGTCAGCAACTCAGACTGCCTCACATTTACTCTATTTAAAAGTCTTACTGTTAAGGACAACGTATACATAAATGAATCCACATATATTTTTAATTTCCAATAAGAGAACTCATGGTTGAGAAAAGGTTAAGGTACACGCTAGTGTGTGAACAACTGGAGGGGATTCAAATTTACCACAAACCGACATTTCAAGCAAGTCATGGAAACTCCCTAGGTCTTTCTTACCTCTAAAAAATGTGCTAGAAAATGTAAGGAGAAATCAGACAGTCTTTTTCAAATGGTTGTGAGTGTGTGCATATGTTTTACTTTACAATACTGAGAAATTACTTAACAAAGCAAAATGTAAGAAAACTCATTCTAAAATGGAGATATTGTTTAGAGATATTAATGTGTATATATGCATATAGATGTGTCATGAATTGATAAACGCATATTAATATTTCACTTTCAAGGACAAATGTCAAAGTTTTATTATTCACATAGGCCTACATTTAGATAAAATGTTGTTTTAAAATATCCTTTGGGGGACTTTCCTGGTGGCGCAGTGGTTAAGAATCCACCTGCCAATACAGGGGACACAGGTTTGATCCCTGGTCCAGGAAGATCCCACATGCTGCCGAGCAATTAAGCCCACATGCCACAACTACTGAGCCCGCTTGCTGCAACTACTGAAGACCACACCTAGAGCCTGTGCTCTGCAACAAGAGAAGCCACCGCAATGAGAAGCCCGCACACTGCAACGAAGAGTAGCCCCCACTTGCCACAATTAAGGAAAGCCCATGCACAGCAACGAAGACCCAACGCAGCCAAAAATTAACTAATTAATTAATTTTTTTTAAAAGTTGGAAAAGCTAACTTTATAAAAAAAATATCCTTTGAACAGAACAGTTATCTGTTTCTATGCCATGTAAGGCCTTATGACAAGTAGTACAAGAGTATTCACCCCAGTGTGCTACAAATAATCGTATCTCTCTTTGTGTTCATCAGTCACTACCCAATTACTTGACAATTATCATTCATCTAAAATAATAACACTGCCTCCAAAAATCAATTTTATTCATCCCATTTCCAGACAGACATTTTCTATGTTACTAGCTCATCTAGTTTATTACACCGCTCACCTTATTCCCACATCTCCTTCTGCTTAACATTGTATTTCTCTGCAATTCTTAACAGCAAACCTTACTCAAAGAGTTGAATAGACACCTTTTCATTTCACAACTTTCCTTAAACCACTCCAATGTAGCAAAAGTCATTGAAATGGGTAAAGTAATAGAACTTAACTTGTAGGGTTGTTGTGAATGTTGAGTCAATACAGTAAACTAATACACTTAGAGGAGATCCTGGTCCATAGTGAGGCCTCATTACAGGTTCGCTACCATAATTATCATTATTGTAATCAGTATCACTATTTTACTTATCAGGACTATTTTGTGAGTAAAGATCTCCATGCTGGCCTGGACTCATTAATGAATAAAGACCATCTTTTATGTTTGTAGCTCCAGTACTGAGCACATTCCCTGGAAGATAGTATAAATTCACTACTATGATACCAATAGTTCTTCAAATATTCATTTTTTTATATTAGCACATGATGCTTATCCATTTGTTAAATGTTATATTATTTCCATAAAATGGAGTTATTTATATCAGACCAAAATATAGGGTCTTATAAGATCATGAAGAATATTTTTGTGACTGAATTCATTCATAAAATGTAAAGAAATGCATTTGGGTAGGAAATCTTTAGTAGCTATTCAGATGGTTTTCAAGGACGGTACAACTCTAGAAATATGCTTTACTCTAGCATCCTGTTGACACATTTATTGAACACATTCTGTAAGTCAAAACTATACTAAGGACTGAGAAATAATGGCGAATAATGCTTAATACTGACTTATAAACAGTTTACCTTGGATTATAGAAGAAGAGAATATAAGCAGACAATTACAGCAAAGTGTGGTGAATGCAGGGTGCTTTGGATTCACATAAGGTATCAATTGAAGATTACAGGATTTCTTGGTAAAAGTGGGAATTTGGGGAGAGAATTCTTGGCAGAAGCAGCAGCATATACAAGGATTTAGAGATCAGACAGAGTATTTTGAGAGGGAGACTACTTATGGATTTGCATATTTAGAATCTGAAGAGAGTAAGTAGGGAATAATGAGGGATGAAGTTGGAGAACAAAATGCTTCAATGACAAGGGTCATGGATGCCATGCTGAGGAATTACAAACTTATTCTGAGGCCAGTGGAAGAGTTGGATCAAGTAGCAATAATAAGATTGCTGCATTATAAAGAACGCTCTGATAGCAACGTGGGGGATAAATGGAATGAGGTGAGACTGGAGGCAGAGGAATTAGGAGGCTGTTGCAGTGATCCCAGTGACAGTTGATGGTTACCTGAAATAAGGTAGCAGCGGTGGAGGCAGAGACAAAAGAATGGATGTGAGAAGTATCAAGAAGTGTCAAGTATTGTGGCAGGTATTCATACAAATATTATTGGCTGAGAAACTCAGGAACTGTAGAACAGTAAAAATGTTCTGGCCATTTTAAT
Organism: Leucopleurus acutus; assembly: GCF_964270905.1. Lineage (NCBI taxonomy): Eukaryota > Metazoa > Chordata > Mammalia > Artiodactyla > Delphinidae > Leucopleurus > Leucopleurus acutus. The sequence goes on from NC_139150.1 coordinate 28,871,084, forward strand.
AAGTTTTACCAGTTGCCAGAGCTGAGGGGAGAGGGAAATCACTTTCCTTTCCTAAGTGACAATGTGACAAATGGGAGCTGCATAGCAAACTGCATGTTTACGATTGTGACTGCTGAAGGTAATGTCTGCTTAAGCCATTAATATTACAGACACCAAAGCAGGGAGGGTGAGTGCAGATTGCAGATGGCATATGGTAGACATTAGCTCATTAAAATATGCAGTCTAGCAGATGTACGTTTTTCAGTATGCCAGGGGAAATATTAATTTTAAGAATTAAAAACTCCTGAGGCTTTGGAAGATTTTAAGCTCTTGGTTCTCAAAGTTCTCTGATGAGCAAATTGGAAACATTTTATTGGCTGTTTGTTCCTACACTTCTGATTACAGCTGAAATGTGCTCAAACTCTGCTACTAAGGAAAACCGGGAGAGAAGAGAATGAAGAGAGAAGCATCCTATAAAGTCCCTGTAATTCTGCTTTAAGCTAAGCTTTTAAAATGATGATGTACAATACTACAGATCTAAAGGTACAGTTAGTTTTACATCAAAGGTTTGAAACAGATTTGAAAATATAAGACACTGATGAAAGAAATCAAAGATAACACAAGCAGATGGAGAGATATACCATGTTCTTGGATTGGAAGAATCAATATCGTGAAAATGACTATACTACCCAAAGCAATCTACAGACTCAATGCAATCCCTATCAAATTACCAATGGCATTTTTTACAGAACTAGAACAAAAAATCTGAAAATTTGTATGGAGACACAGAAGACCCCGAATAGCCACCGCACTCTTGAGGGAAAAAAATGGAGCTGGAGGAATAAGATCCCCTGACTTCAGACTACACTACAAAGCTATAGTAATCAAGACAACATGGTACTGGCATAAAAACAGAAATATAGATCAATGTAACAGGACAGAAAGCCCAGAGATAAACCACGCACTTATGGTCAACTAATCTATGACAAAGAAGGCAAGGATACACAAAGGAGAAAAGATAGTCTCTTCAATAAGTGGTGCTGGGAAAACTGGACAGCTACATGTAAAAGAACGAAATTAGAACACTCCCTAACACAATACACAAAAATAAACTCCAAATGGATTAATGACCTAAATGTAAGACCAGACATGATAAAAATATTAGAGGAAAACATAGGAAAAACACCCTTTGACATAAACCACAGCAAGATCTTTTTAAAAATAAACAAATGGGACTTAATTAAACTTAAAAGCTTTTGCATAGCAAAGGAAACCATAAACAAGACAAAAAGACAACCCTCAGAATGGGAGAAAATATTTGCAAATGAATCAATGGACAAAGGATTAATCTCCAAAATATATAAACAGCTCATGCAGCTCAATATTAAAAAAACAAACAAGCCTATCAAAAAATGGGCAGAAGACCTAAATAGACATTTCTCCAAAAAACATATACAGATTGCCAACAAACACATGAAAGGATGCTCAACATCACTAATCATTAGAAAAATGCAAATCAAAACTACAATGAGGTGTCACCTCACACCTGTCAGAATGGCCATCATCAAAATGTCTACAAACAATAAGTGCTGGAGAGGGTGTGGAGAAAAGGGAACACTCTTGCACTGTTGGTGGGAATGTAAATTCATACAGTCACTATGGAGAACAGTATGGAGGTTCCTTAAAACACTAAAAATAGAATTACCATATGACCAAGCAATCCCACTACTGGGCATTTACCCAGAGAAATCCATAATTCAAAAACACACACACACACACACACACAAACAAACAAACAAAAAAAAACACACATGCACCTCAGTGTTCATTGCAGCACTACTTACAATAGTCAGGTCATAGAAGCAACCTAAATGCCCATCAATGGGCGAATGGATAAAGAAGATATTGTACATATATACAATGGAATATTACTCAGCCATAAAAAGGAACAAAACTGGGTCATTTATAGAGATATGGATGGACCTAGAGACTGTCATACAGAGTGAAGTAAGTCCAAAAGAGAAAAGCAAATATCGTATATTAACGCATATATGTGGAATCTAGAAAAATGTTACAGATGAACTGGTTTGCAAGGCATAAATAGAGACACAGATGTAGAGAACAAACATATAGACACCAAAGGGGTAAATTGGAGTGGGGGTGATGGCGATGGGATGAATTGGGAGATTGGGATTGACATATATACACTAATATGTATAAAATAGATAATAAATGAGAACTTGCTATATAAAAAAATAAATAAAATTTTAAAAATATGAAGCTATATCTAAAGCTATTATTTGATACTGTATTCAGAGGGGATAACAAAATTTTATCAATTCCACAATTATGACTAAAAAACTTTTCTATCATAACTTTCCTTTTAGGAAAACAAAACTCAAAGAGACCAAGAAAGTTCCTTAAATTTCTGCTCAAAACAAAAGAATTTGACATAGAGAACAAGGATCATTTTCAAGTCACCATTTTTGCTTAAATTTAAAATGCAAATATTTCCCCCTTTTTTCTCTGTGGGAGATGAATAGACAACAAAGGAAGAAAGAAGGAAAAATGGAAAACAAATAAAGGAAGAGAAAAAAACAAAGGAAGGAAAGAACATTTCCTTTTACACCAAATGAAAGGAAACAGCAAGCATTTGAACATGTTTTATCTATAAAAGGAAATTTATATTTTAGCACATATATTCAATTATAATAACTAATGTTTATGAAAATGGTGAATATTTAAAGGGATTGAGTCCAGATGAGAAGTGAACACTTGTGGTTTTATTTCATATATATATACATGTATATATATATTCATCTGTATGGAATTGGGTGAATATTCTGTCATATTTTTCTGTCATTCCTAAGAAGTGTGTGTGTATGTGTGTGTGTGTGTGTGTGTGTGCATTCACAATAAGTCTAGAAAGAGTATTTTCTTCAATCAATATATAGCAATTTTGAAGCATCCATCCCTGAAATCAAATAGCAGACGAAGCTGATTGTCAGAAACAACAGTCCAAAAATGTGCCCCTGAGGGAACTATATACAACACTACCAGGACTGAGAACTCATGCAGCCAGAAAACAAACCATTTGCATAACCTATGGAAAATCTGCTAAGATGGACTTTCTAGCATTCTGGAAGAACACCGAAGTCAGGGACCCTGTAATAAAAATTGCATTGATTGTCAGCAGCACAGGAATTATCATTCAGATTGAAAAAATATATTCCAACCAGCTAGACTGATGAACCTCTACTTTCATCTATAAACATGAATAGATGATCAAGAATCACCAAATATTTGAGTAAAACAAAAACAATAAACAGAACTAACCCCAAGGGTAAACAGAAGGTAAACTTTGAAATAAGTATAATTAATATCATCAGGGAAGAAATTAATGGATAAGAAAGGAACAGATTGCTGAGGACAAAATAAGCAATTAGATCTCTTTTTGACATTAAAACCATATTTACTGAAAGAAACCTCACCTTAATAGATGGGATGACTAGTAGAATGGAAATACTGAAAAATGAGTTAGTGGACTGGAACATTGAGCCAAGGTATTCTTTCCAAACACAGTTATAAAGGCACAAAGTAGAAAAAGTTAAGAGACAAGGAAATAGGTCCAGGAGTTCTAATAACTATGTAGTAGGAGAACCAGAAAGAGAGAACAAAGAAAAAGTGGGAGTATGGGGTGGGAGAAGCAGATAATAAAATAGGTAAAATAATAAAATTTCTCAGAACTTAAGATTTAAGTCTCTTTATGTAAGAGTCCTTTAAATGCAAATAAAATAATAATAGGCAACAATACTTTAAAAAATTTATTTCTAGAAACATTCTGGTGAAATTTATTCTTTTAATATTTTGGTATCAATATTTACTTTAAAAATCTTATTTAAAAAATTTTAAAACACGGCCATCTCACTTAACACTTTACTGTGTGCAGATCCTACTAGCTTCTTCAGAAGTAACTATGTTTAACAGTTTGGTATATTTCCTTCCTGAATTTCTCGTTTAATATAAGAGATGCACAAAAACACACACATACATATGTATTACATTCTACATTTTACTTTAGAAATTCAAACTCATTAAAATTTTTAAAAGATGTGAAATTTAATAGAAGCAATTCAGATGAATAAAACAAACAAAAAATGATGTCCATCCTCACTGTAATCAGAAAAATGTAAATTAAAATGTGAGTTTGACCACAAAAATATTTGTGTTGCCAAGAGTAGGATCATCATGCATAGTTGAAAAAACTATTTGGAAATGAAACAGGTACAGCCAATTAGAGAGAAATTTTGCAGCACACATCAGCGAAGATGCACATACTCTGACTCAGAGATACATCAGTTTCATGAATCTATCTACAGAGGTACTTTCAGGTATACATAAAATTATACATTCACAAGGCTGTTTGTATCAGCATTCTTGAAAAGCCAAAAAGTGAATTTGGAAAAACATACATGTCCACTAAGAGTAAACATGTATGGTGTCATTTGAAGCACAAAAGTTTTTAATTTTGATGAAGTCCAATTTATCTGCTTTTTTCTTCTGTTGCTTTTGGTGTCATATAAGAATGTCAAATCCTAGGTCATGAAGACTTACTCCTATGTTTTCCTTTAAGAGTTTTATAGTTTTTGTTCTTAAATTTAAGTCTTTGGTTAATTTTTGTATGTGATGTGAGGTAAGGGTCCAACTTAATTCTTTGGCACAACTTTATTGTGCCTCCAGTATTATATTGAATATATAAGTATTATATATTGTGCCTCCAGTATTATATTGAATATATATGTAAGTGGCAAGAGCAGACATCCTTCTGTTATTCCTGATCTTAAAGGAAAAGCATCTACTGTTTCACCATTAAGTAAGATGTTAGCAGTAAGTTCTTCATAGACACCATTTATCGCATTGAAGGCACTCACCTCTATTCCTAGTTTGTTGAGTGTTTTATAACAAAAGGGTATTGAATTTTGCCAATTTTTTTCCTACATCTTTTAAGATTATCATGTGATATTTATTTTTTATTCTATTGATATTATGCATTACATTAATTGATCTTGAGATGTTAAACCAACATTGCACCCCTGGAATAAATCCCACTTGGCTATGGTGTATAATTCCCTTTAAATGTTGACAGATTTGGCTTGCTAGTATTTTGAGGATTTTAGCATTCATAATCATAAGGAATGTTGGTCTGCAGTTTTCTTGTGATGTCTTTGGTTTGGATGGTTATTTATTTTATTTTATAGATTAATTTATATTACAGAGCATAAAATACTACTACTATTATAATAATAGCTAGAGTTTAGTGAGCATAGAATTTATTCCAGGAGCTCTATTCATCACTTTTACAGATATTTTGGCACGCAACTCTCATCAAAAACTGTGTGAGTTAAGTATTGTTATTTTCTCCATTATTAATACTAAAAAAAAAACTCTGAAAACAAAACAAAAGGAATACAAAAGAACAAAATCCCAAGGTTTCTAGAGGTTAATAATCTTGCCCAAAGTCACAAAGCTAGTTTTGGGCCAAGTATAGTCTTAAGCCTGTCTTCAAAGCCTATGCTCTTAATATCTTCATGAGTAGATCAAGATAGTTAACTACTTAATGTTTGTTCAATCAGATAAAAACTACTTAATATTTAAAAATTATTTAATATTTATTTAATCAGATAAATAATTTTAATATTATAAATCATTCTTTACAATGTTTTAATTTTTTTTGAATGTTCTGATTTGGTCTTCCAAGTACTTTCTCCTTTTTTAAAGTTTTCTTTAGATTCACCTTTATCTTGAGTTGTTTTTAATGACATTGGAGTATGTCTTTTTGTCTCATTATCTACAGTGATATTTTTAGAAGCAGTGCGACATCTGAACTATTCCTCTGGTATGGCTGTCAGTGCAATTTCATGAATATAGAATTAGTGGTAAAAGGTTTGGCAGGGTAGAGCCATGTTACTTCTCTAGCAAAGTGTTACACATAAGAGTTGAAATGTAAAATATTTTTTCTGAATAGGCATATCATTAAGTTTTTTCTGGTTAATTGATTTATTGATTTGAAAGTCTCTGTATATAGTAGAACAAACACTGTATCAGAGGAATGATATATCCTGATTCAAACAAACCAACTATAAAAAGATAATCATGAAAATTTTACTAAGGACTGGGTATATAATGATATCAGTGAATTATTTTTAATTTGCTAGTTGTGACAAAAACATATTGGTTCTGTAAGAAAATGGTCACCTTTTTTAGAAATTTGTTCTAATTTTGTAGGGGTTATGAAATAATATGTTTTAACAATAACTTAAGAAACAAAGGGACACTGAAGCAAGTAAGACTATCAATTTTCAAATGTGGAATATGGATAATGGTTAAATGAAGAGTGATTCCTCTATTTTTGTATATGTTTATAAATACTCATAATTAATGATAACAAAATTGTGATCTTAGGGTTCAGTTTTCCTACTCATAGAATGGAGACTGTAATAATTACTATAGTTAGGATTAAAAGAGATTATATTTGAATAAGCACGTTCAAAGTTCTATATACTTCATAAATAATTGTTTAATTTATTTCCATGGTTCAAGAGGGGCAGTCATGTTTTAAAAGTAATGGTTACTTTAAAGGTTGCAGAAGTATGGATGACAGACTCCTGATCTTGGGGGCAATCACAGTCTATTCTAAAGTCTGTAGTTCCTGAATAGAAGAATATTTAATATCTTAAATAGATATTAACATACATTGTATTTACCCTAATCAATACTGAGATAACTTAAGTCACACCCATAAGAAATCATAAACCAAGAGTTATATGAGAAACGTTCGTTTGGATAAGGTCTGACTGGAGAAAAAATGTTCGTTTGGATAAGGCCTGACGGGAGACTTAGAGAAATTAATAAAGACAGGTAACATTTTAAAAATCAGATACACAACTTTGTTCTATATTACGATTATTATCCCAGCTATAAATATTTAAAACTATCACTGGGTGTGAAAATAGCTTAAATATATAGATTAGACATACTGATTATATTTAACTAAAAGATAAGTTCAAAGTTTTGATCTCCTCTGAGCTAGTTTGAGGTTCTCAGCTTCTACGTCTCCACACACTTTCACAATTCAAAAGGTCCTGCAACAGGGTCTCCATGCATGACCTCTTACTGTGCCTTCTGTACATTCTTAAAGTGATGTGGTATAAGTCGTTTCTTCCTTTGTGCTGAATGCCTGGATTTAGCCTCTCTATCCCCTCTAGATCTGAGTCTTACCTGAATGGTCTATCTTGTTGTATTTGCTCTGGCTTTGACCCTAACAGCTGTCTTTTAAAACACCCTGGGCTTTCAATCTCTGTAGTACAATGTGATCCATTTCTATCCCATCTCAGCATCTGGGTGACAAACTTTAAGTTTCCGCATGCTCTAGAAGAAAGTCTGGACAAAAAGCTATGTTACTGTCTCTACAAATAGCCTTTTCAGATTTCTAACAGAATATTTTTATAATTAAGTTGTTTAATAATTTAATAGCTTAAGTGTATTGTCAAAATGCATTTTGAAACAGGAAATTCACAATCAAATCATGTGACATTGCATTAGTGGTCCTTAATGTGTGTGTATGTTTTCTTGCCAAATTTCATTGGAGAAAAAAATCTTATAAAGATACTGGACAAATATAAAAAGTTAGAACAATACAGGAAACAGTTCAGAAATCCAAGAAGAAATACTTTACCAGAACCTGGGGAAAATTTTCAGGATATTTTAAGACAAAAGAGCAAGATTGAGATAAATAATTAGTTGCCTAACAGTGTACCTGTGCTCATAAAATGAAGTAGTCTTGATTGATGGAAAATAAATTAAAGAATTCTTTTTCCTTTCTTGTTGCTCTTCTCTTATATCAGACATTTAAGCTGTGTATTCAACAAGCAACTCAAGTCATCCCTTTATTTCACGAACATTTTTTTGGAGGTTATGACAGTCCTACTTCTCTTATTTCTATCTTTTTCTGTCTTTTGAGAAATAACAACTCCAAGCAAACAATCAGAAATAAAAGTATATATGATGGGAGATGGGAACTGGCAATGTTACCTGGAAGTTAATTCCCTAAAATACATTCCTAAATTGGGAATACCTTTTGGGAATATAATGTTTCACTTTTGTATCAGATCACTTGTCAGAAAAAGAAATAGGCAGCAAAAAAGAAAAGAGAATGCTATATAAATATAGAAAAGCAGAATAATATTGATGATTTTTAGATAGCGGATGTTAAGATGGAGAGTAATGTGAATAAGCCTGTCTTCGAAATGACAACCAATAAACATCTCAGGAGACAGTGACAATAGACAGTGGAACATCATCAGTATCCAGAAAACATACTTCTGTAAAGTATTTAATATAGAAACTAGAAGAAAAACTCAGTAAGTCATTCAGTATTTCCTAAAGAAGGCAAGAAGACAGGCCTTTAAAATAACATTAAAAATAAGAGCAATCATGACAAACTTCAATTTATTATGGATCAGAAACTGTGCCAAGTGCTTTACATACATTTTCTCACTTAATAAACAGAAATAATGGAAGAATAGTCTCTGAAATAAAGGGCAACGGTATAAGAATCCATTAAGATCAAAGAGAAACAATAACTTAAAATGGTTCAGTAGCTGGAGGTTAAGCAAGAGGATTAAAAAGGCAATTAAAAAATTAAACTCTGCATTTACAATAATAAAGAATAACAGTATCATTCTGGAAAATGGAGGAGTTGATGTGAAAGAAACTCTTAGGATGAAGAGAAATTGGGATAAAAACTGTAATGGTTAGACTAGTTAGCCATGGATAACTTTCAGGGTTAGCACTGTGTTTTCTTCATATTAAAATTTATACCAATCTTTGTTTCCTAGTCTGATATTAAATTTTTGTAATTAAAGGGTACTGGTTTGATAGCTTCATTGAGACAGTTTCTCTTGGCCCTAATGCATAGTTTCAGTATTTTATGATTGCATAAGTCAGTTCTATTTATGCACTAGAGAATTATATAAGAGAGAAATAGGTGAGGAAGATAAAGAAAAAATTAAATTGTTTTAAATTTTACTTCTCTTAACTATTAAGCATATCTACGTATAGACTATATGCTCCTGGTATATATTGTATTTTTTATACCTAGAGCTTGGCACAGAGTAAATGTTAAAAATATTGAACAAATGAAATGATAACTAAATGGATAGATGAATTTTAAACTTTTGATAGAATACTTTTAAATTCTCATATAAGAAAGAAGTTGGGGTTTCCCTGGTGGCACAGTGGTTGAGAGTCCGCCTGCCGATGCAGGGGACACGGGTTCGTGTCCCGGTCCAGGAAGATCCCACGTGCTGCCGAGAGGCTAGGCCCGTGAGCCATGGCCACCAAGCCTGCACATCCGGAGCCTGTGCTCCGCAACGGGAGAGGCCACAACAGTGAGAGGCCTGCGTACCATAAAAAAAAAAAAGAAAGAAAGAAGTTGAAGTTGTCTAATAATGAATTTTTACAAAAGGCCTCTGTTTCCTTAATCCACAGGGACATGATGAATGAAAATACAAATTTATTTGGCTACTATATGTTTCGGATCTCATAGAACTCTTCATCACCAATTCATCATTCAAAATCAGCCTGTATTAATGGTAGCCTTATTACTCTGTTTATAAATTCTGTCATTGTTCTTCTAGGGGTTACCGTTGCCAAAGTCTGTAGGATGTTGACACCTTAACAAACTTAACGAGTAAAGTGAAATAAAAGCTTTGCCCCAGCTCCAGTTCTAAAGATAAGGAAGGCTGACATTGATTAAGGCCAAAGTAATATTTGAGCCAGTGTTCTAGAACAGAATATGAATGTGACAAAAAATTAATGCTCATTTTGTTATTTTTAAACTGTGTTATAGGCTGAATAATGCCTTCCTCAAAAATGCCCATGCCAGAATTCCCAGAACCTTTGAATATGTTACTTGACATGGCAAAAAGGACTTTCCAGATGTAATTAAGGTTACAGACCTTAAGAAAAGGAGACGACCATGGATTTTTCTAGCTGGGCTCAATCTAATTACATGAGACCTTAAAAGCAAAAAACTTTCTCAGGATGGAGTCAGAAGAGATGCGGCATAAGGAGAAGTCAGAGGGATTAAAATCATGAGAAGGATCTGGTTTGTGGTTGCCAGTGTGAAAATGGAGGACACAATATAATGAGAAATGCAGGTGATTTTAAACAGCTAAAAGAGGCTTCTGGCTAAAAGCCAGCAAGGAGAAAAGGACCTCAGCCTTGAAACTACAAAGAACTGAATCTGCCAGTAACTTAAATGTGCTTGGAAGCAGACTCTTTCCAGAGTCTCCTGATATGAGTCCAGGCAAGATGGCATTTTGAGTTCAGCCTTGAGAAATCCAGAACAGAGCCCACATGGACTTCTGACTTACAGAACTGTGAGATAATAAATTTGTGTTGTTTTATGCCACTAAGTTTGTAGTAATATGCTATGGTAGCAATGGAAAACTAATACACTGTTCATTTTGAAAAATGTATATTCAGGCTAGTTTTACTCTAGATTTTAGAGTGACTGGGTCTCTTTCTTTGGGCACTTTTTTCCTTGAATGTGTGTGTGTGTGTGTGTGTGTGTGTGTGTGTGTGTGTGTTATTTCTCACAATCTGATAGATAAGAACTCTGGGGATAAGGATAAGAGTCTGGGAGAAGGTTTCAAGAAGGCTATTTACTAAGCTCCTAGTCTAGTGTTATGAAAAAGGGTTAAAAGTAAAAATAAGAAGCAGACTCACAGATACAGAGAACAAACTAGTGGTGTGAGGGGGGAGAGGAAGGGGGAGGTACAAAATAGATAAAGGGGATTAAGAGGTACAAACTACCAGTTATAAAATAAATACTTCACAGGGAGGTAATATACAGCACAGGGAATACAGAATATTTCATAATAACTTTGTATGATGTGTAATCTATAACAATAGAATAACTATGTTGTACACCTGAAACTAAGGTAATATTGTAAGTCAACTATACTTCAATTTTTTTAAAAAAAGTAACACTTGGTACTGCATATAATCTGGCCTTACCCACTATGTCTACATTCCACATAAAGTTTTTGAGACTATAGTAATAAATAAAATAGTAGAAATAACATTTGTGTGTTTTCCTGCTACATATTTCCCTTTGGAATCTGAATTGGTAGTAGGTTGCTGGTTGAAGATTCAGAATTTGAACTCCTAGCCATCTCTCTCTCTCCATGTTTTAAACACATAAGAATCTTGATCCCATTGAAAAAATTATAATTCTAATTTTTTAAGATCAGCTATCTTTGCTCCCTCACACCTTTTAGGGTAAAACATTCATTAACACACAAAAAGAACTAAGAAAATATGGTTCAGGGAATCACTCATTTGCCTTTGGTTTGCTGTTTCTTTATAAAGCAACTGAACATGCCACAAACTACTTAGAAATCCATTCCTGAAATCCTAAGTACAAAGGGATAAAAGGAGTGGGTGTTTGATGTGTGTCTGTGTGACATGTGTCTGTGAGACAGACTTGTCAGTTAGAATGCAATTTACAAAATAATTCATTTTTACTGATAGTTTCTAATGAAGAAACTGTGTAATGGGGAATTACAATTTTTGAAATTATAATAATGAGTTTAATTTAAACTATAACTCAAAGGAAATTAAACATTTTAAAATAGTATTATTTCTTATTGATAATTGCAACCAAGAAATAAATATATTCTTAGTTATTTTTATATGTTCTTCATTATTCTGGCATTTTGAAAGGAAAGAGAAGCACAATGGAGTGTAAGGAAGAAAAAATAAAGTTTATTAAATACTTAGATTGTTTTACTCAATTTTTAAATAACTGGCAATTTAGTGAGTTTCATCTTACTAAGGAGGAACATGGTTTACAGTGAATCAAATCTTTCCCAAAGTTATTCAGCTTTTAAGTTGTAAAAAGTATGACAATTCTAAGCCTGACTTTCATCTAAATCCATGCTTTATCAAGGCTGATACTCAGTTTGTGACTTTTATAAAATTAAAATTCAATTATTAATATAAGATAGCTAAAAGATTAAATAAAACCCCACAAGTACAATGCTAAAGACAGAGAAAGAAAGACTATAATTCAGTACTACATACCTACTCATTCTTTTATCTACTCATTCATCCAGCTAACAAATTTTAGTTGATTAACTATTACCGTGACCTCTCTTCTAAGCATTAGGATGAAATAGAGAATAAGATAGACAAATTCTTTGTCACATTGAGATTGTGTTCTGGTAGAGGAATCAGAAAATAAAGATAATAAAAGAAGTGCTTAATATTAACCTCTATATAGGACCTAAGAAGAAAAATCAAGCAAGTGTATCAACAACAGTAATAAAGTACTTGTAAAACCATAGTAGCTCAAAACCCAAATAATTATTTCTTGCTCATACTACAAGCCCCTCACGTGTAACCAGGAAAGCTCTGCCCTCTACAGTTAGAATCCAGAACAACTGCACAGCCACCACCTCAAACATTGGTGTATAAAATGTTCAAGGGAAAAGAGAGTTCTAGAAATGTCTTAAAAATGCAACTAAATCTTCTGTCCTGAAAGTAAATATATTAATTTCATAACACATTGGCCAGAAGTTCATATATCTCCAAAACAAGGTTCCAGGAAATACAATGCTTCAAATAATGGGAATGGGAAGAATTGGAAATTTTTTCTGAATAGCACCATTGTGAGTTGAATTGTGTACCCCTAAAAGGTGAATTGAAACCCTAACCCCTGGTACTTGTGAATGTGACCTTGTTTGGAAATGGAGCCTTTGCAGATATAATCAAGATAAAAACCATAAGGATGAACCCTAATCCAATATGACTGGTGTCCTTGTAAGAAGAGAGTTATTTGGACACAGAGACACACAGGAAGAACGCCACATGAAAATGGTGGCAGATACTGCAGTGATACATTTAGAAAACCAAGGAACGCCAAGGATTGCCAGCTATCAGCAGAGGCTAAGAGAGAGACATGGGACAGAGTCTCCCTCAGAGCCCTCAGAAAGAAACGACGCTGAAGGTACCTTGAATTCACACCTCTAGTCTCTGAAAGTGAGAGACAACATATTTCCGTTGTTTTAAGCCACCTAATTTGTGGGTGCTTTGTTATAGTGGCCCTAGAAAACTAATCAAGTACTAATGATCACCAAAAGAGTAAAAAGATATAATGCCAGGGGCAGCTAATGTGTAACTACAGAAGTTCTCTCTAAGAAGGTGCTATTTGAGCAGAAACATGAAACAGAAATTTGAAAAAGTGAGGGGGTGAGTCTTGCTAAAATCTGAGGAAATGTGCACTCAATCTCAATTACTTTGACATTCATGTTACATAAGGCTTGATATACGAAAACAACTTGAATCCACAAACTACATACTAGGAAAAAAAGGCTTTTTCTAGGACATTATAGATTTGTAAATTCCAGAAAGGCTTAGGAGAGAAGTTATATTTATGTCTTGCTTTTCTGTCTTGCACAGTCCATAAATTACTGCTGGTATATATTAAAGGTCAATTATTGCAGACTTAAAGGACTCTATCAATGTTAAATAGGAGGAAACTCTAGCTCTGAAATTTCAGCCTGGGGATTTACCAAATGCCCCTTTCAACCAGATAGTCCTTAGAACAAGAGAAATACTCCTCATCTACTCTTTAACAGGATAAGTTAGATTTTAGATATATTTTATTTTAATTATCTTTGAGTTAAAGGGTTAAAATAGCTTGAATTAAGATCTTAATTTGTATTTTACTAAAAATATTCTGCAAAAGCCATTAAAACAGATAACCACTGAGGTTGAGAAGAGCAGATGAAAGGAAGATTAAGATATATATAACAATTTATCAGTAGAAAAAACTGTATATTTTCTATGTTCTTCCAAGTCTGGGAGGAAAAGCTCCTAAATTAGTTTAAGTCTCAAGCTGAGGTTAACTACCCTACTTGTTGGTGAGCTATGGAACAAGTCAAATCACCAGGTTATATGCTTATAATTTCCTGGGGGTCAACTTCCTGAAACACTGATACGAAATTAGGGAAATTTATGAACATTTTTCTAAGTTGAACAAAATTATGATGATGTAGGCCAGTCTCAGGAAGGGTTATGGTTTCCTCAAAAGTAGGAAAAAATAAATTATGGGCAGTAACTGGAAAATTTGCTCATTGTATTAACAGATAACTCATGTCATTATTGGCACAGTTATGTTTATATAAATGCAGCACAGTACCTTAGCAAGAACATGATAATGTCACTAGATGGCTCAGTTAGTGCTGGCCAGCTAAGGCAGGAAATTTGGAATTATAATTGTTCCTAGTTCCTGTGGCAGCCAGCACAGTTTGTTTTTTTAAAAAATGAGTTTGTCTACTTATGAGCTAGTGTTGTTTTTTTTTAATTCCACTGACATGCAAAAAAAAAAAAAAATTGTTTCCCAGAAATTAGTTCAATAACCTGCTTAAATTCAAAAATTAAGTTAAACATGCAATCACTTTCTGCTTAAGAATTTTCCATAAAACAAATTATTTTTTGGTGAGTTTGTGTGATTTTTAGTGTTATTTTAATTTTTAAAGTTCAACACTTTTACTATTATACATTAAACTGACATTTTCATTAGTAGGAGTTCCCTAGAAAAATAAGTTATTTGCGGGGCCTGGACTTTTTAAAAAAGTTTCCTTAAAAGTCATTTTCAGATTTGCTTTATGCAATGAAATGTGGGGCATTTGGTAAATCTCCTAACTGTGCAAAATGTCTTGATTAAAAAGAAAGCAGCTAAGAGGGGAAAAAAAGATCATTCACTTTACAAAAAAAGAATTAAGCTCAAAATGACCAGTTACTTGTTCAGGATCTTATATTTATGATGTTAATTTCCAAAGCGCTTGATGATTGACAAAGATAGATAGATGATGATAGATAGATAGATAGAGACAGACAGACAGACAGACAGTAGGCATGTGGGTTTTGGGAAGGACACATTATCACTCTAGGAAAAATAAGATATGAAATGTATGCACTGATGGTCCCTACCCTTGACAGGTCCAATGCTGGGATTGGTACTCAAATCAGATTCACCACACATAGAAAGAATCTGTTCTTTCTTTTAAAGTATGAGTAACAGGATGGTTAAATTGGGAACAGGTGAAATGGGAAATGATATTAAAAGCTTGTTCTAGATCAGTGTAAATTTTCTTATCTAGGGTAACATACAAGCCAATGTCTTGAACACAGGATTGAATTGTTATTGTCTGTCAAGAACAAGCAAAACGCATCAGCTGAGAGTAAAAACCAAGGCGGAGTCAGTATAGCATTGTTCCCAACGTTGGCTTATTTAGCACATACTATTTGAGACTAAACAGTAAATAATTTAACAAACCATAGATATTGTTATTGCACATATCAGAACTTCTATTATTCACACATTTAAAACATTTATTGAGACCTATTTTGTGCCAGACATTGTTCTACAAACTGAAAATGAAACTTTAGAACTGCAAGGAGAGATCTGCTCTTAGGGACTATTAATGGAATTCAATTAATTAGCCAGGGTTAAAATTTATAGCATTTGTGGAACTATAAAGAGTGCCATCATCAATAACTTTCATTCTTGGTTCAGACTTTTTCCCCTCAAAATAATAGACACTTTTCCATTTATTTCTTTCAGTTAGTGATACAGTTGAGAAAACACAAATAAACCTGACTTGTGTTATTTTGTAGACAAGCAATGTTTTGCTGCATGTTTACTTTATATTTTTCTTTCTTTGTGGTTCAAATATTGTTACAAAAAAACCCAAAAAACAGACAACACTGGATCTGAGATCCCTTCATCTCATCATATGACACAAGGAATTTGACCTCTAAAGCAGTCAGTGCAAACACCAACATTTCCACTAACGGTAACATAAAAGCATTTTAATATACTACATCTCCATAGCAGCATCTCCTTTCTTTAGCTAATTTTCCTGCTATGGCTTATAAAGCAGTGTTTAAAATGCTACTATTTATATCCACATATTTGCGTGTGTCTGAGTTCTCAAAATATATAATGATGCCAAAACAGAACAGATAAATTGTCTGCATGTTAAATCTGATACAGTGTTAGCTCCCTTTAATACAGCACAATTTCTTAAAATTGAAAAGACAGTATGCAATGTTCTTGTTATATTAACTGAGACAGGTAAGTCATTTTCCCCTGTGGTAAGTAATGTAGGGCATTACTTTGATAATCAAACAGCACATATATAATATGAAGCCAAGGGAAAGTCTGCATGATTTTTAAAAAAGAAAATACGAGATAGGCCAGCTGGCTTGGGTTATGCCCTCAGATTCTCCAGAGAATATTTTCTGTTTGTCATTGGAGTATTTCTTTGCAAAATCTTGAGAGCGTTTTAATTAAGATCAGTAGACAGTTATCGTAACAAATTCGGTAGGTATTTGTATTTAACTCACCTCATTTTATCAGTTTCTTTGCTGTCCTTGAGCTGAAATTGGTCCTCTTGCCTTTCAGTGTTTTTGATCATTGCGAGGGCAGAATTTATCCCGCAGGTAAAAATGATTTGCACGTGGGTCAGTGAATAAAGGCCAGCTTTACTTTCTTTTTCAAATCACTTGGCGTTTCATGGGATCTGTAGAGAGGCCTGGATGTGGCCTGATTGCACTGCTGGATTGGTAAGAGTTTGACTCTGGCACTCAACTTTTGCTACTGTGATTGAATTTTTTCCAAACTGCCAGATGGTATTTGATTATATAGACCATAAAGAATAATTGGTATGTAATCATGCACTTAATGCCTTTTTTACCCTTATTTTGCATGGGACACAAAGATTGGTGCTTCCATCGTAACATAGAAATTAGAGGTATGAAGACAGAGGAAATGCCCTTTTCCTGCTTTGAATTAGAATGAGGGATTGAGGGGAAATGAAGGAATGTTCTTAGAGTCCATTTACATATTTCTGAAGAGATTATTTTCCCACTGTAGAGGTGTTTCAAAGTCAATTAGTACTCTCTGGATTGGTAAAAATAGAAGATTAAGAGGATGGTGAAGAGGCAAAGAGCTCATTCATTTCCTCCTTATTTATTCCCTCTTAAAAGGATATTTGGCGCTCTAATCTTCCTGAAAACATCTATGTCAACAAATATTTATTAAACACCTTTCAAGAAATGGCTCTTGTGGTTTATAATGATAAATCAGACATCCCCTTGCCTTCAGAAGCTTGGAATCTAGTGAGGAAGACAGACGTGTACACAGGTAGGTTCAATAAATGACAGATTTATCCAAGGTCCAGTGCAGCCTTGTGTTACGGTGATTAATTCCACCTGGACCTGAGGCCAAAAAAGGCTTTATATAATAGCGGTGCCATTCAATACAACTTTCTGCAATGATGAGATTCTCTGTGTTGGCCAGTAAGGTAGCCACATTTGACAACTGAGCATTTGACATGTGCTATCATGACAGAAAAACTGAAATTTTAATTTCATTTACTCTTAGTTAATGTACATTTAAATTTAAGGAGCCACATGTGGCTAATAGCTACCATATTTGACAATTCAATGATGGAAGGTGCTATGTGAGTTGAGTTCTTTTTGTCTTTATTCTCCTTTGTTACATTTTTATTCTGTAAGTATATGGCTGAGGTCTGGATGGGGCGCTCAAATAAAAGGGAATAAATAGTTCACTCCCATTTAAAAGCATGTCTTCTGTTTTGTTTGAAGATGAAAGAGGTTTGATGACTAATAACTACAGTGAACCTCACTTTTTTAATTCACTTCACTTGGGGGAAGTTCAAATTCCAGACACCTGGACTTGCTTACTTCTGTTTAGTATAGCCAGGCCAGTGGATGAGGAATGGTTTCAGAATTCCTTATTTCCCATAGCACCAAGCTTACAAGTTTCTCTGAGGTAATAGATATTAAGAAATTATGGAAACAATTGAAGGTGGTTATAAATCTAAAGAGGAAAAAATTCCTAAAAACTGGAAATTAGATATTACATGACTCTTCTTATAATCCAGTATCAAAGGTCATTGTTTCTTAATTGCTTATAAAATTAAAAACTTTTCTCTGGGCTTTTTGGACGTTTGTATTCCTCCTTTTGTGACAATTTTCTCAAGTTTTTGTCCATTGCTCAATCTGGGTATGTTTATTCAAATGTAAGAACTTACACATTTTGAGACATAATCTTCTGTCATATATGTTGCAAATATGTTTACAGGTTGAGCTTGCATTTTGTTGATGGTACATTTTTTGGTGATAAAACATTTTAAAATTTACCTAGTGTTGGCCTATTTAACTTGGTGTTTTGTTTTCTTTGCCTCTCTGGTGTCATGCTTAGACATGCTGTACTATACCAAGATTAGATTTCTTTTCAATAACATTTTCTTCCAGAGGTGGTTTCATTTGTTATATTTAAAGTTTTAATTTATCTGGCACTTACTATTATGTAGGATGTGAAATGTGAATCTAATGTTACTTTTCTTTCCAAATGGCTATTTGTCCCCAAAGCATTCATTAAAACATCCATCATTTTCTCCAATGTGATATAAAATGTCACCTTTATCATAAGCTGTTTATTATATTCTCAAGTAGCTTTTGTATTTTCTATCTTGTTTCATTGATCTGCCTTTTTTTTGCCCTGAACTGGATGCCACCATGTATTCTCTACTCTGTTTCTCTAAATGTCAGCATCAAGAGTGAGCTGGTATCCTTTCTATCACACTTCTTTAAGACAAGTAGTTCATGTTGGCTTTTGTTTTTCCTACATCACTTTTCTCTCCTCTCCTCACACATACTTCAATATTCTTTGGATATAATATGAATTTTATATTCATTTAAAAATATATTTTATATTATATATGTTCCATTCAAGATTAATTGTGCCTTTACATTAAGTTTAATTATTAGTTTGAAAAAAATTGTATATACATCTGTATATATGTCTCTATGTATGTATGTAAGCGTGTATGTGTTCATACAGACATACATCACACTTTTCCAGGTTTCAGTGCTTGTCATAAGTCCTTTTAATCTATGAATTCCCCATTCTTGTGCTCATATTATTCTTTCTCTGTTCATATCTTCATTTTTCTTTCAAAAATTATATAAAGATGAGCATATTTTTAATATTTCCTTGTCTAGTAGAGTTGTTCTATTGGCTTCACATGTGAAATGTAGCTTGATTTCATTTAATATTCTTGTTCCCCCATTTTCTTCCTTCAAAATTAGAGATATTTTTTCCATATATGTCTCATATTTAGTGATGCATAGAAGTAATATAGAAGTAAATCTTATTTGTGTCTTTTTATAGATAATCTGTGTTCATTCTCTTCCTGCTTTCATTTGTGGTTCAAGCATTATTCCAGTATTTACCTGAATATAGTTCTTTATTTAAAATTGATTTATCCTGGGATATGACAATTCCTTACATTTTTTATGATAGTTCTTTTGACCAAGAACTTTTTCATTTATATTTTTGGTTATTCCTTCTATCTTTTTTTCTTACTCCAATAATATCAGATTACTCATATTATTGCTTTCCTTTTGTTTTCCTTATTTTATCATCTTATTTCACATTATTCATTTGCATAGAAATTTCATCTGAATTATGCCACTGTCAAAATTGCAGGTTGCATCACTAACTCAACAGTCTGAAGAATCAATTCTTTGTTGACTATACTTAATGTGTACTTTAATACTACTTTCATATTTCTCATGGTAATGTTGTCTATCAGATAATTCCAGTGTTTTCTGGAATTTCCACATATTTCCACATGTGAAATTTAACATCACATAACACTCTTTCACCCATTAAAATAAAGAGAATATTTTTCCCCTCTAATGTAATTGCAATTGTGTTTCCATAGACCTCGGCTGTCATAATGCTCAGAGCATGCTTGTCATTATTGTTTCTTTGTTTGTTTGCTTGCCTTAGCAACTGTATTTAATCTCAGATACAACATAATTGCTTTTCTCCTTTTTATTAAAATGATATCCTTCAAAATACGATTTTCATCTTTATCTGTTCATAATCATCATTGAGTATGGAAATGAATTTTTATATACATATGAAATATTTTTGCATGTTCACATGCTTTGCATTCTTTAGGATTTGTTATACTTCTAGATTGTTAAGAACACAGGTTCTGCAGCTAGCTGAAATGGTTTCATATCCTGACTAGACAGCCAACCAGCTATATGAACATTTTTTTTTTATCTAGGGAGTCTCTCCGTGACTCAGTATTCTCATCTTCACTGTGGGGATAATAGCAGTACCTACCTTTCAGTGTTGTTTTGAGGATTAAATAGCATTCTTTTATTCATTCACTCAGAAGATACTGTTGAGTACCTACAACTTACAAGCTTTATTCTAGGCACCAGGCATAGAAAATGAACAAAATAGGCAAAGTTTCTGTCCTCATGATGTGTGTTTATATTCTGGAGGTAAAAAGAACAATAAAAATATAAATAAAATAAATTTAGGCCCTGAGTTTGATCAAAAATAGGAGAGAGAAATTGATTATATTTTGCAATTCCTAGAGAGAGCATCACTTTGAAGTGTAAGAGTTCAGCCAATATCACCATTATCAGAATATTTTGTAATTTTTTTAAAAGTTTTTTTTTTGCTCCAGATGCGCAGGCTCAGCGGCTATGGCCCACGGGCCCAGCCGCTCCGCGGCATGTGGGATCTTCCCAGACCAGGGCACGAACCCTTGTCCCCTGCATCGGCAGGCGGACTCCCAACCACTGCGCCACCAGGGAAGCCCAAGAATATTTTGTAATTTTATGCAAGGCTGTGGAAAACCTGGATCCCCAACTGCTGGCCACTCTTTGCTGTGCTATGTTACAGCAGAATTGTGTGTGTGTGTGTGTGTGTGCGTTCAGAGGAGCATGAGGTGGCAACTGTGAGAATTATTCCCCCTAAAAGGTGCTTCAAAGAGGACTCTAGAGGACTCAGTCAGGCACTAATAACAATGGTGCAGTTTTCCAAAAAAGAGAAAGAGGATATAGTTAGTCTGAGACCTTGGGAGATGGACAGGAAAAGACTCGGTACTCGGGATTTAAGGGAATGCACATGGTATGGACAGCTCTCTACAAACTCAAGGGATACCAACCCCATATACTCAAACAGTAGTCAAAGGCCCAGTGATACGGTTGTAACACAACTGTGCATTTCCTGCCAGTGAGTGATTGTTGATGAGTGGTTTTGATTAAAATGAATGTAAGTATTAATAAAGCTAAAGGTGATATGGGAGATGTCACTGTAATCAATAAGGAAAATGGATGTAGTATAACTAAATGAGAGGTTTGATTTTCCTCCTCTATATCATAATTATCTAGTGAATATAAATCAGAAGGTGTGAGATCTTACCTCTCTGTCAAATTGCTTAAGCAAAATTAACTGGATCATAAAGGAAACCAGCTGCGGATATTGGGTTCATTTGCACCATCCTCCATCAGCTGACTGGTAGAGATTAAACCTATCCTGATATTCCCACCATTTTCAGGTACTGTGGCAAGATTCCTGATGAATCCATTGTGCTTAGAGATTAGCAGATGGGAATTATGCCTATACTGACTGGCATGTTTTATAACTGGGTAAAGCCTAAGATGATTTCACAAGTGGTTTTATTTTTTTGTCCTTTAATACTGTAACTTTCTGGGTTAGTAAAATAGTTTCCAGAAAGTATCCCTTCCATTCAACGTTCTTGCTCAGAAAGACAATTATCTTTAGAATCCTTATATAATAAAGTATAGAAAAGAAAGATATCAGCAGAATCTTAAAGAGAATATGGGTACTCGTAAACATTTATTCATTCTAAAACATTTACGGTGTTCAGGATCTCCCCCCAAAATGACAAGCAGGTGTGTAAGTAATTGAAATTCATGTAATAATGCATTCAATAGTGAGGGGTCCAGGGTATTATAGAGTTTATAAGGGGAAGGAGTGAGGCAAATTTTCCTGGATGGGACAAGAAAAAGGACATTTCAGATAGAGATCACCATATGCAAATTATCCAAGGAAATTAATATTATTCTGAGTTTGGGTAACTGAGAAAACTGGTGAGCTAATTATAGGGTTCATATAAAAATGAGGAAGATAAAAAGTCTCAGTTGGTGAGCTAATTAGTTGGAAAAGCTTTTTCCATAGTCCCAACGATGGAAAGGTAGAATGAAATAACATAAAGGCATGTTCCTTAGAGGAAAGACCTGTGGTCTTGCCTCTTTGTCAATTGCTCAATCTCCTCCTTGTCTGAACAAAACTTGTGGGCACATTGATCAATATAAACTTAGGAATGTTACAACACAAATTTTTTTTGGAACTCTAATGAAAGAAGAAAGAGGTAATCACTGGTTTCTTTTAGATTGTATAATCACGTGCCTTTTTAAATTGTCACTAATATAAGAATAGGAAATGCTCTTACAACTTAGAGTTTACAGTGTTCTTTTACACAATTTTGCTTGTTTCATCATCGCTACAACTATAACAGAAGAAATCTATATCGAGAAGTGCTTACTATCAGATGTAGTTTGGGGTTTATACACAGTGTCATATATTAACAATGTTAAACATTATTACATTTTTTGTAAAATTCATACAGTATATTATATATAAGTAGTTATAAGTTGGTAACCAGCTCTCAAAAAAAAAAAACAAAACAAAACTTGATTTGTAGCAGTTGCTAGTTTCCTTGGTCTATTTACTCACACTATGGGTAATTTCAAGCTACCAACAGTTTAACAATTTGTTAGTAAAATTTCTGAGTATGTACCAATTGGCTCTCTTAAGCCAGTATTGAGCTGGCTCCAACACACCCTCGCACGCAGGCACATATTAGGGGCAGTGTCATTCATAATAGATAATATCACTGGAGTGTTTATTGTGTACTAGACACTGTGCTAAGGGCTTTATAGACATCACAAAAACCATATGAAGAAGAGATTATTATTGCCCCCATTTTCAGGTAAGCTCCTGTGGTTTGAGAGTGACTAACTTCATTGACTGCAAGTTATATAACAAGTTATATGTAAAAGAGCAGGGTCAGGATTTGAACCCACTGTTTGGAAATATCGACCAGTCATTATAAACTTTTTCTGTATCAAAGGTCATATGCTGGATAGAAGTGTTAAACTCAAACTGCCTGTGTATAGGGAATTTGTTTATAAGGACAAAAAGAGAAAGAGAGAGACAGGTAAAGAGACAGAGACACAGAGACATACAAAAAGAGAGATAGAGCAAGAGAAAGAGAGGCAACCACTCCCCCATCCCCAAAATAGAGAACTTTGCTAGCCTAACCAGGTACATACAGAATTTCAAGAGGTATACGGTCAGAGGGTTTGTAACTTGTGCAATAGTAAACCTATCCCATCTGATAGAAAAAAGAGAAGCAACAAAGGCTAAGCAGGTTGGTGAAGCTCTTTGGATGCTCGAGATGTGTGGTTATAAAAGGGGTCTCTTTCTAAGTTTCTGGTTATCACAGAGATACTCACTGAGCTATTGAGTTTTGACCTTGGTTTTTGTTTCCTCCCTCTGGATGAAGAGTTACAGACTCCCATGTAGGATAAAATAAACCTTTCCCCAAGCTATCTCATTTATCCATTTCTGTATTAAAGAGACTCCTGCAGAGCCTTGCTGGTGAGAATTCCCATACCTAAGGCAGGGGACGATGTTAGCAATAGCATAAACCATAATTCTAATTTTGATAACTGCATCCCAGTTCCCACCACACAATTTCTGCTTTAAGAGCTTGAATATCAAGCATGTTTAATGTGATCACCTCATACAAGTTAGGAAGGAAATCAGAGATCTTAGCAAGGGGCTGAGAGTTATAAGTCTTCATTAGTGACTCAGACCTGCCCTGGGGTTACAACAATCTGTTATAAAAAAGTCCATGAGTTAGAGCCCATGTTATCATCCTCTTCTCTGAGGAGAGGACTGAGGCTCAGAGAAGTTATAAGGTCACCTTTTACAAGGTCACATATAAGAAAATGTCAAAGTGGAGAGAAATCCATGGTCTTTAACTTCAAATCACATTCTTTGTCCACAATACTATTCTGGTTCATGGGAAACCACAAAAGTTTCAATATAGGATACTGTACTGCAAATTATTATATAATTGATCCTTGGTATATGGTATCTCATAAATACAGGGCTGAAAATGAAACAGTATGAGGTCAGCTCAAATGTGAGAGCTTTGAGGGGATTTGATGACATTTTTATTAGCTGATATGCTTTACTCAACCACTTTATTCATATATCTGTCTATCTATCTATCTATCTATCATCTATCTATCTATCAAACACTACTATGTGATGGATTCTGTGTCAGGAGCTCATGAATAAAAAACAAGAACTCAACATTTTGGGCATAGATACCCTTCAACAGCAACAGTATAACATAGGTTGTAAAATAGATAAATTTACAACATGAGCGCATAGGGGGAATGAACTAGCTATGCCTTGAGGATTTGAAAAAGGGTTCGCAGAAGTAATGGTATTAGGCATGTAACTTAGAAGATGAGGAGGTATCCTTAAATAGGAAGAGAGAGTTCTAGGAACAATTTAAATAGGGCATGAACGGATTCATATCTGGAGAAAAGAATTCCTCTGGGGAAGAATGGGCTGGAGAGTTTGTCTGGTTCTGGAGAAGATTTTGTACCATATTAAGGAGTCTGACCTTAATTTGTAAGCAATGAGACATTAGAGGCAAGTGAAATCATTCCATTAATTTTTTTCAATAGGCAATCCAATGTTTCCTTTATTGCAAATTATATATTAATAAACCATATACCTTATATTTAGACTGACATATTTTGTGATTTTCCCCAATGTCAAGTCTATAGGTACAGTGCCATTGCTTTGGAATACCCTCCCTTTGCTTTTTTTCCCCCATCCCATTTAATTTTGACTAAAATTAAATGATAGCACTGAAGTTAAGCTAGAATAGAGAAATATTTGCTTCTGTACTTTTTACTGTGAGAAATGATGTTGATTCAATATAGCACCAGTGATGGGGATGGAATGGAGGCCAAGCATTAGCAAGACTCTTCCAGACTTGATGGGATTTATTGACTAAATATATGTGGGCTTTGTGAATATGGAGTGATAAGGAGAGGCAGAAATAGAGAATAGGTGAAGTTTCTAAAACTGGAAAACTCAAAAAGACAGTAAAAAGTAAAATATCTTCTGATCTTAAGATGTGAGGCAAAGATGCAGTGTAGAAAGATAACATTTTTATTGTTATTGTTTAGCCTTTTAGAAATCATACATTTTAATACATAAATGTCTCCCTTCATAAGGTACTTCAAATTAATCTATAAATTAAGTTACATATCTTACTTTATTAATATTTATAACTGGAAGTTAAATTATCAAATTGCATGTTTACGTGCACTCTAATTGAGCAGCAAGTAGATCCAATATGTAATTAACTTAATGGATTTGGCTATTACGTGAACCCACCGTTAATTAAAGAACAAAGGAAAGATCAATTAGTTAATACTATGAGGATTTTTACTATAATTATGAGACCAACTGAAATCTTAGGCCAGGTTTTCTGTAAATGAATAACTATAAAACTGGAGAAATAATTATGCTGTATTAATTATCTATGAAAACAGTTCAGGAGAAACATAATTTTTTATCTCATTTTTCGGACTAGATTACCCACAAAATTAAATACTTTTGCTTTAAACTTGGGTCCACAACGTCTGCCTCAAAAGTCAATACTTATAAACACTTGACAATTATATATCTAGAACAGATTGGTGAGGAAGACTGATGAAAATTGTGTGGCAACTTTGTTAATCAGCAAGGCCTTTAGATGGACTTTATTCCACAATTAAGCCAGATCCAGGTTGTTCTGCATTTAATGGAAAGAACTGGTTTAAGAAGCAGGACATCCAGGCTGTAATAACAGCTCCATTGCTAATTAGCCTAAGATCTTTGTCAAGGTAAAAGCTGTCTGAATCTTAATTACCTCATGTATAAATCACAAATAATTATACCTGCCTTACCAACTAAATAGTGACTCTGCATGCCAAAGCCATCATATATGAAAGGATGTGAGATTCTAAAACAATACAACAGTAAGAGTGTGAAGCTGTTACAATCAGAAAAGTGCACTAGAAGCTCAGTGTATGACAACTATTAAGAGGAGTAATTGTAGCTATGTTCTATGTTCTCATTTCTATACCTTCCACCTTCCTTGTTTTGGATCTAGTCTGGTTTCTGTCACTGATTCTGCATAGTTTTAAACTTAGGTTGGAAAAAATGTAGACTAAGTATATGTCCTCTTCTAACCTTTCCAGACCAAAGATTCAATCTTTTAGATCTCTTGTGCTTTCTGAGGAAAATAACTACTGGGGCTCATTTGATAATTTTTTCTTTATATCAACCAAGTTTAGCATGAAAAGAAAATAATATAAATAATCAAAGTAATAATAGTTAACTATTGAGTACTTTCTCTGTGCCAGATACTAAGTGTTTTAACATATTAACAAATGAAGTTTTCTCTATAACCCAAGTACTACTGAAAATTATTTACTCTCCTCACTCTGCCTCTATTGGTGAAATTTATTCCACTGTTTTTTGACTTCAGTTTGAGGTTGGTGCTGTGACTGGCTTTGACAAATAGAATGTTAGCAGGTGTGATGTGAACAAAAGCTTGAAAAGTTCTTGCATGATTGTCGTGCTTCTGTTACATAGAAGGAACTTGTCTGCAATCCCAGGAGGAGGGTAATAAATATGTGGAACAGAGATATTCCAAATGAACTGTCATTAGCTGGGTCTCATCTGATCAGCCATATTCCCAGCTGACCACAGAAATGTGAACTAAATACAGTTGACCCTTGAACAATGCAGGTTTGAGCTGCACCTGTACACTTATATAAGGATTTTTTTTTCAATTAATATGTACTATAGCACTACACAATCCACAGTTGGTTGAATCTGCGAATACAGAACTGTGGGTATGGAGGGAGATTTTTGACTACGTGAGTTGTGGGGAGGTGTCAGCACCCCTAACTCCCATATTGTTCAAGGGTCAACAGTAAATGTTTATTATACTGTACACCATTGAGATTTTGTGTTTTTTTGTTACATATCATTGTTTTATCAGTGTTGACTGATACAGTAAGGTACTATTATTATCCCCATTTAATAGTGGAGGAAATTGGAACACAGATTAAATGATTTGCAAGGAATCACTCTGCTAAAGAAGAGTAAAGGTGGAATTTGAACGTAAATAATTCAGATCCAGTAATATTTGGATTCCATTCTTCTTACAACAAACTCAAAAACTACAACAGATATGTTTATAGAGTTTATTTATTTCTCTTTTTAAACACTTGTACTGATAAGAAAAATTCCCCTAAGCATATTGATAACAAAGACTGATGCCTTTGTTAGCAGACAGGATTAGCAGAAATGTGAAAATAATGGACATGTTTTAATATGTAATTAGTATATAGTATATTTTTAATATAATTACTAAATATTATATTACTAGTATTTTAATATTAAATGTTCTCTATTTTTGCCTTTACTATTTTCTACTACTATTCTATTGAATCAGTGCCTTCTCTCATCCTATTTAGATTAACAAGTTCTTGAAATTTTTTTCTGGATTCCTTAGTAGATGATTTCTTAGAAGTATTTGTTCTTTTGAGTCTGTGGGATGAAATTTCCTATAACTACTGCTCTATTTTCTTTCCATAGCCTCATTATTTCTTTTTCTGTATTCTTTAATTGTCTTTGAGTGAGGAAAGAAATATACAGACTCAGAACCTATAGACTGCCCTTGGACACCCTCTAATGTCTACTTGGGTGAAGGTTAAGTCTGTCTCTCAGATCTAAGGCAGAAGAAATGTTTATTATCCACAGTTTCCAGCCTAATTCCCATATTTTAGCAGCTATTCATTTTAAGTGAATCTTTTGTTCTGAGCTGAAATTATTTTCTTTCCATAGCCTTATTCTCTCAATTTCTGATCTAATAGGTATAACACACACACACACTCACACACACACACACATGTACACACAAACACACACATATTTTCTGCTCCTATTATCTCCATAATTTGTTGGAATTCTATTCCAAAAGAGATTCTAAATACTATTTCTAATTCTGCTCTGGAGCAGTGAGTGTATTTTTGTTTCTGAAAGCATTTAGAAATTTTATCAGTGAAATTTTGTCATCTCTTCAAAATCATCACCTTTTTAGCAGAGTCATGGTTATCCATATTTCTGATTAAAGCACAGCTTTTGTAGCTAAATCAGAAGGCAGAAAATGGGTAAGAAACAAAGTGACCTCCAACCTTTTATTTTTCCTGAAAATTTCTGTTTTTAAGTGCAGTGTGTTGCCCTGAGGTAAAACCAGAATATGGTTTTAACAGCATAGTTCCATATAAAAAAATAAATAAAATAAAATTCAAAGAAAAAAATAGCACATTTCCACATGCCTCATGGGTAGAGTTATTGTCTTCCAGATACTGGAGTAGAATTTTCCCAAGTTTAAATTTTTATTTGTTTCTAGGTAGCAAAACACATATTAGTGGAAAGATAGCAGAGTCTATTTCAGGGGTAGATAGACAGACATCCTGTTAACTGGAGGTCTGAAGTTTTCTTTGAGTTATGCTGCCATTTTAGTATTCTACTAATCTTGTTTTCACTGTGACTACCTGTCCTGTCTTCCATGATCAATAAATATTTTAAGTATTAATTCAGTAATCTCACAATAGTGTTTGGAGAGCAAAAATACCACTGTTAATTTACCTCTTTTTAATTGATTTGGGAGTTTTAGAGCTGAAAAACCTTAGGAATTAGTAGGTCATCTTCTTCACTTTATAGATGAGGGCTAATAGTTTGCCTTAAGACAAACAAGTTACTGTTAAAGAAAGGACTAAAATTTAGGCAACACATCAATTAATCCAAATTGCTACTGAAGAGGAGCAAAATATATCACCCCAAAATATGCCCCTTTGGCATATTGATTATTTTAGGCTAATTAGTTTTAAGAAAGAGCAGACATAGGAAAAACTGAGTAGAAGTTATCCTTTTGTAAGAAACATTTACATTTACAAGGGAAATCTGCATTTGTAACCATGTCTCCCTCTCTGTACCAGGAAGAGGAAGACAACCAAATCTCTAGAAACTGTTATCAATTGAAAGGCAATGACTTAAATCTGCATAATAACCATATCCTTCTTTACTGTGCTTTTCTTAGTAACTTCCCATAACTGACTCCCCATCCCTAACATCTTCTTTTCCCCCACCTAGGTGGAAAATGGTAACTTTAGGTTGAGCACAAGATTCCTGAAACACCGCCCTTTTACCTCCCACCAACCAATCAGAAGAAAGTCACGCACCCTGCAGCCCTCACTCCAAATTTTGCCTATAAAAACTTCTCCCCCCAAACCATTAGGGAGTTAAGGATTTTTCTGAGCATGAGCCACCCATTCTCCTTGCTTGGCCCTGCAATAAACTTACCTCTGCTCCAAACTCAAACGTTTCAGTTTGTTTGGCCTCACTCTGTGTCAGGCACACGAACTCACATTTGGTAACAAGACCAGCCAAAGAACCTAAAAATGTAGGAGGAAAATTTTTCCACCCCTACAATTTTGGCAGCCACAAAGGGACTATAAACCAGTTGGACACTTTTCACTCCAGGATTGCTGCAGCTGAGAGATCCTGAGACCTCTGACAAAAGCTGGCAGAAGGTAAGAATCTTACCATGTCAGTCTCCTGGATCTCTGCCTGCAGGGTCTTTTGGAAGTGAAAATGGTGACAGTCCTTTTCTTTTTCTAAATTTAGAGTAGCAGTAGAAAATATTTACATGAATTTGTTCATGTAAACAAATTGTGTATAGAAACTTTGGTAAAAATTTTCTATGAGTACTCTTGTTTTCTATTGATACTTTTCTTGCCGGAGATGGTTATTATTTTCTTTTTTCTCTGCCATCTTGTTCTATGTTCTAAGAGCTTCACTTTGTGATTAGTGATAATATTCTCTCTGGCCTCTGCCAGCTGGTGGTACATGTACCAGCATGGATCTGGTGGACAGCCAAATAGGCTGTGGATCTGATAAGCCAGTTAGTCAGAAGCACATGTAACAACCTGGCTTGTGACAGAATCTCTCTTTGTCTGATTGTGAATGCTCTCAAGGGAGTTTGTCATAAGGCGCTTCAGTCCATAAGGGTCCTTTGTTATCTCAATCTTCATTACTTAGTGCTGGAAAAATCCCATCCCAGTAGTGCCTGCCTGGTGTTACAGATTAGTGGGTCTATAACTGGAGGCACCTCACATTCTTATGGGAAACTAGAGACACTATTTTCACACTACCATTCTTACTGCCTGTAGCAATAAAGGGCTTTTACTTTCTTAGACTATCCATTTATTGAAGTGGATTATAAGAGTAACTGATTTCAGGGCCATGTCTTCAGATTTGAGTGCTGCAGAGTTAAAGAGAATGTTTGGGTTGATACAAAGCCCACAGGTCACTACCCAGGTCATTGTAAATGCTGTGATTAAAGAGCCTTATTTCACATGGGCACCCTATATAAACTTACTGTTCCAAAACTGGAAAATAGTTCAAGAAGGCTTCTCAAATTTCCTTTTCAACTTCCCCTCAAGGGTCTTACAGATGCTAATAAAAACATTAGGTTAATCAACAAGATAATGGGAATAAGCCAAGAGGAGAATCAGGGACTCTTCCCAACAAGGTGGAAATTTTCTTAACAGTTATTAAGGTTACCTAACTCAAGTTCAGCTTCTCAACACTCAAAAGTCAATAATCAATAGGCAAATGTTGGTAGAAAGGAAAGTTACTTTAATCAGAAAGCCGGCAATCTAGGGAGAAGTTGGACTCATGTCCCAAGACCAACTCCAAAGACTTTGCTCAGCCATGACAATTTTTAAAGGGAAATATGGCAAACAATCTCAGTTAATCATTAACATAGGAGGTCAGATTCTTCAACATTTTTCTATTGTGTACAGGCCTTCTGACTTCTCCTAATCTTCCTTTGGATGCTATCTTGCCAATGTGGTCTGCCTGCAAATTTGCTAAAGGGGGAAGCTGGGGGTAGCTAGTCAGTCATTCTTTAACTACTTAATTCTTCATTCTTACTCTTTTTAATCCAGAAAAAGAACCAACAGGTTAAGCAAGGCATTGTGCACATCCAGTAGAGCAGAAATTAGGAATTACATTAAATGTTACCTAGTGATCTCATTTTTATAATTAAGGTTTAAGGGGAACAGAAATAAGCAAACAGAAAAGGGGCAAAAGAGCTGCTCATATTAAGAAATAAGGTGAATAATGTGAATATTGATTGGAACAAAACAAAGAGGAAACAGAAAAGAAGGAATCATGGGATTCATCTCAGCAAAGGATATTGTTATATGGTTATTAAGAAATGGGATGAATAAAATGGACATTGATAGGGTTAAAACAAAGGTCTTAATATAGCACTAGCAAAGGTTGGATGAGTCAAAATGGACCCCCTGCTGATCCTCCACCATAAGGAGCCCAAACAAGTCTGCTCTATTTACCCCAGTTTGGAGAAATGTAAAAGCTGGAAGGGCAAATGTTGCTATGAGAAGCCTGACCAGCAACCAGCTGGCAAAGGTTAGAGAGACTAATCAAGTTAAAGATTGATACAAGGGCCAGGGTTCCTTGACTTGACCCCTCACTGGGGATCCAAAGCCTTTTCCACAAGAGTGAGTAAAATGATTAGGGGATACAGGAACCCCATGAAGTGGGTTACCAAAACCCATTGTTGAAACTGTGACTCCGGCTACAATTAGATTTAGAAAATGTAAGAGTCTAAGGGTTGACAGGATTATGAAAGTCAAAATGTTTAAGCAGGTATTAAGTAAAGAAGTTGTGTCAAAACTTAACTGGGTAAGAATTTACAGAATTAATGAAAAAACAAGATTCAAGCAGCCCAAGAATTAATAACATGCACTGAATAAACTGAGGAGGATTATTATAACTTTTATGACTTTTGTTTGAAATATTGCTTTTTTTTTAATGTTTTATTTTTCCAGATTTAAGGAAACGTTTTCTCTTTGCTCTTAGGCTATCTATGACTTACAGCAATTTGGTAAGATATACTTTTATAAATAAAGATGAAACATTTATCCTTTTTTCTACCTACCTGATCTCTCCAGAATTCAGAAACTCTTAGTGAATATTCTTATTTTCATGGCAATATAGTTATTCACATACGTTCAATAAGAATCCATTCTCTTTGTAATAAGACACAATTGGATAATATAATTGGATATATTATCAAGGCTTTGACTGGAGTGTCAGATTTGAGAATGTGTGTAGACTCAGATATGACCAGACAGCTTTAAGAAACTAAGGTTGACTTTATAGAGCCAATTAAGTCCCTTAAAGATATTGGCCTGGTTCCTTGCTTACAGAGTTCCCAGCAGCCTACCCAGGTGAGTAAGGGAGGTCACTTCCTGGCAGGTAAAAGAACCTCAGGATATTCTGGGGACCTTGAGAAGAGAGAATTAATTAACCCAAATCCATAGGTATTGCAGGCAAAGTCTGATGGCAAGTCCTTGGCATGGCTCCTGGCCTTGAGAGGCTTTTAAAAGTTCAATCTGAGGCTCCTTATGAAAAGTTCTAGAAAAGCAGATTTAAAAGAGCCTATATGGTTAATGGCTATTCTTGCTGCAGTTATGTAAATTACCAGACCAACTTTATTGAATCTAGACTTATTTTTCAAACAAATTAATTTGTCTCTCTTTGGTAGAAATGAGAGTGATATTGGAGAGAGAAATTATGTACCTGTAGAAACTATAATACACACTTGTGGATATTAGATTTCAGTACTGTTCATTATCTTTGAGATTTTATTATTTACTTGTAAACTGGTCTGGATCCTAAATTCTTGTCTCCTCCAAATATCTGTTTATGACTCTCCAAACTAATGTTTTCAATTTTATCCCATTCTTTTGACTTGGAATCACTAAGACCAAAAATTGCCTTTTAATCCCCTAAAGTCCTGCAAACTGAAGCTATATGACTTGATATAAACTTCAGAGAAATTGTCACAAGAGCTCATGTTTAGACAATCTTTGTGCCTGTTGCTGTGTGGGCCACTCAGAAAGTACCAGTCTACCTGATGACATCATCAGAGACATTCAAACTGCAAACCAGGAAAATCTGTCAGATTGCCACTGCCTGCTCTCCCTCCATCTGAAGATGCTTCGAGCCTGACATCTAGAAATCTTCCCTCAACTGGTAGTTCTCAGGACTCAGACCCTGGGTTTATAAGTTGCTCTAATCATTAACCTTTGTTTTGCTTTGTTTTTTGTTTCCATAGAAGTACCACTTATTAAATACCTGGTTTATGCAATACAGGACAAACTTTGGGCGCTCACTGGCATCACCTGCTTCCTGAAATGAGACACAACTGTTTAACTGAAATGACCTATTCTTAAAATAGGTTCAATGAGATATGGAGCAATCAGTGTTGCTTCTGGATTATGAAATGTCTTTAAAGTTTCAAAGGTGGGGCTGAATAAGAGCAAAACATACCACCCCAACACCCCAAAATATGTCTCTTTGGTATATTTATTATTTTAGGCTGATTATTTTTAAGAAACAGAAGATATAAGTAAAGCTCTGAAAACTGAGTAGAAGTTATACTTTTGTAAAAACTATTTATATTTATAAGGGAAATCTCAATTTGTAAGGGTGTCTCCCTTGCTGTACCAAAAAAAAGAGGGTATCTAAACCTCTAGGAACTTATCAGTGGGGAAGGCAACAACTTAAATCTGTATAACAGTCTGTATGACATATCCTTCTTTTCTGTGCTCTTCCTGATAACCTCCCATAAGTGACTCTCAACCCCCAACATCTGTCCTTAGCTGAAGATGGCATTTAAGGTAATGGCTTTAGACATATCAGGGAGTTACTGAGTTTTCCTGGGTATCTCCCATGGATAAAGAAGGTAGGCATGTTTTTAAACTTTTGTTTTTCTTCTATTAATCTGTCTTATATCAATTTCATTATTAGATGAGCCTAGGAACCTAGAAGGGTAAAAGAAAAAATTTTCTACCCCTATACTTCTAACATCATCACATGATTTTTTGGTTGGCCAAGTAATTTATACTGGAAGCTAACTCTACTCAGACTTAAATGTAACTGTGAAAAAACAAGGAGTTTGAAATACAGGGAGGAAACTCAAGTGATGAGCATATATCACATGTTATACACTGTGAGGGCATGTTAAAATCATTTTACCTAGTAATAACAACTACCCTGTAGAATGTAATATTTCCCCAATTGAAAGGCAAGAAAAATACTCAACTGAAGCATTCACTCACTTGATCAAGGTCACACAACCAGTAAATTCAGAGCCTTCATTTTAATCCAAACTTGGAGAGTGTGTTGAACCTCACTTTCTATTTTTAGACATTGTTTACTTTGTCAAGTTATTTATAACCCCTGAGTCTTAGTTTCTGCATTTTTTAAAAGAAAAAAAGAAAAAAAAAACGGTTATTACCTCTCTGATAAAATTGGTGTAAGGGTGAAATTGGAGAATGAATGTGGAAGTGCTTTTAAAATCATACTGTGCAATACTGTTACATATTATTTATATCCTCTTAAAGTAGTCATCATCACCAAGTTTTACCATCACATTTAGCACTTAAACGCAGTCAGGCGTTACAGAGTTCTGCCTGACAAGGGAAAGGTAACAGCAGGCTAAAATGAATGCTCCCTAATCCCTATCCACTCATCCACAGTTTCTGTGAATTGATAATACTCCTCTGAATTTTCAACCTTAGTTCACTAGCATCAAAATTCTGATGAATGAGTGAAGCTGTTCAGCCTCAAGCAGCATTTATCTGTAGAGGTCTGTACCTTTTAGCTTACAAAGTTGTAAAAACAACCTGCCAACATGAAAGACGAAAAAATTTGCCTTACATTTATAGCAGGTTATCCTATACTGCAGAAGTACTGACTTTGCCCATCCATGCTGATAGAACACCTGGTGGCCACTGTTAAGTGTGAAAGTGGAGATTTTGCCAAGTCAGGATGGAGGTTAAAATGGTTTGTATTTAACCAAGGAAAAAGTTTTTAAAAGTAAAGATGTTCTTTTGGCTATTTTGTTGACTTCATGTATAGTTAGCCATCTTGGTTTCCATGTACTTATATGTGCTTTAAAAGAATTATTTTTGAAGAATAGATATGATATATGTTTGTATTTTGCAGGTAAATTTAAATATATGATTGAAAAATTCTGTTGAGTGAGGGAATTTTTATGAGGGTAACAATAAGTCTCACATATTCTCAAATATGTTTAAAATAATAAGATAAAAAGATAAATGTTAAAATAATATTAGAAATATATTTCATATTGTATAGCTTGTTGAGAAACCTTGTAGAGAGAGAAGGACAAACATACTCCTGATAAACAGATAAGAAAACTGAGGCTCAGAGATTATATGTTTTCTTAATGTCACACAGTTATAGATTATTAAAGTCAGGATTCAAATATATGTGAGGAAAGGAGGGGGAAGAATTTTATATGTACTAATATCTTTGTATATTCAGAAAAACTTCATTTTAATGAATTTATTGGGAAGTTATGAAACTGTGCAGTTCAGACTGGGACTTGAACGCATGAGCTGAGACTCAAACCCAGCCAAAACCCAGACTGGGACTTGAACCCACGGTCTTTTAGCTGAGATCACACACCTGGTCTCAGGACTTGATGAAGCTCAGGTTCTTGATGTCTCATCACAGGAAGAATTCAGTGCGAGACAAAGTGATAGGTAAGAAGTAGATTTATTTAGAGAGAAACACACTCCTCAGACAGAGTGTGGGCCATCTCAGAAGGTAAGAAAGGCACGAGGGTATGGGGTTGTCAGGTTTTATCGGGGTGGGTAATTTCATAGGCTAATGAGTGGAAGAAGTATTCCAGCTATTTTGGGGAAGGGCTGGGGATTTCCAGGAATTGGGCCACTGCCCACTTTTGACCTTTATGGTCGGCCTTGGAACTGTCATGGCACCTGTGGGTTTGTCATTTAGCTTGCTGATGCATTACAATGAGCATATAGTGGAAGTCAACTCATCCGCCATCTTGGACCTGTTTGGTTCTAATCAGTTTATTTCGTGTCCTCGGGCTATGTCATTCTTTTAAAGGTTGTGCCCTGCCCCCTTCCCTCCTGTTTCAGTTAGACATTTCATACAACCAAATTTCCAGGTAATGAATTTTTATTCTTTCATATCCCTGACATCTAAATCTTTAATTTTAGCACTTGGAAGAAAGTGTATTAGAGATGAATTTAATATTTACTTTCTCTTTTCCTTGATAGCTCATTGTTATCATGAAGGTCAGTGGGCTTAAATTCAAAAATGCCTTCAGAATTACATGGGAAGTGAAGTGTTGTTTGCCTCTACAGTGAATGGTCTGCTGTGTTTTTATATTGAGCAGAATGAATTTTTCTGCTGCTAAATTATTGTCTGCTTTCCCACTTGTCTATTTAGGACGTAACATTCCTCCCTCCTTTTATCACCAATCCCAGTCTTTCTACTTGCTGTTGTAGGGGAGGAAAAAAAAATAATTCCTCTACCCTTCAAGATTCTTGGCTGAGACGCCCCTCTAATAAAATACAGATTAACCGGAGAAAACCAGATATTTAATAACATGTATAATTCCTGTATATATGGGAGTTACATTATCCAGGAAAACTAACTTCCTGAAATGGTTCAAGCCACCACCTTATAATATTATCTCCAGCTAAAGACAAAAGATGTTGGAGGGGTGGGTGGGAGCAAGTTACAGGAGGTTATCAGGAAAAGCAAGGTAAATAAAGGTATGTTGTTGTTATGCAGATTTCAGTTATTGCCTTCTCTATTGATAAGAGTCAAGAAATTTAGTCAACCTCTTCTGTCTAATAGGGAGGAGTCACTCTTACAAATGGAGATTTCCCTTATAAATGTAAATTTCTCTTACAAAAAAGAGGGTAACTTCTACTTGGTTTTCAGAGCTTCTCCTGTGTCTGCTGTTTCTTAAAAATAATCAGCCCCAAATAATCCTTATCCCAAAGAGGCATATTTGGGGATGACAAATTCTGCTCCCTTTCACTGTTTGTTTTCAAAGTAAGGGCGATGTAGTTAGAGTTGAGAATTTGAGAATTTCCTTGAGTTAAAATGCACAAGACTTAATGCAAAAAAAAAAAATGTTAACATTGTGATTAAGAGCTTGTTTAAATTTCATTTAAATCCCATGTTTTCAGTTATATTCTGAGGGGTTATAATACATGCAGATTTACTAAAGCTTCCTAATAGTGACATGTTATCTGTTCTCAATTGAGAATGTATTTCATAATATTCATGGTATGAATAATTTTTACAACACCTCTATATTTACTTATTTTCTACATTTCCTGTTTCTTTTCTTTTCTTTTTTTTTTTTGGACTCGTACAAATTACTTTTCATTATATTTGTACAAAGCATGGGATTTCAATACAAAGATGTACTAAATAGAGACACTGGAAAACTGGAGTTCAAAGGTGACTCTCTGAACAATACAAGAGGAGTGATAAAGGGAAGGGAAGAGAAGCTATAGTGGCCACCAGGGTAGGGGTTAATTATTCTTCCTCAAGGCAAAAGAGA
Organism: Leucopleurus acutus; assembly: GCF_964270905.1. Lineage (NCBI taxonomy): Eukaryota > Metazoa > Chordata > Mammalia > Artiodactyla > Delphinidae > Leucopleurus > Leucopleurus acutus. Next base: position 28,908,730 of record NC_139150.1, read on the forward strand.
AAAGGGTTCCTGGGATTCTCTTTCCTCTGCATTTTGTGCCTTTGATATAAACAAACTTCAGTGAAAATTGGCCAGCCCCATTCATTCAGCCCAAAAGAAAAGGCTTAGGGTCTGAGGAGGGGAGAGGTGAGCTTGTCATCTGGGAAGAACTGAATTTCTGGCATCTTCTCAGACTTGTCACTAAATTAGCCCTAGAAAACCTTAGTAAAATGGACATAGATGAGAGTGGTGGCAAATTCTAATGTGTGCCCAGGTACTAAATTTTCAAGGGTAGTAGATAAAGAAGTCTTTTAGGCCTTTTAAAAGGCACAGAAAATATTTGGTATGTCTCTGACTCAGGGCAATTGGAAGAAGGCTTGCTTGCTCACCTCTTGCACTTTCCTACATCAACCTTGACCCAGAATTCAGTCTCTTCACTGGCTTTTGTGGGACTCGAGGGACATTGTTCCAGCTAATGATTAAGAACTCTCCAGACAATAGGGGCTTCTTAGACAATGGGTGAATTTCCAGGATGTCCGGCCCCCTTCCGAGAAGGAGGGAGATAAACAAAATGTAAAAAAGGTATCTGTCAAAGACCAATCAGGAAGCTGGGGACAAGTTCCCTCTCTGGTCCGAGCCTAAGCCGGGACCAATCAGCAGGAAAACACAACCAAATCTATAATTTACATACGGGGAAGTGGGAACCTATAAAACTGACATATTCGCGCCCAAAAGGGGTTCCTTCTTCGACCTCCTGCGTGAGGACCAAGGAACCCCGGTGCACCGGCCTTCAATAAACCTCTTGCGTTTTGCATCGACTTCCGACTCTTGTTGTTTCCTGGGCGAGTCGAAACTCCTAGGAGACCGCGAAGGTCTAACACTTTCACAAGATAACCTATCACACGGTAGAATTTAGTGAGTTTCTTAAACTTTACTAAAGAACCAGGTGGATGTTTGGAAGGACTCCTTCTGGCCCAGTAACTACACGTAAGACACAGTTTCCACTCTTTCTCACTCCGCTTCTCACCCTCTGCTTTCCTCCTGTAAGCTCTCAATTTTCATATTTCATAATGGAGAAGAACTTTCTCCTTCTTTAATGTTTTGGTGCTGGCTACTGCGTCTACCTAAGGAAGCCTTTTGAGACATTTCTCATAAGATGAACTATATTAGCTGTTAAAATGATGCAATTTTCCGGCTTCCTTGGTAGTGCAGTGGTTGGGAGTTCGCCTGCCGATGCGGGGGACGCAGGTTCGTGCCCCGGTCCGGGGGGATCCCGCATGCCACGAAGCGGCTGGCCTGTGGGCCGTGACCGCTGGGCCTGTGCGTCCGGGGCCTGTGCTCCGCGGCGGGAAGGGCCACAGTAGTGAGAGGCCCGCGTACCGCAAAAAAAAAAAAAAAAAAAAAAGCAATTTTCTATTTACATTTTAAGATAAAAACCTGAAACATGAAAAAGTGCTTGATGTGGCGAAATTCTCAGAAGTGTTGGAAATAGGGACTTAGCTACCTAGAAATACTTCATAAAAATAATTATTTTAGCAAAGTCATGAACAGTTTAATAGACTGTGTTGTTACATACTCATGTGCAATTCCTTTTACATTTTTTTTACTTTTTAATTATGAACATTTCCACGCATAAGGAAATAAGTAGTACCATGACCATCACCCAGCTTTAAAAGCTATCAACATTTTTCTATACACATTTTACTTATTCCTTCCTCTTTTTTCTTTTGCTGAGATATGTCGAAGCACTTCATTCTTAAATTCTTCAATCTGCCTTTCAAGAAAAAGGACAGTTTGCAAATCCATAGGGCTTTATCATATCTTAATTATTAACAAAAATGTTTAATAAAATTTAATACCCAATACATATTCCAAGTTCTCTGGTTGTTTAAAAATGTTACTTTTTCTTAAAATCAGCATCTTCTTAAAGTCCATTATATCTTCTAACATGTTTCTATTTTATATATGAAAACTTTTAATTGTTTTATTCTAGTTTTATATCCTTGAGGTAAATTTGCTGAAAGCAAGACAGAAGAAGAATGTTGTAGATTTCAGGAAAAGAACCAGTTGTGAAGGGTGAGGGTGAAAAAGAGGAGGCCTATCTCAGAAAGTACAGTAACAACAAAATACAATTTTTAAAGCAGAGAGAATTGCCTTAGGACCTGTACAAATTCCACTGTAGGCTATCTTTCAAATTTAGACCTTTTCTGAAATTCTTTTAGTTCATTTTAACTTTTGGGTTACTGTTTTCATCTCTTCTTATGGCCACATTTTCCAGATGTGTGCTGATCATCTCTTGGGATATCATTTATTTCAAGGTGAATTTTATTTTTTGAAAGTGCATATTTGTTTAATAATGCTAGGGTCTTTGACAGCTAAACTGCTATAACATTGTTTGAACTCCCCACAATCTCCTTTGTGAGTCTCCTTATTCTTTTCTGTTTACCCCACACTTGGAGTTTATAAGGACTTTTTCCAAATGTTCCCAGTTGTTCTCAGATTCCCACTCAATACATGATCTCCTTTAGGGTTGAATGTTGCAAATTTACCAGGGTTCCTCCCCTCTTCCTGTTCTCACTGTTATTAATACTGTCCAGTTGCTCACAATGCTTGGGGAGTATTGATCATGTTCATCCATATTTTGAGTTTGTGAGGATTATTTGTCACCTAATTCTGTCTAAGATGTCACATATATTTGTTTTGACTTTACTTCACTGTTTTAATATTTCTGTTTTTTGTGTGTTTTTTTTTTTTTTTTACTTTTACTTTTTGCTGCGCTGTGTGGCATATGAGATTTTATTTCCCAGACCAGGGATCAAACCCGCGCCCCCTGCAGTGGAAGCACAGAGTCTTAACCACTGAACTGCCGGGGAAGTCCCTGTCTATTTTTTAAGATGGGTTTTTAGGGAGATAGATGATAGATAGAAAGAAAGAAATAGATGATTGATAGGGTGAATGTCATGTATTTGCCACTGGAAGAAGTCTCTTTATAAAATGATAAAAATTACTAACACTTTGAGAACATTTAGTTGTCATTTCTGATATTTTGCTAGCATGCCCTTAGAGAACACAAGTTCTAGGGATAGCACACGCCAAAATACAACCCTGAAGTCCTCATTCTACATGTTTGGGTGTGGACATAGTGAAGAATCTCTGGAGGATATAATACCTATAAATATTAATGTTTGTTTTTAGGTTAAAGTTGTAGTTATTCTAACAATGTTAATATCACAATATAAATTCTAGATGTAGGAACCTGAGTTTCAGGAATGTCATCTTTAGAAAGGAATGACTAGATCACTTTTGTTACATTCCTTCATGTGAGGAAGAAGCAGGATAGACGTTAGGGGCATCTCTTGCCTGTAGTGATGATGCTGGGTCATGGTTTGATGTCAATATGGTCACTATTGGTATTCATGTAAGTCCAGTGATGATAAGATGAACAGTTTATCATTGCAGAAATTATGGGAGATAATGAATTGATATGAATATGGAAGAACAGAGGCAAGACTTAATCTAAAAAATGCCCATACTAAACTATCTATGAATTATAGCTAGCTATCAAGTACTGTCACCAATTTCTTTCCTTGGCTACTTATAGAGAAGCATAGATACCTATGTTGATAGGATTGAAATAAGGGATTAGTTATGTTTACACATTACTGAAGATTATGAATATTTTGTCTAAACATTACTCTCAGTTTGCTACTTAGCCTAGTCTGTTTTTCTACCACACTGGAATCTTTTTAACTTTTTTTTTTTGAGCTCCAAACCTAAGACTTGGAATAATGGTATAACTGACAGAATCCAGATTATAGGCTGAGCTGTTCACCACTGATTAAATACAATGTTATCATGGTTTTTCTTGGTTTAGAATGTACTCAGGTAAGGCTGAGTCATCATGAAAGTGATATTTATCTGTTAGGTTCTGCTCAGCATTCCTGTTCTTCAGCACCACAGAGTCACTGGCTGGTAGACCCAGCAGCTTGCAATACTGGTTCTCTTCATGTCTGAGAGTCCTTAGAAAGGACTCTTTCATCAACATTCAAGCCCTCACCCCCACTGATTTCCTCAAGTATCCTATTTGCTTTTTCTTTTTCATAAGGAAAAGCTAGCACTTACTTAAAAAAACAATATTAAACATTTTTCAGGTTAATAGTGTAAAAAATTAACAAACAAAAACCTAAACTAAATGAAGTTGGGAGACCAGAAGGAGCTCCCTACCCTGTGACGATAGCAGAACACAACAGGAAGTATTGTCAAGGACTCAGCCAATGGAAAACCATGAACTCTGTGTTTACTATAGCCCTCCCACCTTCCTTTCCTCTCTACAAAAGCATTCTCATTCTCTTGCCATGTAGGGAGCCACTTGTTTGTGGCTTGCCGTGGTTGCAGACCATGAGTGCAATTCTCTGCTGATCCCGAATAAACCCATCTTTGCTGGAGAAATATCTGGCAGCCTATTTGGTTCAAGTTAACAAAAGTACATTCAGTTTATGTCTATCTCTGGGTTACTTCCCTTGAATCGTTTTAGTAGTTTTAAATGTCCAAACAACTGTTGTCATAAACACGCACCAATATCCACCTGATGATTCTTGGTATTTAATTTTTGTATTATAAACGGTTTTGATCGCTAAGGATCTCAACTGGTAACTGTGTGTCGAAATACTTTAAAAGTTTTACTGAGAATAATGTGTGTGTAGCTTTAACACCCTAACCCCCACACTTGAGTAATAGGCACCTAGGCCACCTATGTGAGAATTTAATCCTAAATTCTGTAATGCCAATCATGTCATGACCATCCCAGTTACTACACGTACACAGTCTTTTGAGAAGGTGTGATTGGGGTACAGGGGAAGAGCACAGAACTGGATGCTTTTATAGGTAAATACCAAAGTAAAGGCAAATAAACACATAGCAACACACAGGTTCTGTACCATGCCATTACATGCCTGTCCTTGTGTAAATCATCTCCCATTTGCCTACCTCAATCTTTTATCAACCTTTTTATCTGGAGTCTCAGAGTCCATTCACTGTAATTCTATGCATTGCGCTGGGATGAAGATATTCTCCAGTTTTCAGCACTGGGTAGTGCAGCAAGATGTTTTGTTCAGACTAAGAATTGTATCAGAAAACAAGTATATTCTACAAACATCAGAAGGCAGCATCCAACAGGGATTCAGATGAGACAGAGAAAAATGTCTTACTTTCCAAGGGACCAGGCTATTCCATAAGGCCATCACTTGCTCCCATATCAGAATGTGGCTTTAACCTGTGGCTTCATAACATCACTACCATATCCTTCATCTAGGGCCAAGGGAAGGCTCGCAGAAGGGGGAAGAAACTACTACCCAGTCCAGACTCTATATCCCATAGGTAATGAATGCTGAAGTTCTCCAGCTATTGCTCTCTCTATGGATATTAGAATAGTAAAGGAGACTTTATATAGAATTCATAAATATATTCTTGGGAGAAAAAGGTCAAGAAAGAAAAAATATCAGCATTAAATTCCTAGGGTTGAGTAACATATAGTTCCTTTTCAAAAGGTGACACCTTTAGGTTTTTATGTTAACAAAAAGAAAAATAAGAAATTAAAAGATTATAGAAGGAAAAAAATTTTTACAGGAAGAGTTTATTCAGATGCATGGAAATTACTTTGCTGACAAACATAAAGACATGGATGGTATTAAAGATTAAATTGGAGGACTATAGTGCCAAACAGTTGATAATTCTAACAAGAGTATCAAGTGATGGGCCCAAATGCCATTCCCTTGAGCTACTGATTGTTACATTTTCTTTCTGAGAAGGAGGTCATATTCAGAAAGAATTGTGAAATTATAGTAGCTAATTGGATTTATTACCACAATTAAATGCTTAAAGTAAGTTTTTAATCAGGTATAGGAACTATAATTGTTAAATTTGATTTGTAATGCTAATGCTGATTATGGGTATGGGGTCCTGATAATCTCAGCAACTGCAGAGGGATAGTGGCATCTACATAATGGTTGTTATTTTTCCATGAGTTCATGGTGAAAGCACAGAGTCCTAACCACTGGACTGCCAGCGAATTCCTGAGATGGGTTTCATCTGTACTTGCATTCACCAAATATTTCTTGAGCATCTTAAGTGCTAGGTACTCTGGTAGGCATTGGAGACTCCAGTGATACACATCTCATGTTCTAGTGGAGAAGACTTTTTAAAAAAATATTGAATTTATGTAAATAGTTTGTTGAACCTACAAGCTGGCATACATATGTATATGTCCTATTTAACTCTCAGCCTGTTGATTTTGGCTCCATTTCCTGGCCTGTGAAAATAATTTGAAATCCTGATTTTGTCATCCACTATATTAGCTGCTGTGTCTTCTTCTTTCCTTTGCTCCCATCAACTTATTTCATCTATAAAATTCATAGCTATTTCATTTATATTATCATTGAAGTAAGTGATAAACAGTTCAGCAGCATAGTTTTGTGATTTTGTAGTCAAGCAGAATTTCTTCTCCTCAAATTATAATCAGTAAAATGTAGAGAAGTTTTACCAAACTGCTTTTATCTTTAGTCTGATCATATGCAAAGTAGTAAACATAATATTTATCTCTGGGGGCTTATGTGACAATTAAACTGATATTCTCTTATTGTATTCAAAGTTCCTGACACATTAATTAACTAACCACCAAACTATGACAAAGGGCCAGAGTCATCCTTTCTAGTTATTATTGACCTATTGTTCAAATGTCTATTGAATACAACTCTATTCCAAGTATTGTACCAAAGCCTACAGATCTCAGGAACATTAAGATGCATTTTCAAGTTTCCAATTAATTATGAGAGACAGATAAACAAAAAGTCAAATTAAAGCACTTGCATTATCAAGCAAGATATATCATCAATCAATTTCATCCATATTTTTCTACATCATTTACAAATATGCTAGCAGCAAATGCTTTGTTGTTTTCAAAACCTTGAGATCTAGTTTCATCTGAAGGTGAAGTTCAAATTTCATATGCTAAAGAGCAAGACCCTTTATAGTCAAATTTAAATCTATCTTTCAGTCTTATTTTAATTTATCCCCCTGTGCCTTTCATAAACCCTGTTCTCCAACCAAACCGACTGCTCACCATTTCACATAAATGTTAAGCTCCCTCTTGCTGCCACAATTCTGCACATGCACATTTTTCTCTCCATGTTTGCAGTTCTGTTGCTCTCTTTTCTTTGCCTGGCAAATTCATGTTTCAAGAATGCATTTAAAAATACCTACTTTCATAAAGCCTTTCTGATTTTCCTAGGCAGAGGGAGCACTTGCCTCTTCTAGGTTCCCAAAACATATATATGCCTCTTCTATAATTAAGAAAAATATTAATCTTTATACTAACATTTTCTTATGACAAAAGAGTATGACAATATGTGAAATGTTCAATTTACTTAAACATTTTTATATTGTATAAATGTGTTTTGCTTTTTATAACTTTTTCTGTCAGACATGTTTGCGCATGTAATTTTAAGATAAATGACAGAGGTTGAATTACTGAGTCAACATTGCATTATTTGTATCTATTTTCTGTCATATTGTTAATTTGACTGATATTCAAATACATTGAAGTGTCTGGAACTTTAAAGAAGCTACTCACTTGTGAATCAAAGGGTATTAATGCAATATAAATAATCACCACATTTCTTTCTATTTTAGTCTTAAGTTTGTTTTTTGATATATAAAGGATATTCAATTTAAGACGATAACCATCTGTATGATATCTTCCCAGCAGCTGTTCCATCTTGCTCATTTTGAGAGTTTGATTTCTCAAAACCAAGAAAGGTTTTATGCACGAAAGGTTTAGTGATGCACAAATAATATACTTTACCCTCTAAAGCAAATACATTGGAATTTACATCCTTAGATGATTGTCACATGTCAAAATTTGTATCTTGAATAAATGGTTAGAGATCCAAAGATGCTTCCATTACTCAAATAATTTATGACTTCGACTTCTTCTTTGGAACAGTCTTTGAAGACACACTAACTAAAGTCATTATTTTACATTTATCCTTCTTTTTTTCCTACTAAAAAATTGATCACCAAACTGATAATTTGCATTGTTGACCAAGTTATATTCTAACTGCCCAAAAGTTAAGATTACCTTCAAATTATGAATGCTAAAAGAAAGGTGTCTGAATCTGAATTACTTAACAGGGGATTTTAATAATTTTTAATCATCATTGAAACAAGTATAATCTTCTAGAAGAACTACTTAAGGATGACAGAACTCATCTTTTTTATTTATTGTATGTGTACCAACAAAATCTCCTTTATTGTCTTGGTGCTATATATTTGTTGGCATTTCACAATTTTTAAAGAATTTCCACATACCTATTTTTCATTTGATTCTTTCATCAGCATTGTAATGTAGACAGGTAGTTTTTAAACATCCTTATTTTACTAATGATTCCATGACATTTAAAGGTATTGTGTCCATTCGGATACCAAAAGGACAGTAAATGGTCAAACTGTAACTTTACTCAGGACTCTTGATTTCTATCTTTAGTCTATTTTTACTTCTTGTACTGTCTCCAAGCTATTAGGATTCTTTATCATCTGAAAATGCCTCCAGAACTGTGAATTAATTAACCTGATATAGTAGGAGACTTTGTAAATTTCTGTACTTTATAATAAGTGTTCCCATGCCTATAGAGAAATATAATAGGCTTCATTTTCTAGTACTTTTATATATTTTTCCACTAGGCAGTATATTATCTATGATAATGAACTCATGTTTTATTGCATATACCAACAACTGAGTAAACTTACTGTACTCTGGGGTTTTAAGCACCTTGAATACTCTTCTGACTGACTAATTATTGAGCTAACTGCTGTAGTCCAAAAAAGACATAATATCTTTCCAAGTCTGATAATAAATTTTTTACCTGCAGATAAATATAAAAGATTAAATAGCAAATCTCTTATTGTTTCATGATTCTTAAAACACTTTAGCCACTTAGAAGTCATTGTATCTACAAAATGAATTAGGACAATTGATTTATTAAGTTCCTTTCCATTTTTATGTATGTAACATATTGAATATCTCCAGATAAGGTACTCCAGGGAACTGCTAGTTAGGATGCTCAGGAAAGTTTGAAGTCTCTAAGGCTGCTTTAGAAAGTTCCATGTTATGCCAGATGGTTTTCCAGAATTCTAAGATTATTATAAGATTCCCAGGAGCCTGTGAGGCAGATCAGAAGTCTAAGTAAAATCTGGATCCCTTCTGCTACTCTGTGTGTACTTTTGACTTTCAGAAACTTGATTTCGGTTCAAGTTAGCAAACACATACTTCTTATCTACTATACACCAGACACTTGGTAAGGCTGGCAGCATAACAGTGAATAACCCAAGGCCCCTGCCTTCAAGCATTTTATCATCTAATAAGAGAAATAGGCAGGTAAACAAACTAAGTCTGGTAAGTACGAGAGAAATATGTGCAAGACATAGATGGTAAGAAGAGAATGGCAAAACTATGGAAGAAACAGCTTCCACACTGAGCCCCACTTACCTCCCTTCATCACCTGGAGCAGTCTGGGGCTGAAAATCATACTTATTCCACAGAGTGCTTCACTGAATTACAAAGCACCAACTATACATACCAGTATGCTGAGGTTTCCTTGGGACATAACATATCATTCTGATGTTTCAGACCCTGGAAAAAATTGGAGTACCCCATCTAAAAATGCTGTTAAACTCTTGACTTTAGAACTGGATACCTGGATATGTTTCCCTTTTGTTAACAAAATAATTTAAAGACAAACCATTAGAGTCTATCTTTGTATAATTTTATCAAATGTTTCCTTCGATAATTGAATAAGGTATGAAATAAGGTATAAGTCATTGACACAAAAATATATTAATCAGGGGCTAGTTGGGAATACAGATACCATGCTAAGTGTTTTGAATTGAGAGAAGGGTTTAAAACAGGGAAGGAGAGGTTTTTGCAATATTTTTAGGTCTGTAGAAGCAGAGTTCAGGAAAGCTACCACTGAAAATATCAGCTTCTCGTAGCACAGAAATGGAGGATTCTCATGAAAATCCCTGGAAACCTAGGGAAGCTGCAGTCAGCTTGCAGGTGCCACCTGAGGATAATGCTTTGTCCCTCCTCCTTTATCCTTCCAAGTCTTCCTCAAATGCTTTTCATTGATAGAATCTCACGGGAAACCATACTGGAAACAGGATTCCAAGAGAATAAGATCAGGTTTTCTCTTTTGTCTTGCAGTAGATGTTGCACAGGGCTTATGTTGAATGGATGACAGACCCTGTCACGTGCCTGCCCAAATTACCCTAAACATACCGATAAACTGGATTACTAATTTTCTTTGTATTATTTATCATTGTTTCCAAATTCAAGCAGAATATATATGGAAAGAAAGGCAAGAGTTACCATATAAATGGCAAGCTTGAGAGCTGCCATTTTAGTTTTGGGTGGAAAATGACAGTACATAAAATGGTTCAAAGCACAAGCTAAAATGAGACTAGACTTAGGTTTCAGTTCCACCTTTACCATTTATTAACTTCAAAATTTTGAGCAAGATATTTAAACTTTTAAAATCTCAGTTTCCACATCCAAAAAAATGGGGATAATATCCTTCAAATTGCTTGGCACATTAAAATAATGTATAAAGACTACTTAGCAGGGAGCCTTGCACTCAGTAAATGACAGAAGTTATCGTTGTTATCATCATCATTACCTTATTTGTTGAGTAAAGCATGAATTACTTGATACTCAACCTGGCATTTAGTCTGAAGATATGCTAAATTCAAAAGAAAATTGCAATCCTTAGGGGAGATTAATGAATAAGCTGAGGTTTATATTTTTCTGGAGAGTGGGAGTGTGGGGACACTAAGTAGAATATTAGCTAATCAAGGAGGGATGTGTGGCTGTGTGTGTGTGTGTGTGTGTGTGTGTGAATATTTGAAAGGCTGTCATAAATAGCAAGAAAAACATGTTCAAGCTCACATGTGTGAGAATAAGATATTTTGGGGAAACTGAAAATAGTTCAGTTTAGTTGAAGTTTAAAGTTTGATAATGGGAAGTTATCTCATGGTTCTCCAGAGAAACAGAACCAGTAAGATTAAAAAAAAAAAAATATATATATATATATATATATATATGTGTGTGTGTGTGTGTGTGTGTAAATATATATATATACGTATATATACGTATATATATATATATATATATATATATATATATATGATTTATTATAAGAAACTGCCTCACACAGTTATGGGGGCTGAGAAATCCCACAATCTGCCATCTGCAAGCTGGAGACCCAAGAGAGTTACTGGTGTAAATTCCAGTTCAAGCCTGAAGGCTTGAGAATCAGGAGAGCTGATGGTGAAAATTCCAGTACAAGTGCAGAAGACCTCAGCTACGAAAAAGAGGCAGAAAGAATGAATTCTCCCTTACTCTTCCTTTTGTTCTATCCTGGCCTCCAGTGGATCATGAAGCAAATCCACACTGGGGAGGGCAATCTGCTTTACTCAGTCCACTGATTCAAATGTTAATCTCATCCACAAACACCCTCACAGACATACCCAGAATAATGTTTATCCAAACAATAGACACCCCGTGGCCCATCACAGGCAGGGATCGGGAAAGAAAGGGTGAAACAATACATATAATTCATCCATTGTGAATCAGGCTGAAGAGTCTGGATTTTATCTTAAAGGCAAATAGGAGCCAATGAAGAATTTCTTGGCAGGTTAATGACGTATCAGACATGGTTGAAGCAATATCAGTCTGCTTACCATGTGAAGAATGAATTATAGGGGGAGAGACTTGAATTAGAGAAAAGAGAATAGGGATAATTAGGCAGTGGTTGTGGGCATGGAGAAGAGAGAACTAGGCTTGGCCTGACGTGTGCACTAATGTCAAGGTAGAGTTGTCTAGTAGATACATGGATACTACAGCTCAGAAGACATATCTAGACTGGAGATTTATAATTGGAAATCATCTGGTTGTAGGATGGTCATGGGAGCGAATAAGTACTTTTTGGAAAATATGGAGAATAAGAAAAGAAATGAGCCATAGATGGAACATAAAGAAGAGGGGAAAGAGGTAAAGACAGGAGTTAGAAGAAGGCGAATGGCAGAATGTAAGCCTGGTTTTAAAGAATAAAAGCTTAGGGCACACTGCAGTGGGGGTGGGGGGGTGGGGAGGCTTAGGGCTCAGTACCATAAGGGGTCCCAGTTACCAACACAGAGAGGAACAAAAACCATAACTCAGAGATTCTGAATGATTGGTCTTATACAAGTCTCAAAACTTTGTCACTTCCTTATTTTTGTTGTTTGATTTTCCCAATCCATTTTACCACTGTGATCATCAACGAAGCCATAGAATGAACATGCCTCTGTAGTTATTTTGAGATCAGTAAGTAAGAAGATGTGACGAGAGACAGCATTTCCCCTGCAGGCAGTCTTAGTGAGAATAGGAGCCCAGAGGATAGAGTAGGAAAGGTTAACTGGAATGGAAAGAGACGACCCAGCTGAGTTCGTGCTCTATAGGAGAAAGAACATTAACATTGAGCCCAGCTAGCACTTTCCTAAGAGACTGGTTTTAAGGATATGAGAAAGATTTAAGAAATCCTATAGATTTCCTTATAGTTATTATGGTAAGAAAGGGGGTAGGTGAGTGGAAACAAACTTTAGCTATGGAAACAGAGGAGGCATTTGGCAGGAACATCCCTGGTGTCACGGTTTTTAGAAACCTGATGCTAATGAAGTAGGCACAGTAGGGTGAGGAACCTCTAACCCTTTATGTTCTGATTTATCTATCCCTACTGGGAGAACAGAGGCTTCTGGGAATTGAGTTGAAGAAGTAAAGATTCAGGTAACTGCTTGGCAGACATTTATTACTGAAACCACTTTCCTTCCTATTTTATGTATATCTCTCATCAAACAGGAAACCATATCACTACTGACTGTGGAAACCAGCTTTCAGTTTCACTTGATAACCTTTGCCCAGAATCAACTCACATTGACTTCAGTTTAGAGATTAGAGGCTGTTGCAATATCTATGATTTCCCTTCAAAACCACACTTAAAGTATTAGACTGCCTATTTTCATGTGGTGTTCTTAGTCTAGAATAAGCCTTGTTTTCACTTCACAGTGCCAAAGATATTTTACTGATACTCCAACATGATTGTTTCCTCTGTCTTTTGCAGTTACTTCACTGAAATTGTTTGCTAATTTGTGTAGTGTTATTGTTCACCAAGTGAATTCTTAGGATGAGTGAAATTATTTGGTTTAATGTCTGTTTGAATGCTTGATAAAACACTGTGGTTTGACGAACATGCTTCTCCTCTATGATTTTGGCTAGCAAGTAAAACATTTCTCTCTTCTTATGGGAAAGCAACTTCTTCCCAACACTTCAATTTTGTTTAGTTTTGTTTTACAAATGCCAGCCTCTCATGTTAACTCCATGCATTTGGACAGAGCATTGGACTCTTTCTACTTCTCCAAGACCTCATAGCTGGATTGTACGATTATTCGCTAGCCTTATAGAGAGCAGTCTTATTCAGTGGGAATGGCACTTGCTTGAGTCTCAAAGATTCAGTAGCAACCGGGATTCCTATTTCTATAATGTGGTCCCTGCTCTTCAATTCCAGAATTAGAAATGTTGCCCCGTCTCTGCACTATGCTTGGACTTCTCTCCAACAGCTCTCTCTCCCTGGGTCCCACACTGACTGTCCCTCTTCCTCATCATCGTCCTAACCCCCCACCCCCCAGTTTGCTTTTATGCTAAAGTTCCATGATGACTTATTTTCACAGAAGATCTTCTTGGCACTTTCCAAAAGCATAACTGTAGAGAAGCAGGCTGATTTTTATGAGTCTGGATGAATGAATTTAGGAGTGGGGGTTTCCACTAAATCAATATTTATTATCTATATTCATAGGAGTATATACCAAAATATATAATGTATAGTATTTCCAGATAAGCAATAAGGATTAGAAGGCTTATATACATCCCAGCAGCAATAATAAGTACTATCAAATATTGAGAACATGAAAGAGTCCACTCTAGATTGAGTTCTAATTTTAAAAAGTGGAGAGAGGGAAATTCTAGGCACAAAAATAGTATCCCTTTCTGCTGATTGAAGGCCTGCGTGGAAGAGAAATCGTACTTGTTCTGGGAGAAAACAGAGAACCCAGTTACAACCTTGAGAGAGCACAGTTACAACCAATGGGTGGAAGTCAGTAAGAAGAAAGATTATAAACCCATATGCCTAAGAACTTCCTGATAATTTGAAGGGTATAAAAATTTGAACTTGTGAAATAATGGTCTTCTTCATCACTAGAAAGTTTAAGTAGAGGCTGCCAGTTAGGAATGTTGTAGACAATACTTCTTTATTAGGTAGTTGTTGGGTTGGACAAACAAAAAAATACGCTTTGGGTTCCAATTTCTATGGTTTAAAGAGAGTCAGTGAAGTATAATGGAAAAGAGTACCAGATTTTGAGTCAGAAAAGCTGTCATCAATTCCTAGCTCTGTTATTAATTAGGAATGTGACTTCGAGCAAGTAATGTAAGCTTGCTCAGTCTCATTTCTTTCATCTGTAAATGGTGCTGATAATAATGTCAACCCACGGGGAAATGAGGGTAAAATCAGAGAGTAAGTGAAGCACCTAGGACATAGTATGTACTGAATGGATCTTCCCATTAATCCATAGGTGTTGATTCTGGGACAGTTTTTACCCAAGCAGCAATATAAACTAGGAGAAGAGATAGAAATATGGGAGACATGGATTTGCAGGATACAACTGACAGTAAGCAGCGCTCTGCACTACCACGTGGTTTTTCTTTTTCTAATCCTGTCTGTGCCAGGATAAAATTGTCAAAATCATAACAAGCAGATTCCTGGTATCTTAGTTCATATGTCAGTTACTAAATTAACCAATAGACGATAGAAATGCATCAGGCATGCAGTTCACATAGATTTGTTGAGTGCCTACTAGGAGCCAGACACTGAATCCCATCCCTAATAAATTTAGAAAAAAAATAACTATAGCCCTGAGGTAGCATGAAAAATAATGAATTAAGATTTTAAAGTCTACCTCAAATTTTGGCTGCTTTTCTCTAGATTTAAAATTAATCTTACTCTTGCTTTCAACATCTTCCTGGTGAAGATTATTGCGGCAAGGGAGCATCATGCCTAATTACTTTAAAATCGTCTCTTTGTAGGAAGTACATTAATATGTATTATACCACTGCTGTCCTTAAAGTGAAAATAAAAGTTTTACCTGGGCTTCCCTGGTGGCGCAGTGGTTGAGCGTCCGCCTGCCAATGCAGGGCACACGGGTTCGTGCCCCAGTTCTGGAGGTTCCCACATGCCACGGAGCGGCTGGGCCCGTTTACCATGGCCGCTGAGCCTGCGCGTCCAAAGCCTGTGCTCTGCAATGGGAGAGGCCACAGCAGTGAGAGGCCTGCGTACCACAAAAAAAAAAAAAAAGTTTTATTTTCTTCTTTTTATCTGACTGAATTTTTACATATCTTTTTTCCCCTTAAATTTACATGAGTGCTTGAGGGAGAATTTTAGCATAACAAGTTCACATGTCCTCAGCAAATTTGTTAGGAAATATTCTATAAAAGAAAATTTTCAGTTTTTTTTTTTTTCTTTTAAACACGGGGAAGACACATAACACAATTATTTTTAAATCCTTTTAAATTGAAGACTGTATCAGTTGGGGCCCAGTCAGGAAACAGACGCCACAGATTAATTTGAATAGGAAATTTCATTTAAAGAATTATTAGCCAAATAATAGGGGATTAAGTACTATGTGTTAAAGATAATTCTTAAAAAATACAGGAAAAGCAGATACAGGGAGCAGACAGTACGCTTAGGGCTGATGCAGAATACTCAAGGGAAGAAAAAATTTAGAAGAGGCCACCACCACCCTCAAGGCTGAGGTCTAGATCTCACTGGAGGAGTGACACTGGCTGTGGCCTTGTGGATGGTTGAGAGGTAAGTGGAGGTGCCACAGGCTGAGACTGGAAAACAGGAAATTGCCCACTGGAGTGTCCACAGAACATTCCAGGAGGCTGCCTTCTGGGGTGCTGCTGAAACATGCAGGCAAGGAGCCCACTAGGGCACCTTAAAGACTGTCTGGGAAACCAGTTGTGGCGCCAGTGGAACTTGCAGGGAATCCCACTGTGAAGTTTGTACTGAATTTCCTGGGAAAATGCTGGTGGAATTTTCTGAAAAGGATGCCTGCTGGAATTGCATTGAACTCCCTAGAAATCCAGCTCGGGTGCTGACAGACTCTGGGGTATCAGTGAAACTCCCTGGGAGGTAAACACCACTGGGTGCCCTGCATGCTGACCTGCACTGCAGCAGCAAGAAAAGAGGAACACAGTGGGGTCAGAAAGAGAAGCCCCTTCCTCTGTAGTGTCCCTCCAGCTCTGCTGACAAAGTTTAACATCATGCCAGCTGGCAAGAGAAATATTTACAGGGTCTGACTCTGGTATCACAAAGCAGGGCAGTAAAGGATGGATTTGTTGTTGAGAGGCAAAACATTGAAAACTGGCACAAAGGCCATTAAAAACTTTTATCCTCTGGAAATCTGGGTTGGTTGCAGTGAATTTTGAAAATTAACAGAAGTCTGAAGGCTGAGAAGTGGAATAAACTTAGAGCTAAAGTAAGAATATAGAGTACAGGTAATACTGTGTACACTAAAGGATTAACCTTCCAAAAGAGAAGTTTTGCCTTTGCTCCCAGCTCCTGGGAGGGAACCTCTAGGCCTTTGCAATGTTCTACCTGATAAGTGTCTTTGCTTATGTGGCGACCCTGGACCACACTGGACAGTCTATGCTAATGATGTGATCTGTCGTGGAGGCCTTAGGTCAAGCAGTATCAGCTTGACCTCTGGAGGTGCTGGAGGCTAAAGGTCAGCCAAGCAAGTAGTTAGCCATGTCTATGGATTCCCCACAGGAAAAATTCTAGACACCAAGAATTGGGTGAGCCTCTGTGGTTGGCAATATGCTGTTCTTGTTGTCACACATCACTGATGGAAGAAATAAGCTCTGTCTACAGAACTCCACTGCAACATGAGAAGTGGAACCCTGCACCTGATTTTCCCTGGCACCTATTCTATGTACCTTTTCCCATTGCCGATTTTGACCTGTATCCTTTTTTGTAATAAATCATAACCATGAGTATAACAGCTCAAGTTCGGCAGGAGGCGGGGCTCACTGACCTTCTAAACTCTCATATTTATTAGCTATCTATTGCTACATAACAAACCACCACAAAACTTAGCAGTTTGAAACAACATATATTTATTATCTCACAGTTTCTGCAGGTCAGGAATCTGAGCAAGGCTTAACTGAGTCCCCTGCTTCAGAGTCTCTCACAAGACTGTAAAAAAGTACAAGTTGAGATCATGGTCTCAAGTGAAGGCTCAAGTGTTTCCAAGCTCATTCACATGATTCTTGACAGGATTAACTGTCTCAAGGGTTGTTGGACTGAAGGACTTATTTCCTTACTGGCTATTGGCTGGAATCCACCTTTAGTTCCTTTCCCCATGGCCTCCCCTAGGGCAGCTCAAAACATGGCATCTTGCTTTATCAGAGAAAGCACAGGAGAAGAGCCAGAAAGAGACTACCAGCAAGATAAAAGTCACAGTGTTTTATGGTCTGATTTTGGAATTGACATCCCATCCTTTTGCCATTCTTTATTTGTTAGAAGCAAGTGACTAGGTCCGGCTCATACACAAGGGGCAGGATTCCATGAGAGTATGAGACAAAGGTCATTGGGAGCCATTTCAAAAGCTGCCTACCACAAACAAACTATCTTATGAGGACTGAATAAAATAATGGCTGTGAAAATATTTAACTTAGAATGTGTTTTTGCAATGATTAGTGTTATTAGTCCACAAGGTATAGTTTTTGCTCTGATCTTTAATTTGAATTCCTGTTCTAGTAAATTAACTTGTTCTCCCAACTTATTTTATAATTGGAAGTTGATTCGGCTGAGGCCAGTATCACTCTGGGGATTAGAGCCCTGCTGAATCCCTGAATACCAAGCACTAAGGTTGATGTAATTATTTCTAGTGTCAGGCATTGCAGATTCTGCCTGCCTGGCCATAGAGTACTATTTAGCTGGATTCCCCATTGCTGTCTTATTTATTAGTTTTGTCTCTGGCTCTGTTTCAGAGCCAGCCATTTGCTGAGCTGCTGGAGACCACACCTTGGGCGCTATACCAAATTCCTCTGGTCAGCCTTCTGTGAGAGTGCAATGCTTGATGAAGGATTTACTCCTCCTCCCTAATTAAATGTGTGTTCTGGGGCCTAGGGAGGCTTATATCATGCTACATCCCAACCCATGCTTGACCAGGGCTCTAGAATTAGACTATGACAACTTTGTGGAAAAGTGTATGACCCCAACATTTTCAATGTTTTAGGACAGAGAAGTATAGGATGATTCAGTGAAATTACTGCATACACACACACACACACGCACACACAGAGAGTGGAAATGAGTGAGCATGGGCATCTACAAAAAAAAAAAAAAAAACAGTGGTTCTGAAGCAAATGTTTATGTCTTAATTGAGAAATTTGATCAGGGAAACTAAGAATGCCTAAGAAGTTGGAAAGACTATTTAGCAAAGGAAACTATTCATAATGATTAACAGTTTTTTCTGTAAATTCAGCTTCTTATGCTTTTGGAACTTTATCATTCTTAAGGTCAGTTTTGGAACTTTATCATTCTTAAGGTCAGTTTCATTAACTCTGCTCTCTTTTGGCAATGCTAGTCTCCACAACAGGACAGGAATTTGTAATGTACAATAGTTTATGAGGAGTCAGTTACATAAGTGGACCTTTACATGCATGTGGAACTCCTTGTTCCCACCAGCAGTTGTTAGAGCATAATCCTCTGTGAGTTTAAGTTCTACTCAAATTGTAGAGCTTTCTTTGGTTTGTTGAATGACTGTAATAATTTTAACAATGCCCTCCAGTCCTAGCTCAAATTGCATACAATTATTTCATATAAACTTAGAGCAAGTTTCTAATTCTTTAAGTTATAAATGACAAGGGTTCAAACTCTGGCAAGTCTTTTAAAATGTTTACAAGGAGATTTTCCAATTCTGCTACTCACTGCCTGGTTTTGACTTTCTGGACTTAATATTACAAAGGTTACAGGAATGATGCTTCCAGTATTGAGGGGTACATATGACTGATTAATGAAAAACTGAATCCTACTAGAATCCTTTCCACCTATCAAAAATCCAAATCAAATTACTTCCATAGACAAGGTTATAGTTACCAAACTACCAATAAAACTAGGAAGAAAGATTCATTCCTTTCTTGAAAAGAGCACCATCCAACATTTTCTTAACATGCCTAACATTGCACCTCCCCAAACTGTTGTAGGCAGCCTTCTAAGATGACCTTAAAATTCCCACTTGTTCCCCCACATCCACCCCCAACCTGCTCCAGGGTACACACCCTGTATAATTTTCTCCCCTTGAGTGAGCATGGAGCACACAAATATGACTGATGTTATTTCCGTGATTAGGTTACGTTTTATAGCAAAGGGAAAGGAATTTTAACAGATGTGATTAAGCTCACTAATCAGTTGACTTGAAGTTAATCAAAAGGGAGATTATCATGGGTGGGCCTAGCATAACAGGTGAGCCCTTTAAAAAAGGGTGTAGAGAGATAAGAGACTTGAGATAGCAGATTCTCTTTCTCTCTCTCAGTTGCTGGCTTTGAAGAAGCAAGCTGCCATGAGATCTATAGCTGCAAGGAAATGAATTCTGCCAACAACCACATGAACTTGGAAGAGGACCTCAAGCCTCAAACATTGGATGTGACCACAGCCCCAGCTGACATCTTCAGTTCAGGTTTGTGAGACCCTCAGCAAAAGATCCAACTAAGCCACGCTCAGACACTTGACCCATAAGAACTGTGAGGTAATAAATATATGTTTTAAGCTCCTAAATTTGTGGTAATTTGTTATGCAACAATAGATAACTATTACTGAAAGTGAGATACTGCTATTAAAAAAATACCTAAAGTGTGGGTGTGGCTTTGGTACTAGGCAGTGGGTGAAAGCTACAGTAGTTCTAAAGAGCATGATAGAGAATATGTAAATAGACTTGAACCGGCTGTTAGTGGAATTACAGACCATAGGAGTACTGCTGAGGGTTTAGAGAGAAGCAAGAAACATGTTATTGGAAGATGGAAGAAAGAGGATCCTTGTTATGCAGTAGCAGAAAACTTAGCCAAATTTTCTCCTGCAGTTATGTGGAAAACATAACTTGTAAACAATGAAACTGGTTATGTAGGTAGGATGATTTCCCAACAAAGTGTTGACACTGCTGCCTGGTATCTTCTTGAGGCTTACTGTAGAATATGAGAGGAAGGATAAGTTGAGGGGACAATTCTTAAACAAAAGGAGCTAGGGCCAGATTATTTTGAAAATTCTCAGCCTCTGTGGATGGATAAAAAGATGGTAAAAGTCAGAAATGTCAGCTGAACCTGTGGCATACAGAAAAGGTTGAGTGGGTATGACTGTACAAATCTGAAAGATCAAAAGGTCATAATATTCAGTCACACTAAGGGCCCTTTCACTGAGATTAAGTGTGTGTCTCACAGATCCCCTCAGTCAAACCAGAGGCCTCTAGGAAATTTAAGAGTATTTGACCCTCAGCCATCTCAGCAGGAGCAAATGAGAGAGAAGGGACTATCTCAAAAAGATTTGTGGGTGTGGCTTTTATTTAATGGAGTGAAACCCAGTGAAAATCCATGCAAGATCCTCAGAGTTCTTGAGAAAATTGTTTCAGCAGAAACACTGCCAGCTTGAACTAAAAGGACTAATTGGACTAAAATTCTATTTTATACAATAAAAGGAGGCTGTCAAAATCCCAAGATTCTGCTGGAAGGAAGCAGGATAATACAACCACTCAGCTGAAAACATGTTCTTTCATATAAAAGGAATAACAACTCAGTGGGCAGAACACAGAGTCCCAAGGGTGAATCTAAAAACCATGGGGGATCATTCCAAGGCTTTGAAACCTAATCAAGGAACTCTGGCTGGACTTCAGAACTGCTGTGGACCAGTGACTCTTTTCTACCTTCCATTTCCCTCCTTTTAAAAAAAAACTGGAATGTTTATAGCTATTACACTATGCCTGTCTCACCACTGTACATTCACCACTAGGGGTTGATAACTTGTCTCTCTAGTTTTATAGGTGTGCAGATGGAGAGGAACTGAGCCCCAGATACTGTACTTAAGAGATTACATTTGGGAGCCTCATGCTCACGTGGTTGATTTAGATGATGAGATTTTGACCTTTGAGCTGATGCTAAAATTGGATGAGACACTTAGGAACCTTTGGAAGAGATTAATGCATTTTCCATGTGTGAGGAATGTGAATCACTGGGGGCTAGAGCAAATTCTAAAATGGCTCCTTTGAATGTGGGCAGAACCTGTGATTATGATGAATGCCACCCTAATTATTAGGTTACATTATATAGTGATTTTTGGAGATGTAATTAAAGTTCTCAATCAGTTGATTCTAAATTAATCTGAAGGGAGATTACCCTGGGTGGGCCGGACCTATTCAGGGGATCCCTTTAAAAGAGGGCCTAGAGGTCAGAGAGCTTCTCCTATTGGCCTTAAAGAAGCGAGGTACTATGTTGTGAAAGAACCTGTGAGACGGCAAGGTAGCAAGGACCTGAGGTTGGTCTCAAGTTATGGAGAGCAGCCCCAGATGACAGCTAGCAAGGAAATGGGGTCCTCAGTCTCACAATTGAAAAGAATGGAATTCTCCCAACAACCATATGAGCTTGGAAGAGAACCTTGAGCTCCCTAAAGGAATGCAGCCTGGCTAACACTTTCATTACAGCCTCGTCAGTCCCTAGCAGAAGACCCACTTAAGCTGTGCCTGAACCCCTGACCCAGGGAGATCATGAGATAATAAATACATGCATGTTGTCTTAAGCCTCTGCATTTGTGGTAATATATTACATAGCACTAGGCAACTAAATCTGTATTAGTCAAGGTTCAGCCAGAGAAGCAGAAGCAGTAGGATGTGGCTTATGCAATTGAGGGGGCTGGCCAAGCAAGCCTGAAATCCATAGGCTGGGCAGGCAGGAAGCGAAGGGCATGGATCCTTTATCAGATATATGTACTGAAAATGTTTTCTTCACTTTGTGGCTTGTCTTTTCACCTCCTGATGAAATTAACTCTTCTTTTTGTTCTTTATGGTTAGTGCTTTCTGTATGCTATTTATGTTTTCTTTGCATAGTCCAATGTAGTGAAGACAGTCACCCATGTTTCCTTCAAAAAATGTTATTATTTCACCTTTCACATTTTGATATTTACTTCATCTGAAGTTTAAGTTTTTATATGTTAGGAGGTAGTGTCAATATTCTTTGTTTTCCAAATGTATATTCAATTTATGACACTATTTATTAAGAACATTTTTTAAATTATATTTAAGTGATGTGTTTGTCATAAATTGTTCATTGGTTGTATATACATTTGTCTATTTCTAGAGTTTCTATAATGTGCCATGGGTCTATCTGTCTACATGTCAATATCACACTGTCCTAATTACTATGGTTTTGTAATATATTTTGATAACTATTAGTGTATATTCTCCAGCTTTGTTATTATTAAGATTGCCTTGGTTATCATTGGCCCCTTGCATTTTCATATCAATTTTGGAACCAGCTTGTCAACTTCTACAAAATAATTCTGGGATTCTGATCAGTTTTTCATTGACCCTAAAGATCAATTTGGGGATGCCTGATATCTTTATAATATTGCATCCATGAAAGTGGTATATCCTTCCATTTATTTAGCTACTCTTTCAATTCTCTCATTGTTTTGTAATTTCTAGTATTGTGGTCTTGCCTATCATGTTTTCAGATTTATTTCTAGGCATTTTATGTTTTTGATGTCACTATAATTGGTATCATTAAAAATTTTTTATTTTCTATTGCTTTATTACTTGTCTATAGTTACACAATATAGTTATATGCACTGGCCTTGTATCAGTATCCTTGCTAAATTCAGTTACTTCTAATACTTTAGCTATAGGTTCTTTTGGATTTTTTTCACAAAAGTATTCATGAACTGTGTGTAGTAAGCCAGTTGCATTGAAGATACCAAAAATGAGGAAACAAATGAGACTCCATGGTTATTTTGATATGTCTTTCTTTTGTTTGGGAGGGAAAAACATAACTACAGATAAAATTAAAATAATTATAAGGAAATCATACAACTATATATTAATAAAGTAAAATCCAGGAAAACAATAGAGAATTTTGCAGGAAAGATGTGTATTCCAAAATTGGCTTACGGGTTTTTGGTAGCTTACCAAGTCTGAGTTATCTCACTAGAAGAGTAGGTTTACAGACATGCTGAGCACGGAATTTCACTATCCCTAGCAAGGCCACTTCACTGATCTGGAAGCTTCCTTTGTTACAGAGTGGCGTAGCTCTTCTTTGCTCCTACCTCTCCACCTCCCACAGGTATATATATGTAGAATATTTAGGGGCAGGACTATTTCACTATAATATTGGAAATGGTGCATGTGGATCACTTATGCCTGGCTTCAGGTATAGATAAATGCAACTTCAGAAAATTGTGTACCCTCTACCACTTCTCTACTTCTAAGTTTTCACCCAATAAACCCAGTTTTGTATGTGTACTGTACTGTATGTAGAATTGGTAGATTTAGCAAGTAAAAATATAGTTAAATTTGAATTTTAAGTAGATAATTTTAGATATACTTTCAGGTAAAGCACAAATATGATATTTTAATGTAAGTATGTCCATTTAATATTTAGGATATACATTTACCAAAAAAATTTTTGTTTACCTGAAATTTAAATTTAACTGGGCGTCCTGTATTTTACCTTGCATCCTTTAGTAATACATGGTTTTAGTAGTGTGTGTCTTCAGCCCTTTATAGGACATTATACCACATACCCTCTCCCTTATTTCCAGTTTTGTGTATTTGTATTTTGTTTACTTTTTATTTTTATTTATTTATTTTTGTTTTTTTCTCGGTATGTTGTGGCCTCTCCCGTTGGGGAGCACAGGCTCCAGATGCGCAGGCTCAGCGGCCATGGCTCACGGGCCCCACCGCTCCGCGGCATGTGGGATCCTCCCGGACCGGGGCACGAACCCATGTCCCCTGCATCGGCAGGCGGACTCTCAACCACTTAGCCACGAGGGAAGCCCTTGTTTACTTTTTATTGATAGGTTAGTTTGTATTTGTATGTTGCTTACTTTTTATTGATAGGCTAATTAGCATTTAGGTTTTTTATTTATTTATTTTCATTTACATATCTATGTTGTATTTTATTGCTTTGGCACAAAGACTATTGCAAAGTGCACAAGGAAAGATCAGCTATGATGTAGTCTTCAGTTAAAATGAATTTCTGCTTATAATACAGACAATTTTCTGGAGGGCATTAAAAAAAAACAACTGAGTCATATAAGAGCATTTGATTAACTCTTAAATTAACCAACATCACCTTTTAAATAGCTAGTGAGAAATAAGAATGATACAATTTACATATTTGTCAATGTCTACTGTAAGTTGTATTTTTCTAGACTTGATATTTAGAGAACAATAATACTAACATTAGTATTTAATTACTGGGTGCCTGCTATGTGCCTTGAACTGTTCCAGACGATTTAAATATTTCATTTAAATAACATATCAAGTCTCTGTGCTAAGTAATACTATTAATGCCAGAGTCAAATATTTTCAGGAAGATTAAATCAGTTTCTCAAGGTCTCTAAACTGGTAAGCCAAAGAGGAACGATTTGGTCAGAGGTCTATCGTACACAGCCAGGAAGCAGTTAAAATTCACCTGCTACCAGCAGCAAAACACAGCTGAGCAAGGCTCGTGCAGGAGTTTGTTTAGATCTGCTGGATTCAATAAAACTAAAACATCTGTTTCGGTCACTGCACTGGACATGCTCTTGACAATAAAATATATCTCATTTGATACTGGGAAAGGAAATTTAGAAATACTAGTAAAAATATTGTACTTGTTAGAAAAAAATTCTGAAAGACTTTGATAAGTAATCTCTTCTGCAGAGATGCTGTCCATCCCCAACTTCCATCCCTTCATGACCACACCAGTAGACATTACAGGACTCCAGAAAATACTTCCTTGATCTCTCTCACCTCCAAAAGAAGTTTAGTTGTGCCTCCTTGTTACTTTACATATTTGCTAATCTATTATTACAGAGGTTTATCAGATATATTTTTCAATAGTCAGTGGGTTTAATTAAGTCATGCATTATTACTGTTATATCTCCAGTATTTGGTACATATTCTGACACCCAGCAAGCAATTATTATGTTTCCTAAAAAGAAAAGGAAGAATAAACAGTTTCTATATGCATCAAATGGGTACCAGTTGCTGAAATTCATAAATGGAAGAGTTGAAGCAGTCTCAGGTAATTATAAAACTCTTCCTTAAAGATTTGTAGTAGAATATAACAATGTAATTCAGAGAATTTATGGGTAACATTTTATTAAGTAAGTGTTGGCCATATGGATATGATCTCTGCAGCCAAAGATCTTATTTGCTAAACTACCTGTAATGGTAACAATCATTGTGACATAACTTTTAGGAACCCCTTTTAAGGCTTCTGGATTTGTATTATAACTGTCATCTTTTACTATCATAGCTGATATATGGAAATTTAGTGACACTTTTTTTAAAAATTTTAAGCACACTAACTTCTTTTTCTAATATTTATTTATTTAGGCTGTGCCACGTCTTAGTTAAGGCACGCTGGATCTTTGTTGCAGCATGTGAACTCATAGATGTGGCATGCATGTGGGATCTAGTTCCCCGAACTGGGATCGAACCTGGGCCCCCTGCATTGGGAGCGCGGATTCTTACCTACTGGACCACCAGGGAAGTCCCTGGTGACACTCCTATCTGGAAGAAAAGACTTACAGAAGTTTTAACCATATGACTATGTCTTGTAAAATATAACATTCATATATGCATAAATGCATTTTCACTTCTATACACATAACATTTAATTTTTAAAATGTATATTTTGTCTCATTTTCAAACTTCTATCCATAGATTTAATTACTTGTATTGTTTTTCCTTTCTGCCTACATCATTATTAATTCTTTTCTTTGGTTCATCTGTTATTTGGTTTCCTACTTCCATATTTGCAGGCTTGGATAATTTTTTAAATTTTTTGTCAGTAATAAAACTATTTCCTATCATAACTGTTTCATTATATATTTATATAGTTATTTCAGTTGGGTTTTGATACTTTTTAAATTCATTTTCTCTCAAATATTTTGTTTTTGTGGTTCTACTTTCTCTTTCTTGTAGTTGGACCCTAAAATTAATTTTAAAGGAAAAGATTATCAGATTTAATATTTATTCTTTTTTAAAACCACAATCTATAGAGACAATTTTAATCTACTATCACTTAGATATTTTTTATTATTATATCTCTGCCATAGATAGTAAAAAAATTGTTAGAAATATTTCCTGTCCTTGGTCAATATTACTCAGAATAGATGACTTTCTGGTCACCTTTTAAATATTTCCAAGACTAGACTTCATAAACTCCTTTGGTATCTCTAAATTAATACATACCTGTGAATAGTACTGCCTCTGGTACCATCTTTTGCTTTCCAATATATTCCCCAAGTAGCAGTTAGTATTTACATTTTGCCTAAATATTAAGTGAAGAAGAGAAAATCTACCAGGTTGCTTTCTTTTTGTATAAAAGGCCGTCTTTCTTCTTCTTTTTTTTCCCCCATGTTTTAGTATTTTAGATGACTTTACTGTTTTCAAAGGTTCTTTAATCTCATTTCATAATCAATGAAAATGAGCATGGAAGGACTTGCATTGTTCAGATGATTGAACCAATGTTAAGTGAGAGTAGGGAGTCTGCTAGAGACATCCTGGTAATTATCACATTACCAGTTATGGTGGCTACCACAGCAGCCTGCCTCATGCCTCTTCTACACAAAATTTCATGTGCTAGTTCTTTGAGCAATTTTCAATAATAGCAATAAAGAGCTATTTCTCAGAAACAAATGATTGGAAACTAACACTTGGCAAATTCATGGCTCAGTGTTTTGTTTTGTTTTGTTGTTGTTAACTAGACTGCTGTACTTAAAATTAAATCCTCTCCTGGGCTCACAGCTGGTACTGCAAACACTGCTAATTGGACAGGCTGAAGTGTGAAACTAAATATATATGTTGTCATTTTACTCAACAGTTTCTGGAAAATGTATTGCAGGTAAATCAGCAGGCATTAGCAAAGCTTTTGAGAAAGTACACATGAGGGTATTAAGCCTCATGATGGATGTTTCCCCACTAGAGCAAAGCAAGCATCTGACTTTTGTAGCCATTACTGAAGCAGCACAGATTTGTCATTCTGAAAACAAGTGAGACTTTTCCCTTATGTAATTTTGAACATTTTGATTGATTTTTGGATAATAGCCTTCCCAACTTTTTTTTCTCCAATGTTATATTCCTCTCTCTTTGTCCTAGAGGAATACCAAATATCTCCTATTAAATAATTTCAATATATAGTTTTAAACGCCTTTCATTGTGTTGATTATACAGGAGGAACTTGTGAAATATGTGTCTAATGGCCTAATCAATAGGTAACCATATTTTACTCATTTTGTTTTTCATTCTGGAGTCTCAGTGAGATAGAAGCATTGGAAATCAGGCAATTAGTTACTTAAAAGGAAAGAAAAGAAAAATCTCATCAGAGTTCCTTTGGGACCCAGGGTGATATTTACTTATGTGGTAAGATTTTCTGTTCCAAACCTTTATAACTATGTTCAACTTCCAATTGGAAGACATTATTGATTAACTTTTAATTTAGAAGAGACAAGTTAAAGATAATGCTAGTTTTCTCTGCATGGAAATCTCGATTCACTTTCCATTCTTTTCTGCCCTACTCTGCAACCGGTGAGAATAAATGTTACAAAAGACAACATCCAGGTGCTCTTGATTTCTGGCTTCTATATGGTTTTGGTCAGTGACATGCACTGCCAGAGATTTGAAAGTGGGAAAAGAAAGAGGTTGGGTATTTATTTACTTCGTTCCTTCTCTGCCAGGTCATGGTTTGGTCAGTGGTTGTATTCATCTACCTAAGACTTAGTCTTTGTGACAGACATCTCCTGCTCTCAACAGACTCCAAATCATTGTTTCTTCCCCTTGCCCATTCAGATATAATGATACTAATGTTCCATGAAGTTGCTAATCTCTGAGCATTTTATTATTCTTCATTGGTTCCGTTAGCCCTGTCCATACATCTATAAATTATCCTTTCTTGTACTCTCTTTAATTAAACTTTTGAAGATGAAATCTGTTTTCTGGTAGAATTCTGATAGAGAAAATAATTGGTAGCAGGGTTGGACTCAAGAATCAAACCCTCAGAATGGACTTCTGGGTTTTGGTGTATGTAAACTGAATGACTGAATGGACAATACTGACACTGAAAATTGATGTCATGACCATTGGTGGCATCAGATGAAGAGCCAGTGGAGGGCAAGTCAGTTGGAAGACAATGACAAAGTGGCACGCAAGAGTGTGTGTTTGCTTTGTTCTGCATATGGTAGCTTTTTATCTAAATAAAAGGATGAGAATGGAATACAAATGACACAAGGGTGGACTGTGCTGGTCCATCCCCATTTTTACCTATATGTATTTTATGTGGCCTTCTTTCCAATGCCATGTGCTTTAGGAGGCTGACTTCTCCAGACTGTATCACCAAATATCTTTGCTATCTGGCTATTATTTGGGTATTTTCTCCCTCAATCAAGATTCATCTCTATAAATTAACCTTTCACTGAACTCTTAAAATCTTTGGTGTGCTATTTCCTGCCATGACCCTGACTGTTAAGACAAACTCCCTTAAGTACAAGGTGGAAGCACTGGATCTTCTTGACTTTGCAGTTTGTAACCTACATTATCTTAGGAGAGAGGGAGCCTAAAGACAAGTACTGAGCCTAGCGTGCCGCGCTGGTTTCCGGAAGTGGCTGCTGCGGCGACATGCTTGCGGAGCTGGGTTTAATCGGGACCATAAGTGAAGATGATGAGGTGCCAGAGGAGCCAGAGACTGACTCCGAAGACCAGGAGGAGGAGGGGCCCATTGTGCTGAGCAGAAAGCCTTGCAGAAGAACCGCAGTGCCGATTTCAACCCTGACTTTGTTTTCACTGAGAAGGAGGGGATGTATGATGGCAGCTGGGCCATGGCTGACGTCATAAGCCAGCTCAAGAAGAAGAGGGCAGCCACGACATTAGATGAGAAGATTGAGAAAGTTCGAAAGAAAAGGAAAACAGAGGATAAAGAAGCCAAGTCTGGGAAGTTAGAGAAGGAGAAAGAAGCAAAGGAGGGCTCTGAACCTGAGGAGCAGGAAGACTTTGAAGGGAAAGATGAGGAAGCCACAGAAGATGAAGAATCAGAGACTGACTACTCGTCAGCTGATGAGAACGTCCTCACCAAAGCAGATACACTCAAAGTAAAGGAGCAGCAGAAGAAGAAAGGACAGGAAGCAGGAGGATTTTTTGAAGATGCATCTCAGTATGATGAAAACCTCTCATTCCAGGACATGAACCTTTCCCGCCCTCTTCTGAAGGCCATCACAGCCATGGGCTTCAAGGAGCCCACACCGATCCAGAAGGCATGCATACCTGTGGGTGTGTTGGGGAAGGACATCTGTGCCTGTGCAGCCACTGGGACAGGTAAAACTGCGGCTTTTGCCCTGCCCGTCTTGGAGCGTCTGATCTACAAACCCTGCCAGGCTCCGGTGACCCGTGTCCTGGTGCTGGTTCCCACCCGGGAACTGGGCATCCAGGTGCACTCCGTCACCAAGCAGCTGGCCCAGTTCTGCAGCATCACCACCCGCCTGGCTGTGGGCGGCCTGGACGTGAAGTCTCAGGAAGCAGCCCTCGGGGCAGCGCCTGACATCCTCATCTCCACCCCAGGCCGGCTCATCAATCACCTCCACAACTGCCCTTCCTTCCACTTGAGCAGCATCGAGGTGCTCATCCTGGATGAGGCTGACAGGTTTCTGCTCCAGCTGTCACTTTGCTGGCCACTCTATAACAGTTCCTGGGACTTCCCTGGTGGTCCAGTGGTTAAGAATCTGCTTGCGGGCTTCCCTGGTGGCGCAGTGGTTGAGAGTCCGCCTGCCTATGCAGGGGACACGGGTTCGTT
Organism: Leucopleurus acutus; assembly: GCF_964270905.1. Classification (NCBI taxonomy): domain Eukaryota; kingdom Metazoa; phylum Chordata; class Mammalia; order Artiodactyla; family Delphinidae; genus Leucopleurus; species Leucopleurus acutus. Next base: position 28,938,941 of record NC_139150.1, read on the forward strand.
CCCCCGTCCAGGAAGATCCCACATGCCGCGGAGCGGCTGGGCCCGTGAGCCATGGCCGCTCACCCTGTGCGTCTGGAGCCTGTGCTCCTCAACGGGAGAGGCCACAACAGTGAGAGGCCCACGTACAGTAAAAAATAAAAAGAAAAAAAGAATCCGCTTGCCAATGCAAGGGACACGGGTTCAATCCCTGAAGATCCCACGTGCCGTGGAGCAACTAAGCCCTGCGCCACAACTACTGAGCCTGCACGCCACAACTACTGAAGCCCGTGCGCCTAGAGCTTGTGCTCCGCAACAAGAGAAGCCACCACGATAAAAAGCCGACGCACCGCAATGAAGAGTAGCCACCGTTCACCGCAACTAGAGAGAAAAGCCTGTGTGCAGCAACGAAGACCCAATGCAGCCCCCCAAAATAAATAAATAAATAAAATATTTTTTAAAAAACAAAAAATACAGTTCCTCCCTTCCCCCCACACCCCCGCCTCATCCTTCCCTTCCTGCCTTATGTTCTCTGAGGTGCTACACCTCCTTGACCTCCCGCATTGTTACCTGAATGCTCGTGTGGTGGCTGTGTCCCTCTTCTCCCCAGAACTTCATGTGCGAGAAGGGCCGGCTTTGTGTTTGTGTTGCCTGCTGCCACATCCCAGTGCCAGGGCCATGTCTAGAATCTAGCAGGTACACAGTAGGTGTTGAATAACTGGTCGACTGCCTCCCCTGAGCATTCTTGAGGCCTGAAGGAGGTAAAGGAGATCGTTCTAAGCCAAGGGAATATGATCTGATTTAGGTTTTAAATATCAAAAATATCAATGTCTCAAAAGATCAAGAAAGGCTGTGGAAGTTTCAGACTGAGACCAAAGAGACACGACAACTAAAGGTGATACCTGTCCCTCAACTGCAGCCTGAACTGGACGAGAAATACTGTAAAGGATTGGGTGGGTTGAAAAAATTGGAGTCACAGTAATCTCACAGATGACTATTACCTGCAAAGAGAAAGAGGTTCCTTTCCTAGTGGAGAGAGCTGGTAGACACCACTTCAACCAAGTGACCAAACTGTGATGCTGGAACAAACTTCTGTCTCCGGATGGAGTGAGAGTGAGGTGCGCGGCTGCCCCCCACCCCGCTCCCAGCAATGATTGTTGAATCCAGTCACTGGGGAATAATTAGACATATTCAGAGTGTGAAAAAGGATGAGAGGACTTTGTAGACTAAGGGAGACTAAAGAGATGTGACAACCAAGTACAACGTAGGAACTGTCATTCCTGACTAAAAAAATAAGAACACAGCTCTAGAATGACGTTTTGGGGACAGTTAGGGAAAACTGAATATACATTGTACTTTACTTTAGATATCATTCAGACACTTGAATTTCTCAGGTGTGATAATGACATTGTGTTTATGTAGGAGAAAGTCACCGTTCTTAGGGAATGTGTGCTGAAATATTTAGGGGTCCAGTGTCATGATATCTGCAACTTAATAGCATATGATTCAGCAAAAGAAAAAAAAGAAAGACTAAGCAAATATGGGCAAATGATAATTCTTGGTGAATCTTGGAAAAAGGGTAAAATAACACTAATAAAATAAGTAAATAAATGAGCCTGAAACATAACCAATGACAGTATCAAAAAAAAAAAAAAAAAGACAAGTACTGCTCCCTCTTTTGAGGAATCTTTCTGTGCTTCTGATTTGTTTTCTGCTAGCAATGGGCCCCTATTATATGATCTGTACATCTCCATCCAAGACTTGGTATGGTAGCTGGACAACAGGGGCCTGTTAGCATATAGACTTTCTTGTCTTTCTGGAAACAACAGCAACAAGCTATTATACTATGAGAAACCAGTCTTAAAAGTCATAAATAAAATTGGCCACACCATTTTCTAAAAATGGTGATATACTCTGAGAAAGAAGAGAACACACTCAGAAATAAGAGATAATCAAGACTCATATATCTTAGTTCAGGACACTGAATAATTATTGGTAGAGAGAAAAATTCCTGATTCTGACAAAGGTGGAAGTTTCTTAAACTCTGTCCAGTCTCTGTGAAACATATTTCAAGTTGGAAGAAAGGGAATAAGCTATGAAACAGACAAGGAAGACTTCCTTTCACAGTGTATGAGAATCATAATAGCTTGGCAGAAACCTGCTTTGAAACATCAGTATTGGCTACAGTGAGAAGAGCCAATAGTACAGCAGTGGTGGGAAGGAGCCTGTGTACCATTTTTGGTTATCTGCACTATCAAAAGAAACGGTCAAGGGCATACAACAGGCATACGCTTGCAAAGACCTTACAAAGTGAAAGTTCTCCGTAAGTTCTTTTATCTGTAATACTGGTTGAGGGATGAGAGTGAATACCATTATGACCGTTAACACTTTTGGTGTGGTTTAGGGATTCTGTTCTAGGTACTGATTGTTACTACTATATATTGAAGCACTGCTGTGTGCTAGACAGTGTATGGCACTTGGTATACTTTTTCATTAATGCTAACAACTTTTCAAAGTACCTCTATGCTTATTTTGTCTATAAAGAAACTAAATATGAGTAAATTTTATTGTCATCTAAGTTACAGACCCATTAGGTCCTGAAGTCTAGATTCAAAACTTATTCTTACCAGTCCCTAGGATATAATCAACTCTCAATATGTTTGCTGACTAAAGGCCCCAGTATTGGCCTAAGATTGTGTTTTAGAGAAATACCTTTCCTTTTACTATTAATGTTTCCACGGGGTTGTTTTTGTATTTTCTTTCTTTTCTTCTTCTTTTTTTTTTTTTTTCAGTTGCAGAAAGGCTGAGGTCAACCCATAAAAAGAAACACAGAAAAGAGAATGGAGAGTGAAAGACCCGGCAATAGCTTAATAGCTTTTAGGCCCTGGATTCATGAAAAACCTAGCTGGCTTGGTTTGCATTGTTTTCTTCTGTTGGTCTCTGGTATGTTTCTCTCACTTGCAACAAAAGGAATGTCAACTAGTAAACTGAAGATCTGGAAAATAATGGTCATTATCCTGGGAATCTGAATCATTAGCCTAATGATAAACTAATTAAATTGGCCTCCTTGTGCTGATAGGCTGGCTTTTGCATTAGTTGTATTCTTTAGGCATGTCCTAGTTTGTGAGAACAAGTAAACAAAACACATTTTTCCTTGTAATTATTACCAAACACTTACCTTATGGATAAGATACTTTAAAATCTTTCTTGAGATTTAGCACAGAACTCCAATATTCCTAGGATTAGAGTCCTTTATGGGTTTTTACCATTTAAAGATCTTTCCTAGGGGATGACATCCTGTTCATGAAAATCCTGAACCTATGTCTGAGGCCTCACTCTCCAATTTCAGGCCTTACAATTTGGTACCTAACTAACTTTTGTCTTCCTGTATCTCTGGAATGAATATGTCATTACCTTCACCCTTCCCCTTCTAATAGCACAACACATTCGAATTTTCTGTGATACTTTTTAGATGTGAGCTCATCTTTTTAAACTCAGCTACAGTTAACTGCAGTTGACTTTATATCTTCTGTGCATGGCCTACCCACTGGATAAGTATTATTGCTCTCTGCCCTTTCTTCTCCTACTCCTTCCTGCCTCTTACTCTGCCAGTGACTGTTTCCAATCTTCTGTATCAACAACTATAACACATAATGAACTTTTTCTTCCAATCTTCTATATCAACAGTTATGACACATAATACATATTTTCCTCCATGCAATCTTTCCTTATATTCTAATAGTCCATTTGGCAAAGAAAAAACATTATGGCTAGTCTTCTTCTAATGGAAGAGAAACATGACATGACTTCTAAGATGAACTTTCACAAAACATGTTGAGATTTTTCTTCTACCCCATCAATTTATGGACTAAATAGGTGTGTGTCTGTGTGTGTGAAAACACTGCTCTTCAAAAAGGTATCAGTGAGAGCTGGATCAGATATCACAAGTCAAATATTCAATTTATAAACTATTCAATGGACTGTTAAGGGGAGTTTTGGCCAGGAAAATAAGGCAATATTATTAGATCCCAAAGTTATTATTTGTTAGGCCACCTAAAATAATGTAGTTATTGGAAGAAAAAGTTATATGGCTCTTAAGCCCCTTATCCATATCTACTTTTTTAAAGATTTTGATTATGATAGATTAGCAGAGAATTTTTTGAAGGATTACTCTATAAAGAGCTGGACTGTTAAGTCCTACTCCCTTTAAGCCAACCCATATTGGAATATTGGAGTTCTGTGCTAAATCTCAAGAAAGATTTTAAAGCATCTTCTCCATAAGGTAAGTGTTTGGTAATAATTACAAGGAAAGATGTGTTTTGTTTACTTGTTCTCACAAACTAGGACATGCCTAAAGAATAAAACTAAAGCAAAAGCCAGCCTATCAGCACAAGGAGGCCAATTTAATTAGTTTATCATTAGGCTAATGGTTCAGATTCCCAGATTGAGGAGTGGGTATCATCCCAAGCTTTATGAAAGGGGTTTCACAGATACCGTTCAGAGGACTTAATGTGTATCTTCTGCAGTTAGATGTTAGTGGATCCGTATACAATTCCACCAGGAAATGAAGACACCAAGGGATAGGCTAGCTCTCTGCTATCCAGTGAGCAGAAGTAGAGGTAGCTCTGTTGGAACAAATACGACCAAATGGGAGAGAGAGCCACACTGGAACCATTTAAAATCCTGCCTGCATAACTTCTAAAGGGGAAAAGATAGTCAAATAAAGAACAGGGTACATTTAAAACAATTATAACAGCAATAGATACAACAATAAAAACAAGATCTGAGTGAGGCTGGCCAGTGAAAGGGAACATCTTAGATTGTGGGAAGTGCAGTCAGTTGTTCCTGGTGGGGCATGCAGGAATCTAGGAAAGCACCAAAGAGATAAGGAGTCATATTTAAACATCTCCTCTGCCCAGAGGGTATGTAACCAACTTGAAAGAGAAAAAAGTAAAGTAAGAACTTCATGACTACTGTGATGGTTAACTTTACGGGTCAATTTGACTAGGCCATGGTACTGAGATATTTGGCCAAACATCTGTCTTGATATCACTGTGAAGGTATCTTTTTAGATGAGATTAACATTTAAATTGGTACAGTTTGAATAAAGCCGATTACCTTGCATAATGTGGGTGGGTCTCATTCAATCAGTTGAAGGCCTTGAAAGGAAAACACTGTATCCCCCAAGGAAGAGGGGATTCTGCTTCCAGAATGACTTTGAACTCTAGCTGCAACGTCAGCTCTTCCCTGTGTCTCTAGCCTGCTGGCCTGCCCTGCAGTTTTCAGATTTTATAGTCCCCAAAATACAGTTAGACACTTCTTTAAAATAAATTTCTCTCACTCTTTGTAGACACATACTATTGGTTCTGTTTCTCTGGAGAAACCTGAATAATATGACCTCTTAACCTCTTCTCTTTTCTTCATCTGACCATGGATAGGTGGCAAAAAATGAACCTGTAAATTTTATTTTAGTTAACAAGATGGGGTGAGGAAATGGAAGCATTAGAAATGGAAGAAAGACCACCTTCACTTTCCCAGGTTCTCACTAATTAAAGGACCCAAATGGTGGAGAAGAGATTTACTTTAAATCAGTTTTGATTAATATTTGAACATGGACACATTTACAAACCTTTTTATTGGAGTAAAATGTACATGCAGAAAGAAAAGCTTCCCTCATAAATGTACAGTTGGCTCAGTTTTCACAAATGGAATACACCTATGCAACCAGCACCTAAATCAAGAAACAGAACATTAGCAGTATTCAGATAAAATTCTAAGGGCAGAAACAAACAAAATAAATTTGCTTTCTGATATATCCTATGATTCATAATTGTTTAATGAAAAGGTTATAGAGTTAATATTTCCATCTGGTTCTTCATAATGCAAAAGCAGCAAAGTGCATGAACATGTGTGTTTGTGTGTGTGTGTGTGTGTGTGTGTGTGTGTGTGTGTGTGAATTCAATCGTAAAATGCTAGCATTTAACTTGAGGATAGATCTCTTCTGATAATATATGCTACATATTCAAATTCATAATGTTCAAAGGGAATTCAAATATCCCTTATCACAGTTTTTACTACATTCACACATTCCTTTTATTAATAACTACCATTTTTCTGTCAAATAAAAAAAAGTGTCAATTCAGTAAGGCAACTACTGTGAATTCAATGCAGAAATTCAGTGAATCATAATTTATTTTTCTGATTTTCACTGAATTGGCATAATTGCTGAAATGTCTTGCTATCGTGTAGAAATAGCCTCTTAATTTATGGATCAAGCTTTCTTTTTTCATATCCTAGGTAGGATTTAATATTAGTTCCTGTGTTGCTGTCTATTGGTGTAATGTGATAATTAGTAATTAAAGAAAAGTCACTTTTTCAAAGGAGAAATTATATAATGCATCATAAATGAATCGTAAGTGTCCATTATTTATTAATAAGTTCCTATAATTAATTGTTTAATCAAGTGTCCATTATTTATTAATAAGTTCCTATAATTAATTGTTTAATCAAGGTATGGCTTAAAGTCCCTAACAACAAATTGAATTTCATGTCTACAAATATCTCATGCTGACTTAGGAAACATTTCCTAATAAATTTCTGCATATTTTTAAAAACCCCAAGCAAGTTCTGGATTATGATTTTTCCTTAAATTTAAGCCTTGTAAAAAGGTAGCAAAAAAATGAATCTGTAAATTGCCTATTAGTTAGCATAGCTCCAGGCACACTGGCACATTTATTAAATATTGTTCGGTGATTTCAAGCCGGAAATTAGGAAATGAATAATATATAACACAGTAATTGTGGTTTTAATATTTTATAGAGAATAAATAAATTGACTAATAAAAATAGCTAGCATTTGTTTATTATTGTACAAATGTTTATGGAACACACATATTTTCCAGTCCATTTTCTATTATTATACCATTTTACAGATGAAGAAACAGGCTCAGTAAGGTATTATCATTTCAGGATCTGTGTTCTGTTCACATTATAATAAATGGGAAAGTTTTATTTTAATGAGACATACCCACTATTGTTTCCATAGTAGAAGAGCAAAGTGACAGATACCTCAACTACAAAGGCTGCAGGATCAGGAAAAGAAGAAAAGTTCCTAGTTTAAGGCATTGAATTAGCCCATTTCCATCTAAAACAATCATTTACTAAATTGTATTTACTAAATGAGAGCTGAGAATCAAATGCTATTATTAAATGAATTTTAGTTTATTTACAAATTCCAGGAAAAGAAAATGGAGAAAATGTAGGAAATGTCCCCATGTAAAACTGGTCTTGGGTTTATGACTCTGTAACTTTTTGCACACAATTGAAATGGTCTGGAGTTGTAGTGGAATTGGCCCAGAAATGAGAATTTGCACAATTAGAGTCCTAATTTACAGATGTTGGTATAATCCAATCTGTAAAACCACCTTTCTTCCACAGTTCTTAATTACGTCTGGTCCTTAAAGACTATGGAACATTATGTTCCTAAACACACAGTTTTTTCAACTAAGTTATAGAATGAGAAAGAACTTCAATGTTCTGTGAAATTCTTTACACCAGAATTTTATTATAAAGCCCATTTATTAAGGGTATTAGGTATTCTGCTAAATTGTACGCTACACTGTCAAAGAGGAAAACAATACAATTAGCAAGAAATAATAAAAGAGTTTGGCAAAGTGACTTTCACAAAATAAATATACCGATACCCCTATGTATACACAATTAGGAATTATAAAATATAATGAAAAAGTGATTGCCTTCATAAATTTGTAAGAACCATGTAAGTCATAAAATAGTAAAGCATAAATTTAGTAAGAAAAAGTTGAGGCCTTAGTGAAGACACTTACTAAATTACAAGAAGAAACAAAAAATAAATTTTTTTTTAGATATATCACATGACAGTATCTTTATTGTTCCATTTTAGGAAGAAATTATTATTATTTTTTAACATCTTTATTGCAGTATAATTGCTTTACAATGGTGTGTTAGTTTCTGCTTTGTAACAAACTGAATCAGTTATACATATACATATGTCTCCATATCTCTTCCCTCTTGCATCTCCCTCCCTCCCACCCTCCCTAACCCACCCCTCTAGGTGGTCACAAAGCACCAAGCTGATCTCCCTGTGCTATGCGGCTGCTTCCCACTATCTATCTATTTTACGTTTGGTAGTGTATATATGTCCATGTCACTCTCTCACTTTGTCCCAGCTTACCCTTCCCCCTCCCCGTATCCTCAAGTCCATTATCTAGTAGGTCTGTATCTTTATTCCTATCTTGCCCCTAGGTTCCTCATGACCATTTTTTTTTTCTTTTTAGATTCCATATATATGTGTTAGCATACAGTATTTGTTTTTCACTTTCTGACTTACTTCACTCTGTATGACAGTCTCTAGGACCAACCACCTCACTACAAATAACTCAGTTTTGTGCCTTTATATGGCTGAGAAATATTCCATTGTATATATGTGCCATATCTTCTTTATACATGCATCTGTCAACGGACACTTCGGTTGCTTCCATGTCCTGGCTATTGTAAATAGAGCTTCAATGAACATTTTGGTACATGACTTTTTTTGAATTATGGTTTTCTCAGGGTATATGCCCAGTAGTGGGATTGCTGGGTCGTATGGTAGTTCTACTTTTAGTTTTTTAAGGAACATCCATACTGTTCTCCATAGTGGCTGTATCAATTTACATTCCCACCAACATTACAAGAGGGTTTCCCTTTTATCCACACCCTCTCCAGCATTTATTGTTTGCAGATTTTTTGATGATGGCCATTCTGACCAGTGTGAGATATTTCATTGTAGTTTTCATTTGCATTTCTCTAATGATTAATGATGTTGAGCACTCTTTCATGTGTCTGTTGGCAATCTGTATATCTTCTTTGGAGAAAGGTCAACTTAGGTCTTCTGCCCATTTTTGGATTGGGTTGTTTGTTTTTTTAATACTGAGCTGCATGAGCTGCTTGTAAAATTTGGAGATTAATCCTTTGTCAGTTGCTTCATTTGCAAATTTTTTCTCCCATTCTGAGGGCTCTCTTTTCATCTTGTTTATGGTTGCCTTTGCTGTGCAAAAGCTTTTAAGTTTCATTAGGTCCCATTTGTTTATTTTTGTTTTTATTTCCATTTCTCTAGGAGGTGGGTCAAAAAGGACCTTGCTGTGATTTATGTCATAGAGTGCTCTGCCTATGTTTTCCTCTAAGAGTTTGATGGTGTCTGGCCTTACATTTAGGTCTTTAATCCATTTTGAGTTTCTTTTTGTGTATGGTGTTAGCGAGTGTTCTAATTTCATTCTTTTACATTTAGCTGTCCAGTTTTCCCAGCACCACTTATTGAAGAGGCTGTCTTTTATCCACTGTATATTCCTGCCTCCTTTATCAAAGATAAGGTGACCATATGTGCGTGGGTTTATCTCTGGGCTTTCTATTCTGTTCCATTAATCTATATTTCTGTCTTTGTGCCAGTACCATACTATCTTGATTACTGTAGCTTTGTAGTATAGTCTAAAGTCAGGGAGCCTGATTCCTCCAGCTCCATTTTTCTTTCTCAAAATTGCCTTGGCTATTCGGGGTCTTTTGTGTTTAGATTCAAATTGTGAAATTTTTTGTTCTCTTTCTGTGAAAAACTCCAGTGGTAGTTTAATAGGGATTGCATTGTATCTGTAGATTGCTTTGGGTAGTAGAGTCATTTTCACAATGTTGATTCTTCCAATCCAAGACATGGTATATCTCTCCATCTGTTTGTATCATCTTTAATTTCTTTCATCAGTGTCTTATAATTTTCTGCATACAGGTCTTTTGTCTCCTTAGGTATGTTTATTCCTAGATATTTTATTCTGTTTGTTGCAATGGTATATGGGAGTGTTTTATTAATTTCACTTTCAGATTTTTCATCATTAGTATATAGGAATGCCAGAGATTTCTGTGCATTAATTTTGTATCCTCCTACTTTACCAAATTCATTGATTAGCTCTGGTAGTTTTCTGATAGCATCTTTAGGATTCTCTATGTATAGTATCATGTCATCTGCAAACAGTGACAGCTTTACTGCTTCTTTTCCAATTTGGATTCCTTTTATTTCCTTTTCTTCTCTGATTGCTGTGGCTAAAACTTCCAAAACTATGTTGAATAAGAGTGGTGAGAGTGGGAAACCTTGTCTTGTTCCTGATCTTAGTGGAAATGCTTTCAGTTTTTCACCATTGAGAACGATGTTGGCTGCGGGTCTGTCATATATGGCCTTTATTATGTTGAGGAAAGTTCCCTCTATGCCTACTTTCTGCAGGGTTTTTATCATAAATGGGTGTTGAATTTTGTCAAAAGCTTTCTCTGCATCTATTGAGATGATCATATGGTTTTTCTCCTTCAATTTGTTAATATGGTGTATCACGTTGATTGATTTGTGTATATTGAAGAATCCTTGCATTCCTGGAATAAACCCCACTTGATCATGGTGTATGATACTTTTAATGTGCTGCTGGATTCTGTTTGCTAGTATTTTGTTGAGGATTTTTGCATCTAAGTTCATCAGTGATATTGGCCTGTAGTTTTCTTTCTTTGTGACATCTTTGTCTGGTTTTGGTATCAGGGTGATGGTGGCCTCAAGGAATGAGCTTGGGAGTGTTCCTCCCTCTGCTATATTCTGGAAGAGTTTGAGAAGGATAAGTGTTATCTCTTCTCTAAATGTTTGAGAGAATTCGCCTGTGAAGCCATCTGGTCCTGGGCTTTTGTTTGTTGGAAGATTTTAAATCACAGTTTCAATTTCAGTGCTTGTGATTGGTCTGTTCATATTTTCTATTTCTTCCTGATTCAGTCTTGGCAGGTTGTACATTTCTAAGGATTTGTCCATTTCTTACAGATTGTCCATTTTATTGGCATAGAGTTGCTTGTAGTAATCTCTCATGATCCTTTTTATTTTTGCAGTGTCAGTTGCTACTTCTCCTTTTTCATTTCTAATTCTATTGATTTGAGTCTTCTCCATTTTTTTTTTTTTGATGAGTCTGGCTAATGGTTTATCAATTTTGTTTATCTTCTCAAAGAACCAGATTTTAGTTTTATTGATCTTTGCTATTGTTTCCTTCATTTCTTTTTCATTTATTTCTGATCTGATCTTTATGATTTCTTTCCTTCTGCTAACTTTGGGGTGTTTTTGTTCTTCTTTCTCTAATTGCTTTAGGTGCAAGGTTAGGTTGTTTATTCGAGATGTTTTCTGTTTCTTAAGGTAGGATTGTATTGCTATAAACTTCCCTCTTAGAACTGCTTTTGCTGCATCCCATATGTTTTGGGTCATTGTGTCTCCATTCTCATTTCTTTCTAGGTATTTTTTGATTTCCTCTTTGATTTCTTCAGTGATCACTTCGTTATTAAGTAGTGTATTGTTTAGCCTCCATGTGTTTGTATTTTTTACAGATCTTTTCCTGTAATTGATATCTAGTCTCATAGCATTGTGCTCGGAAAAGATACTTGATACAATTTCAATTTTCTTAAATTTACCAAGGCTTGACTTGTGACACAAGATATGATCTATCCTGGAGAATGTTCCATGAGCACTTGAGAAGAATGTGTATTTTGTTGTTTTTGGATGGGATGGAATGTCCTATAAATATCAATTAAGTCCATCTTGTTTAAAGTATCATTTAAAGCTTGTGTTTCCTTATTTATTTTCATTTTGGATGATCTGTCCATTGGTGAAAGTGGGGTGTTAAAGTCCCCTACTCTGAATGTGTTACTGTCGATTCCCCCTTTTATGGCTGTTAGTATTTGCCATATGTATTGAGGTGCTCCTATGTTGGGTGCATAAATATTTACAATTGTTATATCTTCTTCTTGGATCGATCCCTTGATCATTATGTAGTGTTCTTCTTTGTCCCTTCTAATAGTCTTTATTTTAAAGTCTACTTTGTCTGATATGAGAATTGCTACTACAGGTTTCTTTTGGTTTCCATTTGCATGGAATATCTTTTTCCATCCCCTTACTTTCAGTCTGTATGTGTCTCTAGATCTGAAGTGGGTCTCTTGTAGACAGCATATATATGGGTCTTGTTTTTGTATCCATTCAGCCAGTCTGTGTCTTTTGGTGGGAGCATTTAGTCCATTTACATTTAAGGTAATTATCGATATGTATGTTCCTATTCCCATTTTCTTAATTGTTTTGTGTTTGTTATTGTAGGTGTTTTCCTTCTCTTGTGTTTCTTGCCTAGAGAAGTTCCTTTAGCATTTGTTGTAAAGCTGGTGGGTAGAGTAATCTTGTTGTAGTTTTTTCTCCTTCATCACTTTAAATATGTCCTGCTAGTCCCTTCTGGCTTGCAGAGTTTCTGCTGAACCAGAAATGGGGATTCCCTTGTGTGTTATTTGTTGTTTTTCCCTTGCTGCTTTTAATATGTTTTCTTTGTATTTAATTTTTGACAGTTTGATTAATATGTGTCTTGGCGTATTTCTCCTTGGATTTATCCTGTATGGGACTCTCTGTGCTTCCTGGACTTGATTGACTATTTCCTTTCCCATATTAGGGAAGTTTTCAACTATAATCTCTTCAAATATTTTCTCAGTCCCTTTCTTTTTCTCTTCTTCTTCTGGAATCCCTATAATTTGAATGTTGGTGCATTTAATGTTGTCCCAGAGGTCTCTGAGACTGTCCTCAGTTCTTTTCATTCTTTTTTCTTTATTCTGCTCTACAGTAGTTACTTCCACTATTTTATTTACAGGTCACTTATCCATTCTTCTGCCTCAGTTATTCTGCTATTGATCCCATCTAGAGTATTTTTAATTTCATTTATTGTGTTGTTCATCATTGCTTGTTTCATCTGTAGTTCTTCTAGGTCCTTGTTAAATGTTTCTTGCATTTTCTCTATTCTATTTCCAAGATTTTGGATCATCTTTACTATCATTATTCTGAATTCTTTTTCAGGTAGACTGCCTATTTCCTCTTCATTTGTTACATCTGGTGAATTTTTATCTTGCTCTTTCATCTGCTGTGTGTTTTTCTGACTTTTCATTTTGCTTATCTTACTGTGTTTGGGGTCTCCTTTTTGCAGGCTGCTGGTTTGTAGTTCCTGTTGTTTTTGATATGTGTCCCCAGTGGCTAAAGTTGGTTCAGTGGGTTGTGTAGGCTTCCTGGTGGAGGGGACTAGTGCCTGTGTTTGGTGGATGAGGTTGGATCTTGTCTTTCTGGTGGGCAGGTCCATGTCTGGTGGTGTGTTTTGTGGTGTCTGTGGACTTATTATGATTTTAGGCAGCCTCTCTGCTAATGGGGTGGTGTTGTGTTCCTGTCTTGCTAGTTCTTTGGCATAGTGTGTCCAGCACTGTACCTTGTTGGTCGTTGAGTGAAGCTGGGTGGTGGTGTTGAGATGTAGATCTCTGGGAGATTTTTGCTCTTTGATATTATGTGGAGCTGGGAGGTCTCTTGTGGATCAGTGTCCTGAAGTTGGCTCTCCCACCTCAAAGGCACAGCCCTGACTCCTGGCTGTAGCACCAAGAGCCTTTCATCCACACGGCTCAGAATAAAAGGGAGAAAAAGTAAAAAGAAAGAAGGAAGGAAGGAAAGGAAGGAAGGAAGAAAGAAAAGAAAGAAAGAAAGAGGATAAAATAAAATAAAGTAAGGTAAAATAAAATAACGTTATTAAAATAAAAGTATTAAGAAAACATTTTTTTTAAAAAGAAAAAAAAATGGATAGATAGAACCCTAGGACAAATGGTGAAAGCAAAGCTATACAGACAAAATCTCACACAGAAGCATACACATACACACTCACAAAAAGAGGAAAAGGGGAAAAAATAACAAATCTTGCTCTCAAAGCCCACCTCTTCAATTTGGGATGATTCGTTGTCTATTCAGGTATTCCACAGATGCAGGGTACATCAAGTTGTTTGTGGAGCTTTAATCCGCTGCTTCTGAGGCTGCTGGGAGAGATTTCCCTTTCTCTTCTTTGTTCGCACAGCTCCCAGGGCTCAGCTTTGGATTTGGCAGTGCCTCTCCGTGCAGGTCGCCGGAGGGCGTGTGTTCTTCGCTCAGACAGGACAGGGTTAAAGGAGTATTGTTTCGGGGGCTCTGGCTCACTCTGGCCAGCGGGAGGGAGGGGTACGGTGGAGTGCAGGGCGAGCCTGCAGCGGCAGAGGCCGGCATGACGTTGCACCAGCCTGAGGTGCGCCGTGCGTTCTCCCAGGGAAGTTGTCCCTGGATCCCGGGACCCTGGCAGTGGCGGGCTGCACAGGCTCCCCAGAAGGCAGGTGTGGATAGTGACCTGCGCTCGCACATAGGCTTCTTGGTGGCGGCAGCAGCAGCCTTAGCGTCTCATGCCCGTCTCTGGGGTCCGCGCTGTTAGCCGCGGCTCGCGCCTGTCTCTGGAGCTCCTTTAAGCAGCGCTCTTAATCCCTTCTCCTCGCGCACCAGAAAACAAAGCGTGAAGAAACATAAAGAAGGCTCAGAAATTCTTCGGTGGGTCCAAGGGAGGCACAAGGTGGCTGTGGGGTCAGCTGGTGGCTACAGTGATCACATGGTTCCCTCTGATGGGTTTGCAGCTTGATGTGGAATACTGAATAAAAGGGTCAGTTCATCCTCAGGATTCCTATAATTGACTCTAGAGGCCGCCATGAGAGCCCTCCTTATACTTTGTTCCTCTTGATCTGTTCTTGATGCCTCTTAGTTATTTTCTGAAGATTGAAATTTTTCCTCTGATTTGAAGTTTTACAGTATCCAGACTTCTGTTTAATACTTTCTTTGAAGTTCTTAATTGGTAATTGTTTTTCATTTTCATGCTCTTTTTACACTTCAGATCTTCCCTCTCCATGAGTGCATGATTTATTTAAAAGTAACTTTATTTTCTCAAGTACTTTTCATTATATGAATTTAAATTTTCTTCAGTTTAAAACCTTTGCAATAAATATTTCAAGACATAACAGTACAAACTGAGAAAGAATGACACCCAAATGCCAGAAACATCGATGACTTTCAATCAAGAGATATGCAAATGAAACAATTAAAGGATGAGCTGAGTCATAAAATGTAAAAAAAAAGAAAGAAAGAAAATTTGTGAGCTTGCTGAAAAAATAATTAAAGGCAATCTCCACAAGCTCTGCTAAAACATGGAAGAGCCAGTGAATGAAATGCTGGCCGAAATTCCAGTTAGTGGAAATACTGCACACAGTTCTAGATTTTATTGTATAATATGGGATTATCTGTCTTCATTGATTATACATAGAATTATATGTATTTATATATATGATATAATTAAATACATATGATATAGTAATGTAATTATATATAATTGTATCATAATTATATATTATTTTTAATGTGTTTATATTTTATAATATTTACATTTATTTCAAAGTAACAATATTTATCTGATTTCCATATTAACTGCCAGTCAACATTCCTCACTTTTAAAAATGTGTTTTGATTCATCTCTTAGTGGGAATAATATCCTAGATTTGAATTTTAGAACTATAATTGCATTTCTTTAGCTTTGCTCTTAACAGGCAATTTTGAGTAAAAGAGTTTTGAGTTTAGGAATAAAACCAGATTAAATGCAGAGGCAGTTTGCTTTTTTAGAACAGGAATAGCAAACATTACTTCTATCATGATCAGACCACATTCTTTTGTCTTATATTTAGTGACTTACCACATTTATATTACCTGTGTATCCTCTGAAGGCATAGGAGTTTACCACTCTTGTTTAGTAAATTTTATACTGATTCTGTTTTTTCCACCACTATTTGCTTAATCACCAAAAAGTAAGTAGGAAGAGGAAAGATAAATTAGGTCATGGTTGATTTAGAGATGTCAAAGAAAGGAACCCTTTCACAGATAACAAGATAGCTGCTTTCTGTACAGCAAAAAAGATGACTATTGTATGAGCCACGGAATTTCAAGATGAAATTGGCCTAAGGTGTGTAGTTATTGAAGTTGCTCAAGTTTGAGCAATATTACTCAATGTATTTTTAATATTTATAATGAACTGACTATAGTTATAACATATACAATGATTTACCAGTAAGCATGGGAATTGGTTTTAGTTGTTGAATTATCTTACCAAGTTTGATATATTATTAGAATTTTCTACCCATCTTCTCTGAACTCAGTCTTGCTGCTTTATCAGATATCTTTAATTAATTTTACCAATAATTTTCTTAGTTCACTATCTCATTCCCCATTCATGAATAATATCTTACCTATCTCAACTATACCCTTATATTAAGTGTTTTATTTTGATTTCTTCCTTTCTTTTTGAAAATTATGTGTAACTACCTCTTGAGTGACCCATGGAGCATTTTTTAAATAAAAATGTTCTTTTAAAAAAAATTTTTATTTTATTTTTTGGCTGCACCACGCAGCATGTGGGATCTTAGTCCCCAGACCAGAGATTGAACCTGCACCCCCAGTATTGGAAGAGCGGAGTCTTATCCACTGGACTGCCTGGGAAGTCCCCCCATGGAGCATTTTTGAGTGAAACTTATCTTTTAAAATTAGGGAATGTTAATAGAATTTAAGCAGATTTTCCTGTACTAAGTTCTTAATATAAATGAGATTTTAGAGTTAGCTTTTGATGACTGATTTTTATGTGTTTCCATCTGTATTATGTCTAGATATTGTTTAGGATTTCTGGAATGTGGTTGGCACTGTTCCTAGTTTCTCCTTGACTTTAGCATTCCATTGGCTAGCTCAATGTGGAAATGAGTATAAAGGTACTGAATGCTTCTATTCGAGCCATTGTATTTCCTTGATGTCTCATCCAGCTTTTTCAGTCTTCCACATTCAGGTCTATCTGTATTTTGGTCTATTTTCTAAGCAATTTATTTTGATATATTGTTTCATAAAATCATACTCACTTGAACTTCATTTAGAACAAATTAAAAATTTTCTAAAATATAGTTCTTACTCCTGTGGTAAACACCTCCCCCGCAATAGTACAATTAATATTTTAAGTCTCTTACAATGGAAAATATTTTCATAGGCCTATGTTTTGTTATTCAATGATCACTATATCTGTTCATAGATTGTACAAAGATTGGATGTCATTTACGTCAATAAACAGGATGGATGATAGTTTTCTGGTCCCCCTAACTATATACTTTTTGCTATTAGAACTTTCAGCTTTTAAGCAGAATGAGGTTAGGAGGGTGGTAAAGTTGGACATTCACAAGTACTACCAAGTATTTGGAATCATTTATCTCATCTTATTGAAACAAGAAGGGATATCCTGATTCTGTTGCCTAGTTTTCTAATTATATATGGAGAAATATATTCTTATATTTTTTCAAAAGTTCTATAGAAGGAATTTTTTAAACCAGGGCTATCAAATAGAAATATGAAGGCCATAAATATGAGCCATATATATAATGGAAATTTCTCTAGTAATCACATTAAAAAAACAGGTAAAATTAATATTAAAAATATAAAAATTAATATTTTACTTTGCCCAACATATCTAAAATATGTAATCAATATTAAACACATTGATGAGATTTTACTTTTTTTAAAAAAATACATATTCTTTACAATCTGGTGTGTATTTTATACTTAAAACATCTCAATTTTGACTAGCCAGATTTCAAGTGCTTAATTGCCACATATGACCTATGGTTCCCATATCGGACAGTATAGTTTTAAACTCTTACTAGAAAGACTGGATAAAGCACAGAAACCAAGGTATTATTTCTCCCTCACATGTTTCTGTTGCTTACTTTATATTTTAGGCAATAATCTATCATTACTTGTCTTCATCTGCTTTAACTATGTTGCATTAATTGGGATCATAGTCCACAAATCCATATAGTGTTTTTCACAGAGGGGTGGGGGAGGCTGTGAGATAACAAAAGAATCTTAAAGCAAAACAAACCAAAACAGAATAAAACAAACAAACAAACAACATAAACTTTTGGTCAGGGATGCATGGATCTGTCCCTCTAATAAGTGTATATATGAGAAAGTGCTATAAAAAATGTGAATAAAAATGGCTTACTATGGTTTTTTCTGAAGTGCTTGCTCTGCTTCAGGACTCCATCTTCACTTTGATCAGTGAATACTTCTCTTTGGGACCGGCAGATAATTAATCCATACACTTACTTCCTAATGGTATTGCAATTGTGTGTTTTCATCTATTGTTTCTGTGAGTGGTTCAATAGCAAAAGATAAACAGGAAACACCATCATAATCTGAAAGGCTCTACTGTAATTCTTAATAAGCTAGAAAAAATATTTTACCATACAGAAAGGTGACTTGTTGCAATATTTATTTCTATGTTCTTTCAAGTTCAATGACAATGGAATGATAATCTTTGCTACCCCCTCCTTTATCCTGAACAAATATTTAATCCCTTGCTCAACTTGTAAATCATATGCTAACCAGCAGTATTGAGTGGTTCTCTAATATTATCTTCTAATATCTTTAAAAAAATTTTTAAACATCTTGTTCATTTTATTTTCATTATGTTTCTCCATAGAGAAGTGATCTTCAGGGAATTTTTTTTTCTCAATAAAGTACACGAATATGCAACAAAAGAAGTAATTATTCAATGAATTAATCATATCATTACATTTGGTAGTCAGGCATGTTTTATCATTTCTTTGATGTGAACCACCATTGGGAACAATCTATCTTATCTGTCATTGCAATGAATTTTATTAAAAATTAAAAGTCTCCAATCTGTAATAAAGCTAAAGATCAAGGACATGTCTAATAATATTTTATTCACATTGCAGCTGTGCTTTGGCCTTTAAATATTTTACCCATTTTCTAGTTTGCCATTTTGAGATAACAAATCCTATTTTAGACTCAAATCTCTATAGAGAAACAACTCAGAAATAATAGTTTATGCTTACGCATTTTGTTATAAAATATTTAAAAGCAAGATATTTTCTTAATGACTGCAGTGATACCTTTAGCAGGATGATCAGAAGTAACACTCTATAAAAATACTGCGCAGCATTTTAGTGGTCATAAAATAAAGTACAAAACTGTATTAGGTCTCTAGTAAGAGCATAGAAAAGTCTACTCTGGTGTGATATCACAGGAAAGGACAAGATTAATTTAAGACTGACTTGAATGAAGAGTGTGCCCCAGAGAACATTCTCTGAGATTTGAGCATCCCTTTTCAGGGAGTAATCCCCAGAGAAACCTAAGAAAGTATACTGCTGGCTCTGTTTCAGGTGCCTTTTTAATATAAGTTAATTCCTTGTAGATCACAGTGTTTTAGGGTACAGGAGTGTTCATTAATTCAGCCAACACAATGAAATTTGCTGAGCTGTTCCCTAGAGATACAGAAATAAAGCACAATCTCTACTTCAAAGAGTTCACAGTCTAGTGGGGAAGGTAGACAAATAACAGTTGAACATTTTCAGCAGAATGTGTAAGTACATCTAATAATAATTTTTAAATTTACAATTAAATTTACCATTAAAAATGAGCAGTCATTGAAAGTTTTCTTTGAGTCACATACTGTAAGTGGCATTCTTTATATCTTATCTCAATAAATGCTCTGTGGTTGATATTATTGTGACCATTTCACAAATTAGAAAATAGAAT
Organism: Leucopleurus acutus; assembly: GCF_964270905.1. Taxonomy (NCBI): domain Eukaryota; kingdom Metazoa; phylum Chordata; class Mammalia; order Artiodactyla; family Delphinidae; genus Leucopleurus; species Leucopleurus acutus. Next base: position 28,958,435 of record NC_139150.1, read on the forward strand.
TTCAGACGTTTAAAGTATATGCCCAGGTGACCAAGCTAGTCAAATGATAGAGCTGGGGCATCAATCAAATTTTATGACTCTGGTGCCCATGAACCTCTTAAGATTTTATTTTGGTATAATATCTTTCCTGTTGTTCTATATTTTACTGTTAACATATTGTTTCTTTTATGAAACTAACACTGATGGCAGACAGTGATTGAGACTACTTTTTCCTTTTAAAAAAAATCTTAATTGGCAAAGTAAAAGCTAGCAACCCTATGCCAGTACTTTAATTTTTATTTTTTTTAATTGTTTTAATTCATAAATCCTAAAGTCTGGGAATCCTGCTCTAAATTAAATTACAGAGAATTTTTTTAAGAGAGTGGGAAAAGCTTACTAATTTTCCAGCCTGTATTACAGTTCATGGGGCTGCCTATCCATTGCTTTCTCAGAGAAGATCAGTTTACAAATATTGTTTGATTGCAAAAAAAAAAAATTCTGAAGAAGGGCATCTTCTCTAAAGATAACAATTATGATAGTTGCCTCGTTACCATTTCTTGGCAGGGCTGGCTTTGAATCTTAAACTGATGTATGTCTTTTTTTTTAGGGCCTCAAACAAACCTGACCCAAATAAGTATAACTGTACTGGTAGTGTGGAGTGGACTTCAATTAAAGGTTTATGAGCAGGAAAAAGCAGATGCTATCTAATGACACCTGTTCAAGGAACAGTCTGGGGAAAACCTGTAGTCTTTTTGCTACACCTGCTGAAAGTAGCATCTGGAGCAGCCACCTTTACATTCAGATGCACGTTGGCATCTACGTCAAATAACTTATATATAACACATAAGATCAACAATGACATTCCATTCTGTACAAACCCAATTTTTTGAAGGAACTTACCACATCTCTTATATGCTATTTTCTGATCAAGTTTTCATAATAAACTTGTCACTATGTAGTAAAAATATTTGATAAATTTAATGAGTTAAGATAAATATTCTAGTGTATCATGTTCACCTATGGAATTTGTGTGCAAAAACCTGCCTAATTCAGCTTCCAGAATGTAATGTTTTGCCCCAAGCTAACAGTGATAGCAGTGAGGTAAGAGTCACATCTATTCCCATCCTCGGCTCCACACCTGTCCTTGTTATGGTCCTAGGGAATCTTGAGTGCTAACCATGCCTTGGTAGGATGAGGCAGCCTGGTTGTTTCTGGAGTTCCAAGGACAATGACTACAGCAGAGGAACACAAGCAGCGGAAAATAAACTACCAGCGAATCATTCATTCTGGAGATATGCCTTCTTTAAGAAATATTTTTGAAAATCATCAGTGTAATGTTTAGGTTTAGCTAGGAGGGTGGGATTACTATTCCTACTGTAGTTCTCTGTCTCCATGCTATTTATAGTGTGGTCTCTGGAGGGCAGCACCCACATCACATGAGAGCTTGTGAGAAATGCAGAATCAGAATGTTTTTAACAAGATCCTCAGGTGATTCATATAAATGTTAATTTGAGAATCACTGTTCTGTCACACATTTTCTATCTTCTGAATTCCAGCTCACATTAGTTTCCTTATGTATGCATGCTGAGATTATGTACCGTTTGATAGCATATACTCTCATCCTCTGATTCTGGAGTCTGCCCTAAGAGGTAGAGTGGGCAACTTGTGGTCATAAAGGTTTATCTCTGATTATATCTCATTTTGCCTATGCTTCCTGAGCAAGCCCATCACTACAGTTCAATTCTCATTATGGTGAAGTTTGCCAAGTAATATCCATTCTTTCCATAAGCACAGCTTTATCAAGTCATGGAATTTAGTCCCATGAGCATCTTGTATCAAGTTCTGTCGAACATTTCTGCTAGGAGATATCCCCAGCTGTATCTGGGATCATGTTCCAATAGTGGGTCCTTGGCAGTGTAGAGAGTCAGATTGCTAAAACTTTTCCTGGGTCGGCTTCAGGCATGCTTATTTGCTAAGTCCCAGGAGGTAATTTGTTGATTTGTCACAGCTATCTTGTTTGTGACCATCTGCCACCTTAGGGGCACATTAGTGGAATTAATTTGCTGTCAGGGCTGTGTGTCTGCTCTGGAAGCTTTTTCTTGGAGGGAGGATCCTAACTATCTTCACTCCTCAGAAGCCTTAAGCATAACGAATTTGAATTAGGACATATGAGTGTCCACTCCCACACTCCAGCTCTGAGTTGGGTCTGCCCTAATGGGTTATTCCCTAAGAGCAGCAAATGCTACCTCCTTCTTTTCCTTTTCTACTGAGAGGGGGAATTACATCAGGGAAGACTAGGAAGATCCCTGCAGATATTCTCTGCCAAATGAGGTTTTCTAACAGTTTTACTGTAAATAGTCCCATTACTATTTTCTCTAACCAAGCTTGGTTCTTCCTTTTCTGCAAAGTAGTCACTTTGTATACAGCTCTTTTCAAAAGCCTCTCACATTTTTAAGACATGTGAGGAAGATTTTTTTTTCTGATGGTCAGAATATGATATGTGTACACCACAGGTGTTCTCCATTTTATTGAGAACTCATTTGATTCTGCTCAGCAGCCAGTTGCACACCCTGAAGCATTTTCTGTTTTAATGCTGCAAATAGCTCCTAAGCCTGAGTGGCTCATTGACAGCGTTTTTCACTGCCCTGCCTCATAGTCCTGTCAATATTGTAACATCTCTGTGGTATAGTCTAGCCATAATTTTCTGGCAATGCAGTTGCTAAGGGTATCCCTGGTTTCAGATGGCATATAGTCTTTACCGGAAGTCTCAGTGCTTGTTTATCTACAATAGAAGTCTGTGCCCCAGGGGTTCTTTACCTGTAGATAAAGGACAATATACATCCTGAACAGTCCCAATATCATGACCAAAGACTTCCTATCCCCTTCCTGCAAAACCTTCAAGGAAACCATAAACAAGACGAAAAGACAACCCTCAGAATGGGAGAAAATATTTGCAAACGAAGCAACTGACAAAGGATAATCTCCAAAATGTACAAGCAGTTCATGCAGCTCAATATCAACAACACAAACAACCCAATCCAAAAATAAGCAGAAGACCTAAATAGACATTTCTCCAAAGAAGATATACAGATTGCCAGCAAACACATGAAAGGATGCTCAACATCACTACTCATTAGAGAAATACAAATCAAAGCTACAATGAGATATTACCTCACACCGGTCAGAGTGGCCATCATCAAAAAATCTACAAACAATAAATGCTGGAGATGCTGTGGAGAAAAGGAAACCCGCTTGCACTATTGGTGGGAATGTAAATTGATACAGCCACTATGGAGAACAGATGGAGGTTCCTTAAGAAACTAAAAATAGAACTACCATATGACCCAGCAATCCCACTACTGGGCATATACCCTGAGGAAACCACAGTTCAAAAAGAGTCATGTACCACAATGTTCATTGCAGCTCTATTTACAATATCCAGGACATGGAAGCAACCTAAATGCCCATCGACAGATGCATAGATAAAGATGTGGCACATATATACAATGGAATATTACTCAGCCATAAAAAGAAACGAAATTGAGTTATTTGTAGTGAGGTGGATGGACCTAGAGTCTGTCATACAGAGTGAAGTAAGTCAGAAAGAGAAAAGCAAATATCGTATGCTAACACATATATATGGAATCTAAGGGAAAAAAAAAAAAAAGGTCATGAAGTACCTAGGGGTAAGATGGGAATAAAGACACAGACCTGCTAGAGCATGGACTTGAGGATATGGGGAGGGGAAGGGTAAGCTGTGACAAAGTGAGACAGTGGCATGGACATATATACATTACCAAACATAAAATAGATAGCTAGTGGGAAGCAGCCGCATAGCACAGGGAGATCAGCTAGGTGGTTTGTGACCACCTAGAGGGGATAGGGATAGGGAGGGTGGGAGGGAGGGAGACGCAAGAGGGAAGAGATATGGGAACATATGTATATGTATAACTGATTCACTTTGTTATAAAGCAGAAACTAACACACCATTGTAAAGCAATTATACTCCAATAAAGATGTTAAAAAAAAAAAAAAGAAAGTTTGTGTCAATAGATAGATAATGCTTTCACACCAGCTTTCTTTCAGGGTTCTTCCTTACTCATATTTAGGAAAAATCTGGAGCCAATTACTCTCAGCAACTGTAAATACTTCCCAACTTTCTATCTGTAACTTTTAACCAAGAATACCCAAGATAAGAGCTGTAAAGTACACCTAAGAAAAGCTTCTAAAACCTTCTTTTGATTTTAAGGTGTAATTCTGTGAACTAACACAATCAATATTGTGTAAATGTAGTCTTTCCTTCACCTTTCATCAAACAATTTAGCGGCCATTTGTGAAGACAAAATCTTGGATCAAATCTTGGGTAGTAATTGAGTCAGGTATGTAGATGGGTATAGCACTAGAATTTAAAACAATCCTGGGCAAGCACCATTTGTAACCAGTATGCTAGCTGGGGTCACCCTGCCCTTCCATGTTCCAATTATAAACTGGAACGATTCTGTTCTACTTAGAATGTGTGTGTGTAAAAAAACACAGCAGAATATTGCTTTCACTCTATTAATGAGATAATGTAGGAAAACCTACAAAGTCACAGTTTTAAAAATTTCATCAGAGAAGTGAGATCAAAGAAACCTACTAAGCTAAAATTCATAAAGTAACAAGCTCTTGATAGGAAAAAACAGACTCATACTGCACTCATCATTGATGAAGAGGAAAGAAGGGGACTATGCTGCTAGAGTTAAGGTAAGAAGATAAAATATCAACTTTTTTAAAGACTAGCGTATATGCTGCCATGTCTGTGAACCATCCCTGGGAGCCCTAGACACAGTAGAACATGCACACACCCACAACTCTTTCTAGTAGGCCTTAACAGAGCACACATAGGAAAGATGGTAGGCAAGAGAACTGAGGTACTCTCTTAGCACCTGTGTGCCAAGCAGGCTGATAGGAGCAGAATCAACAGAACTCCACAGGTACTCCAGGCCTTGAGAGAGTATGAAGTGGTGAATACCTGTGGCTGGAGAAGTGACAGGAAAGCTGATGAGAGAGACTCCCCAGTGAGGTCTAGGCACTCATTGTATGTGAAGCCTGAAACCTGAACAGGTAATGAAGCAGAACCATACAGGCATCCTGGGTTTTTCACTGAGTATGAAACATGGTCATGCACAGCTGGAGAGTGGCAGGAGATTTGAGAGAGAACCCCCTGAGTTACAGGTATGTGGAGCTTACTGAAATATAAGGACAGTCATGAGAATTGAGAAACCCCATAGGCACCTTGACACTCAAATTGAATCTATGGCAGCAGGACTTCCATGGCTTGGGCAGAGCCAGGTACCTGAGAGAGACCTTCCAGAAGTAGAGGCACAGGGAATCTGTGGTTGGCAGAACAATGGTCTCCCGAAGATATCTAAGTCCTAATCTTCAGAACCTGTGATTATATTACCTTAGATAGCAAAAGGAACTTTGCAGATGGAATTAAGTTAAGGATACTGACATGGAGAGATTATCCTAGACTAACCAGTTGTGTCCAATATCATCATAAGGGTCCTTAGGAGTGAAAATGGGAGGCAGAAAATAAGAATGTGAGAGGAGATGTGACCGTGGAAGCAGAGATTTGGACTGATGTAGTTGCTGGGTTTGAAGATAAAAGGGAGCCATCAGCCAAGGAAAGCAGGTGGCCCCTAGAAACTGGAAAGGGACTAGGAAACAGATTCTTGCCCAATACATCCAGAAGGAATACAGCCCAGCCAACACCTTCATTTTAGCTCAGACTTCCAACCTCCAGAATTGTAAAATAAATTTGCGTTGTTTTAAGCCTCTAAGTTTTGGTAGTCTGTTACAGCAGCAGTAGTAAACTAATGCAAGGCCTAATGAAGTCTGAAAGCATAATGAGAGATCTTAGAGAAATCCCTCAAGCATCCCATATCTTACATGGGATGCTTACATGGGTATGAGGCAGCAGCTGTCTATTGCTGGAGAGGTGGGGTGGGTCAAGGTAACAGAAAGAGGTCTCCCTGAGGTGTAAGAACACAGAGTCTGCTGAAGGCTGAGGGAAACATAGGAGAAATGAAAGCTCTCAAGGTACCCAGGACCCATGCGAAGGGGGAGGGTTTTGATTCTGCCATCAAACAATCTGAAGTCTGTAGGAAATTGAATCTAACGAAAACTACCACAAAGCCTAATCCTAGCTCAATACAAAGCAGATTGAATCACTGCCCCACAACCTAACCACCCATCTAATAGAAGAAGAAACATGCTTATTTCTGGGCACAAATATTATTTACTTTAACTTTTAATGTTACATTACATACAATTTTGGCATTCAATTTTTTTTTTTTTTTTTTGATACGCGGGCCTCTCACTGCAGCAGCCTCTCCGGCTGCAGAGCACAGGCTCCGGATGCGCAGGCTCAGCGGCCATGGCTCACGGGCCCAGTCGCTCCGTGGCATGTGGGATCTTCCCGGACCGGGGCGCGAACCTGCGTCCCCTGCATCGGCAGGCGGACTCTCAACCACTGCGCGACCAGGGAAGCCCTGGCATTCAATTTTTAAAAATATGAGAAATCTGAAGAGGCAAGAAAATATGATGCTTTGTCAAGAGACAAAAATGTTCATAGAGACAGACTCAGAGATGGACAAATATTAGAAGCACCAGGAAAGTACCATGAGAACCTAACTATAATAATTATATTAAAGGAGCTAGTAGTAGCAGTGGACAATATCCATGAAAAGGACAGAGAGATGGAAATTACAAAAAGAGGCAAATTAAAATGCTAGATATAAGAAACATAATATAAAAATAAAGAAATTTTTGGATAGGCTAATTAATAGACTGAACATAGCAGGGGAAATAGTCAGTAAACTTGAAAACAAGTCAACAGAAATGACCCAAACAGAAACAAAGAGAGAAAATGAGTAATGGATAAGCAGTGCATCTGAGATCTGTAAGGATACTATGAAACAGTCTAGTATGCATGTAATTATAGTTCCAGAAGGAGAAAGGAGAAAGAGTGGAGCAAAAGAAGTATTTGAATGCATATTGGCTAAGAATTTTTCAAAACTTATAAAATATATTATCATATATCCAAGATGCTTAGAAAACACCAATTAGGGTATACACAAAGATAACCATACCTAGGGACATCAGAGACATATTGCTACAGATGAAGAAGAAGACACAATCTTGAAAGCATAATAAAAACATATAGTATATAAGGGAACAACAACATGAAATACGGCTGGAATATTCTCAGAAATAACAGAAGCCAGAAGGCAAAAGAGCAGCATCTTTAATGTGCTAAAATAGAAAAAAAAAACCTTATCTACCAAGAATTCCATATCAAGCAGCATACTCTTCAAAAATTAAGGCAACATATAGACATTTTTAGACAAAATCAGACAAAAACTGATTTTGTCTCTATAAGATGTACACTACAAAACATGCTAAAGAAATGCCAAAGGAAATTAAGCCAAAAGGAAATTATGCAGATAGAAACCAAACATTTGGGGTAGGAATGGAGAACCTCAGGAAGTACCTGGTAAATGTGATGGGAAATAAAGAAGCTCTTTTTAAAAAATCTTCTCTCTCTCAATGTAAATATATCTATTTAAGGACTGTTAACTGTTTAAATTAATAATACTAAGAATGTAATGTAGAGTTTATAGTGTATGTAGGTACAAAATACATGACAACAAAAACTTAAGGGTGGGAGGATCATATTTGAAAGTGTACTGTTACAATAATCTTACATTGTTTATGAAGTGGTAAAATATTTTTTAGGGCAACTGCTGATAATTTAAAGATGCATACTATACTATGAAGAGTTAGCACTAAATAAATCACACAAAGTGGCATAACTATACAGTCAAGAAGAGGTAAAATGGAGTTCTCAAAAACAAAAAAGTTATGAAAAGATAAAAGAAACAAAGATTATGACCAACAGAAATTAAACTCCAAGAGGACAGACTTAAGCCTAAACATATGAATAACTGTATTAAATGTGAATGGGCTAAGCACCTTAACTAAAAGATGGAGATTGTCAAATCCGACAAAAAACAATGAACAACCGACCAACTATATGCTGTTTATAAGAAGCACATTTTATAAGCACTGACAGGTTCAGATTTAAAGATGGAAAACTTTATAAATAAATTACATAAATATAAATACATATGAATATATAATTAAATTGGCACAAACCACAATCATTTGGGTGGAGCTCCTCTATCCAGAGATGTTTTGGAGGATGTCTCCCCTTATCCTTTCTGATCTCAAGTCCATGCATCTATGGAATTAATTCAATTATAGGAATCATTTTATCATCCACAGCATGCTGTCACCTTCTAGAACTATGTTGTGCTATGTTGGAAAAATCCTGATGTATTTACTCCTCAAAAGCCATGGCATAGAAGGTTAACAGAAAGGAGTTTTTCCAGAAAGGAGTAGTTAGCAGTGTTTAATGCTGTTGACAGGCAATGAAGTGTGCATGTTGGACAGAGTAGCAGAAGAGAATTGCTAACGTTGGAGCTGATATGGAGCAGAAACCAAATGCCATACATTTTCTACCTTCACTTGGGCCCTAGTTATCTTTTATCATCTTTAGATCATCTTTAATTGTGCAATCTACTGAGATAACTTTTGCCTTGGTGCTACTCACAACGTAAGGTTATTTTCACAGTAAGTCAGCATTCTTTGCTATATAGAAGATTAAAATATAGTGGCTGTCAAGTCTCTAAGAAAAGTGAGGGTAAGGAGCACAGAGAGGTGACAGTATAGCCAAGGAAGCAGTGGTGAGACAGGGTGGAGGATGGCTGTGGGGGGAGGTTACAACATGCTCTACAGCCAAGGAAATGGCAATGGAGGTGGTTATAGGACTTATAGCTGTGGAAGTGGTAGTGGTGATAGAGTCAAGGGAGGCTGCTGAGTGCCTCTCTCCTTTATGTATAAACAAGTAGATATATTGAGAATAATAGGGGCCAGGAAGGGATTTACAAATATAGAAAGAACCATGCGGTGTTAGACTGGAATTGAAGGTAGAAGTATGAAGAGATTTTTTTTAGTATATATTCATAGAAAGATTTGGAAATAGAGATGTGTATATATTTCTTAACTCTATCATTCTCTATAGGCTGAGAAGGCCCAGAAGCAATGGTGCTCCAGTAGCAATGAGCACACTGAGCACTGAGTTCTTTGCTTCTAAACACCAGCCTCCACTGAAAGGAACCAGAGCTCATTATAAAAGTGGATGATTCTAGGAATGGTCAGAGAAAGAACAAGATGAACCTGGAGCACATTGTGCCAAAAATAAGGAAATGATAAAAGAAAATGAGAACATTCCAAAAGGACACAGGTGCTATCTTGAAAGAGAACTCACTCACCAAATATGGGAATATTTGACCGTCAAAATGTGCTTTATTATTTGCCATCAATAATAGTGGTAATGTGTTCAGGATTTGTCAGTGGATACTAAGGCTGCAGGATTGATATGTTAAGGAACAGGATATTCACAGTCTTATAGTATCAACCCACAAAATACTTAATTAAAAAGGAAACACAGTCACTCTATGATAGAGAAACTTGGCAGGCAATAAGTTGACCAGGTGATCAAGGTTGCCATAACCAGTGATAGGATGGGTCAACACGATGTGCTTCCTGAGGGGATGCCCTGAAAAGAGCATATCACTTCCATGGTGTTCCAGCCCAGGGTACGTGGCCCTGAGATGGGTCATAAGGAAACATCAGATGGACCCTGGTTGATTGCCCTTTTACCAAAAGAAGTGCCTGTATTTTTTTTTTTTTTTTACCTGTGGAAGACAGGAAAAGACTGAGAAACTGTTCAAGATTATAGGACACTGAGGATACGAGACAACTTAATGCAATGCATGATCCTGGACTGGTTCCTGGACCAGAAAGGAAAAAGAGGCATAGTTGACATTTGGTGTCTTTGAATTGGGTTCTGTGATCTGGATGGCAGTCTGCTATTGATGTTGATTTCCTGATTGGGAGGACTGAAGAGATGTTATATATGAGCGTCTTTGGGGAAAATACATACTGGCATGTTTGGAAATAATGGACAGTATGTCAATAGAAGAGAGGAGAGAGAGAGAGAGTAAAATGTTAACAATTAGGGAATCTGGACATAAGGGAAGATTTGCATATTCTTAAAACTTTTCTGAGAGTTTGAAATTAATTCAAAATAGATTATTAAAAGTAAGTAAATTCGGGCTTCCCTGGTGGCACAATGGTTGAGAGTCCGCCTACCGATGAGAGGGACGTGGGTTCGTGCCCCGGTCCGGGAAGATCCCACATGCCGCGGAGCGGCTGGGCCCATGAGCCATGGCCGCTGAGCCTGCGCATCTGGAGCCTGTGCTCTGCAACGGGAGAGGCCACAGCAGTGAGAGGCTCACGTACCGCACTGAGCAGGTTGCTAGGCAGTAAAATGAAGATAATTTAGATAAATATATATATATATATATTAAAATTCGAAGTATCTCTAGCTTTGGGATTTTTTTTATTAAAAATTATATTTTTGGATTATATTTTGTTGTTAGAACTAAAGAACTAACATTTAAAACTTAGAAGGCATGACTTGGAATTTATCCAGACAACTGGAATTGAAGGCAATATATTCCAGTGACAGCACTGGAATTAGCTTTTGCCTCCGTGTGTATTACTTTACTTGTAAATTGACGGACCAATTCAATCAAAGTAGAAGCAACAGTCATATTCTTAATGTCAGAAAAAACAGATGAAAATTAATGGACTCTGCCAAACAATCCTGTTTGTTACATGGTGCTAATTAATAATATGACAGATATTTCTCACCTTCAGATTGATCAAATTTAAGGAGAGCTTTTGAAACACTGTCACCATCTTCATACTCATCTTGTTCCTAAGCTCATGAAGAACTGGGTAAAGGAATTCCAATATGAACAATGTTACAAAAGGGTGAAAAGTATCTGGAGAAAAATAGGAAAGATGAAATATTATAGGTTAACTGAAAAAAGAAGAATCAGGACCTGACAGCAATCCAGTATGTGAAATAAATAAGATTAAACTGAACCCTGGGTGTGTGTGTTGAGGAATCATGAAACTCAGTAACAATCATATTTAAAAAAAAAAATAAAAAAGAAACACAATATTAAAGCCCATTATTAAAATAATGCAAAAACAAGCACCCAATTTGCAAGATGATTATACAAACTTACTAAATACCTGCTAAAAATATCAGTGATACTTATGATTGTGAAGAATACATGAGACACATTGTGTCTAATACTTTTAGATCATTTTAATTTAAGGTGAGAAAGTAGAAGAGATGAAGAAATGGCAGAAGAATGACAAAGACTTTTTATTTTAAAAGGGGAAAAATATTTCTTGTTCTGAGATTAGAGGAAAATAATTGAAAGGAAAACGCTAACACTGGAGCCAATAATTCGGCATTAGTGCCCTGTGGACTTAATATAATGCATAACTTCTACTATGTCACAATACAATTGATTTGTAATTATAAAGCATGTGTACTGAGTCCTTTTTATTTAATTAAATTAATTAATTTATTTATTTTTTAACATTAGAATCTGCTCCCCGGCCAATTTTTAGAGTCAAGCCTATGATTGAGCTTCATCAGACTGCTGCTTTAATTGATTGAATTGATTGTCTCAGGACAGCTTATAGGGCACTGGTACTAAATATATGATCCACAGACTAGCAACATCATTGCCATTATCTGGGAACTTGTTAAAATGAAAATTCTCAGGCCCTACCCTAGACTTCCTAAATCAGAAACTGTAGGAGTGGGGATGGCAATCTGTGATTTGCTAAGATTTCCAAGTGACTCTGATACACAGACAAGTTTGAGAACCACTACTGTAAGGTAATTTTTTTAAAAAATATAATTTATTTATTTATTTATGGCTGCGTTGGGTCTTTGTTGCTGCACACGGGTTTTCTCTAGTTATGGCGAGCGGGGGCTACTCTGCATTGCGGTGCAGGGGCTTCGCATTAAGGTGGCTTCTCTTGATGTGGAGCACGGTCTCTAGGCACGTGGGCTTCAGTAGCTGTGGCACGTGGGCTCTGTAGTTGTGGCTTGCAGGCTCTAGAGCACAGTCTCAGTAGTTGTGGTACACAGGATTAGTTGCTCTGCAGCATGTGGGATCTTCCCAGACCAGGGCTTGAACCCGTGTCCCCTGCACTGGCAGGTGGATTCTTAACCACTGTGTCACCAGGGAAGTTCCAACTTGTTCTTTTTTTAATTTGTCCAGAATGGTGGAGGAAATAAGAGTGGCCAGTCATTTCTTGAAAACATTGCTTTTCTTTTCTTTTTTTTTTTAAAATAAATTTATTTATTTATTTTTGTCTGTGTCGGATCTTCGTTGCTACACGTGGGCTTTCTCTAGTTTCAGGGAGCAGGGGCTACTCTTCACTGCAGTGCGTGGGCTTCTCATTGCGGTGGCTTCTCTTGTTGCAGAGCACGGGCTCTAGGCAAGCGGGCTTCAGTAGCTGTGGCATGCAAGCTCAGTAGTTGTGGCACACAGGCTTAGTTGTTCTGTGGTATGTGGGATCTTCCTGGACCAGGGCTCGAACCCGTGTCCCCTGCATTGGTAGGCGGATTCTTAACCACTGCACCACCAGGGAAGCCCCTTGAAAATATTTCTTGATCATTTGAATTCACAGGTCATTTTTAACATTTCTGTTGATAAAAGGTCTCTTTTGCTTTTAAAAAATGTGCCCTTTACTTGGCATATCCTGCCCAGCACTCCTAGGAATTCCTATCACTTTGCTGGACAATGGTGGAGAAAGAAGAATAATTGAATAAAGCTGACACAGAGCAAACATTAGAGTTTACAGATTATTCATTAGGCACTTTTAGCTTCAAAATCTCATTAACATTGTCTGACAGTAATTTCAGAAAGGAGAGAAATGGGCCAGGCTTTTATATCTAGAAGCCAAAGTGGTTTTTTGTTATCTTCTATTATTCCTAATATGTGGCTCTATTATTAGTTTTTGACAACTAGTGCCGTGCCCCATAAAACATATCAGATTCGTCCCAGCAATGCTTCTTTGTTGCTTCCTGGCACTGCCATCCTCCACTCCATTGTGCTCTTACCATTTCCTTATTTTGCTTCTTCCCATCCAGCTCTTTATGTACAACTGCCTACAGTGTGTCAAATTATTACGATGCACAAAGCATATTTAGTCCTCCCTCTAGTGGCAATTTAGTGAATAGTTCCAGCCATTACCCTGGTTACCCATTCTTTTGCAGACAGCAACAATGATCAAGTAATAACTAATATATATTAGGAGCTAATTTTATGCAAGGCAATGTCCTAAGAATTTTACTTCCAGCTGTGAACTTAAAAGGAAGGCACAGGCCTTGATAAAGAAAGAAACAAAATCAGAAAGTAAAAAATAAGAATTTTCTAAAAAGAACAAAAAATACACAGAACACATTTACAAGATCTGTAGAATTATAGTTGCTTATACCAGTGTAATAATTTCTACCTTCAGACATAACATTTGAAAGAAAAATGTAAGATAAATATATTTTAGGGAAAGCCAAATAAACAGGCATCTAAAGGATTTCTTTCCACATCTTATAGTAATATATGAATGCAACAAAGGATTATATGTATATATAAAAGAGGAAAATATCAGAAGTTATTTCACTGAATTTCAAAAAAGTTAAATGTCAAATTAGTTTTCTGTAGCTAAAAATGTACTCCCAAACACTCACTTGTATTTTCCTTTGTCCATATTTTTGTTTCACGGATACTTTGTTTAAAAAGATACATCTTAATACAATTGTTTATGCATCCTTCTTTTCTCTTTTCATAATCCCATTACAGGCCATGATGTACCTCGGTTTTAGAGTAGATAAACTAATTACTCTACCTCTAGTGAATATTTAAAATAAGAGGCTTTAAAAAATAAAAACATAGTTTGTTTCCATAATGCTTGGGAATTCATTTTTTCTGGATTAATGTCCTGGCCCTATAACTTACTAACTGTGTGATCTTAGAAAAGTTACTTTACTACTTTGTGCATGAGTTCCTTCCTCTATAAAATAGAGAAGATAGTAGGTTCTAAGTCATAGTTTTATTGGAGGAACAATAGGGTTAATATGTGTTAAGTGCTTAGAATAGTATCCATGGCATTGTAAGTTTTCAGTAATTGTTACCTATTATTGTTATTATGATAATAACTACCAGAAAATGAATATGGAAAGTCCATAGCCTCAGCTAGTAATTGCCTTCATTTATATGTAATGGAGGATTATAAGCTGTATTGTAGCTTATTTAATGAGCTTTATGAACTTGATTTTTCTATTTTGCAATGAGGGTTGCAAGCATCCTTACATGTCTTCAGATAATGCCATGTACTCTTGGTGATGTATGGAGTTAAAGATTTACTAATTTATACTTTACTCTAAAAACAGCTACCTCAGTCAGAACTAAACAGTGAAACCTTCACTGCCTTGGCCCTGGCTCTGTTTCTCCAGCTCTGTGTAACTAAAATTAAATCATGGCCCTACATGTAGGTTGCCATGCCAGTCAGCTAGCAAGGGGCCATCGATCCTAACTCCAATCAGCTGAGACTTGAAGTTAGTTCCTCTCATCTGAGGGATGGGGTGGATCATCTTCTGTCACCTCTTCTCCATTATAAAGTCAACTTCTCACCAGCCAAACCCAGAACTTCAAACTATCTGAACTTCAACTAGTGTCGAAGCCTGAATAACCAGAGAGCTCCAAATATGAAGCCCGCCCCTACTTTCAATGATTCCCTAGGAATGTGCTTCTGCCTGTATTCTTTCTCCTTAGTTCTGGCCCAGTTACTCTGCCTACTAACACAAAACCGTATGAAAATTGAAACTTTGATCTAAATATCTTCCAGAGACTCATATGCTAAAAGTTGTGTTGCTCTTTGTTTATGCCAATCAGGTTCTTTAGAACCAGAAACTTGTTGGAAGCCCAGAATCTTTAGCACACTTCCCTCCTAATATCACCCAACTGACCTGATCCCTAAAACTTTAACTTTTGCTTGAATTTTTCCACTGTCTTCCAAAGTCTTGTTAATAGAATAACTTCATTAATGAAGTTGTGGGAGCTTAGAGTAGGCTCCCCCAGACATCATAGGTGGGCATGATTTTTCTCTTTCCTCCTTAGGGATAACATATGTAATTTGCTCTGTATTTGGACAGCTGTCCCAGCGTAGGACATGTATCTCTACCTGTTCCTTTAGCGATTTCCTCATGTTGCCAGGGACATAGCATACTGTATACATAGATAATAAAACCAAAAATGTTGTTACAGTTGGTGCCTAAAACATTTCTCATACTCTACCTATGAGTGGCCCCAGTAGCACTAAGAAACTTAATTTGTACCATCTTCTATGATGTTATACAACAACATGGAGGTAGAGGGTAAGTAATATTATTCTAGCTGCACAAACCAGACTGTTCTAACTTCTATAAAATGACTTTAATGTCGATATTTCAAATAATGTGCAAAGAAAAATACCCCATTTGCTGATGGAAAATCTGAAATATAATGATATTAAGTAAACTGCCTCTGGTCACTAGAGATTTAGCAAAAACAAGCTGGGCTTACACCCAGCAGGGACTCTACAAAGGCCTGTTCAATAATGGAATGAATATTAGTCTCAGTTTAGGATCTGGTGCTCTATGCAGAATATTTCCCATTTGTGTCTTCTGGGTAAGTTCTTAGCAAACACAGTAGCAATCCCTAGATGTAATTATAGTTCAAAGGGTGTGGGAAGGAAATTTTCACTTTTAATTAAAGAGTATTAATTAAATACTGTTAAGCACCAGCAGCATATCTATCACTCAATCACAGGAATTTAAATCATGGCTTATTTTAATTTAGAGTAAGAATTAAAATCTCAGCCAGAGAGAGAACAGGAAACTGCCCTAGGAAATTTTATTGGCAAAGGCTAAATGAAGATGTATACAGATCAAACCAAAGTTCATATGTACTCTTAGTCATTTGGGAAATGAGCAAATATATCTATTGGGCAGTCAAAATTATTAGAGTTGAAAGTATGTAAGAAGAATAGAATGACAAATTATATTATTAGTTTGCCAGTAAAGTAACACATAGAAAACAATTTAAATAATAAAGTGTTTTATAATTATTAAATTAGTAAACTTAAAAAAAAGATTCTGGTCCAACTTGGCATGTTAAAAATGGCAAATATGTATGTATGTGTATGTGTATATATATATATACACACACACATATATATATATATATATATATATATATATAAAATTAGAGGTAAAAATATAAACTTGGAAAAGGATTATAGTATTATGGGCCATAATATGTATATTATGTTTCATTCAGAAATCCTATCTTAAGTCAAAGGAGAAAAAACAGATATATACCTAGATATAGTCTTTTGATACCTAGATATAGTCTTTTGAGCATTTTCCATATCTGCAAAACAGAGATGATGTTAATGTCTAACAAAAATGACTTGAATGCATTACAGAACCACTCAATTAAACGCTACACAGTGAATACATTATAATTTATACAGGCTATTTAAGAACTTATAAATGTGCTTATAATATAACACTAAGTGAAAAAATAGAATATAAAATACATATATTAATTATAAGGATATAAATTATGCATATAGACAAAAACCAAGGCAGATTATATAAAAAATGAAATCACTTTCAGTACATAAATGGAAAATGTACTTTTCTGTTAGGTGTCTTTTATAATATTGTTAAGATAACATTAAAATTTGTAAGTGTAAATAGATCGATAACTTATTTTTAAGATTGTCCATGAAATTTTCAATCTCTAATGCTTGAAAGTCTCTATATGAATTCTTCCCAAGTGGCCGAAGTGGGAAGTCATCTTTAATTCTCAAATTTAGAGTTAAGCTGGGATCTTCATGTGAAAAAAGATGTTAATTTATATTTTATATGATATAAATTTATACATATTATACATAGCATATATTTTCCCAAAGATATAAGTTGAGGGTATATATTGTCTTCCCTTCCTTTTTTTCTTCTTCATAGTAATAGGGCTTAGCAACATTTTAATTCAGATAGATTTCAAATATTGCTTAATTGACAGTCTCACGTTTGACATCCTTGCTATAATTGCAGTGTGTACTATGTCAAGAGATGCTCTGTAACATCCCTGGAGACTAAATTACTGTGTGCATTGCCTATAATCTGGGCAAGTATTAGCATAATGTCTAATATAACAGGGACATATTTCTTTGAACATTTTTCAGATACTATTTGATATATTATAGTAAATTACTTCTGAAACCATCAATGCTTGGATGAAAATAATACACTTATAAAAATACATTAATATGAGAATATATTATTTTATACTAGCAATGTGAAAACTCTTATTCATGAGTTTATAGCCATTCAGGAAAAAATATAAATTTTAATCCTCTTTCCATCTGTTATATTCAAATATATTTTATAAAATATACTAAATTTCAAGGAGATATTACAGACCCTTGACATTTCTAGAAGAACACAATTGTAGGAAATATTGTTATTGTTTTATTTTTCTTTATTGCTCTAATTAATTTCAAAATGTATTTGAGGCATCTTAGAGGAAAATTATAAGTATGCCGAGAACAAATGCACAACAGAAAAAGGAATCAAAACTTAAGAGGAAAATGAAAAAAAAAAATATATATAAATTCTTCCTGGGCTTCCCTGGCGGTGCAGCAGTTGAGAATCTTCCTGCTAATGCAAGGGACACGGGTTCAAGCCCTGGTCTGGGAGGATCCCACATGCCGCAGAGCAACTAGGCCCGTAAGCCACAACTACTGAGCCTGCGCGTCTGGAGCCTGTGCGCCACAACAAGAGAGGCCGCGATAGTGAGAGGCCCGTGCACCGCGATGAAGAGTGGCCCCCGCTTGCCACAACTAGAGAAAGCCCTCGCACAGAAACAAAGACCCAACACAGCAAAAATAAATTAATTAATTAATAAACTCCTACCCTCAACATCTTCTTTAAAAAAAATAAATAAATAAAAATAAATTCTTCCTAAAGGAAGTTACACTATTATTAAACCTAAATCCGTTTATAATGACCAGGACATAGAAAGGAACATGATGGATTACAGAACTCTAATTTTTTTATTTTTTTGCAGTACGCGGGCCTCTCCCTGTTGTGGCCTCTCCCGTTGCGGAGCACAGGCTCCGGACGCGCAGGCTCAGTGGCCATGGCTCACGGGCCCAGCTGCTCTGCGGCATGTGGGATCTTCCCGGACCGGGGCATGAACCCACGTCCCCTGCATCGGCAGGCAGACTCTCAACCACTGCGCCATCAGGGAAGCCCCAGAACTCTAATTTTAAAACAAATTCATGTGGGCAAACATTTTACTAGCCCTAATCTTGTGGAAGAATTTATTGCAGGTTTCATGCCATTTGATCCTTGCCTATCTTCGTAATCAGTAACTAGCTCAGGCCAAAAACTTGAAGTCTTCCCGGTCCCCTCTCTTTCTGTCACATGACAAATCCAACCCATCAGCAAATCAAATAGATATACTTTCAAAATGTATCCATAATCTTACTCTTTCTAAAACACCTTCACAGTTACTCTCCTGGTCCAAGACATCATCTCTTAAATGGATTATTTCCATAATGTTTTAACTGGTCTTGCTTTGGCACTTACTCCCCTACAATTTATTTTCATCACAGCTGCTAGAGTGATTCTATTATGCAAAGAACAGATAGATCATCACATTCCTCTTCTCAGAACCCTCTGGTGCTGCTGTGAGTAAAGGGTTATAAGGCCTTACATAATTAGGTCCCTACTATTTCTCTCTTTTCAACATCCACTTTTTGTTTTGATTGTTTTGCTTTAGTTGCACTGGATTTTGGGAAATTCCTCAAATCCACCAGGCATTTTCACACCTCAGGAGTTTTGTTATTTTTCTTCCCTTTGCTTGGCATGCTGTCTTCCAGACAGCTCCATGCATATCCTGCTCCCCCACGCCCAGATCTCTTCTTAAAGGTCACCATATTAATGAGCATGACCATCAATTATAAAATCACACTCCTCTCTGTACTTCCTATTCTCTTACCCAGCCTTACTTTTCCCTCCTGAGAATTTATTACTATATGCTATTTGTATGAATACAGTTAATTGTTTATTTGTAATAGGGTAAGGATAAGGAGAAACTGGAAGAATAAAAAGGGGGTCCTATTCTGGTGCCAAATGGGTTTAAAATGGAAAGAGACCCTGACCCTGAGATGCTTCCCCAGTGGATACTTTAAGCCACTTTAAAATGGAATTCTCATCTCAACTCTCTCAATTATGCAGAGATGGCCTGGAGAAGGACCACTGTGCTTTACATATCAGGCAGCACCTAACCATATGGGAATCATACATCCTGGGCACAGCTGTCTTGTTTTGGGTCATTTGTAATGTTCATGGAGCCTCTAACATATTTAGCTTCTACTCTGCAGAGGCTGAGTTTTCTTCCTCCCTCCCTCCTACCCTTTCTTCCTTCTTCCATATATTTTTTAAAATTACCAATAGCCCCTTTCCTTTTCTGAATACATGTAACCTGCAGACTGAAATCTTGCAGCTTCTTGCAGTGGCTGGAATGGGTCTCAACCTCTCCAAAGCTGTTTTGGCTGTGCCTATTCAGAATCACTAGGTCTGCTTCCTCCTTTAGTCTTCTGACCCCCACTTTCTCTGAGCTAATAGGGAAAGTGAAATAATTTTCTGTTCTTGGTTAAACCACAGCCTGCTCTCTACTATGGATATTATGATCTTTGGGCTGGATAGAACCCTATGTTTCCACCATTATTCTCTGATGGATGAGAAATTTTTAAGATGAAGTATTTAAACTGGTCCTATTATAGCTTCTGATGATATGTTGTGAAGTGATAAAAATTCACAAATTTTTTGTAGATAGGGATGCTTTTTTCCAATGCCCTGTCAGTTTCTGTCTATATTGAGTTGCAAAATATAGTCACTCAAGTTTTGTTGAGCCTTATAGAAGTGTCATATGCCCTTTCTGTTACATGTTGTTACGGGGATATCTTATAATCACCAACTGTAACTGAGCAGGACACTATGGGGCCTTCCCAGGACAGATCCCCCCACCTACCATGTCCTCTGCCTGCCTCTTGTTTGTAGAAAAGCTGTAGTCTCCGAGGCCTCCCTGAGTCACAAAAGCCTGGATCAAAAATTAATGATTGAAAGGATGTGAATGTGTAGTGAAAAAAATAACAGTTCAGATCATCGTGTTTTTGAAAATGAAAAACGACAATCCAAAACCTATGGGACACAGCAAAAGCAGTTCTAAGAGGGAAGTTTATACCGATAGGAGCTTACCTCAGGCAACAAGAAAAATATTAAACAACAAACCTAAATTTATACCTAAAGTAACTAGAGAAAGAAGAACAAACAAAACCCAAAGTTAATAGAAGGAAAGAAATCATAAAAATCAGAGCAAAAATAAATGAAATAGAGACTAAGAAAACAATAGAAAAGATCAATGAAACTAAAAGTTCTTTGAAAAGATAAACAAAATTGATAAACCTTTAGCCAGACTCATCAAGAAAATAAAAGGGAGAGAGCCAAAATCAATACAATCAGAAATGAAAAAGAAGTTACAACCAACACCACAGAAATACAAAGGGCCATAAGAGACTACTACAAGCAAATATATGCCAATAAAATGAACAGAAGAAGTGAACAAATTCTTAGAAAGGTCCAATCTCCCAAGACTGAACCAGGAAGAAATAGAAAATATGAACAGACCAATTACAAGTGCTGAAATTGAATCTATGATTAAAAGTCTCCTAACAAACAAAAGACCAGGACCAAATGGCTTCACAGGTGAACTCTACCAAACATTTAGAGAAGTGTTAACATGTATCCTTCTGAAACAATTCCAAAAAATTATAGAGGAAGGAACACTTCTGAATTCATTCTATAAGGCCACCATCACCCTGATTCCAAAAACAGACAAAGACACCACAAAAAAAGAAAATTACAGGCCAATATTACTGATGAACATACATGCAAAAATCCTCAACAATATACTAGCAAAACAAATCCAACAATATATTAAAAGGATCATACACCATGATCAAGTGGGATTTATCCCAGAGATGCAAGGATTTTTCAATATCGTAAATCAATCAGTGTCATACACCACATTAACAAATTGAAGAATAAAAACCATATAATCATCTCATTAGATGCAGATAAAGCTTTTGATAAAATTCAATAACCATTTATGATAAAAACTCTCCAGAAAGTGGGCATAGAGGGAACATAACTCAACATAATAAAACATATTTGTCAACATATATGACAAATCCATAGCTAATATCATATTCAATGGTGAAAATATGAAAGCATTTCCTCTAAGATCAGGAATAAGATAAGGATGCCCACTCTCACTGCTTTTATTCAACATAGTTTTGGAAGTCCTAGCCACAGCAATCAGAGAAGAAAAAGAAATAAAAGTATCCAAATTGGAAAAGAAGAAGTAAAACTGTCACTGTTTCTAGATGACATACTATGCATAGAAAATCCTAAAGATGCTACTAGAAAACTACTAGAGCTCATCAGTGAATCTGGTAAAGTTGCAGGGTACAAAATTAATACACAGAAATCTGTTGCACTTCTATACATTAACAACAAAAGATCAGAAAGAAAAATTAAGGAAACAATCCTAATTCCATTTACCATTGCATCAAAAAGAATAAAATACCTAGAAATAAACCTACCTAAG
Source organism: Leucopleurus acutus (assembly GCF_964270905.1). Lineage (NCBI taxonomy): Eukaryota > Metazoa > Chordata > Mammalia > Artiodactyla > Delphinidae > Leucopleurus > Leucopleurus acutus. The sequence goes on from NC_139150.1 coordinate 28,980,184, forward strand.
GAGGCAAAAGACCTGTACTCTGAAAACTATTAAGATGCTGATAAAAGAAATTGAAGACAACAAAAACAGATGGAAAGATATACTGTATTCTTGAATTGGAAGAATCAATATTGTTAAAATGACTATACTACCCAAGGCAATCTACAGATTACATGCAATCCTTATCAAATTACCAATGGAATTTTTGACAGAACTAGAACAAAAATTTTTTTTAAGTTGTATGGAAGCACAAAAGATCCTGAATAGCCAAAGCAATTTTGAGAAAAAAAAAAAAGCTGAAGGAATCAGGCTCCCTGACTTCAGACTGTACTACAAAGCTACAGTCGTCAAAAGAGTATGGTACTGGAACAAAAACAGACATACAAATCAATGAAACAGGATAGAAAGTCCCTAAATACAACCTAAAGGTCCATTGACAGATGAATGGATGAAGAAGGTGTGGTACATATATACAGTGGAATACTACTCAGCCATAGAAAAGAGTGAAATAATGCCATTTGTGGTGACACGGATGCAACTAGAGATTATCATACTAAGTGAAGTAAGTCAGAAAGAGAAAGAAAAATACCATATTATATCACTTATATGTGGACTCTAAAATATGACACAAATGAACCTTTCTATGAAACAGAATCATGAACATAAAGAACAGACTGGTGGTTGCCAAGGTGGAGGGGCTTGGGGGAAGGATAGAGTGGGAGTTTGGGGTTAGCAGATGTAAGCTTTTATAAATAGAATGGATAAACAACAGGGTCCTACTGTATAGCACAGAGAACTATATTCAATAACCTATGATAAACCATAATGGAAAAGAATATATAAAAAAAGAATGTAGGGCTTCCCTGGTGCTGCAGTGGTTGAGAGTTTGCCTGCCGATGCAGGGGATACGGGTTCGTGCCCTGGTCCGGGAAGATCCCACATGCCGTGGAGCGGCTGGGCAGTGAGCCATGACCACTGAGCCTGCACGTCCAGAGCCTGTGCTCTGCAACGGGAGAGGCCACAGCAGTGATAGGCCCGTGTACCACAAAAAAAAAAAAAAAAAAAAAAAGAATGTATATATATATATGTGTGTGTGTGTGTGTAGCTGAATCACTTTGCTGTACAGTAGTAACTACCACAACATTGTAAATCAACAATACTTCAGTATACTTCAGTTTAAAAATGCCCAGAAATAAACCCATATACCTATGGTCAATTAGTCTACAACAAAGGAGGCAAGAATATACAATGGAGAAAAGGCAGTCTCTTCAATATGTGGTGCTGGGAAAACAGCACAGCTACATCAAAAGAATGAAATTAGAGGGCTTCCCTGGTGGTGCAGTGGTTAAGAATCTGCCTGCCAATGCAGGGGACACGGGTTTGATCCCTGGCCTGGGAAGATCTCACATGCTGTGGAGCAACTAAGCCCGTGCAACGAAACTACTGAGCCCCTGTGCCACAACTACTGAAGCCCGCATGCCTAGAGCTCATGCTCCACAACAAGAGAAGCCACGACAATGAGAAGCCCATGCACTGCAACAAAGAGTAGCCCCCTCTCGCTGCAACTAGAGAAAACCCCTGCGCAGCAATGAAAACCCAACACAGCCAAAAAAAAAAAAAAAAAGAAAGAAAGAAAGGACTTCCCTGGTGGCCCAGTGGTTAAAAATCCGCCTGCCAATGCAGGGGACACAGGTTTGAGCCCTGGACCAGGAAGATCCCACATGCCGCGAAGCAGCTAAGCCTGTGCACCACAACTACTGAGACTGCGTTCTAGAGCCTGCGAGCCACAACTACTGAGCCCGTGTGCCACAACTACTGCAGCCCGTGTGCCTAGAGCCTGTGCTCCACAACAAAGAGAAGCCACCGCAATGAGAAGCCTGCACACCACAACAAAGAGTAGCCCCCACTCGTCGCAACAAGAGAAAGCCCACGCACTGCAACAAAGACCCAACGCAGCCAATAAATAAATTAATTAATTAAAAAAATAAAAAAGAAAACAAATTTACAAAGAAATAATAAAATTAGAACATTCTCTAATACCATATGCAAAAATAAACTCAAAATGGATTAAAGACCTAAATGCAAGACCAGATACTACAAGACTTCTAGAGGAAAAGATAGGCAGAACACTCTTTGACATAAATCACAGCAATATTTTTTTGGATCCATCTCCTAGAGTAATGGAAATAAAAGCAAAAATAAACAAATGGGATCTAATTAAACTTAAAAGCTTTTGCACAGCAAAAGAAGCTATAAACCAAACAAGAAGACAACCTATGGAATGGGAGAAAGTGTTTGCAAATGATGTGACTGACAAGGGATTAATTAACAACTCATACAGCTCAATATCAAAAAAAAATCAAAAAATGGGCAGAAGATCTAAATAGACAATTCTCCCAAGAAAACATACAGATGGCCAACAGGCATATGAAAACAATGCTCAACATTGTTAATTATTCAGGAAATGCAAATCAAAACTACAATGAGGTATCATCTCTCACCGGTCAGAATGGCCATCATTAAAAAGTCTACAAATAAGAAATGCTGTAGAGGGTGTGGAGAATAAGGAACTCTCTTACACTGTCAGTGAGAATGTAAATTTGTAGAGCCACTATGGAGAACAGTATGGAGGTTCCTTAAAAAATTAAAAATGGAATTACCATATGATCCAGGGATCCCACTCCTGGGCATATATCTGGAGAAAACTCTAATTCAAAATGATACATGCACCCCAATGTTCATCACAGCACTATTTACAATAGCCAAGACATTGAAGCAACCTAAATGTCCAACGACAGATGAATGGATAAAGAAGATGTGGTATATATATATATATATATATATATATATATATATATATATATAATGGAATATTATTCAATCATTAAAAAGAATGAAATAATGCCATTGCAGCAATATGGATGGACCTATAGATTATCATACTAAGTGAAGTAAGTCAAACAGAGAAAGACAAATATCATATGATATTGCTTATATGTGAAATCTAAAAAAAATGATACAAATGAACTCCTTCACGAAACGGAAATAGACCCACAGATACAGAAAACAAACTTATAGTTACCAAAGGGGAAATGGGGAGGGGAGGGATAAATTAGCAGTTAGGAATTAACATATATACACTACTATGTATAAAATAGATAAACAACAAGGACCTAATGTATAGCACAGGGAACTATACTCAATATTTTGTAATAAGCTATATATATATATAACTGAATTGCTTTGCAGTACACCTGAAACCAACACAACATTGTAAAACAACTATGCTTTAATTTTTAAAAATTACAAAAAAAATAACAATTTGGCCAGGAGAACTGGTAACAATTTTAACAGTGAATCAGCCATATGGTAGTTACAGAATCTTCAGTTCTTTCCTGAAATACATAGATAGCAGTATCTGATGTACATTCCTGAGTTATTTTACAGATACTAAAACCCCCACCAAATGGAAGAAGCTAACTGCATGATGACCATGAGCATGTAACCCCCAGACCAGCTGGAACCAAAGAACTGATAATGTTAACCCCTGTGATACTATCCTGTTACCTCACCATCAACCAATCAGAGAATTGTGCACCAGCTGATCATACACCCTGCCGCTCCCCTCCCTCCCCTTGCCCTTAAAAACTATTCCCTGAAACCCATCAGGGAGTTTAGGTTTTTTGAGCACTCGCTGCCCCACACTCCTTTTCTGGCACCTATAATAAATGCCGCACCTTCCTTCACCACAACCCAGTGTCAGTAGATTTGCTTTACTGTGGACTCAAATTTCGTTTGGTAACACAACCACTGCCATTGGTGCTCTCCTGAACTTCAAGAAATAGAGGGCTGAAATTATAACTCTTGATAATATTTCTTGAATGGAATTAGAAGCTCTTCTGTGACTTATGTGGTGTTTTATATTTCAGAAGGATACATTTCAGGATATGATACATTTTCTGTAAATGTTCTTGGGTTTGAGTATCCCCTTAGAATGATAAAGAGGAGGTCTAGAGTTATGACTCAAGTCATGCGAAAACTTCCTATAGCAACTGCCCTCAAAAATCAATCCTGGCATAATCCTTAAACTGCATTTCCACTTGCCAATAGCATCATGTTAGGGCCTCTCAGAGGTTGAGAGAGGCCTAAGCCATTTTAGTTTTCAAGGATTTCAGTATGTTAGAAAATAAAGGATACCTAGAGCTAGAACATTTTTAAAACTTTTTTCACATCTAACATTTAATTATTTTACCCTGTACACTGAGAACATTTATTAATGGTTTATTTCAATCAACAGATAATAATGCAAGTATAAAATAAATATCAAACCCTGAATGTGAGGTGCAGTACAAATGATTCCTTGTACTCCTGTGATAGGCTCATTATCATGTATTAAAGACATTAACAGACATCTAAGGGATATTGTGATAACCCATGTAATTTTCTTATCTCATTGTTAAGTGACTCCTTCTGACACTCATGACAAGAGATTCAGGGAATAACTTTCACTATCCCTACAAATTGGTAGTTTTATTTACCTTCTCCTCTGGCTAAAGCTCTAATTTATCACAATGAATTTTATTTCTCTGTCCATTCTGTGGCTGCGTGATTGGCTGAGAGAACCACATTCCAAATTGATACCCAAATTGATAACTACATACTTGACATCTCTGTTTGGATCTCTAATAGGAATCTCAAAATTAACATGACCAAACAGAACTTTTTTCCCTCCAACTTTATTGAGGTATACTTGACAAATGAAAATTATATATATTTAAAGTGTACAACATGATAATTTGATATACATATGCATTGTGAAATATTTACCACAATCAAGTTAATTAACACATCCATCACCTCATATAGTTACCTTTTTTTGGTAGTGAGAATGCTTAAGATCTACTCTTTTAGCAAATTTGAAGTATACAATATAATAGTACATTAATTATAGTCACCATGCTATATATTAGATCTGCATAATGTATTCATCTTATAACTGAAAGTTTGTACCCTTCAATGAACATCTTCCCATTTCCTTTACCCTTAGCCCCTGGCAACCACCATTCTACTGTTTCTATGAAGTTGACTTTTTTTGTTTTGATTGCTCCCATGTCAAACCTGTCTTCCCCATCTCGCCAAGAAAATGGTGCCCGCTGTTCAAATTGTGAAAGCCAAAATTTCAGGCATCATCAGTGGAGGTATATTTCTTAATGTCTTGGCCTGCTTCTTATCCACTTAAATGCATAATGTTGGAGAGTTAAAAGGCTCAGTCCTAGACCTTCCCTCATTTTGGCCTAAATTATTTCACTAGGAAAACTCATGTACTCCCAGGGCTTTAAATGCAATCTACATATCATCTGCCTTTCTTTTCTTTTCTTCATAACTGACATCCAAAGCATAAACAAGTTCTTATGGCTCTACTTTCAAAATATAGTCCAAATCCATCTCTTCATTTTGTTTACTCTGTGGAAACCCTAATGCAAGACACTATTATGTCTTTTAGGGACTCCTGCAATGACTTCCTAATTGGTTTCTCTACTTCTGTTCTTTCTCTAATAAAATTTATTCTCTTTATAGCAAGAAAATTTTTAAAAACAAAAACAAAACTAACATATCATCCATTACATTACTCCCTACTTAAAAGCTACCAGTGGCTTCTAATTATATACATAATGAAATCCAAATTCCTTATACTGACCTACAAAGCTCTATATGATCTAGCCTCTGTCTACTTTGCTGAACCAATTTCTTACCACTTTCCTCTTTGTCCTCTAACTTCAGTCATAGAGGCCTTCCTTTTTTCCCTTAAACATGGCAAACCTGTTCCTTGTCTGCACTCCCTGGTTTCCCTACCAGAAATGCTCTGACTCTAGGTACAGAAGACTCCTCTTCCAACCAAAGTAAAATCGTTCACCCTCTTTTACCTCTAGTCACTATGTGGTATTTCACCCTCTTTTACCTCTAGTCACTATGTGGTATAACACCCTGTTTTATTTTTATTACAGCACTCTCTGGATTATCTTGTTTATTTTCTGTCAACATAACTCTAGGAAGTTAGTATTATAAGTGTAAGCACCTTGTATGTCTTGTTTATTCATCCATCCACAGAACCTACAACAAGTCCTGGCATCAAGCAGGCACTCAATACTTAGATTCAAGTGAATTAATGAAATACATGTGATTAAGCCCTATTGTTCCTGGATCCTCACATTCTTCAGAGTTTATAAAATGCTGACAGGGCTTCCCTGGTGGCGCAGTGGTTGGGAGTCCGCCTGCCGATACAGGGGACATGGGATCGTGCCCCGGTCTGGGAAGATCCCACATGCCGCGGAGCGGCTAGGCCCATGAGCCATGGCCGCTGAGCCTGCGCGTCCGGAGCCTGTGCTCCGCAACAGAAGAGGCCACGGCAGTGAGAGGCCCACGTACAGAAAAAAAAAAAAAAAAAAAAAAACTGACAAAATTAAATTCAAAATTGTAAATCAACTATCCTTAAATAAAATAAAAACAAAACAAAACAAACAAAAAAAAGACTGACAAGCCATTTTATTGCTATTGTCATTTCTAACTGTATAACTTTGATGTGTGTATAACATACGTGTCATGAATCATTGTTTCATATCAGGAGTCTCCAGTTTTTTTGGTTCAGCATTCCAAGGAGAGGTGTTTGGATGGTTCACAATCACCCTCAAAAGGCTCCAGGCTGCTTTTTGGGCATATATGTTATCATGGGGCATTGTGGCAGAGCTGTGTATGTAGACTATCTGCAGGTGAAGTGTGTTACTGATGAAGCCATATTTTCATGAGTCAGAGAAGGGATGACCAACTGAGTGAGGCAATGGAAATTTTCTCCCTCTTTTCTGAAGGTTGGGGGTAGGCTTATAAAGATTTGGCTTCTACAAGCGTTCTGGAAACAATCTCTTTTGCCCTGTTTCTTCACTAGGTTATGACATTGACTCTTCCAACATAATCCTAGGATAATTTACCCAGCAGGAGCTCCCAGGCATCCAGGGACCCTCCACTTTATTTGAAAATCCCGACCCCATTTCAGTGATATCCTGAGTTCTCACAGTCACAGTCACTTTATTGCTATGTTCAGGAGGAAATTAAAAAAAACAACAACCAAAATGGCTAAACAATCAACTCATAACCCTACTGTCATCTTGCTTCTTTCATAAGCAGTCTTGTTGGCCCATTAAATTCAAAGCCATGGGTCATTAAAATATAATTCCCTTTTCTTCAAGGTCAGATAGCATGAAATATTCCCAGAAGGTGAAGGGGACATCTTTGCATTATGGTCCTCTAATAAAGAAAAATAAATAAATAAAAACAAACCAGTTTTGCTTTATTAAAAGTCGTATTTCATATTTCAGCCATATTAAACAGGCTGAAAGTTGATGTTATTAGGTTTGAAAAAATCCTTCCTCCTCAGTGTTGAGGAATGGGATGGAGTGAGACAAGTAGAGGGGGTAACAGAGAATTTAGTCCTGCACTTGTGGGGAGTTGCATAGCCAAGTGTTTCTTAAAGGGTGTAAAGAAGGCCACCTTGTCCCATTGGTGAGACTGCAGAACTTGCAGTGGTTGGTGTCAACCAGTTCAGTACAAAATGAGATTCGTAAGGAGTTTTAAAAATTCTTATCCACAGGAAGCCCTGAAGCAGCACATTTAAAACGACCCTGCATTCCTGATTCAGAAGATGGGTGTGACCAAGGCAAAACAGACAGATCAGCAGTTGCTGCTCTCTCGGTTTCCCTGAAAGTCTTCATAAATGAGAAGGCCCTTTCAGAAATGGATTCTGACTGGGGACTAGGGCATGATGCCACAGCACATCGTATCATCCTAACAGGCTGGGACCTTTCCCGGGGGGCTTATCTTAATGATAATGCCACACCAGGCAATGCCATACAACACACACTCCCTTAGGAAGTTAAACCAAAATGTGGTATTTAAAATACTTCCATGGGATTCTCACTGATTTTTAAATCTTTACTCTGATTTTTTTTTTTTTTTTAGGCAAAAGAAACCCAGGAAAATTTTAAATTACTTGTTCTCAATTATCATCATGTAATAGAACAGACAAGAGATTTGGAAAGACAGTTTTGCATCAGGACTCATCTTCATCCCTTATGGGTTGATCATAGCCAAGACATTAAACTTTTCTGAGCTCCAGTTTCCTTACCTATAATAGGAATGATAGCAATAATAATTCTCATGCAGGGTTAGTGTGAGAATTAAACATTATATAAAATTCCTTTGTATACTCTAAACAATCTTACAATTGTCATGCATTGTTTTACTTCCATTATCACTACTAACATCCTATAAGTACTGGAGTTAGTGCCTATAGTCTCAATATGTGGTCTATAGTCTACTAGCATTCTGTGAAGATCACAGAATTTCAATCTAGGGGTGGGAATGCTCTTGAGCTTCAGCTAGTCAAAGCACTCATTCAGTGGTTCAACCTTCTCTACAAAGTGCATGACAATCAACAATTTGAACCTCTTCAGTAACAGATAACTCACTACTTCAGAAGGCTTTAATCATTCGTCAACATTAACTGTTGGAAGGGCCATCCTCATCCTGAGCTAAAAGTGATCTCTTTCTAATTCACATTCAATCATTTTAGTACTACTCCTGTGGTTCATACAGTTAGTCTGTCTGTTTTATATTAATCTTTATAATACACAGTAAAACCCCTTTACAGGAATATATTAGTAGTTAATTAATATCAATAATTTGAAATTTCAATGTCAATAATTTGAAATTTTTAGGAAGATAATACTTTTACTTCATACATCTAGTAAAATCTGATACCCTATTTTCTATGTTTCCCATGACAAATTGAATAGAAGAGTGGTAGTTTGCACCATACTTTACCCACTCTGATAGGTGTCATAGGATTTAGTGCCTCTAGTCTCAATATGAAGGGGAGGTGTGCCTATAAGACAGTTAGAGGATAAGCTCAAATATTGCATAAATCAAAGGTTTGGGAAATCAGCATCTTAATGCAAGGAGCTTTATTCAGAGGATGAGAATTCAAATTGCCATGCTCACAGCTGGCAAAGCAACTAGGTATAAAAAGGGACTCTAAGATACATGCTGACATTTCTTCATTTTATTTATACAAAGATACTAGACTGCTGATTGAATTGTGCTTTATATTTGACTGAATAACTAATTTTGTGACTTGACAATGATCATCTTTTGTAATCTTAATTTCCATCTTGTAAATTGGAGCGACAGTAGTCAGGTTGAAATAATTACTTAGTACCTGTTAGTTGTGGCTTAAGTGACTTCTCTTGAGATATAATAATGTATCTAGGATTATATTTACATACTAAAACAAGTATTAATAAATAGTATTGCAATTATCACAGATTTACAAATAGGTATTTCCTAGGGAATTTATTTCTTTCAAATTAAGAAAAACAGAATCTAAATTTACATTTTCTTATATCACAAGATGTTCTTCCTATCTTACAAATGAGAAAAAGAAGCTCAAAATAGTTAAGTAACTTACCTGGCTTACATCAGTAGTCAGTGAAGGAGCTGTCAATCAAGAAAACAACTGCTTAATGTCAAAATAATTACCCAACACTGCTACCTATGCAAGGATATATGTATATATATTTGGTTTTTGATAACCTTATTACATATGGTTTGTGAATGCAGACTGTTTTCTTACATTTATAGTCCAATTTACCTTTTTTTGGTAGTGAAGACTTAACTATGGGATAGATCATTTCTACCATAGCTGTGTTTATTAACATAATATAAAGGACCTTTTCATCAATGTTCCTGACACTATTCTAAGTGATAGAGACATGGAAAAGATCAAAACAAAATCAAATTAAAATCTACAGTTCAATACAGAAGGCAAAGAGGAGCTTTTCAAAAGCACAGTTCATTCCATTTCTACTAATTATTTATTTGAAAAACACCAAACAACTTAAAAAATGAAACAATATTTCAAAGCAAAATAATTGAGTTTATTCATTCTCACCCATTCAGTCAAATTTTTAAGGTATAATGATTTTTACTTCCTATATCTTGCCCACCTCGCTCTTGTTTACTGGACGGATATATTTAGCACTTCTATTCCAATGACATTATCGAGGTGACACTTAGTGGCTCTTCTTTTTGACAATGTACTGTACCAAAAATTATAAATATATTAAAATCTAATGCTATGTTTTACCTTGAGGCTGAGTTCAGTAGGTAAACCCAAACTAGAAAATACTTCAAAGTAAACTTGAAATACATAGCTTTCCATTAATCATACACTACATACATGGTATCGTTTTTCTTTTCATTTAATTCACCTATATGTATTGGGAGCAAAAGAAATTGGCATTGGGAGCAAAAGAAATAAATTAATAGAAAAATTGAATAATATAACATTTTATCTCTGACTATTATAAATACAGTCCATCTATTCCTTTCTGGGTTAAATATACCCTTATTTCAGATGCAGGCAGGCAGAGGAAAATACATTGTCTTTTCCCATCACCATTTTACTTCTGGGCTTTTTCTGTCCTGTTTCAAAAGAGTCTCAGATATGTGACTCCTGACTCCATTCTTTCTATAATAAAATGCTAAATCTGGTTTAGGGTGATATTATGAATCTGGAGATACAACCAAGTTTTCTCAAGAACCTATTAAATTTAGCCAACAGCAACTTATCATTAAATGTTTCAAAATAAAAATGTAGTCAGCCTCAAAATGCATAAGCATCTTGTGTGTACTGCAAGCCTTAAATATAAATATTGGTAAGAGAGTAATATAAACCAAGCTGTTTTTAGTCAGGCAAACTTTAGTAAATACCCCACTTCCCATCTCCCGCACTATCACTTTTGAATATCTGCACAAAGAGTATTCCTTCAGTGTTATTTATATAGAGGTATTTAGTGATATATATCTTTCATACAATATGATCTACTTAAATTCAATTTAAAAATCCAGTCTATATTGTTAAATGCAAAACAGTATGTTTGAACATATAAACATACTTTAACTTTAATGAATGAATACAGAAACATGTAATTAGATCCAAATATGTGACAGATTATATTGTGAGTCTAGTAATATACATTGAAATTCCGATTTAAAATATATATCATTCATAAAATCAATCACAGTTTTCTCAGAAAACTAATTCTAAATTTGTGAACATCACAAAAATTATATTTACTACATAACTTTTATTTTGTCAAAATATTTAAAAATTATTTTGGAAACAAATTTCCTTACATAAATTAGAAAATAGGAAGACTTAACAAAAGAGCTTTATATAAATACCTTCCATACTTTGAATGGCTTGTTCAACATGGTTTGTTCTCATTTTAAAAGCCAATTTTTTTCTGATTATAAATATAATTTATACTGATTGTACAACATATATATTATGGAAAAATTAAAAACAAAGAAAAAAATCACCATATATTCCATCAGAGTTAACTTTTCTAAGCATCAAGTCTTTTACCTAGCTTGAGATTGAGATAACCAATTTTTTTCATTTAAAATTTAGATTTATACCATATGTTCTGCTTTCCTCAATTAAAATGAAAACAAAAGCCTTTTCTCAAGTTATTGCAAACACTGTGTAAACATAATTTATGTTTAACATAATTTAATGGTTGCTTAATATTCCATCAAGTGAAATATCTCTCAAAGTGTTGTCCAGGGACAATCTACAATAGGATCTTCTGGAGGCACCTGAAGCAGAATTTGTGGGATAGGGACTCAATAATATGCATTTTAAATAATTTACTCACATGATTCTTACATGTTCAATTTTGAGAAGCCATATTGATTAAATGCCCTAAAATTTATTTAACCATGTTTTCATTTTTCTAAGGTTGTTTCATCTATCTATCTATATATACACATATATATATACATATATATAAAATAAATAATATCATAATTGAGATTTAGCGCATACCATAAAAATCACCTATTTAAAATGTCTTAGTATATTCATAGAGTTGTACCATCACCACTATTTAATCTTGGAATATTTTCATTACCCCCTAAAGGAATTCTGCATTCTTTAGTATGCATTCCTCACCCTTACCTCAGAACCACTTGTCTACTTTCTGTCTCTACAGATTTGCTTTTTCTGGATATCTGATTTAAATGGAATCAAACAGTATGTTGTCTTTTGTGACTTCCTTCTTTCACTTAGCATAACGTTTTCACGGTTCATCAATGTTATGTCATGTATCAGTACTTCCCCCCCCTTTTTATTACTAAATAATATTCTACTTCTTTTTCTTATTTTATTATTTTTTTATTAGAGTATAATTGCTTTACCTTGTTGTGTTAGTTTATGCTGTACAATGAAGTGAATCAGCTATATGTATACCTATATGCCCTCCCTCTTGGACCTCCCTTCCCACTCCCCATCCTACCCATCTAGGTCATCAGAGCACGGAGCTGAGCTTCCTGTGCTTTACAGCATGTTCCCACTAGCTATCTATTTTACACATGGTAGCGTATATATGTCAATCCTGATCTCCCAATTTGTCCCATCCTCCCCTTCCCCACCTGTGTCCACATATCCGTTCTCTATGTCTACATCTCTATTCCTGCCCTGCAAATAGTTTCATCTGTACCATTTTTCTAGATTCCACATACATGAATTAATATATGATATTTGTTTTTCTCTTTCTGGCTTACTTCACTCTGTACTCTGGCTTACATCCACATCTCTACAAATGACCCAATTTTGCTCCTTTTTACTGCTTAATAATATTCCATTGTATATATGTGCCACATCTTTATCCATTCATCTGCCGATGGACATTTATGTTGGTTCCATGTCCTGGCTATTGTAAATAGTGCTGCAATGAACATTGGGGTACATCTGTCCTTTTGAATTATGCTTTTCTCAGGGTATATGCCCAGTAGTGGGATTGCTTAGTCATATGGTAGTTCTATTTTTAATTTTTTAAGGAACTTCCATACTGTTCTCCATAGTGGCTGTATCAATTTACATTCCCACCAACAATGCAAGAGGGTTCCCTTTTCTCCACACCCTCTCCAGCATTTATTGTTTGTAGAGTTTTTGGTGATGGCCATTCTGACTGGTGTGAGGTGATACCTCATTGTAGTTTTGATTTGCATTTCTCTAATAATTAGTGATGTTGAGCATCTTTTCACTCTTGGCCATCTGTATGTCTTCTTTGGTGAAATGTCTATTTAGATCTTCCACCCAGTTTTTAATTGGGCTGTTTGTTTTTTTGATATTGAGCTTCATGAGCTGTTTGTATATTTTTCAGATTAATCCTTTGTCTGTTGCTTCTTGATTATACCACCTTTTGTTTACCCATTCATCAGCTACAGATATTTGGCTTGTTTCCATTTTTGGCAATTATCAATGCGCATAAACATTTTTTGTGCATGGTTTTGTGTGGGAATATATTTTCATTTTTCTTGGGTATATACCTAGGAATGGTAGTGTTTAATCATATAGTGTCTCTATGTTTAACATTTTGAGGAAATACCAAATTGTTTTCCAAAGTGGCTGCACCATTTTACATTTCTATCAGCAAAGTTGGAAGGTTTCAATTTCGTCCCCATCACTTGCTATGTCTGTATTTTTTGGTTTAGCCACCCAAGGAATTTGAAGTTGTATCTCATCTTGGTTTTGATTTGCATTTCCCTAATAACTATGCAGGCATCTTTTTATGTACTTAAGGGTTATTTGTATATCTTCTTTGGAGAAAAAATATTCAATTTTTTGCCAAGTTTTAAAAAAAAGTTCAGTTATTTGTCTTCACTTTTGAGTTGTAATAGTTCTTTATATATTCTGGATACAAGTTCTTCATCAGATTTATGGTTTCTAAAGATTTTCTCCCATTCTGTGGGTTGTCTTTTAACTTTTTTGATGGTTTTGTTTTCAGCACAAAAGTTTTTAATTTTGGTGAGTCTAATTTACTTAGTTTTTTTCTTTTGATATGTTCTTTTGGTGTTATGATCTATAATATAAGATAACGTCATCTGCAAATAGAGATAACTTTATATCTTCCCTTCCAATCTGAATACCTTTTATTTCTTTTATTTATCTACTTTCCCTAAATATTACTTACAGTACAATTTTGAATAGTAGTGGTGAGAACATATTTTATTCCAGAATTTAGGCAGAAAATAGTCTTTTACCATTAAGTGGGATGTCAGTTCTGGATTTTTCATAGATGCTCCATCTCTAGTTTGTTGAATTTTTTTTTTTTTTCAATCATGAGATGGTGTTGGAGACTGTCAAGTGCTTTATCTGCAATCAATGGAAATGATTATATAGATTTTATCCTTTATTTTACAAATATAGTGCATTACAATGATTGGTTTTCAGATGTTCAATCTGCCTTACATTCTTGGGACAATCCTACCTGGTTATTGTGTACAATTCTTTTATATGTTGCTGAATTTGACTTGTTAATCTGGATGAAAAATGTCACCTGCCATATTAGTAAACAAAGTATGTTGTGGCCATCAAGCCATCAGCTACTGCAGCTGACTGTGCACCCTGAGGGATTCAGGATGGAGAAAAGCAGAATACTGGCCCTAGATATTTAATGTGCATATCAAAGGAATGATTTCAAGGAGCCCAGACTCTTGCACCTTCCCATACATAGAAAAGCGCTAAATTCATTAACTTGTTTTCTTTAATTAACGTTAATCTTTTGATGTTCTGACTACCTGCTTTTCGTTGCAAAAACTATATACCCAGGTGCCTTCCTTACCTCTTTGGAACAGTCCCTCAGGGGTATCTGAGAGGCTGCCTCCAGGGCTTAAGTCCTCAGTTTGTCCACTCAGTAAAACAAAATTCTCAGCTTTTAGGTTGTGCTTTTGTTTTTCAGTCAACATTAGCATTTTGTTGAGAATTTTTTCATCTTTGTTCATATTGGATATTGGTCTCTAGCATTGTTTTTTTGTGATGTGTCTGGTTTCCACATCAGAGTAATATGGGCTCATCTGATGGTTTGGGAAATATTTCCTTTTCTTTTATTTCTTAGAAGAGTCTGTGAAGAATTGGGATTAATTATTCTTCAAAAGTTTGTAGCATTCACCAATAAAGCCACTGGGAGGAGAACTTTTCTTTGTGGAAAGTTTTTCGTTATAATTTGAAGTCATTACTTATTACAGATTTGTTCAGATTTTCTATTTTTTCTTAAGTCAGCTTCAGTAGTTTTATCTTTCTGGAAATTTGTGCATCAAAGTTATTTAATTTGTTGGCATAAGATTGTTCATAGAATTCCCTTAAAATCCTTTTCATTTCTATAAGGTCAGTACTGTCAATTCTTTGATTCTTGATTTCAGCAATTTGATTCTTCTTCTTTTTTTTCATCATTCTAGCTAAGGGTTTGTCAATTTTGTTGATGTTTTCAAATAAGTGACTTTTAATTTCACTGATTTTCTCATTGTCGTTCCCTCAACTTTTTTCTGTGTATGCATAAAGACCCGCACATGTGTGGGACCTTCTATATACTCAGAAATGGCAGAACTTTCCAAAGCCCCCTGTGGGCATATTGTTTCTCAGATCTCTTCTTTAAGTTTTTGACCAGGATCTTGTTAGCCCCAACTCATATTGTAGACTCAGGTAACTATGATGTTTGACAATTGCTGCTGATTGTTTTCAACAAATGCCCCAGGCTAAGGCTGTTTTCATTGAGAAAGCTCCAAGAAAGATTAAATAATAGCAACACACTGAGCATGGGGATTTTCATCAGAGCTCCAAGATAAACCAGTTGACAGTGCTCTGGGGATGGGACTTTTTGAGGTGTTCTAACCTGGACTACTTCTTATAAATGCAAGGTTGATGGTCTTCATTACTTCCATAGTTGTGAGCTGGCCACAAACATGGCTGCTCTTCCTGAGGTTGAGCAGTTTTTATATATTAAAAGGTTCTTAGATTATTGGATATTTTTAATAATCTGAATTTTGGAAAAGTTGATTTTGACTATTTTTTTGGCCAGTGTTTTCATTGCTTTTATTAAGTAGCGTAATTACTAAGATCATACTGCCATTTCAGAAGTCCCTCACAATTTCAGGCTATTTATTCAAACTATAATTTTAAAAGGAAACACTAGGTAAGAAATACAAATAATTTTAGGCTTTTATAAATTTGCAAATTTTCTTCCCATGAAAGCTGATTCCAGATTACACTTTTATTAGCAATAATATGAGGGCTTCTCTTACTAATATCTCATTAATAACCATAATAATGAACATTTACAGTTTGTGTGTAATGCCTACTTTTTTTCCTGTATAATTCTTACTTTTTTGTTAACAACAGCCCCTTTCTTTTCCAAAACTGAGCCTCACTCATTCCAATTAGTGGTTCTTTTGGGTGTTGCCAACTGCATTACTTCCTTCCCTTGAGTGCAGTGGGTGAACCTGACTATGTCCTAGAATTCAATATTGCTGCCTGAGTAATAGTTTATATGGGTAAAATTTAAAACCAAGGAAGTTTTAAACATGACCAGCATCTCAGAAAGACAGAAGAGGTATATGCCAATTATCTGAAATATTGAGCTTCTGATGTTTACATATTATATTAAGAAGAGAAAGATAATACATAAGTGTACAGGCTGATTTGGATCAGTTTTCCCAGAAAAAGCCTTAGAGTTTTGTGGACCGTGGTTTGGGTAAAAGCTAAATAGGAATGGTTATGAGTTGAGTTGTTTAAAGAATAATTAGATTTAGTACCTTTATCATAGATATGTCTGTTAGAGATGTGAGAGCAATACTTGCAGTGAAAAGAATATGTGGTGAGGAGGTGTCCAAAGGAAGCCTGGTAATATGGAGAGAGGGACTGTGATTTAGGTGCATTCCTTTTTTTCAAGGCTATACCAGTTATGGTAAAAATCAAATGCCTGAACTCTGGTCAGAAAATTAAATGTTTCCAGAGAATCACATTACTGCCCTCCTCCTTCATTATAAGAAATCTATGACACAGCAGTAATTTTTGTCTCCAGTGTCTTCAATTGTTTCCAACTCCACTTATGTCTCTGATAGTTAAAAACCTGCTCTGACTGCCCTCATCAAGGATCATGGCTCTTACAGCCTGTGGTATCAAGAAGCTGTCCTTCTATGTCTGACCTCTCTTTTGTGTCCTGCTTTTAAATCATTTAAAATCCTTAGGGTTCCTTGAAAATTAGCTTTGATTTTTGAGCTTTACAAGACATTTTGAAGGGTGTTATTTTCCAGAGGCTGAACATAAACTTGCAGTGTTGTTCTCTATACTACACACTGCTTAAATGGTATCATGTAGTATTTGTTCTTGTGTGACCAGCTTGTTTCACTTACCATAATGTCCTCAAGGTTCATCCATGTTATGACATATGGCAAAATTTCTTTCTTTTTAATACTGAATAGTATTCCATTGTATGTATACACCACATTTTCTTTATCCATTCATTCAACAATGTACAGTTAGGTTGTTACCACATCTTGGCTATTGTGAAAAATGGTGCAATGAACAGGGAATGTAAATATCTCTTAAAGATCTTGATTTAAATTCTTTTGGATATGTATGTAGAAGTGATATTGATGGATCATAAGGTATTTCTGCTTTCACTTTTTTGTTGCACCATTTTACACTCCCACCAACAGTATACGAGGGTTCAATTTCTCCATGCTCTTACCAATTATATCTTTTTTAAAAACTGATGGCCATCCTCACAGATATGAGGTGATATCTCATTGTGGTTTTGAGTTGCTTTTCCCTGATGATCAGTGATGTTGAGCATCTTTTCATATATCATGTAGTATTTGTAACAATCACTGTTCTGTAGGCTGGTGATCTGGACAAAACAAGAACTTCATTGTGTTTACTATTGCTCTTACTTGAAAAAAACTTCAAAAAAAGCACAAATTAAAGTAGTAGATTCATTTCCATAGATAGTTCATTCAACAAATATTTGCTGAGTTCCTAATATAGGTGAAGAACCACTTTTCATATTGAATTACTGAGTAATTCGTATGAGTATGTATAGTGAACAGAGCAAGAATAAGTCCTTCAAAAAGTACTGGAATATCTTTTTCTTAAAGTACACTTTCTTAATTTTCTACTTGGTTTTGTTGTTAATCATAGAGGAGATGAAAAGTATTCTTTGATTTGCTTTTTTCATCAAACAAAAAACAAAAAAAACACAGATACTAGTATGATACTATGTTGCCCCATATAAATTTAAATGATTAATAATATTGTTTATATTACTACTAAATATATACTTAGTACATAGCCATTATTTTTTCTTGAGTGTCTATGGTTTCCATTTTAAAAAGGCAGTTAAGAAAAATAAATATAGGAAAATAGCAGATATATGTCAATTAGCATCATGTTTTATGATATAAACATGGATTAAGAAACCAAAACATTCAAGCAAGCATCTTCATTTAAAATCCACATTATATCAATTATTTAACTATGTATTCCCTTTAAAAATGACAGACTGGTTGAATTAATTAAATAGTTATTTTGGTTTCTATACATACATACAAGACACAGATGTAAAACTCACTCATAATTTAAAAAGTCATTTGGCTTTTTATGCTGAAAGAGTTTTCACTGTCTTCAGTCTACATGTACAGAGGAGCTGGAAATGTGTAGCTCAAATGATTTAAAATACAGCACTTCTCAAACACACAGCATTATAGTTTTTGGTCTTTAAAGAGTAGAGCCAGTCTTGAATATTTTAAAAATTAAACAGGAATTTTGCAGGAAATTCTCATGGAAATTATATGGGCACAACATACAAATAAATTACCTTAAAAAGAATTTTATTATAAATAGAACTGCTTTTCTCTCAGATATAGTTCATCTTGTACTGAATTATTTTCTGTAGTGGACAATATTTAAGTGGGGCTATAATTAATAAACAGAGAATGCAAATGAGTCATTGAATTAGGGATATTATATATTTGGATTGGATAAGTTTTGAGATTTCTTAATATATGTGAACTACAGAGGAGTTCTGATGGTTCACTAGATTTTTAAAATTTATAAACCCAAAAATGTTATTACAAAATAGTTAATATTAATATAAATGTTACATTACATGTTCAATTTGAAAGCACATACTTTTTAGTATCATCACTCTTAATCAGTTATTTTGTGAAAAGTGTAGAAATAAGTTCAGAAAGCCTCCTTGATCTGTCCTTAGTGACTTCCTGGCACCCGATGCTAAACATTACTTTATATATTTTTCCAGGTTGTTTATGTTTTTTACTACACAGGTATTTTAAATGTGCTTATACTGCACAAATTCATGACTTTTTCTCTAGCAGAGTGTCAGCCTACTCTGCAAGTTATTGTTGAGTGATTTAGAGTCTACCGAAATGCAACGCTTGGCAGACTTTTCTCAATCTCATTCTTAAAAGGTAGTTACATAAATAAGTATATTGAATCATCTAATTCAAGAAATTAATGCAAATTACCTTTCCTTACAATTTAAAAGATGTGATTCTATAATTAAGTCTCAAAAATCATTTAATGAACAGCCTTCTTGAAACAATTCACTCATATCCCACAACTCGATTACAATTAAAACTGTGTATCTTTAAAAGATGTAAATAAATTATTCTATGCAAAAACTATATTTTTATTTTATGCACTGTGTTCCACAAAACACTTAATTGAAGTAAATCTTACCCAGGTATAAATTAATAGTAAACTGAAGGATTCAGATTTGCTACTAGATTTAAGAACAATTTTATAATATTTCATTTTATCTGCCAAGAATAAGAGTAATAATCAAGTTTCAAACTTATTTGAACATATGTTAAAAACTTAATCTAATAGCTCTAAGGATCTATTTTATATGCTTATTTTAAAATGCTGTAAAACATGGGAAGTAAACATTTTGCTGTTAAGGACTTCCTAATTAAATGCTGAGATTGGAAAGGAAATTGGGTTTGCATTAGCCATGACTTTCCTTTTACCTTACCACTCCTGAAGTATTTTCTGCTTTCATACACGCCCTACTCTTCTTAAGCTTTCAATTCTCTTTCTGATCCTGTTTGTTGGCTGATCTAGAATCTATCCTTCCACAAAATCTTACATTATTCTTTTCTTTCGTTCTGTCAACTTTTAAACTAAAAATATGCCCAGGTATACCTGGTAATACTAAAATCTCTTTATTAAGTTTCTTATTTTCTCTCCTCTCTCTCTAATTTAACAGCTTGAAAGTATAGTCTCTACAGACAGTCTTTAATTTCTCTAGCTCCAATTTACTAATTCATTTTATTGCCTCAAGTATGACAAATTAATGAAAAAAATCCAAACATCACACATCATCATCTAATTGGAAAATCCAAAGACTCTTCATTTTCTATTCGATCTAAACCTTTCCAAATTACCTAAAGTTCTTAATCATTCCTTCTTATTGAAACCAGGCACCTTTGGCTTCAACTTTACCATTCTTTTACCGTTCCTAAAATACTGTCTTTTTGCTTGATTCTTTTTCATTCTGTACCCTAAAACTGGAGATAACAAAGGAGCATCCTTAGCTCTGCTGAGTTTCTCTAATTTTGCACTCCATGGGCCATCTGTTCCATTACTATGGCTTAAACATCTTCTTCATAGGGTTGATAAAAACAGTTAGATGACTATGTATATATAGTCATCTAATTGTTTATATCTCTCTATATAGTGATTATATACATACATGTAGATAATTTATAACTAGGGAATGACATATTTGGCCCTAAAATATTTTATGAATGAATGTTTGGTTTGAATAAACTAAAAATATATATTGCCAGTATACTTCTCTTTTCTGATTGTCAGACGTGTATTTGAAACTGCTTATTTGATATTTTTCACGTGTCTGTCCCTAAATCACACTTCTTTAAGTCCAAAACTTATCTAATTATCACATGCCCTCTCCATTCACATCATCCAATGACTGCCATTTTGGTGTCTGCTAAATACATTAATGGATTTGGGCCAAATTAAAGACATCTTGCACAGGTCAGAAACCTGAAAGTCATATTCTTGCTTTCTTGTCTCCAGTCCCACATTCAGTGAGTCATCACGTAATGTGAAACATCAATTTTAAAAAAGTTTTTTAAATTCATTCTCCTTGTTCTCAATATCTACTTCTGTTCCTGCATTTCACTCATATAATCTCTCCTATGGGCCGTTTCACATATTGACCCTTGGGCTCTCTGCCTTCTGCTCTTTCAACTCACTCACATTTGGTATCTACCCTCCACCACCACAGGAACACAGTGCCTATGACCATTTGCTGAGAAGTCTGTGGTAGCTCCCCATGGTGTTAAAAGCCAAAAAGGCTTTTAGTGATTTGGCTCCAAACTACTTTTCAAGCCTCTTACATGCCATGCCCACAGATGCACCTTATGCTCCAGTCACAATATATTACTCACACAACCCAGAGATTTTTTGTGATGTACATACTGCTATACTGTAAGACATTTAGTGCCTCCTGCTAAGAATGCTTTTACCCAAAGTTTCTTTATTCTCTCTAAAATCTTTGCCCAAATCACTGCCTAAGAATCTCTAGCATGAGATAAGCAATATAGAAGTATCAAAATGTGAAAAACAGAGGTGAACTAAAAAGAATGGGCTCAAAAATCAATTGACCGTATTTGTGTAGTATATTTCTAGCCTGTCTTTCTTCTCTATCTATCTATCCATCAATTCTACATTTTCTTCTTAAACAGTAAGTTTAAGAAGAAGTTTATAGTCTATCTTGAATCAGGAAGTATGATTCCTCCAACTCTGTTCTTTCTCAAAATTGTTTCTTTCAAGACAAACACATTTTTATTGAAGTATACTTGATTTACAATGTTGTATTAGCTTCAGGTGTACAGCAAAGTGATTCAGTTATATATAGTCTTTTTCAGATTCTTTTCCATTATAGGTTATTACAAGATATTGAATATATAGTTCCCTGTGCCATACAGTAGGTCCTTGTTGTGTACCTAATTTATAATACAATAGTGTATTCTTCTTCTCTCATTCTCTTTCTTCTTCAGCCTCTTTTTTGTATTATTATAACTTATGAATAAACTTGGTATCTTGTGTAGTTACCCCTGGAAATGGGCACATCTCTTCTCTTAGTAGCCTCTAGTGTTGAAGTTTGAGTCAATCTATTCAGGTTTAGTCACTATGATTACCCTCAGTGCACCATAGGCTTTCAATTCATCTAGAGGTTACACTTAATTTTATCTTGTATAACAACACCTTTCACCTTTCTGCATCCTAAGTGGACATTTCAGATTGTTTAAATGAAGTAAATTTAATTTCATCTTAATTGATTCAGAGTTTCAGTGTTTGTTTTTGCTGGCTCTCTTTCTTGGCATTATATTTCTTCAGATGTTTTGTGATTTTGGTGTACTACCATTTTAATAAGTAGATTTTGTTTTGATTTGATTTAATTTTGTGTTTATTTTGTTGTTTTTAAGCATTAGTAAAAGATCCTTACAGAGTCTGGATGCCTGATAAGGTCATATATATATGCAAACACACACATGTGCACAAACATATCAGTATAGTCTATGGTTTCAAAAGTTATTTATGATCATTGTTGTTGGATATATATATGTGTATACACACACACAGATATAATTTTAAGGTGATTAATTTCATCACTGTTGCACTGCAGTTTGTGCTCTTTTTTTCTACTTTAAGAAGAATCTAAGTTATAGACATATAGACTGAAAAAAGTTCTTAAATCTGTACTTTTTTCTATAAATGTTAATAGATGGACTAATTAGATCCCTTCGACAATAACAACAAAAGTCATCCTATCCCAATTTGTTGACTAACTCTAGTAATTTGATTTGAAATACATACACATTATAATGTACTACATGTAAATTAGTATTTTTCTAGATGATTAATTCTGCTGCATTGATTTTATTCTGCACACTAATACCATACTTATTTAAATATTGTAGCTTTATATATTGTTATATTTTGAAGAAATTTCTCTCAGTATTCCCATGTTGCTGTAATATCTTGAGCATTATTATATATGTTAATTTCATGAGGATCTTTAGAATCAGCTCTATCAACTTTCACGGAATCCATATGGATATATTTCTTTGGAATATATTAAATTTATAGATTATTTGATAATTTTATCTGCATACATAGGCATAGATACACATTCATACATTCATATATAATTTTTCATGTTTTGTTTCCCATTTTTCATTTATATTCAATATTTTAATTACCATAAAACTTTAAAAATTCTTATGTGAATATTTACTGTTCATTAACATGAACCTATCTTTTATATATATCTATTAGAGATAATGACATAGTGTAATTAATGCTTTATTTCTATTTGTCCTTAGACACTGATACTGTCATGTATTAAGTTTGCTTTATAACATTAAATTGAATTCACAAAATACATAGCATTTCTGAATTTACAGTTTGAATACTCAAAATACTGAATATTATAATAAATAAATATCTAATTATATAAACTATGCCATATTCCAAAACTATACTTTATTTTTCTTTTATTATGACTTTTAAAACATTACACAATTTGTAATTATAATTCAAATTGCAAAATGACACTTAAACCTTGATCTAAATATAGACAAGTTAGGACTCTTTATATTGAAATTAACAGAATACGTAGCCCTAACTGGCATTAACAATACAGGGAGTTTAGCGACTCATGTTACTTCGACATTATACCTGGACTGTTTGAAGTAGTCTCCTGATTCCCTTTCTGAATACATCATACTCAGGCACATGCCAATTGTTACGTATCAGAGTGTCTATACTATCAGTCACAAGCTCTCAAACTATTAAATTAAAACAGAATTAAAAACAACAACCCAAGCTGCATTCAAGACTTCTTGTTACTGAGTTCATCTATAGACCTTGCAGCCCTACTTCATATCATTCATTCACTTATTTATGTTTTTATAGGTCTATTACCTTTTATCACAAGGAAGTAAACTTCAGAGGTAAAGATTTTTGCCTATTTTGTTCATTCTTAAATTCCCAGTCCCTAAAAGAGTGCCTAACACATGGTAAGTACTCATTAAGTATTGGTGAAAGGAGTGACTTGTTATATAGTCAAATGGGAATACTTATTCCACAAACATAATGAATGCTTTCATTTTCCTATCATCGCTCAAGATATACACCCTAGTGTAATGACCTTTCTCTCTGTTTTCACAGCAGGAAGACACATAATTAAATATAGGTCTCAACTGCATCAATTCTTTAAAGCTCTTCTTAATCACCCCAACTCAATGTTAGGTCTTTCTCCTTTAAATTCTCATAGCACTTTGCATCATTTTTATAGAACCTATAATACCAGGCCCTTAAGACTCACTTGAAAAATTACTTGTCTTATTCTCCCTAAAAGATACTATATTCTTTGAGGCCAGAAGCTGTGTTTTAGATATCTTTAGAACCTTATCATTTAGTGGAATAACATGTTAATGGAAAACATTCAATGTATATTTATTTAATTGGGCTAGGTATTATTTTATGTTCAACATAAATTTGGCAGAATAAACCAGTGTTTATCACGCATGTAAATGTCAAAGGACATTTTGCTTAATTTTATTCCAACAGATTAATTTGTTTGTGTCTGCTAATAAACAATTTAACTACTATCCCTGGGAACTAAGGAAATAACTAATTTTATGAATAGTTTCCAGTGTAAACAACCTTTGTGACTTCATGTTTAACATAGTATTCATTATTTTTAGATAGAACTCAGTAAGGAAGAATTATCCTATTCTGGAAAAAAATGTAATTCATGCTCTGAAAATATAAATGAAGTAGAGTTCATACTGTTAGCTAGTCTGAATTTCAGTTTGGATACTTAGCATGTTAATTTATACAGATGCATTACAAAATAATGTGTCACATATCCAGCAGTTTTGAGAAAGTTATGGGAATGAGTTCTTTGTTAGATTTATATAGTGAATATATAAATGCATAAATATAAAACCAGAGTGAAGAAAGAAGTTGTGGCATGACAGAATCCAGATAAAAATGGGAGCAGCATTCATTGATTCTGGAAAACTGCTAAAAATCCTCAGATGTTTATGGGTAAGACAAATATTAAATTTGTCTGGAAACTACAGTCCAGGTCCGTTTGAGAAGCAAAGGTTTTAAAATAAAACAGATCAGTATTCACATCCATGACCTGTAGATAAGTAGGGCCTACCTTCCAGAATGATTCAAAGATTCATTAGTAAAGTGGTTATTTAAAATTAAGCATGCAATTAATGTTAGTTTCTTCAATTTGAGGTGTTAATGGGAAACTTATGAGGAGTAAATGAGATAATGCAGTGGTTGTCAACATTTTAAAGTATAAAGGTTTCATATAAAAAGCAGTAGTGGATCCTCAATCCTTATATTACTCTTTTTTTGGCTTAATTTAAAATAAAATTTAAAAAAAACAGGGGAAAGCTACTATGATTTGTTAAAGCTCCTAAAAGGAATTTTTAAAAATTTATTACAGTACTTATATGACTTTGAAGAAGCAATAATACATATTGTTAATAAGGTGTTATTTATCCAGCCAGTGAGTATTTTCCCTAATAATAGGATCAACCTAACATATCAAGCAATTCAATGCTAAAGTGTTTTTTCAGAAGAAGCTACAGCTTTTATTAAGGTCATTCCTATGAGTCCTCCCACTCCTGGGTTAAAACCTTCTCTTTTCAAAGATATCTAGGATAATCATTTACTATAAGTCGTGAGTTAGGCAACAGTAAGGGAATGAACATGGCTGTTGTTGATAATGTTGGTAATGATAATGCTTTCAATGAACCCTCCAAAAGTTCACTCACACACACACACAGTTAAAACAACAATGTAATTTCTCATTAAAGGGAAACATTTACATTTCACAAGCAATGGACCTCCAGTGTGGCATCTCGAATATACTAAATGCCACTGATAATTTAAGGGTTTGGATTTTCATTTACACATGTTGTTCTTTAAGCTAGCTGCAGATGAATTTGGCTGGATGCCCACAAGTGAGAGAAAAAAGAAAATCACAGCTTAAAATATTTCCTTTATAATGACATTTTGTCAGCTGATTAATCTTTTCTGTTACACAGCTAAATAACACCATATGTTAGCCATGAGTTTATTGCTATAAGATACAAGAAAGTTCTACCCCATGATAAATGATTTGGATATTTTTTAGCTGAAAGTGAAAGGGAGAAAAATGCTGTTGGAATCTTGTTTCCAAAATCATTTAGGTAGTTTGAAATATATCATAGAAATGAGTGTGTCTTCAGAAATCAGAGCAATGTTTTATAAGTTAGGCCTTCTGAATTAAGCCCATATGGGAAAACACAACTTTCCCTTAAATCTATGTGGATTATGTTGGCAGAGTGAGACACTCTTTCCAACACTAGCTACTTGAAATTTAATTAAATACTTATGATGTTTAAACAACAACAAAAATTCAAAATACATTTTTGTTTGATTGTATATTAAAGCCAAATGAAGCTTGAGAATTCATTCTACTATTTTATTCTCCAGATACTTTGTATTTAAAACACAAACAGTAGCAACCACAATATTAGAGCAAAAGAAGAAAAATGATAGTAGATTGAAATTTATTTTTCTAGTATATTATTTTATTTGATTCAGTGAAATCATTCAAAGTCATTTATTGAGTGCCTACTGTGTGCCTACTATTTTAAAAACAGATAAGATCTGTCCTCACAAAAATTATATTCTAGTTAGGGAAAATATACTATGAATGAATGAAGAAATAAATCATTCTATCAGTATAATATAACATGATATAATATTACCCAATAATTACTAATGACTTCAAAATAGATTAGTACCATAGGAATTTTAAATAATGAAATTGAAGTATACAAATGCTACAAAGAATCAAAATTAAGGATGAAAAAAAGTGAAATAAAAGTTAAATAGTCCAGAAAATTCGTTCTTCCATTCTACCCAACAGACATATAAGACACATAAACTTTTCTCAGTTTCTTAGTTTAAGCAACATGCTGTGCTGAGTGTATTTCTATTATGTACATAGATACACTTCATATTATCTGTAAAGGGAAAATCTATATCAACATTAATTCATTCACTTGTTTACTCACTACTTCATTTATAAATTCAGTGGACATGTATTTAGTGGGGTCAATATAGTGTAAGATAAAAGTTTGTATTCTGGAGTAGTACTGTCTGGCTTGAAACCTGGCTTGACTTTTTATTGGCTGGTGCCCTTAGTTCATTTAACTTCATAATAAGAGCATATGCCTTATAGAATTTTGAGGATTGAGTGAGAGAATACATGGTACGGCAGGTACCTTCTAGAGCAGCCCCCAATGAATCATGCCCTTATGAAATCCCTTCACCTTGAGTATGAGTAGAATCTCTGGCATGTTCCTAAGCAGGAGAATATGGTAAAATGATGGAATGATACTCCCATGATTACATTTCCTTAAAGAGGACGTGTCTTATCAGACTGTAAAAAGAGAATCATTTTATGACCGTAAAGAAGGAAACAGCAATGTTGTAAACCGCCTATGGAGTCACATGGTAGGAACCTGTGGGTGGCCTCGAGGAACTGAGGGCAGCTTCCAGCCAACAGCCATTAAGAAGCCAGGGCCCTAAGTCATGCAGCTACAGGAAACTAATACTACCAACAAATTAAGTGAGCTTGGAAGCAGTTTCTTCCCTAGCTAAGTCTCCAAATAAATATACACCTTGACTACAGCCTTGTGAGACCTTCATCAGAGAGCCCCATTTAAGCTGTGCCCAGACTTCTGATCTACAGAAACTGTGAGATAACAAATGTGTGTGTGTGTGTGTGTGTGTGTGTGTGTGTAAGCCACTAAGTTTGTGGTAATTTGTTATGCAAGAAAAGAACATGGGTTTTACATGGAAAGGGCTTAGAATAATACCCTAAATAAGTAAATGACTCAAAAAGTTATAGCTTTTTAAAATCATATACTCCATGACTTAGGAATTTGACTAGTCACTTTTAAAAAAGATGGAGAAAATATGGTACCTACATTCTTGGAGTCTATTGTCAGAGACAAACATAAAGAGATACTGATACAATGTGGAGCTCTTGCTTGAATGGAGGGAAGCATGGCATCTTCTGGGAGTATCTGTAAATGCAACAGAATACAGACTGGGGTGATCAAGGAAGGCATGCCAGAGAAGTTGATGTCTAAACAATTCTTAAATGATGATTGTCTCTTTCTATCACACATTTAATTAACTAGTTTCAATGTATTTCTTCCAACAGAATATAAACTCCCTGAATTCCTAGTGCCTAAATGAATGCCTAGCATATGGTAAGTGCTTAATATTTATTTGATTAATGAATTCCAAGTCAATCAAATGGGTAAATTTGTGGAAGGTCACAAGGAAATCAGGCAAGAAGGATATATTAGGAAGAAGGAGTGGCATCTGCAAAATCTTTTTTTTTAGCCGCACTGTGCAGCATGCAGAATTTTAGTTCCCTGACCAGGGATTGAACCCATGCCCCCTGCATTGGGAACATGGAGTATTAACCACTGGACCACCAGGGAAGTCCCAGCATCTGAAAAATCCTGGTGGTCAAAGGGGCACTGTGTCCTGATAGCCACCAAGTGCTTTTTTCTCAAAAACTGTCTCACTGGAAGGACAAAATACTATACTGTAGTCAATGCCTGGATGCCCATGCATGTCTGCAAACACATGTACAACAAAGTATTGATGTATTTCCACCCTCACTCATGACATGTCATATGTTACCAGATGACAGGAATTGCCCAGATGCTTATTATGATCTTTGAGAGTCCAATAAAGATTAGATTTATATTCCTTGGAAAGACTAAAAATCTATGCAATTTGGGGGATCCACATGGACTTTACGTCAGTTCTAGGGCTTCTCAAGGATAAGCTCTAGACATTTTATCTTCAGCACACACACACACAAAACCCATTGAAAGATCTGGATTTTTTTCTCTTAGTTATCACTTTGTTCTTCCCTTCTATCTATCATGCATCATTAAGCTAATAGGCCAATACAAGTACTTCATATAACCTACATTGTCAATAAGGGCAAAAGTTAAAAGCTTAGAGGTTGTAATTTCCTTGAACTGCTTACTAGATACAGAATAATGAGGGATAATGTTGCTTTGTTAAATATAGCATAAAGTTAAAACACGCAACATTTAAACCCAGAATTTTTCTCCAATTGAGCAATCAAAATCCATTATTCAAAATTTTCTTTAGGTCTGAAATCCAGGATGTCTTTAGATTGTACCCTATACTAGTACACTGAAATCCTTCTACGTTAGAGATACGCTATGTTTCAGAAACACATTTTTGTCAATAATTTACTCTAATGGAGAAAATCTCTTAATTCAAGTCTTTCCACCTAACAGGAGAGTTAAAAAATAATTGCAGACCAACTGCCTAAGTAAAACAATCACAAATCTAAAACCACTGAGAGATCAGTGGACAGTCATTATATAAGTATATTTTGTATGGAATTTATATCATTTGCAGTAGGGATCTGAAAGTTCCTATATGAAACACAAGGAGTGTAAGTCTTTAAAGACCAAAAGAATTACCAATCATGTTTTAATCTTACTCACTACAGGTTTAATCAATGATGCATAAAGTATGAGTATCACTGTGAATACTAAATTGTATAAGTATCATAGTGTGAGGTACAAATCAAATACCAATTATCTTATTTAGAAATATTTAATAAAGGCTACATTGTAAACTTAATTAAAATTTTACACAACAGCAAAATAATTTACATTAAAAATATATATGTAAATAACCAAACATAAAGGATTTTCAGTCATGATTGCTATTATAGCTGTTATTTTTATTTATGGTATAAATTAAACTTTTCCCATCTCAGGACCTTGACTAGGCATTTCTATACACACTAAGAAAAGATTAGTGTATATAGAGACAGGATTGCAGCCCTCTCTCTGCCATCCATTTTTATTTCCACTCTTTGCCCTTTCCAAGTGGAAGGCATGGAAATCCACGCAACCTTTAGGATTTTAACACCTGAAGTATATGAGCTGCTTCCAGCGCTGGTCATCTGCCTATCTGAGGTGGAAGAAGCCCTGCTGTGTGGCATTTGCTATTTCCATAGTGTATATACTTCCACAATGGCTAATTTCAAGATGCCAAATTATTTAATAATTATTGGCAACATTTCTGAATATTTAACAGTCAGCTCTTGAGAGTCATTAGGAGCCTGCAGGAGCCTGACACAGCACACCACAAGATACAATCAAGTGCTCTGTGGAGGGAGTTTGGAATATCTAAACAGTAAAATGTGGGAAGACAGTAGCAGGTCATGAGGAAAAAGGAGGTTGGGCAAGCTCATTGAGGAGGCTAATTGCCATATCAACAAATTGGCATTTGTTTGAAAAAAATAAGAGTGATGAAAGGATTTTAAAAGATGTGACAAGGTCAGATTTGCTAATTAGAAAGATCATTTTGACAGTTATGTGGAATTCAGGTTAGTAAAGATGAGTCTAGAGACAGAAAGACAACTTAAGTGCCATCAAACATGATGGAAGAAAGACTAATTTAAAACTTTTATTAGTGAAGTGCAGTGGAGAAGATTGTCCAGAATTACTGTGCAACATTCAAGGCCTCATAAATTCTCTGTTTCCTGGCACTGATAGTTTTCCTTTCCCCTCACCCTCCTTGTTAGATATCTATTATTTCTGCTTATAAAATATTTTGATAATGGGGAAGAGCTCAACAAAATAGATTAATTTAGACACAGTGACAAGGAATTTTAATAATGAGCAAAGACATAATTGATGGGGCAGGAAATGCAATCTGAAAAGGTCTCAGTGAAGGGCTAGGAGGAGGTGTCAGTGAAGCCTAGAGGAAATCTGGTCTACAGACACTGACATTTTCAGTGTTGAGCCCAGGGAGACATGATAATATGGGCCTTGGACTAGATCTGAGGTTGAATTCCAGATCCCAGAATTCCTACTGAGAGCAAATAATCAGCACATTCCCAAGTGTATGGAGATAGCATTCCAATTAGAGGAGCCAGTTACTAGAGGTACAGAAATGGTCAAAAGAAACAAAGCAATTAGGAAAACCAGACCAAGACTCTGGTAGAACCAGCAACACAGCTGACTTGATGCACATATATTCAGTACTTGAGCTCAGGATTAAGTAAAGTCCTGCTGAAGAGGAAAGGTCTGTTCTCACTCTCTGAGTTGAGTTTGATGCTGCATGTTTCAAGACTGTCCAAGTGATACCAGATTCAGAAATTTTTGAATATAAGAACAGAGAGCTAGCTAGGCTGATTAGTACAACACCATCCTTGATAAAAGGAAGATATTTACTTTCACAGAATATACATTCCTTCCTAACACTTACTCTATGGTAGGATCTAATTACTTACAAGGGCATCACAGAAGTAAAAGAAGTATCATTTACTAGAAATTTTGAGATGTGTATCTTTTTTATATTTCTAAAGAGGATTTTTAAAAGAACTATGCTTTATCATGATATACAGAGTTTTTAATTATTAGGAAAATCTTATATTCATAAGCACGAATGAATATATCAACACTATATCGTATATGATAAGGAGGACATTTTCAAATGATTTCAAATTTCCATTGCATAATAAAAATCAACAGTTATAATGATTTAAATATTAATGGATTCTAGAGTAGTTTTAGAGTAGTACTAAAATTAAATTCTACCAATCACAGATGATATTTTCTGATTAATATAAATGAGAAATTAAAAATGGAATTCATATACACTCTACAAAATGTAGCAGTGGATTTGAAAAAATATGGCTGAATCTTTATGCCTTTTTATTTAATATTTCTGACTTTGACAACTTATAATAATACAATTATAATTAGAATACTGATAAATAATTGGTGAAACATCTTATGTTCTAGATAGATGAATATCACTTTGAGAAGATGAGTGTCAGGTAATTCTGTATGGTGATTAGTATGTAGCTGACCACCATAATTTTGGATTATGAAAAATTATCTTATAAGTTATAATGATGAATAGTTACAATGGTGTTACCATGTTGTTAAAAATAGCTAAGTAATATTCAATGCCATATTAAGTAGATATTAAGAATATATTATGTATCATGCATCAAATATAAAGTTCTAGCATTTGCAGATAAATAAGAGAAAATTCTGCCTTGATGTTATAAACTCACATGTTAGTAGAAACAAATATGAAAAAAATTAATATAATATGGAAGGGCTCTCTATAGTACATGAGGCTTTAGGCTTGAGTGAAAGGAGTAGTACAGTGTAGGAGCTTCAGCAGAGTGTAGGGAAAGGAGATGCAAGAAAATGAGATCTTAACACTAGTTCCAGATTTATGGATTTTCCCCTTTTATACGGTGTGGTTTACTTTTCTGTTCTGCATTACCTTTCTATATTGCATGTCAGTCTTGAACAATAATTTTCAGAGAAGTCTTGCTTAACCCAACAACACTTGCTTAAATTTCTTTGCTACTGAATTTCTTTTTTTTTGTAGCACATATCACAGTTTAAATTAATTAATTACAGTTGGGAAAATACTGAGATGTTGATTGCATTAGTGTGATTAAAAATTAATTTCCTAATTCAAAATGGAACCAAGAGCAGGTTCTTTCCCTCTGGGTTGGCTCTTATCTAGAGAACAGAGACACAACATCTCTGAGGACAAGAAAACCTCGGAGTTTTAATGCCACCACCTGCATATGCCCTCCCACACTGAGACCTAGTTGGAGAGGAAGAAAAGGATCCTATGACCAGAGAAGAGAAAGGGCTGCTAGGACTCCTCACCACCTAGACCTGTATATGGCCCAGGTTGATGGTGAAGAGAGGAGCAGATGTCATTTAAGCAGGTAGGACTCAGAGGAATGCTTGAGCTTTCTCATCTGCTCAGGGCAGTTTCCAGCTGACCTGACAATAAAAAGACATTTCGTGGTGTATATAATCTCAGTGTTCCAGAGAGAGGAGGGAAAGGTTCTTTATTTTATGCCTCTTATTTGAACCCTTATGTGATAGTAACTCTATGTAATAATAATTCTTTAAAATTATACAGCTTAAAAGCAAATATACTCTCTTATACAGCTCTTGTAAGAAAAAGAAAAAAACGAGTCAGCACATTAAAATAATGGCATAAAATTACTCATGATTTAGGGTGTGCAATTTTCAACTAATTACAGGGACAATTTGTGTTTCCATAGTAAGAAAATATACTACAAGTTGGCATTTGCTTGGAGGATCCAAGGACCCCTAAACAAGGAATATTTCCTAGGATCCCTAACAATATAAACATATTTTCTCTCCTTTTATACACTCTAATCCCAACACTCTCCTCTTTCAGGTTCCCCCTCCCTCATTTAAGCCGAAGGTGGCTTTGTCTTCAGTGCGTTTGAGGATAGGGTAAGTGTGAGTAGCTAGCAATTCTGTAATTCCTGAATACTATTAATTTCTAGAAGCCCAAACTAAAAAAAAAAAAAATTAAAGCAAACAACAACAATAAAAAAAAAATGGCAGGTTAAAGGGTGGAGAGAAGATGAAGATTAATTAAGGACACAAATAACTGGTAAAAACACGAGAAGAAATTTCCAGGTTAGAAAGAGATACACATATATTGTTTTTCCCATCCTAGAATACAGATTGATATATTTCTCACAGGTATGAGTTTGTCCACTATTAGCCATACATATTACATAATAATATGCATTCTTTTCATTCAATATATTGACTATACTGTACAATTTAAAATATAGACTGTATGTTCCATAAATTCATATAGAAGATATATTTTTATATCTCCAGGGTCTATCATATTGTTTGGCCCACAATATGTGCTCAACAGTGTCAGCTGAATGAATAAGTTTTTCTTGTTTTCATCAATAATAAATATAATATTAAAGAATAAAGATATTATTCTGGATCTTGTACAGCAATATCACAAAGTTTGGATCCATCAGCTCTTGACATTCCTTTTCTGGCTCTGTTGCCCCTACTCCTAGAATTCAGCTGGGTAGATATCCAGAGGAAATGAAATGACAGGCTCTCAAAAAGATATTTGAATTCCTGTGTTCATTAAACCATTAAACCATTATTCACAATAGCCAAGATGTGGGAAAAACCTAAGTGTCTATCAACAGATGAATGGATAAAGAAAATGTGGTGTATACATATGCAATGGAATATTATTCAACCATAAAAAGAAGGAAATCCTGTCACTTATGACATAGGTAAACATGGAAGGCATTTGTTTTTCTCTGTCTGGCTAAGTGAAATAAGCCAGATAGAGAAAAACAAATAGTGCACAATCTCATTTATATAGGGAAGCAAAAAAGGCAAATTCATAGAGGCAGAAAGTAGAATGGTGGTTGCCAGAGGCTAAGGGATGAGAGGAATGGGGAAATTTGGTCAAAGAACACGTACGTGCAACTGTAAGCCGAATAACTTCTGGGGATCAGAACATGCATACATGTATACCATGCACAGCATGGTGACTATGGTTAAATAAACTGTATTGTACACTTGAAATTTGCTAAGAGAGTAGATCTTGAGTGTTCTCACAACCCCCTTCCCCAGTGGTAACTATGTGAGCTGACGGATGTGGATCATTCCACAGTATACATGTATATCAAATCCTCACACTGCATACCTTCAACATATACAATTTTATTTGTCAATTATACCTCAATAAAGCTGAGGGAAAAAGGAAAACGACAAGCAAGTGTGTGATTCTGAGTGTGTGGAGTAAAAGTTTCTTACTGTATAAATCTAGCCATGCTTTTTTATTAGAACTTATACTGAGTTATCTCAATTAATTGAGTCTTACTGCTTGCCTAGAGAAAAAATCAAATGAAATCAAGGGATTCATGCTACAAGTAATATGCAGAAAAAAATTTATACTTAGCC
Source organism: Leucopleurus acutus (assembly GCF_964270905.1). Lineage (NCBI taxonomy): Eukaryota > Metazoa > Chordata > Mammalia > Artiodactyla > Delphinidae > Leucopleurus > Leucopleurus acutus. Next base: position 29,015,074 of record NC_139150.1, read on the forward strand.
TCAAGAAGTATTAGAGAAAGAGTGGAAATATAGATAGACTGCAGGTTGTGAAACCCAGGAAAACAAGCAATGCAGTATTTTTGTTAAGCACTACGATGTGCACTTCATATGTTCTAGGTAACTTAATTTTCATTACAATTATCCGTAAACGTTTATTGTTATGGAAATTCTCTAAGGTATACCCTTAAGATACATATTAATTAAAAAAGAAAGCAAGTAAAATGTACACTTTTTTGTAAACAGAACATTTTTAATAAAAAAGTTATAAAATGTAAACACTTTCTTGTAAAATATGTATTTACATATTATATATATTTATAAATATATATTTTTACATATAAAATATAGTATAAACGCTTTCTTATAAAAAAGTTATAGAATATTTGTATCTCTTTACATAGACAGATATCCTGAATGTGAACCCAAAATTACATTGGAGAATGGAGTGAGACTGGGAGTTAAAGAACATATTGACTTTTATATTTCAGTTGAAACATAATGTGGGTTATGCTTAATGTGGATTCACTCCAATAATTGGGAGTTAAAGAACATCTCAACTTTTTATATTTCAGTTGAAGTGTAATGTGAGTCTAAAATCAGGAAAAGTTTTTTGAGAATTAGAATTTGTAAACATATTTGAGGGGCATTTCAAAGGTAGAGATAAAAGCATGCCACAACTCAAGATCCTGCGTGCCACAACTAAGACCAGGCACAGCCAAATAAATAAATAAATAATGGAAGTGAGATGTGAGGGAGAGGAAGTGATCAATGTTGATTCCAAAGTTGTGTTTTTTTCTCTCTCAGAAGGAAATGATGTTGATTTCAATGACAGATAAAGTTTGAAGTGGGACCCATTTTTCTTTTCTTTTTTTTTTTTTTTTTTTTGCGGTACGCGGGCCTCTCACTGCTGCGGCCTCTCCCATTGCGGAGCACAGGCTCCGGACGTGCAGGCCCAGCGGCCATGGCTCATGGGCCCAGCCGCTCCGCGGCACGCGGGATCCTCCCGGGCCAGGGCACGAACCCGCGTCGCCTGCATCGGCAGGCGGACTCCCAACCACTGCACCACCACGGAAGCCCCATTTTTCTTTTTTTTAAAATGTTGCTTGATCACCTTAATAACCTGGATATCCAGGAAGTAATGTGAAATTACGTCCCATACAGGAAGATGACCAAAGATGGATTTATGGATTTGGAGTCCATCTGAAAAGAGATGTTTAATGAAACGATGAGCTGAATGGGATTGCCTGGGGAGAGTATGTAAAGTCAGAAGAGGAAAGGAGAGAGGGTAAAATCGGATTTTATAGCTTCATTTAATGAGTGGCAAATGAAAAGCATCAAGAAAAGGAGTATAAAAAGTAGTCCAGGAGATGTGATTATTTAAAATCGTGTAGTCACTATTCAAAGGAAAAAAATTCTAAGGGAAAAAATATTGACTAACGGTAATAAATTTTGAAAGGAGTTTTAGGACTTAGACAATTTAATGGAATTTTTATGAGCGTGTTGGCTTTCAATGAACAGTTTCCATAGCAAGTCATCAATGTTCTGTACTTCTACTATGTGATAGGCTATATGTTATTTTCTGGAGATAGAGAGGTAAAGAAAACAGTCCTTGTTCTAGGAGCCCCTTATCCAGGAAAAGAAAAGCATATCAACAGTTACATGATTTGGAAGTCATATGGCAGGATGATGGATCCTGGGGTAGTCTGTGAGTGTATGGTAGAAACAGGAGAAAGAGAATCAGCAAAGATTAGTTTTGAAAGGTCAGCCCTGGTCAGGTGTTAATAGCCTTAAATTAATTTTCACAAAATTGAACTTAATTTTCTCTAAGCAAGGGTGAAAAGGCCTTTGGGATAAATTATGGAACAACCAAATTTATATTTTAGGAAGATAACGCAGACTGGCGTGTGATTGCCAAATGAGAGAGGGTGGAGCTTAGAGGCAGGCTATTGGATAGGGGATACTGCAGTAACTGCATTAGAGGGAAATGGTCAGGACGAAGGATATTTTGTGGAAATTAAAATGGTTACAGGAATTGGGGAAAGGTAAGAAGAGATGCAAAAGCAAATTAATAAATAGAATTAACAGGACTTGGTGACAAATGTTAGTGAAGTAAAAGTGTTAATGAAAATTTCTATATTATATCCTTTTTGGGGAGTAGGTTGTGATATATACTTAACATCTAAATAGATTCTATACAAACTACTCATACCACTTTATTATTTCTCTGTTGTGAAAATTTTTGAATAGTGGACTTTTATAGAATGTAGAGTTCTGATTAAAACATGGCATCATTCAGGTATTTAAGGTGGTTATCTTAGAAAGACAGTGTTTTCCAAAATATATTATTTTCCAAATGTCAAAGGAAAACACACACACAAACATATGCATACAAACACACACATAAAACAATTTTTCCAGAGTTTATATAAATTAATATCTATATGAAATGTAAGAAAATGATGTATGCCTTTATTTTTTCTCATCATTATGCAATAATAGGCTTTAAGAAACTGGGAGAACTGTAAGAAGTTGGAAAGCCTCTCTGATGTGTGAATATAAAGGCTGCATTTGTGTTTTGGTGCCCTATCAATGCACTCAGAGCATTTCAAAGTAAAATGAATTTAGAAATTCAGTTTATCAGGTAGTATATTTCATATAATGCATAGCTTGATGTAAAAGAGTACCTTGCTAGTGTTGATTAATGGATTAATTTTAACCAGCAGAATTGAACCTGCAATTAGTTATTAATTTTTCATTCATGAATTTAAATACCTTCTATGGGTCAGGCAATATTTTAGAAATAAAAAGGATAAAATGTAGTTGATGAAGTCTAGGAACCAACTTTAGCTGGAAAAGAGAATAAATATTAATATAATTATAGGAAAGTGGTAATAAATAAAATATAAGTAAATAAATTGCAATGAGAAGCAAAAGACGTACTGTTTGACTTTGCTTTGAGAAATGTTTGTGGCTTTAAGGGCCAGATGTTCATTTTTACCCTGCTGGTACAGCTGGTGAAGGTCAATTTGATATTAAGGTAAACTAAAAGGACTATAATATATTTTCCATAATTTTCACCTTTTACCACTGTTCCAAGACACTTGTTTTCCCTTCCGTTTCTTAATTCTTTCAAGATGGTATATTCACCAGTCTCCTGACATTTAACTTGTCCAGAGTGAACTATAAGAGGCAGCATGATGTGTTGGAAAGAGTACCTTTGTTGGAGGCAGGTGTGGTAAACATTAAACCAGATGATGTATTTAAAATATCTACCTGACACTTAGAGGCACTTACAGGCATAGAAATGGGTATTTTCATCTCCATCATAGTCATTCTGCTTTCAAATTAATACCTATACACACATTTCCATACCACGATCATGTTTGTCCTTAGTGCATAACATGCATTTTTAGTATCTTCTCTCAATTCACTTATAATCTTTTTCTAACTTCTACTAATGTTTTCTTACTATTCTCTTCTTTAAATTTTACTCAATAAACTAGAACTTTTGTCTCTAATGCTGAGGAAAACGACAGAGTACAAATTATCTTAGTATATACTTTGAGTAAACTGCTTAATAGAAACTTCTAACAAATTTAGTATAATTATTAAATAGGATCCACACAGAGTAAAAAATTCACATGGTTCAAATGAAGAGACTTCAGTGAAGGATTTCGGTAGGTTTCAGGGAAAAAACGAGGGAGACTGTATCACCCAAGATGAACAGAAATGGGAAACTGTTACTACTTTTAAGGCTGATGGGTCAGGAGGATGATAAATTATTATTCCACCTCAGTGAGAGCTGAAACCTTAGAGAAGGGGGCCATCTGATAGAAATCATAATCAATTGGCAGGAAGCCAATCTGGAGAAGATTCTCTTCTCTCTCTCCTCTTACTCTCTGATCTTTTGCTAGTGTCTCCCATTGACTAAACCAAATAGTAAACAACTGACAAGGGGACCCAACTGATGAAGTGAGCTGGAATCATCCTTCCCAGGCACAGAGCAAGGCAGAGAAAATGGACGTGGATCAGAGTGGTAGAGCAGGAGAGAATTACCACCAACAGCAATGTGATGAGAATTTCCAACACTGTTACTCTGAAACTCATTATTCTCCAACAGTCCTCTAAGTAACTAATAGTATATAACTCTTTAAACCAACCCTATGAAGTTACTATTATTTTTAGCTTCAGGTAAGGAAGTTGAGGGACAGAGACTAAGAAATTCATCCAAATATACGTAGCATTTTTTAGCATTTTTTAGTAAGTTCCTGCAAAATGCTCCTTCTCTCCAGGACTAAATTTTATTTGAATAATCTAAGGTAAAATTCTACAATACAGAATGTTGAGGATGGGAGTGACTTAGAATCTTAATGTAGAATTTTATAGAATATCTGTAAAATAAGGAGATTGACAACTAAATCTCAACTATGCAAACCTTTTCTAAGGTCATTTTATTTTGTAAAAGACAAATCCAGGACCAGATTGCATTTTTTTTCTTTTTAACTTTCAAACAGTTCATATTTGTAAATCAAGAAGCTGCTTTTTTTGACTATAGGGATACCTGATTTAGTGTTACATATAGTGATGTTAAATTTTTAAAATTACTTTTGATTTCTATTTCAGGAAACTGCTATTTTCTCATCTCAATACCTTCAAAACTACATATAGCACAAACGCATCTCAGCTGTGTGACGGTACTTAGCTGGGATTTGGTCATTTAGAATAACAGCAGATGGTAGTGAAATCTAGGTGCTGAAGTATATTATTACTGACAGCAGAAAAATATGATTTATTAATCAAATGACAGACCTTCCCATTCAATTCTTTCCCTTCTTTTCCGAAGTTTTATTTTTTATATTTTTAATTCTTGGTGTCCCCAAGTTACTTAAGAACTTCATACTTGAACTTCCTTCTATTGCTCTAAACTTATGTAGTTGTTTTACATATCTTTTTAATTACAATAAACTAATGCAGTACCTATCACCTTCATTTCACAAATGAGAAAACAGAGGTTCTGGGAAGTAAACAGACTTCTAGGTTAGTTCCAGTTACCAATTGCTGCCTCCACCTTTGTTGGAGACTCCGTGATAGTCCTACTCTGACCCGCCAATAGCAATGCTCAACTTCCGGGTCTCTGCTGACACTGCCACTTTCATTCTCTCATCTATGATCTACTGTGTCAAGATTCTCTCACTTTGTTGCTAGGTGAGCTAGAGATCTGTTTCCATTCCCAATGTCACTGCTAACAGAACGGTTGGCACCCCTGACCTCAGAGCTCTAATGAAGTCCTCTTCTACTGAATTCAACAATGTTCTTACTCCACCAGATCTGAGCTGGAGATAAGGTGGCTTTTTTAGAATAAGACCTCTGTCACAGCTAGAAATGCTATTGACATTACTAATCTAGCTCCTCTGGGCCAGAGACCCTTGAGACACACATCAACCTTCTACCTTTAAATTTCTGCAAAGTGAAAATAGATAATTCTCTCTGGATGCATCATCTTAAGCTTGGGGTATGTATCTTCAGCAGAATAGCCTGGATCCAAAATGCTTATAGAAGTAACTGAGACACTATCTTATGGACGTAAATCAGATATTTCTGCACCCTGGTTCAACTGTTTACTGTCAACCTGAATTGGAACTATGTCTCAAGAACAAGGCATGCAATATATGTAATCAGTACTTGGTATGACTAACGTTTTGGAAACTCAAACCTTACGTCAGGAAACTCTAAGTGCCCCAGACCATGAAACATGTCTATATATGCCAACATTTTATTTATTTTTTTACAAATTTTTTTCTAATGAGTCTTCTCAGTTCTTTTGTGTAACTATAGATGAAAATAACTACCTTGAAGAAGAAATGCCATCTCATTTCAAGAATGAAGCTTGATACAAGAAGGTAATGAAAATAAAAATCACCTAGATGTCTATACCCAATTATAAACACTGTTAATATCTTTCTGCCTCCTTTTATGTATCTTCTTCTAAGCATATTCATTTTAACAATATTAGTGTATCAAAAAATGTGATCATCCACAACAAAGTGGGCACTAGCAATGGAAATGTAGTAGCGAATGAGAGCTCCCCTCGCTTCAAGGACCTTCCACTATAGTAAGGGGAGACAGCAATGTGCTTGTTAACAAATTAGCAAATAAGAGAATATCAGATGTTGAAATGGTCTGTGTAGAAGTAAATGGTATAATATCATAAAGCGTGACCAGAGGAGCATGATGCTTTACTTGGTTCAAGAAGGTCTTAGAGAGAAGGTGTTATTTTGAGTAATTATGAGTTCATAATATTCACATTAATTATGTTAGAATGCATGTTTAGTTTTAAAAATTTTAATCATGTAAAGCTTAATAAATAAACAGTATACATACAACATATTGTAAGTTATGAAGTGTTAAAAATGAACCCTTATGAACCCTCAACTTATTTAAGAAAAGAAGCAAAATCATTACTTTGGGATTCTATTTCAGCATGCTGCTATTTTCTCATCTCGGCTAATACCTTCAAATCCGTGTTACCTGTACAAGCACATACAGGTCTTAGAGGTATAAAGGTGCTTTGCTGGGACTCACTTATCGTACACTTTTGAATTCCTAACTTCCTTTCTTACCTGCTTACATCACTTGACTAATTATTCTAATCACCCCATGCTATATAGTCTCAATTCCTGTTACCCATTTTATAATCTTGTGAAAAAAGCTCAGTCTCGGTTAAATCCAGTTCTCTGCCATTAATAGCTATATTTGTGGTTGGAACTAAACAAATAAATATGTACCACGGTCTAACTTCAAAGTCATAATAACTTTACAGTGTCTGAAATGCTGCTCAACAATTATGCTGTATTTCTCTCGTCCATTCACATTCTTCCTCAATCTTTCTCAATGAATTAACATCTTCTCTTCTCTGCTTAAACATTCCCCATGACCTCTCTGATACTCACTTTTTGTTGATGACATACCTCCAATTTCACTGAGAAAAGAGAAGCAATCAGAAAAGATGTTCCTCAAAAGACCTGGCACCACAACTTACCCATGGACATTGGTGTCCAAATACTTTGCCTTTCCACTTACTACTATGAATGAAATGTGCTTTATGCAAAGGTCAACCCATACATCCATACAATAGATCCTATCTCCTCTCATCACGCTCTTTTCAGTTCATGGCTTTCATTTTTTTCTTATCACTTAAGAATCCAGCAACAACACAAAAAGTACATTTGTGTAGGACCAAAGTGTAAAGACTTCTCTGTTCTCAAAGCCCCAGTGTATCTAATCTGTCATTCTTCTAGAAGTACAACCCTTATGTGAGAACTTACAACATTTAAAAAAAATTCCCAAAAACATGGCTTGTGAAAACCTGCCTACTATTTCACAAGATAACATCAAATATCTTATACATTCAATTGTTAAATGTATGGATTATTTTATAATTTTTCACCTTTATATATAGAATTGTTACATCCACATTCTCACAGATAAACATCCATATTTCCTAGTGATGAAATAGTTGAATCACTGGTTATGCACATTTTCTGGCATTTTACATATTTTGTCAAATCAACTTACAGAAAAGCTGCACCAATTTATTTAAATTTTGCCTATTCAATTAATTTCCTTTCCTCCTTTTGACTTCTAGGTTAATAATTTTATACAATCAGAATGTCAAAGAAAAAAGATCTTCTAGTCAAACATCCTTATTGTACAGATGAGGGAGCTAAGGACCAGAAAGCACGTCTTGGCAAAGATTACAAAGCAACTTAATATCAAAGCTGAAATTCAAGCATACATATGTCTGAACTTAAAACCCCAGTTATTTCACCTTTACTGTGTTCTGGATGCCTTACCTAGAGCTTGGCACTTATTTTCACTTTTTGAAAAGTATAGTTGACTTACAAAATATAAAACAGTGATTCAAAATTTTTACAGATTATACTCCATATAAAGTTATTATAAAATATTGGCTACATTCCCTGTGTTGTACATTACACCTTTGTAACTTATTTATTTTGTATCTAGTTGTTTGTACCTTTTAATCCCCTTTCCCTATTTTGCCCCTCTCCATACCTCTCACCCTACTGGTAACCACTAGTTTGTTCTCTGTATCTGTGAGTCTGTTTCTGTTTTGTTATATTAGTTTGTTTTATTTTTTAGATTCCACGTATGAGTGAAAATACATAGCGTTTGTCTTCTCTGTCTGACTTATTTCACTAAGCATAATACCCTCCAGATCTGTCCATGTTGTTGGAAATGGCAAAATTTCATTCTTTTTTATGGCTGAGAAATATCCCATTGTATATACATACGCCATATCTTCTTTATTCATTTATCCATTGATGGGCACTTAGGTTGTGTCCATATATTGGCTATTGGAAATAATGCTGCTATGAACATTGGGGTATGTGTAACTTTTTGAATTAGTGTTTTTGTTTTCTCACATATATACCCAGGAGGGGAATTGCTGTATTGTATGGTAGTCCTATTTTCAATTTTCCAGGGCACCTCCATTACTGTTTTCCATAGTGGCTGTACCAATTTACATTTCCACCAACAGTGCACATGGGTTCCCTTTTCTCCACATCCTCACCAGTGCTTGTTATTTCATGTGTTTTGGTTGATAGAGATTCTGACAAGTGTGAGGTGATATCTCATTGAGATTTTGACTTGTATGTCCCTGATGATCAGTGATGTTGAACATCTTTTCATGTGGTTGTTGGCCATTTTTATGTCTTCTTTGGAAAAATGCCTATTCAGGTCCTCTGCCTGATTTTTAATTGGGGTCTTTGGTTTTTTGTTTTGTTTTGTTTTGGATGTTGAATTATATGTGTTCTTTATATATATATTTTGGATATTAAACCCTTACCACACATAGCATTTGAAAATGTCTTCTCCCATTCAGTAGGCTGCCTTTTCATTTTGTTGATGTTTTCCTTTACAGTGCAAAAGCTTTTAAGTTTGATTAGGTCTCATTTGTTTATTTTTGCTTTTGTTTCCCTTGCTTAAGGAGACATCCAAACAAATATTTCTAAGACCAAATGTCAAAGATTGTGCTGCCTGTGTTTTATGCTAGGAGTTTGATGATTTCACATCTTATATTTAGTTCTCAAATCCATTTTGAGTTTATTTTTGTATATTGTGTGAGAAAATATTCTAATTTCATTCTCTTACATGTAGCTGTCCAGTTTTCCCAACACCACTTATTAAAGAGACTGTCTTTTCCCCATTGTAATTTCTTGCCTCCTTTGCTGTAGATTAATTGACCATACATGCTTGGGTGGGTTTATTTCTAGGCTGTCTATTTTGTTCCATTACTGTGTCTTCTTTTGTGCAGGTACTATACTGTTTTGATTACTGTAGCTTTGTAATATATTCTGAAGTCAAGAAGCAGAATGCCTCCAGCTTTGTTCTTCTTTTCTCAAGACTGCTTTGGCTATTCAGGGGTTTTCTGGTTCCATACAAATCTTAGGCTCATTTATTCTAGTTCTGTGAAAAATGTCATGGGTATTTTGACAGGATTGCATTAAATCTGTAGATTGTTTTGGGTAGTATGGATATTTTAACAATATTAAGTCTTCCAATCCATGAACATGGGATACCTTTCCAGTTAGTTGTATGATCTTCAATTTCTTTCACAAACGTCCTATAGTTTTCAGAGTATGGATCTGGTAGAATGAGTTTGGGAATGTTTCCTCCTCTTCAAGTTTTTGGGATACTTTGAGAAGGATAGATATTAAGTCTTCTTTAAATGTTTGATAGAATTACCCTATGAAGCTATCTAGTCTTGGACTTTATTTTATTGGGAGCTTTTTGATTATTGATTCAATTTCAATATTAGTAATTGCTCTGTTGAGATTATCTAGTACATCCTGATTCACCTTGGAAGACTGTATGTTTCTAGAAATTTATCCATTTCTTCTAGGTTGTATAATTTGTTGGTGTATAACTATTCATAATATTCTCTTATGATCATTTGTATTTCTGTGATATCAGTTGTAACTTCTCCTTTTTCAATTCTAATTTTGTTTATTTTGTTCTACTTTTTTTTTTCTTAATGATCCTAGCTAAAGGTTTATCAATTTTGTTATCTTTTCAAAAAAACAGGTTTTGGTTTCATCAATCTTTTCTATAGCTATTATTATTTTTTTTGGTCTCTATTTTATTTAGTTCCACTCTGATCTTTGTTATTTCCTTTCTTCCACTAACTTTGGGCTTTCTTTTCCTAATTATTTCACACAGAAAGTTAGTTTCTTTGAGATATTTCTTGTGCTTGGGGTAGGCTTCTAATGCTGTAAACTTCCCTCTTAGAACTGCTTTTGCTGAATAGATTTTGGAAAGTTGTGTTTTTATTTTCATTTGTCTCAAGGTATTTTCTGATTTTCTTATTAACCCATTAGTTTTTCAGTAGCAAGTTGTTTGTCTCCATGTGTTTGAATTTTTTCCATTTTTCTTCCTGCAAAATGATTTCTAGTGTCATAGTATTGTGGTCAGAAAAGATGCTTGATATAATTTCTGTCCTCTTAAATTCATTGAGAGTTGTTTTGTGGCCTAGCATGTGATCTATACTGGAGAAAGTTTCATGTGCACTTGAAAATAATGTATATACTGCTGTTTTTTTGATGGAATGTCCTATAGATATTTATTAAATCTATCTAGTCTAATGTGTCATTTAAGGCCACTCTTTCCTTATTGACTTTCTCTCTGGATGATCTGTCCATTGATGTAAGTGGGGTGTTAAATTCCCCTACTATTATTGTATTACTGTCAATTTTTCCTTTTATGCATATTAATATTTGCTTTATATATTTAGATGCTCCTGTATTAGGTGCATATATGTTTACAAATGTTATATCCTCTTTTTGGATTAATCTCTTTATCATTATATAATGCCCTTTTTGTCTTTTATTATTGCTCTTGTTTAAAGTCTCCTTTGTCTGATATGAGTATTGCTGCCCTAGCTTTATTTTTGTTTCCATTTGTGTGGAATATCTTTTTCCACCCCTCACTTTCAGCTGTGTGTGTCTTTGGCTTTGAAGTGTGTCTCTTGTAAGCAGCATATAGATAGGTCTTGTTTTTTAATCCAATCAGCCATCCTATGTCTTTTGATTGGAGCATTTAGTCCAATGACATTTAAAATTATTGATAGGTATGCATTTATTGATTTTTGTATGTATTTACTGCCATTTTGTTAGTTGTTTTATGGTTGTTTTTGTAGATTCCTCTATTCTTTTCTCCTTTTGGTTTCTTCACTTACGGTTTGATGATTTTTCTTTAGTGTCAGATTTGTGTTCATTTCTCTTTAATTTTTGTGTATCTAGTGTAGCTTTTTGATTTGTGGCTACCATGGAGTTTATACATGTTGACCTATAACTATATCTACTTATTTTCAACTGATAGTCATTTAAGTTTAAACACATTCTAAAACCTCCACACTTTTTACACTCTCCCACCACGTTTTTTGTTTTTGATGTCATATTTTACATTTTCTTGTCGATCCCTTAACTGTTTATTTAACATATAGTTGACTTAACATACTTGTCTTTTAACATTCATACTAGCTTATTTAAGTGGTTGATCTACTGCCTTTGTTACATATCAATATTTGCCTTTTTAGTGGGATTTTTCTCTTTTAGTATTTTCTTTTCTTTGTTATAACCTTTTTTTTTTACTTAAAGAAGACCCTTTAACCATTTTTGTAATGCTGGTTTAGTGGTTATGAACTCTTATTTTTTGCTTGTCTGGGAAACTCTTTATCTTTCCTTTAATTCTAAAAGAGAAACTTGCTTGGTAGAGTATCCTAGGTTATAGTTTTATTTTTTTCCCCTTTCAGCACTTTAAATATATCATGTCACTCCCTTCTGCTCTTCAAATTTTCTGCAAAAAAATCAGCTCTTAGCCTTTTGGGGAGGTCCCTTGAATGTGACTCTTTGATTTTCTCTTGCTATCTTTAAAATTCTCTCTTTATTTTTAACTTTTGCCATTTGAATTGTGATATGTCTTGGTGTGAATCTGTTTGGGTTCATCTTGCTTGGGACTCTCTGTGCTTCCTGGACCTAGGTATTTATTGTCTTCTTCAGGTTTGGGAATTTTTTAGCCACAATTTTATCAAATGCATTTTCAACCCTTTCTCTCTCTTCTCTCTTTCTGGGACCGTATAACGTGAATGTTAGTACACTTGATGTTGTCTCAGAGGTCCCTTAAACTATGCTCATTATTTTTTTTCCTTTTTGCTGCTCTGATTGGGTGATTTCCACTATTCTATCTCCAGGTTAATTATACATTCTTCTGTATCACCTAATATGTTAATTCCTTCCAGTGTATTTTTCATTTCAGTTATTGTATTATTCATCTCTGATTGGTTCTTTTTATATTTTCTAGTTCTTTGTTAAAGTTCTCACTGCATTCCTCTATTCTTTTCCTGAGTTCAGTGAGCATTTTTATTACTATTGCTTTGAACTATTTACTAGGTAAATTATTTACCTCCATTTCATTACAGTTTTTTAATCTGCATTTTTACCTTATTTTTTTAATTTGAAGCATATTCCATTCAGTTCTCATTTTGTGTGACCTTCTCTGTCTCTATGAAATTAGGCAAAACAGTTACCTATCCCAGTCTTGAAGGTGTGTCCTTGTGTGGGATTATCCTTATTCAGTCTACTTTTGTGGGACAGCTGGATCTGAAGTGAGCACAGGCAGGACACATCTTCTCCTGGGGTGAACTGACAGCCACTGTCTTTGTGGGAAACAGGACTGGAACAGAGGGTTTAGAACCAGAGCCAGGTGCAGGTCAGGGCTTCTCCTTGGTTCAGTGGTGGTCACAGCCCTATGGGGGGGTGGGCAGAGCCAGGACTTGAGGGGCTGGAGCAGGAGCCTCAAGGTAATTGGGCTTCTCCCAGCATGACGGCAGTCTCCATCTTCGTTGGAGGTATGGCAAGGGCTCAAGGGCTTGAAGACGCACTTCTGAGTTGGCTTCACTTTCTTCCAACTGTGTGCATGTGTCTTGTTAGAGGTTGGGTTGAGGCTCAAGTTTTCCGAGTGCAGTTCTGAGCTGGCTTTCCTTTTCCCCAGGTGCATGTGCATGCAAATGTAGCAGCAATGGTGATCTTTGCCTTAGCAGGGAGCAGCACTGTAGCAGGAAGCGATGGAGCAGGAGTCTGGTGGTGGTTGGGGGATGCACTGGGGTGGTCCTGGCAGGCTGGCTGGAGTACTAGGCAATTTTCAACCTGCTGCTTCTGCACTGGGATCGAGAGCAAACAAGTCTGTCCACATGCTCTTCAAGAGCAGTCTTGGTTTCTTACAAACTTCCAGTAAGCCCCCCTCGTTTTCAAACAAGTTAATGGGGCTCATCTTTCTGGTGTCAGACCCCAGGGCCAGGGTGGCTAATATGGGGCTCAAACTCCTCACTCCCTATTGAGGATCTCTGAATCTGTGTTATCCCCCTCTTCTTCTGAGTCACCCACTAGGGATGTGAGCCTTGACCAGATAGCTTCTCCTCTCCACCTAGCAGACTCTGTGCAGTTCTTTCTTTATAGCCTTGGTTGTAGTAGTGCAGTTCTTCTAATCTTCAGGCCATTCTCAGCCAGAGTTGCTCTCTATATAGTTGTAGTATTGAGGTATTCATGGTGCGCTCAGGGTCTTCCTACTCTACCACTTTGATACTGCCCCTCAAGTTGCACTAATTTAAATGTCACTAACAGTGTACAATTATGCCTGATCCCTACTTTTGAGAATAAGCATTTTTCATATCTTTGCTAATGAAAGGTAAAACATTAATTTTATTGCTAGAGCAATTTTTGTTTTTATTTCATTTTTGTGACTTGTCTTTGTGTATGTGTGTGTGTGTATATATATATATATATATTTATGTATAAAGCTTTATTATTGTTTCATTTACTATACTTAGACAATATGGACACTCCAACCACATAGACCTGGGCTTGAATTCCTACTGTGTCATTTACCATTATGCTGGGAATTAAACAGTTTCTGTCTCACAAAGTTGTTGTGGGAATTAAATATAATATTCTGTGTTGAGTGCTTAAACGAATAAGAATAAGAACAGCTAACAATGAATAGCACTTAAAACGTGCAAGTACCTTGCTAAGTGCTTTATAATATTACCTATTTAATTCTTAAAACAACTCTGGGAACTAGGTAAGGTAGATGTAGTTTACAAAGATTTAGTAACTTGCCCAAAATGACAATGTAAAGAAATAGCAAAGCCCAGAGTCTGCCTTTCTATTCTCTGTACTTAATTATTTCCCTTGCGAAGTGAAAGTGACTTAGGCAAGAAACCACATAGAAACACTGGTTTCTTAGGGAAAAGTTTCAATTAATTACCTGAAGATTAACTCCCTCAGAGTGCTTGTTACAAATACACATTCCTGGGCACTACCCAAGCCCCCTGAATCTGAATCTCCAGGTTAGTCCTGATAACCTATCAGTTTAACAAATAGCAAGATGCTTCTTTTTATCAGGTAACTTTGGGAAACACTTTACTAGGTCAAATACTTGTGGTCATTACTCTTCACGATGTCATTTGTTGATTTGTTATTGCCTAGACATTGAATGGGATTGTACTACAACATAATCACTCATGTCCAGGCCGACTTTTCTTCTATGTTTTATTGATTATAAACTGGTCAGTACTTCAGTCAGGCTGGTTCCATCTCTATTATATTGCATAAAAACTCTTAAATTTTTCTAAGCATGGATGACAGTCTAATATTTTATCTTGAAAATGAGATTTTAATCCTAGTTTTAATTTTATTGTTATAATTGAAATGGAGAATTTAAGAAATGTAGTATCAGATCAAAATCCTGAAGGAAGACTTCTTTTTTCATTAATTCTTTCCTATAGATTTCCATGAATTTTCTTTTTTATTTTAAATGAAGTTTGAGTAAAGTTCTTATTTAATTTTACTGCTTCTCTTTCTCTGTCAAAGTTGAAAGAATTTTAGATATGAGCTTTCCTAATATTTCAGCTTTTGGTATATTCTTTTTCTTGTTATATCTATAGTCAGAACTTGATTTCAACTTTCTGTTAATTTCAAGAATTATCTTGGACCATATTTTTAAAATATGGTTTCCTTATGCTGGTTCGCTGAAGGTTTTAAAAATATATTTCTAGTTTTTCTTTTTTTTGAGCAGATATATGGCCTAGATAATTTCTGCTTCATGGAATTTTTGGAACCATTAAATTTACAATATTTTAATTATTTCAGTGGTGGTGATAAAAATGTTTACAAAGTATAGCAAATATTTCAACATGTTTATTAATCATAACATTTGAGTACGCTCTATCTGTATTTATGTTTGTGTTCACATGAGCTATTAAGAACTGAGAGAGGTACATTATTTTCTCCTATCTTTATTCTGCTTCTATCAACTTCTCCATGCATTATTAAGAGTCTTCCTCTATATATTCAAGTGCTGTATTACTCAGCACACACATTTTTATCCTCTTATCTTTTTGTAATGGATGGTAAACTTTATAAATATAGGATAATTATTTTCTTCCAGTTTAATGCTTTTTACTTCAAATTCTACATTGCCAAACTCTAACAATGGGAACACTGCTTTGTTTATTTGTATACCTATTTATGTAAAATTATTTTCTGAGGTCTTATTTCAAGTTGTTATTAATTATTTTTGTTTTGTTTTTAAAAAAACATTTCTTTATAAACACTTGTTCCCAAAGTTGTATATATAACTTCAGTTTACATATGAAGGTCCAAAATTTAGTCAGATGGCTACATGTATCTGCAAGAGAGATTAGGCAATGATGTCTCTAACTAGGTGTTCATGTGCCCATCTAAAATGTTAGCAGGAGATGAGACTGGTGAGAATGGAGACTGGGCTACAATAAACAAAATTGACAATTGCATAAATTATACAACAGATAATTACTCTGTCACAAATAATACTCTGTGCTTTCTAGATGATCTTGCCTTTCCTTTGCTCCCATATATCCTTTATTTTTTAAAACTTATTCTTGAAAAAATATGAAATACATTCAGGTATGGTTTTTGTCTATAGAAAGGAAGTAAAGATTGTTTTTGGCCTATAACTCAGTTCTTCTAAGTGGATGGAATCTGGAAGTCAGATATACAACTAGAAATAATACTCCCAATTTAAATTCTAGGTTTTAACATATACCTGATCATCTCTTCTCTAATGAGGCCACATACTCGTTGGCTCCCAAGAACAAGTTTTTTGACTTTGACGCAATTGAGCCCATGAAAATAATAATTCACAGCAACTACCGTTAAACAGTTCTGCTAGTAACTACTACTTATAAAACTACTACCATGCAGGATGCAACATCTCTGAGGAATTTGGAGAAATGATGGTAAGGTAAATTGTTTTCTGGTTGCCTCGAGTATCAGTGTTTCAGTTTTTCTGTCTCATTCTCTGAGACAGGAAGTGGATAGTGAAGGAAGCATGAAACAGAAAACTCATATGTCTTATGAAAATAATGACATTTTCATTTCTAATTCATACACTTAGACAAGTTATTTCATCTCTTTTAGTTTGAAGTTCTATGCGTGGATGACATAAGCTGTTACTCAAGCATAAACTCCAGTATTATTATTTGTGTGTTATTTGAAGAGATGTATTAACAGATCAGAAACACTAAAACAATTGAATCACAGTGGATAGTTCTAAGTTAACAGGTAGGGAGTCTAATAAAGGGTGTAAATTATCATTAGTAGGAGAAGTAGTTCATATAATGAAAACCATAGAAATATTTAATGAGAACCTACTCTGTGTCAAGTGATGCATTTGGCACTTTGTAATATGTGAGTGGGAGTAAGACAGAGTATCTGCTCTCAAAGTGTTAATAATGGGGAAGGGCATATACTAAAAGAAAATAGAATTTAATAGAAGGGTTCTGCAATGTCTTGTGAGACAGTTTGCAATATATTCCTGAATTATTTCTCCACTCCAAAATCTCACTTAGCATCTACTTGGTACAAGGCCTAACACATAATAGGCTCTCAATAAGCATTTATCTTGACTCTGTAGATAATAAGACACAAATATTAGCACAAGGTATTCACTGACTTCATCCTTTTTCCTTCCTGCCAAGGAAAATTTCGTTCATTTTCCCAAATTCCAATTTCTAGAGGAAATAAGGCTAAATCATCTGTGTAATTAAAAAAGAAAACAGAAAGGAAGGAAGAAAATGAGAGAATAGACATATGGTAGGGGATGGCAGAGAAAGGATGGGAAATGACATATTTCAGAGTTGAGAAAGAGATGCAACAGACTAGTTTAAGAGAATATGTAATTAGGAGCTGAAAGGAAATATATATACTGGGTGTCTTGAAATATGTATTTAGATCTCTTTCATATCCTTTGAGAGAAATAAGTAAAACATCAAAAAATTTTAAGAAATACTCTTTAGAAAATGAGCTTTTAGAATACTGCAGTACTTCAGGATTTATCCCAAAAGATTTTTTAAGAATGTAAGAGATAACCATGAAACACCTGATTACATGAAGCAGTGGTTATTTCTTGTGGGACTCAGCAGAAAGTGTGTGAAAAGCGTTTGAGAAAGTTGGGCAGGATTTGCATATACAGAGATGTAGACAAGAAGGCTCTTCAAGTACAGCGGCTACCTGGACTAGCACTGAATTTGAACACCTAGTAACCAATCATTTCTATTAGAGATATAAATGTATTTACACATTAGTTATCTTGCCTTGAACAGTTGATTAGGTTTAATCAAGCCCTTTTTCTTTTCCTTTCCAGTTCTAATTATATTTGTTATAATTAGACAAACGATCTCAATTGCTAGAGGCAATCTTTATTTCCAACAGACTGCAGACTTAAGTCAGACTACCAGACTAGAGTTAGTTAGCACAAAGTTGTTAAGTTTGTTTGTACAGTAGTGTATTGATCAACTTAAAAAGCTTGTGAGTTCACTTACAGTTAAAGGGAGCAATTCTATTACCCAGTATATACATTTTATGGTGGTTTAACTGAACAAACACTTGCTAAAACAAGCATTTTATACAATTTTGTGGTTATCATAAACTTCAGAGTTGATATTTCCATTCCTGGGAGATTAAATCAAACATGTAGAACTACTGACTATCACAATGATTGTAAACATAGTGGAAGGAACTGTAATTATGACAACCACAAACAGAAAATGTAACTTTAAAATTTCAAAAGTGCATTACCCTAACTGGATAGTTTCTGCATTTTATATTCCTATGTCTATTATACTCCTACGATCACAGAATAATATATGGTCTCCAAAGTGTTCCTTTTTATCTGATTGAGATATTTAATAAATAGCCCAGAATTTAAAGTCACAAAATAGATTTGTTCTTCAACATTACCAATAATTGGTTGACTAAATAATTAGAAAGGAATTAGAAGAAAAGAAAGGAAAGAAAGAAAAAGAAAGGAAAGGAAAGGAAAGGAAAAGGAAGGAATAAAGGAAGGAAAGAGGAAACGAAGAAAGACAGATGGACCCTGCTATTTGGTTCACAGTAATCCTACATATAAAATAAAATTTATGCTTATAGTTATTTTATTTTTAACTAAGACTAAATAAAAATATTTAGCCTTTAGCTTTTGCTAGATGTGCTCTATGTTTTACACCACGTGAACAAAACTATATTCTTTTGACTTTCTCATGTTATGAGAAAGTTTCTCACATTTCTCATATGTCTCAAGCAGAGACATAATAAGGTCTTTATTAAATTCCATTGCACTTCACAACTATGCCCTTTGTGTACATCACAATTGAAAGCCAAGTATTTTTAGCAGGAAACAAACAGAACCTCTTCAGCACTGTATGTTATTTGTTCACTGAATTTACTGAGAAAAAGATAAGACATGGACTATATGCTTCTTTTATCTGATGCACTCATTTACACTAAACATATAAATAAGTTTTTCTCAACTCTGTTTCTTTTTGTGAGCCTGTAACAAGGATCCCAGTCTCATAACAAACTGAAAATTGGCTGAAAATATAGCACTGACCTTTGCTGAAGTAACCAATGACTAGATCTTAAATATGTTTTAGGGCCACTAAAATGTGTGGCATTTTCCTTGTAAAATGTGCTCATTATAGGTGTAAAATGGTTTTGCCTGTGTATGGAGCATGTGTAACTGCTATTCAAATTTGATCTTTCAGGTGAATTTAAAAAAATAAAATAAAACTCACTCTAACAAGTGGATGTATGAATAACTGCATGGATATAAAATGGCTTCAGGATGTCATTCTTTTAGTGAATTTATTTAAACTGTGTAGAGGTGAGGAAGATGCAGAAACTTTCTGTTGTGGAAAGTGATAAGATAAATGGTTTTGCTATGTTATCTATGTTTGTTCAAGAACATTTGGTAATAATAGAATGGCATGATTTATTGGTATACAACAAAAGTTTTCTCTAGTGAACAGGTTGTGAAGCAATTCATGTGAGATTTTTTTTTATTTTGAAGAAATTTAAATCAGGAACATTGACCATACTGACCAGAACTAAAAAAATATTACTGTAGTATGCTTACTAATGCACAATTAGAAACTGATTGATGGTGATAGCATTTTGTAGTTTTGCTTGAAGAGGAGAGTTTATGCATTGTCATTGCTCATTCTTATTCTACTGAAGACAATTAGTCATCTAGCAAAGACCACACCTTAGGGTTTGCGGCAGCCATGAGAATGCGCCTCTGAGATCTCTCACTGCAGAAGGTATAATTGACTCATGGTCCCAGCTGCTGTGCTTTGAAATTCATCTCCACATTCATGCCAAGACCATGCTTCCTATGTGCCTCTCCTAGTCAATGGTTGAGAATGGCAGGGAAACTCTAAGTCTTTCTAGGAGACACAGAACTACTGTGATGGACAACTTTGACTCTAAAACACCTGGAAACCTTGTTGAATCTACTTTACAACTGCACTGCAGTCTCAGACGCTTCTGCCCAACTCTCCTTTTTTCTTTTTTCCTTCAGTCAGTCATACCTGAAGTGTTTTGCATTCTGATGGCCCTCTCAGGCTCTCACGGCCCCTCCCCTTCTTCTCTCTTGGGAGTTCCCTCTCAAAAATTTTTTCATGTTTAATCTTGTCTTAGTGTTTGCTTCCTAGAAAACCGGACTAACTCAAGGCAAACATAATATTTTACATGCCCCAGGTTATCCTTGTTTAATAGAGGTTTCCCTGGGTCACACCAACTTGGTACCACTATAGCTAACAGAAATATAAGCAAAGCCATTATCCTCAGAGTTATTCTATCCACTTGTTCTTTCCTACTTCCTTCTGCCTTTGGTCAAGAAAAGGCCAAGAGGCAGTGCATTTGCTCAAAAACAGATCTCCTTTTCTAATGTAATTCCCAATGACAGCTATGAGTATGACCTGACTCTGATGCTATCGTGGCCTAGAATGATTGAGTCCTTCACTTCTGATTCTGAATCTAGCCATATTAAGGAAAATCAGAGAACAGTGATGTTTATTGCAACAATGGCAGAGGCTGAAAGAACAAAGGCACAGCAGGTTTCATTTTAGTAGGTCTGAAGACCTTATGGAGGAAGAATTGTATAGAAACCTCATTCCAAATAATTTATTAACTGGGCCATCAAGTAACAACCTGCCTCTGTTATTCAGAATATTCTAGTATTCAGTAGATATATTGATGCTGGGTAGGAGATCTGAGCCACTCTTGAACTGGTTAGTAATGTTAGGATCCCCAAGTGCCTACTGTCAGATATTGAAAGATTCTCAAGATGTCAACATCTCAAAAGAAAACAGAGGGCACTATGAATAAGGGGGAATTTACTGATGTCTTTAGTATGTTTTTGCCATTTCTTGTCAAGTGATGAAAACTATCATAAAATAAGGTGGGCATGAAAATGTCTTCCTTAGAAAAAATACACACTGGATAATGTCTTGAAATGTTCTAGTGCTGGCCACTTATGGAACTGTGTTTCCACAAGAATTAAAATATTCTCATGTTCTTGCCAACCAGACTGATAGGGGAATTTATTCATTCATCAATGTATTTATTTATTAATCAATTCACTTGTAAATCATTCAAAATATTTATTGATTAGTATGTACTAAATAAGGGACTGTAATAGGTTAAGGGCTGTAGTAGACAACAAACTATGCCAGTCATTCTAGCAATCAAGACTCCTGAAGAGGAGTCCTAAAATGGTAACAAAATTAACAAATCTGAAATGGCAGTGATGAACGCAATTTTTAAATTTCCTAGCCATTTTAGCAATCTATAAAATACACAACCAATAAATAATTGAATGTTATTTTGAATACATTTATTCAGTATAGATGGTTCACTAATGGCAACAATCAGTTGTGGCAAAGGTAAAGGCTTTTTAATACACTGATGGTGAATTTCTTTGGGGGATAAATAGAAAGCAATGCATCAAAAGTTAAAATGGTCAAAACTTGAATATCACTTATACTTCCTAGTCCCATGTCTGGGAACCTATACAAAGAAAATGATATTAACTATAAAATTAAACTTCATGTTCTACAGTACAAATGTTTATTATTTTGAAAGACAGACTGGAAATATTCCAAATGAGTATTAATACAATAATTGTTATGGAACTTTAGTAAATGTGTAATTCTTCTGCCTTTGAAAAGAATGCTTATGGAGAATGTGTAATGTTTAGATTAAGTAAAAAAAAATAGCTTAAAATTAAAGTAACATATTTAAATTAACTAGAAAAAATAAAATCCAAATGCAAAATGTGTAACAGGATGAGCTTTAAATGTTTGAAAACACATGCTTAGAACAAGAGAAAAGAATTTAGAAACATGTTAACAATAACTGTTTCTGAGTGAAAAGTTATGCATGATTTACTTCTCTTTAACATATTTTGTGTTTTCCAGTGTTACATATGGACACTATTTTCATATCTAAGTGAAATAACTTAAAATACAGAAAAATTATTCTCCAGAAGAAGAAAATTACATTATGTTACCTTTGTTAAGAGCTACAGACTAACTGACCTGGAAATTATGCCAACATAGATCAAAAATGGTATAGAGATGATTAAGTTTTCTTCTCCATGACTTATGTCTCAAAAAAATTTTATCCATTTTTTCTTATTTGGGTAAATTACAAAGAAAAATTTATCAAATGTTTCCTAATTTAAGCAATATATGATAGATTTCTAAAACAATCAAATCTTTTAAACATTGAATTTGTTTACACATATGTAACATTTCAGGTTCATGGATCATTAGTGATACACATGAAAGATTTAATATGTCTCTTCCAATCTGCAATGCCATCCATCACGTTCATAGATCTAGGACCTCCAGCAATCTAGGCTGACTGCATTTTGATTCTGTCACTATTTTTCTCCAGTTAACTTTATTAGTGTTGATCATGCCTGACTTTACTAAGATTCCTTTGGCTCCTTTAACCCAGGCTTTATTGACCTGGAATAGACAGCAGCCAGGTGACATCTTGGCTAACTATATTTTTAGACAATATCCTATGTTCTTGAGAAAGAAAAAATAAGGCATTACAGGCATAAGTTAAATTAATCTACCACAGGAAGAAAAATATGGTAATATGAGTAATGCTTCAAATAATTAAATGTTTAGTTTAATATAAGATCAGATTTAGGGGAAGTTGCCTTAGTATGTGATTATATTGGGCATAAAGGCAAACAGAAGGGAAGAATTTAGTAGACACAGAGAGAGAGGAGCTGAATATATTTATGAGTTGGTGAAATTGATGAAAAAAAGTCATGGAAGAGATAAGACGATACAGGAATCAGTGCACATGTAGAGAGATTGTCCTGGGACTAGAAAAGAGAAAGAATTGAAACAGATGAGAAGGAATTAACAATACATTTAGATGCAGGCACATTTCTAAATGTGGTTGAGCAGCTGACTGAGTTCATAATTAGTTGCCTTTATTTTCCCTATGAAGAAGGAAGCCATTTAAGTAAAAAAGAAAACTAAGTAGATTGAAAGCTTGAAGCTGCTGATGACATTATGAGAATGAAAATGGGTAAATAATGGAGCTGGTTAGGGAGAAGATAAGTGCTTTTTGAGCATACATTACTGATGTTTGAAAGGAATCAAGACACGATTTCTCTTTGATGTATGTCGGCACCTTGCATTCATGAAAGGCAATGAGTTATTTCATTTAATTAAGCTAATGTTATTTTGCAATATATGATACTCTGCTAAACACTAAGAAGAAGAAAAAAATTACAAATAAGATTTGATCTCATATTTCAAGGACCTGCCTAAAAATACAAACGTTAGGCATATAGATACCTAAAATGAAAAGCAGAAGTGTTATGCATGCATGGCAGTTAGGAGCATGGGCTTCACCATCAGAGTATCTGGATTGAATAAGAGCTCCATTAGTTTATAGCTGAACATACTTAAACAGTCCTATTAACTCATGTGCCCTTTGTTTTATTCATCTCTAAAATCTGGCTAATAGACCACATAGCTAGAGCATATATGTGAATCACTTTGTAATTTCTAAAGCTCTATGAAAATATAGTTTTCTTTATTATTGTGTCTTATATGAATATTTTAAGTTGTAAAAGCCTTTAAAAAGAAAAGGAAGAGGGAAGGGGGAAAAGAGAAATAGAGGAAGGGAGGACAGAAGGGGGGGGGATGTTCTGGTTAGAGTTTAGAGATGCTTCACAGAGAAGGTGCACTTTGCCCCAGGATTTGAAGAGTGTAGCTGCTGGTAGGCAGAATTAAGGTAACAAAGTTGTAACAAGTAGAGGAAACCACCTCAGCAACATTTTAGAGAAGAAAATGTATAAATCACAATGAGGAATATAGGAGGCCAGATTACCTGAAAGCAGGGAAGTAAAAAGACATAGAATGTATTCGTGGCCATATCTTAAGGTCTTTGAATTCTACATCAGAGTTGCCTCTTAAATTATGGTTAGAATAGAATCTAAAAATCAGATATTCTAATGAGGCTTGCATTTTCTGCCCCTACCTATATCTACGGCCTCATTTCATGTCACTTTCCCCTTGCTTACTATGCTCCAGCAACACTGTTTTTCCTTTGGTTTCCAAACATGGCAAACTCTTTCATGCTTCTGGATTTTTGCGAATATAGTACTCTTTTTTTTTTTTTCTAACCACTTTCATTTGGTAGATTCATGGCTCACTCTTATCATTCAGGTCTCAGTTTAAAGGTCTTGTTCTCTAGGACAGCAGTCCCCAACCTTTTTGGCATCAGGGACCGGTTTCGTGGAAGACAATTTTTCCACGGATGGGGGCGGGTGGGGGGCATGGTTCAGGTGGTAATGTGAGCGATGGGGAGCTATGGGGAGCGGCCGCTCACCTCCTGCTGTGTGGCCCGGTTCCTAACAGGCCATGGACCACTACCAGTCCGTTGCCTGGGGGTTGGGGACCCCTCCTCTAGGAGGTATTCCTTGACTACCCTATATAAAGTAGAACACCTTCTAGTATTCTGCATCTTCACCATGTTTTCCTTTATAACACTAGCTAAGATTTTAAATCACTCTGTTTTTGTCTGTTTACTTCATTCTCCATCCCCTGTTCTCCCCTGTACACCTCAGAATATAATCCATGATGCCAGGCATTGTGTTTATTTTGCTCACTGTTAATTGTCTAGCCTATTACTTAATATAGAGAGGTGCTTAATATATATTTATTGAATAAATATATTAATGGATTTTTCTTTATGGAGACATTGAATAATTTTGAGCATGGAAGATATTTGGGTGTAAAAGATTGTGCCTTAGAAAAAGTAAACTAATACTAGATTATATAATGGATTATAAAATATGAGCCCGAACATAAATCAGTTAGTAGTTATTGAATTACTCATGCATTTATTAATGAAAATCTGATCCACTGAGCACTGCAGAAGTGAAGGGAAGAAGAGTGAGGCTGCCCAGAGGTTGTGAAGAAAGAAGAAATAGGGGTAGAAATAGGGGAGAAGAAGATTGGATTCAAAGATGAAAAAAGCAGGGGAATGTAATTTTTCTTTGTTTCATCTAGTATGGAGTAATCCAGCTCTGTTTAACCTTCTTCTAGCTGGGAGAAAGTGATACTGAGCCATTTCAAGAGTCCTTGATAGTTAACTTGATTTAAGCCAGTATATTATGAAGAACTCTATAGAGCTGAAACACTGAAGTACATTGTTAAGGTATTACTTTGGAGAAATTTATTACAAAGTTTCCATTTTTATCATTTGAAGGTAAGGTCATTCTGAATTTCTGTTGTAAGTTTTATATGTCAGTACTTTATAGCTCAACCATTTCAAATGACAAGCAAATCATTCTTCCCTAGTTGTCAACACAAAGAATTTTATGTTTTAACTTGTAACAAAATAGGAGATTTTTCGCTGAAACACATTCAATTTGCTTTTTAAAAACCTTTGGGAAATTTCCAAACCATAACTGTAGGGTTTGACAAAATGATAAACACACAGAAGTCACATTTATTTTAACCAAGGATACTATTACAGCTAAGCATTATTTAAGCAAAACTTATTTCCTCAAGCATTCAAACATGAATGCATACAAGGGGCAAACATAATCTCAAGTAAGATTAATCAACATCAATATTGAAAAATAATAGTTTATGGAGTACATAACTCTCCTCTACCTAGCAACAAGTTAACCAACTAGTGATTGCTGACTGATAGTTCTAATGGTTTTGGTGGTACTAGTGATTTCTGTACTTTGGGGTTCTTGTGACTCCACAGGAAGGAGAACTAATATGTTATGTGATGTTTTCTTGTGTAACATTTGTTAATGTGATCTTTTGCAATATATATATATATATATATATATATATTTTAAATAGAATCCACTATCATTTAAACAAATTTAGGTTGATTAGAATGTTTGTATTATACTTTTCATCTTTCAAGTGTTTCAAATGCATCACTTCATTTTCTCTTCACAGAAATCCTGTGCACTATATGATACCAACCAGTCATTTCAAAGATGAAGAAATGGAGTTGTCCACAGTTATACAGCTTATACAGGCAGAGCAAGGATTAGAATCTAGCTCTGTAATCAGTGTGACTTTGTGCAAGTCATTTAATTTATTGAGCAGCATAATTTTTCTTATTGGCAGACATATTTTTTTAACATCTTTATTGGAGCATAATTGCTTTACAATGGTGTGTAAGTTTCTGCTTTGTAACAAAGTGAATCAGCTATACATATACATATATCCCCATATCTCCTTCCTCTTGCGTCTCCCTCCCACCCTCCCTATCCCTCTCCTCTAGGTGGTCACAAAGCATCGAGCTGATCTCCCTGTGCTATGTGGCTGGTTCCCACTAGCTATCTATTTTACATTTGGTAGTATATATAAATCCATGCCACTCTCTCACTTTGTCCCAGCTTACCCTTCCCCCTAGATAATATTACCTGCTCTCACTCTCTGTAAAAATACTGAAATTGTAATGAGCATGTATATGTATCATTGTGTAGTCTCAAGCATTCTTGATATAACCCTTTTCCTTGGTTTTTTATGAGAACGATAAATTTGGGGAAAGAAGTTATCACTGCACTGGTCTTCAAAATTACTGTAGTCCTCACTTATATTCAGGTTAAAGAAACAAAAGTTGGGGGAGAAGAAATCCATATGCTACTTTCACTATGTTTATATTATTTGATTTTTAAAATTGGAAAATAAAATATAAATTAAGTGATTTTCACATTGAATAGGAGTTTGTGGATTTTTAATTTAAATCCACGTCCGTCCAACTTTATCAGTCTACAACTGTGGTACAGTGGATAAAAGTGTGAGCTCGGGATCCCAAGGCTGTGTGATTTTGAACCCTGCCTCCACTACTTACTCTTTATAGGATCACGGACAAGTTACTTAACCCACCGTTATCTTAACTTGTTCATCTATAAAAAGGATATAACAATACTTCTGCACAAGCTCGTAATGAGGATTAAATGCAGAGTGTTTAAAATAGAGCCTGGCACATACTGAGAAAACCATAAATATTACAGGTGGCAGCTTCATCTTCTTTTAAGTATTCACAGCTTCCGTTTATCATTTTGGGATTAAAAAAATGTATACCTTTTTACTTTTCCAGATATACTTAACTGGTAGAAATTCAGATGTGCAATACATTATACAACATTTTTAAACTGTACAAACTACTTTTTTATTAAAAAATTAGCTGGATTTTAGAAATTAAAATATACCACAAATGTTCATTTGCAATAACAATAACTTATTTTTTCTTTCTGAGGTAATTTCTGGTGTCAGTGAAAATTTAAAATGATGATATTACTGTTATCCATTTGTGCTATTTTTTTGAGGTATTACCATCTTAAAACAAAGGAATGATGGGAAATTGTCAATAGATATTAGTAAGAAATGATTGTAAGACAAAGCCATCCATCAGTAATGTTGATAGATCCAGAAATAGATTATAAGTCAATTACTATGAAATGATTGGAAGAATGATTTCTTGATTGATTGATTCTTGGTAATATATAGCTTCACACAAAAAAACAACAGAACCCATTTAAAGAATTTTTTAGATGTAAGTGCAAGTATTATTGGTTCTTTTCTGCAATGTCTTATCATGATTCAAAATAATCCAAAATGTAGCAAATATTTTGCTTTCTAGCTTATCAAAACTGCAACATTTTTTGGCTTGTGAGTATATAAAAGTTTCAACTTCACGATTGCATTATACTCTTCCATAATAGATGAACATTTTATTAGTCACTTTTTCTAGCAGATTTGCTATGTCCTTTTAAATGTTTTTTTTCCATTCTGAAAGTTATTAATGTTCATTCTTGAGAACTAAGGATCAAAACTGTATGTATAATATTGAGTAAAACTTGGTATAATATGTGAAGAGACTTTTATGGACAAATCTAATTTGGGGGTAAATTTATATGCATAAAAAATATATATCTCTTTCTACGTACTTATAATTTAGATAAATTATCCATATATATATAACAGTTTTATAATACAATTTACAGTTATTTCCTTCTTTAAAGAAAGTGTTAACATTATAAAATTTTTAAAAATAATTTGAAATATATACACATTTAACAAATTGTTTTTAACCTTGTCTATCTACAAACTTGTAGATATGTGTAATCATAATGCACACAATATATTTTCTATATTTCTTTATTTTTCTCTCAATATAATGACACATTTTTAAATACCTGTGCATAGTCTGCATAGTAACAATTTTAAAAGTGAGCATTATTTCTCACCCCATGTTTGGTCATTAGAATCACCTGAGATGAGTGTTAAACATGTAAATTCTTGGTAACTTCCCAAGAGATTCTGATTCAGGAAGTCTAATAAGGAATCACGAGTCTGTATTTTTAACAAGTATCACATGTAACTCGTATTAGTGGGCTTTTATGAGAAACAATTACTCTGGTTGAAGAACATCTTTTAATTAGCCATTCATCATTGTTAGGTAATCATACTATAGCTAAATATTTTCCCATTATTAAAAAAAGTCACAATGATCAACATTATAGGGAGATTATATTGTTTTATAATAATTTCCTTAGGATAAATATCTATAATTTAAATGACAGGACTTAAGGTTTATGATCATTTTAGAACTTTTAATATCTATTACAAATTTATTTCCATAAACTCATAGTTTAAACTGCTTTAAAATTATATTTAATTATTTAGTTTCCCTGAAGCCTTATACCAATATTGAATATCATGTTTTGAAAAATTTATCAAAGTCAAATTATGCCTCTACAACTCCATTTCTTTGACTACTTGCAGTAGTTGGAAGAGTATCCATACACATCTTCCCTACATGTTCTCTTTGAAATTTTATTATTTTTAGTTTGTGGTAGTCACATTGCTATATACTTCATTGGTGTATTTTAGTTTTCATATAATTTAAAAAATATGTATAGAATGATTGAAACAGATAGTATGCTTTCAGTATCAGATAATAGATACAAATGAATCTTGCTTAAATTATAAAGAGATCATGTTTCTCCCTTAAGAGTCCAGGAGGTCAAAAGCTCCAGAAGTAAGAAAGGCACTAGATGTGTGAGGTCAGGTCTCTAGCTTGGCTTCTCTGGGATAATCCTGACTCCTCCCTCCCTAGCATGCTCAAGCTGGGAGCAGTTCTAGGTGTCATATCCAGAGGCAGTAACTTCCAGAAGACAAGAGGCCAACACATTCAGTATGTATTTTTTTGGAGAGAACAAACCTTTGTCAGAATATCACCAACAGACTTCCTCTATGTCATTTGCCAGAATCAGATCCCCTTACTTATTTAAAATGAGGCACTGGTGAAAGAAATAGGATTTTCATGATGGGTGAATCTAAATAGTACCTTCCTCTAAAGACAGGGATGGAATTAGGCAATTTATGGAATTTAGGAAGTAAAAATAAGGAAGCAGGCAACAAATAATGCCTAATAATGCTTACTATTAATAACCATTCATAGGTAAATTACCTGTTATTTTTTTTCTAGTTCCAAGTTTTGATATTATATTTTTGTGATTACTATGAAAGTGTGTCACTCAGATCTCGTAGAGAACCTGCCATGACAGCCTAGTTGACTAATAGCCCACTGCCACCCCTTTGGATCTACTATCACTTTCCTTCAGGCTATTCCAAGTCCATTACTGAGCCAGTGTGCTGGAGGTACTACTGCTGTATCCTTCCTGCCTAAGGCTGAAATTTTCCAGCAGGCAGCCTTTGCTCAGGGACACCAATGGCCTGGCTGAAACTTTTTCAGAACTTTATAAGAATATGAGACTCTTCCTATCCAATCCTTTCTTCCCTTTCTCCTTTCACAGGTATCTGACCTGCACTGGGGTCTGAAGGCTATTCCCCTCCCTCTTTATCCTTCACAGGATTTTTCCCCAATAAATTTATTACACTTCTAATTCTGCTTCTTGGAGCACCCAAGTTGACATGGTATTTAATCATTTGATCCATCCCATGATATATTCTTTAAGGTATTTCCACCTATACTAATTTATTTATTTAATTGTTGAGTTTATTTAAATTATGTCTGCTTGAAACAAAGCTCTGTGTTTTTCAACATGGATAAAAAAATTAATAGAAAATGTTTACTTCTCTTAAGCACTCAGAAGTTTAAAAGGAGATTCAGGCAGATGAATACATAATAATAATGCAAATTGGAAAACACTCTAAAAGAGGTATAAACAGAACTTGAAAACTCAGTGGAGAAGATACTAAATATCCATGCTTGTAGAAGTCAACATAGACTCTAAGCAACTTCCTATTAAAGTTGGATTCCCTGGTGGAACATGGAGGGATGGGTTTTTACGTTGTATTACTTAGGGCCGTGCTAGCTATAGCAAGATAGATCCAAATATGCATAATGGCTCCAACCAAAATAGACATTTATTTTTCAATTACATAACTATTGAATTCTGATGTTCCTGGTTGATGGGGGCATTCATTTGGGAATTCACCTCTGGAGCTAGAGATGTGGGCATGTGATTTGGAGGCTACAGTAAGTAAGGAATAGAGGGGAAAAATGGAAATTGGGTTGGCAACAAATAGTATCCAATGCTACAACCATTTATGTGCAGTTAGCTAAATATCCTATTCCTCTTGGAATAGTGTGAAGATCTGATTTTATATATTTGGGGTGGCTGTCGAAGTATGCTACTTATATATCCTTCAAGAGAGAACTTGATGTTTCCAGTCAGAGGGGAAGGGAAAAGCAAGAAAAACCATGTATGTGACAGTTTATGGCTGAGACCTAGAAATGACATGTCTCTTTTGCTTACATTCTATTGTCTGGAATCCAGTGACAAGGCATATCCAACTATGTGGGAAAGAGGGAAATAGTGTCTATGTGCCAAAGAAGAAAAGAAAACTCTTAGCAGTCCCTTCCACACAGTTAAGAACAATGTGCACAATGGTACTGAGTTGTTAAAAATTCTTGGGAGGTTTGCAGAAGTAAGAGTTCAATACACTTGGAATATAGGGTGTAGGGGAAAATGAAAGATAATGACGGTAGAGAAGCTAGTAGTTTTTCCAATGTTATTAATTAAATAATTCAAATTTATGCAAAGCTTTGTATGCTTACTAATTATTTTAGGAGCATTGCATTGCAAAGGGAGCTTGTTTGAGTAGGGCTAGCCAGTCTAATTATTTCTTAATTATAAATAACTTTGTAAATTTAAACTAATGCTTACCAAAGTCTTTAGTTAATCTGGCCTTCATTTGTTCAGGGTTACTTGAAGTAGAAAATTTACATTCTAATGTTTTATTTATTCAGCAAGATGTGTCTCCAAAAAAGAGACTAAAATAGCAGAATAATAAAAGTTCTCTGGCAAAAAACAGGTTCCATTCTTCCTAGGATATGTGTTCACATAGATCCTCTCTAACATATTCCAATTATTTCACTAATGGAGGAGATTCAGAATACTATTTCACGCTTTTATATTTCTTTTAATTGTTTAAAATTATTGAGATGTAAATGGATTTACAGATACTCTTATTCACCTATCGGTTTGGCAATAACAACAAAAAACAATCTGACAATAAAAAGTGCTGGTGAGACTGTGGAGAATGGGAATTCTCATAATCTCCTGGTGAGAGTATAAGTTAGTAAAATTTATTTTAGAGTACAATTTTTAGAGTACAATTTAGAGTACTTGGTAAAACTACAAATGCACAATCATAAACCCAATAATTCTGTCCATGTAATTCCCTAGAAAACATGTTGACAAATGCAGACAGGAATTTCCTTTTAGCAGAGTTCAGAATGCAGAAGAAAAAATCAGCCCAAATGCCCTTCATCAAGGGGATGGATAAATAAAATGTGATATATCTATGAAATGGAATTCTACATTGAAGATAAAAGATTGAGCTAGGACTATGTATTGAACATGAATAGATTTTTAATAATGAAAACAGTGAGTGGGGAAAAAGCAATGTATAGATTAATAATTTCTGTATCATGTTATGCAAATTAAACAAAATACACCTCTAGTAAGGGAAGTGAATAATGGTTCTAGGGATGGAAACAAAATATAATTCGACTTTATCTGTAATACTGACATTTACATTATTAATATAAAATATAAAGCAAATATGACAATATGTGAGAAATTGTCAGTCATAGGATATGTGTATTTATTCTATTATTATTTCTAATTTTCTATTATTTTAATTTCTTAGAAAAAAGATTTAAAATAAATAATGAAAAAGAATCTAAAAAAGAGTGGATATATGTATATGTATAACTGATTCACTTTGCTCTACAGTAGAAACTAACAAAACATTGTAAATCAATTATACGCCAATAAAAATTAATTTAAAAATAAAATAAATAATGAAAATACATGGTTTTTCCTAAGTGGAGTTAAATTAGTGGGATAATAAGTTACTGGGCAAAAATATTGTCAGTCCTCCTTACAACCTTACATTTAGAGGGGTAGGCTATAGGACAATAACTGCTATAACATAGTTAGATATTTGTTTAATATTCTATATGAATCACACCTCAGAAAGACTGGTTTAAAACTAATCTATATATGTGCAAAATTAACTTGTAAACAGAGTGCTCCTCAGCTCCAGGAGGGAAACTACATTTACAAAATAAATTCTCCAGAATTTCAGCCAATGAACATTTCAGGAAACAAAGTTACTAAGATACATATTTTTTATATATATATATATATATATATATGTATATATATATATATATATATACACACACACACACACATACACACAAAGGAATTCTTGCAGGGAAAGACTCCTTGCTCTTATGACAAATGACATGAAATTTAGTTTATAACATTTTAACATCTAGTTTGGCTGCTCAGAGATCTATTTTGTTTGTTGATGTCCTATATTTACAACCATTGTTTCCAAAATAGATGGATGAGGTTGTTATGTTTTTAAAAGGGATAATATATATACAGATCCTTAGAGAAAATCTGGAAAATATCAAAAGTAGCTATTATTATTATTAAAGCAGAATTCTATCCATGTAAGTTTTTAACTGAAGCTAAATTGTTTGTCATGCAATTCTTTCCTGTGTTTTTCCTTTTGAAGAAGCTAAAAAAAAAAAAAAAAAGAAGCAGAATTCCAACTAGAGTATAAAAGGAGAATAATTAATCTACAGAAAGACAAGAAAAGTTTTGTTAAAATTATTGACCATAATGATATTTCACCTGTAATGGCTCATTATACTCACAATAATTTTAGCATATTAACAAGCTAGTTTAATAATCTACATATATAGTGTTTCCGTTTCTTATTCTTTCCCTGCAATATCCCATCTGGGCCCTAGTTGTAAATTTGAATATCTCAGTGAACCTAATGAGAATCCAGGACTTTGAGAAACTGAGACCATAGGCAAGTGTCAAAGTTTTCAATTTATATATTATCATTCATCTAAGCAGTCCAAAGGCTGTGAGGGGAATACCGTGAAGGCTTCACCTTCAACTCCTCATTTAATAAGGAGCAAAAGACACCTGCAGGGTTCTGCCCCTCACTGGGGCGGCAAACACCCTTGCAGTGTACTTGCCCACCCAAACAAAGCAAAAGGAAAGAAAGGGAAGACAATAAACAGCTCTACTTCAGCAACAGATGTTACCTGCAGAAAATGCTGTCATGTTAGGTGGCTGTCTTCTGAGCCTCCACAACAGGGAATTTTCCTCATCTCAGCACTTAGAGCACTGATCCATGTTGTCTGTTTTCCTGTTTGTTTCTCCCACTAGATACAAATCTTAAGGCAAAATCGATGCTACGTTCATCTCTGTATCCCCATTATCAAAGATGGCGATACAAGAATCTCACTAGGCACTTGATAGTTTTTGTCTGAATAAGTGAGTTAATGGTTAAAAATCTTACTCCCTCCCACCCCTTTCCGAAGTTAACCCTGATTCTCCACTAAGTCCTTTGTTTATAATGATTCTTGAGTCAGTCTGGACTGAAACTGAAATAAGGACAGTAATAAACTCATCCTTTAGCTATGACTTTGTGAGCTAAGATTTGACACAATCTTGGTCCCTAGAGTCAGAACCCCCTCCCTCCTTCCTCATGGGTCTTCAAGACTCCTTTGTTGCCTAGCAAGGATTCATTGTGATATGGGCTAAACCAGTCTTGCTTTGACCACATTTTCCTCCAAGCATTTGCACCAGTCATATGGAAAAAAATATTAGGAACTAGCAGTATGAGACTTTCACATGGGATGGAAGATTAAATAACAAAATACTAACCATAGGATTACAAAGCGCTTCTAAGAGAGTGAAGAAAAAGAATATTAAGAAAGCAGCATGACAGTGTATGGAGCTCCCTGACAAGAAAGTGGAATTTACTGTAAAGAAAGGTATATGACTAAACCATTTTTTAAAATGGAGAATAAGACAAGACAAATAAAACTATTAACATTTATTGAGATACTGCTCTGTTTTACATACATTGATTAAATTCTTATAATAACTCTATGAAGCACTATCGTGACTAATATTTTTATAGATGAGGAACCTAAGACACAGAGAGAATAAAACAATGAATTGCCTAATGATCACACAAACTGGACACACAGTTTGCCAGGACCCAGCAAAGCCAAGAGATTAGGGTCCAGAGCCAGTGATTTCATCTTTTATCACCCTGCCTTGTGCAGGATTAATTCTGAGAAATGTATATTGCCAAAGGTAATGGTTTATGGTTTCCAGTCTGATCACAATCTCCAGTGATACTAACACCATTCCATTCTATTCACTCAAGTTTGAGCCACTCCTCTGTTCCAGCGGCTTCCCTAAGCATACTGGCTGAGCATGGTATATAAGAATACCTCCTAAGCATCAGCATCACCTGCCACTTTGTCTACTCAACTTCTATTCCAACCAACAGATAGATACTGATTTTGTCAGGCTATTTAACTATTTTGTTCTTTCCCAAAAGATGCTACCTGTTTACTACAATGCCTTTTCTACCCTTTTTGTTCAGGTTATTCTTGATTTAATAGGTAGGTAGTTTTCTTAGAACTACCAATTCATATTCATTTTCATCTTATTATATACTCTTCATGTATCCAATAGACTGTATTCCTTGAAAGATTGTGGTCATTTTTGCATGTCCAAAGTTTACAGTAGGTTCTCAATAGTTATTAAGTATTAAATTAAAGAATGATTGGGAGATTAAGACTTAGATGCTTTACCAAATGTAAATCTTCCAGAATGTCATGAATCTCAAAAATTTAGGCAATCAGGTTTTGTACAATGAGGAATTATGGACAATTTCCTGTACTAGGACTTCAATGTGACTCTATTTTTGAATATGCTAAAGATATTTTTAAAAAATAGAGAGATTGTGCCAGTTTTACCCTATTATAGCACAACTTTGCACAATATTAAAATCTGATTATAATATCAAACCAGATAACCAATTAATGAAATGAGAAAATAACTGGATTTAACTGACAAGGGATTTTAAAAAAATTAGCTGTTAATAGATAATTGTTTGACTGAATTTATTCAGATGGTCATCTTGTGGGTGTCTGCATGCAGGCATAGGAATGTTCTGATGATGAATTGGTGCCCATAAACATACTTCACTCTCTAAAATAGGTGATATGTAAACATAAGGCATTACTTATACCTGTCAATAAAAGAAGGTACAGAATGAGATATTTTATTGTTCCCATTCTCATCTTATGTCTTTTCCCCCTTCAAACATGAAGAAAACCATAAAAATAAATCTATCCACAAAATGACTGTCTCACAGGATTCATTTTCATTGTAACCATAGTTCTCCATTTCAATACACTATACAAGGTAAACAAGACAATAGGATATAGAAGTTCCTGTGTAATTGCATTCTCCTATTTTCTCTACCTCAAGCTTCAATAAATCTGGGATATATAAAATTCTTTCTGTAATCAACCGAAACAGCTAATATGGAACTTATATCTTTCTTTAAAAAAATGGCTTGATTTTTCTGATTACAAAAGTAAAACAAAGTTGAAAACTTCAGATAATACAGAAAAGCCTACAGTTGAAAGTAAGGCTCACAAATAACCCAAAAGGCATAAACATCCACTGTTAATAGTATAATGTATCTACTTCCAAGTTCTTAATGTATACATATTATAAACACATAAAATTATTTATTTTAAGAAGAAACAATTCACTCTAGACCTATTCTCTGCAACTTGTTTCTTTTTAATATATTGGTACTTCCCATGTCAATGCTAATGCATCTACTAGGTTCTTTTAACAGTTAAATGTGATTTCATTGTATAGATAAACCTATTTGTTGTAACCATTGTTTCCAGATTGGAATAATGTTGGAGTGTGTGTGTGTGTGTGTGTGTGTGTGTGTGTGTGTGTGAACTCATGAAAAAAAAAGTTAAAGGCTAAATCCCTACAACCAGATTAGTTAAATTATATTTTAAAAGTGATGGATTTTGCCAAATTGCCTTCAGAGAATTTTGTATGAATTTATACTCCTATCAGCACTCAATATTAATGTATTTTCCTTATACCCCTCTGACTTCCAGAATTTTCCTGGCTATTTATATGCTTCTTTTAATTCCAAATAAATTTAACATTCAACTTCATAACAATTCTGTTGTTGCTTATTATTTTATTGTGATTAAATTAAATTCTCAAAAATAAAATACATAGTAGAGTTAATAGCCTTACATAACCAGAAATCAGGCATATATCTATTATTCCAGGTTTCACTAATGTAGCACAGTTACAATTTTCTTTATATAAAAACTACACATATCTCATAATTCCACCATGTTGTGTTGATGTTATTGTGGCCATTATGCTACCATTAATGGAATCATTTTTTCTATTGTATGTTTATATATTGCACAATGCATAATATATGGATATAAGGTATCATTTTCATTATATTCTATTTCTTCTATTATATTTATGTCACTGTTTCTTTATAGGGAAATGATTGGGTTGTATATTTATTGGTAACCAACAAACTTAAAAAGCTCTTATGTTTTAAAAATATTTTCATATATTTAACATTATTTCTAGGTATAAAAGTCCCCATGCTTCCTCCAAATAATGATACATCTGTCTTCTAATATTTATAAGATAATATGTTATAATAATATATATTATACCAACAAATAAACATATTATATATAACTTGATACATAATAATGAATTTTTGCTGTTTTGTGCTCTTCTTTAATGGCACGGACTAATATTCAGAATGGTACATGGTATCATTGAAGATTTTTACTCTTCAATATTATATAATAAACTGATTGGTCTTATCTAATAAATTTTGAATTGTATTTAGCTGTGTCCAATATTAAGATTTTAATCTATGATATCTTTCTATTGGGCATTAGCCTCATATCTTTACCCATCTTTTTTGCTTTAATATGTTCATGTGAAATTTAAATATAAATACTTAAATATACATGTGTTTTGTCTGATGTTTTTCCATCTCCTCTAACCCCCACTCCTCCATAATTTAGAAGAATTGTAGTCTAGTTTTACCAGTGGTTACTTTTATAACATTAAGTAAAATTTTTCTCAGCATCTCAATTATAGGAATGAAGAAATAATCGAACCAGTCAGAGTTCAGGCAGGAAAGCAGAAGTTACTGTAAATGTTTGTAGTAGAAACAGTTCTAACACAGGAAATTAGAGTTTTACACAGCACAGGAAGGATGAGTAGGTGAGCAGGCTGAGGTGAAGCAACAGCAGGTCATCTCAGTTGCTAACAACACCACACTCTTAGTGACGTCACCCTCCAGTATCCCAGCTGCCTGCAGAACAGAAGCAGCAAATGATAGTAACTTTCTTCCAAACTGCTGTGAATTTCAAGAATAGGAGGAAAGCTGCCACAAACTACTTCAGCTGTCCACAGCACTGATTCAGGTGACTGCAAGAGCTTTCTCTGTGCCTGTAACTATCAGTGAAAATAAGGGCTTTTGCCTCTTAAGCAAGTTCCTCTCATTGACAGACTCTAACCTAGAAGTAAACATGGAAAGTGATTCTGGGACATTTATTTCTAAGCTCCTCCCCAGTGACAGAAAGAAAAATGTAGAAGAGTCATGAATGAACAATGAACCACAGAGAGTAAGGAACACCTGATGTCACAAATCTGTTATGATGAAGAACAAAACTGATGCTAGATGCCTTTTCCCCCTATCTACCTGAAATTCCTCTTCTTCCTAGAAAGTTATGAAAAGATTTACCCAAGCTATTCTCAACAAACTACTTTTACATTATCTATTTTATATTTCAGAAACTGTATTATAGTAAATAAATACACTGTTTTGCTACCACAACTAACTTTATTTTTTCAGTTTTTAATTCCATCTTTAATTTGATTGATTCTGTACTTACTGCCAGTATTTTATTATTTTACTTCTCCATTTCCAAGTAGTTTTTATTAAGGTTCAATTTGTGTTAAATGCATAGATTATTTTGTTAATGATATTGGTAAAGTTTACTCTAGATTTCTGTTGTCTGTTCTTCATGTCTATAATATTTTCTAATTACACTTCAGTCATTTTCTTTTTGCTCATTTTGTGTGATTTTCTCAAACTATCAATTTATATTATTAATTCAGATGTTTAGGATATTTATTGTAAACTGTTGCTTCTATTATTATTTTTAGGTAATTTTTTCCATTTTGTTCCTTATATTAATTCTTCTTTTTAAATTAAACTTATTTTTGTTGCTTTATCATTTCTTCTTTGATAACATTGCATTTCTTATATTATTTTCAATTTTGTGAAATAAAACACAAATAGGTAAAAGAACATACAACATGGATGTACTGCTTTAAATTATGTTTAATATGAATATTATTAACATTTCAGAAGGTCCTTGTATGTACTATTTTAGTTATAATACTTTCTTTTAACATAAAAGTTAGCTTAGGTAAACACTATCATCATTTTATGGTAAATAGTTTCTTGTATTATTTATACATAGTTTTATGATGCATTAATGAAATCTCTATACCATATAATATAGTATTGTCTGTTAAGGTCCTCAACATAAATGAA
The DNA here is from genome assembly GCF_964270905.1 of Leucopleurus acutus. Taxonomy (NCBI): domain Eukaryota; kingdom Metazoa; phylum Chordata; class Mammalia; order Artiodactyla; family Delphinidae; genus Leucopleurus; species Leucopleurus acutus. The sequence goes on from NC_139150.1 coordinate 29,054,063, forward strand.
ATAATTGTGGCTTTTTTCCCTTTCACCATTAGTTGTGTGAAGTTATCCCATGTTAATTTTCATTGCTGTGCAGTATTCACTTCTTTGAATACACCATAATTTATCAAATTCACTTTTGATGGGCACTGGTATGGATTTCAGTTTTTGTCTTTTATGAAAAATACAGACATAAATATTTTATATGTATCTTTGTACAAAATGTACATTATTTTGTCTAGGGCCTTGCAACTCAATGTGTGATCTGTGTAGAAGTATCAGCATCACTTGGGCAGTTGGTAGAAATGTGCCATCTAAGAATCCACCCAGAATTAATAAGTTTGAATCTCAATTTAAACAAGATCCCCAAGTAATTAATGAAATATGAGAAACACTGCCCTATGATACATTCATAGGAGTGCAACTGCTCATTGATAGAACATACATATTTTCTACAATGGTTGACAATACCAATCTGTTTCACAAAGAGGTTGGACTTAACACTCCTGCCAGAAGTGAATGAAATGCTCTTGTTTCACCTCCTCTTCAACATTTGTAATAGCAATAATTTTCAACTTTTGTTAGGTGGGTGAGAAATTGGTATCTCCCAGTGGTGTGTATTGATATTTGTTAAGTTTTTATGGTTTGGAGTCTGCAATCTTTTTAATTGCAAAGCAAATTTTGTTCAGATAGGTATTCTGTTTATGTTGTGATTCTATATTATTGTAATTTTTTCCTTTTTGTATGCTATTATTTTGTTTCATTTCTTTTCAAAGATGTAAATTTAACTTAATTTATTAATTTTAGACCTCTTACCTGTGATGATCTCTCTGTGATGGATATCTGCTTAATAAAACATACAAGTCTACAAAATCAAAGCTATAATATAGAGAAAGGATTGTATAAATATAACAAAATGTTTGCTTAGGCATGAAAAGGTTAATGTATTTGTTGACTCAACTTAGAAATACAACTTTTCTAGATTTCAATTTTCCCATTTATTTTTGTCCATTTGAGAGGTAGGACAGTTGATGGAAATAGAAAATAAAATTGGCATTAGCTCACAGCTACTCATGGTCGAAAAGAGATAGCATAGGCAGGAATTTTACCCAGTATAGGCCTTAAATCAAGCATATGTGTTATATGTAAAGCCATTCTGAGTTGTACTGGAGAGAAAACCACTGAAAGACATTTGGATCAAATTTAAAGTAAAGCTGGATAATATTCTCTGCATTTAAAAATTTAATTACAAAACATAGCTTTTTTTTTAACACTTCAGAAATATTTAAAAGTGGAATCAAAGGTCCAAAGATTTGGTTTACTAAAGCGAAAAAACATTGTTAATCAATGGAAGTGATTTATTCTTTAATCTCCTGTTAAGAAGGATATGCTGACTGTTATACAATTATTGACTGTGACTTCTTTAACTTAAAACATGAAATGGCATCTTAGCTGATAAAACTTAACCAGAAACAGCAGCCTGCTCATCAAAAACACTATTCTCTAACATTAATGAGTGAAATCTAGGGCAAGGACAATCACATAAATGTTAAAACAGGTTACGCCAATTATACAGAAACCAAGAGGGCTCTTCCATGAATATTTAAATTGTGAAATACTTCAATTCTCAGGAACTCTCAACCTTCTGTTTTCTAAGTGCTACCTACCTAGTACCTTTTTTATTTATGTAGGCAGTACATTTCTGATGTTTGCTGTTCCCACATAAATAAAGACTGACTGTTGGAGGGAGTATGCGGCAGAGAAAGCTGAGTGAGGAACATGATTAAATAAATTAAACCTTATAAATTTAAAAACTGTCTCACATGGAAATGGAGTTAAACACATTGTTTATCTCCTTGTGTGTACTTGTGGGATTAGAGAAAAAAATAAAGGTTCAAGTGAATACGTTTTAAATTTTCTTTCTAAGGTTGCATAAGTGCAATTCTCTCTTTAATAGCACTTACTGATAAAATGGACAGAAATGGACAGTTTTGATATTTTTGGTAAACGCAAACCTATAATCCTCACATTAACATAAATGACCTCAATATGCCATCTAAAATCAGTGACATAATAAAAATAATATGGTTCTTTTATTAATTTTCATTATGCCTACTTCCTAGCTGAATCTTAATTTCTTAGGTAACCTTATCTAAATACGGTTTGATATGTGAGGCACTTCTGTCCAGACAACTGCTTCTAAATGATGCTTCCAAAGTTTCTTCCTAGCACATCTATTGTGATGTCTGACCTGCACTTGTTTCAACAGTCTCACATTAATGTAGAAAGAGGTTTCATATATCACTAAACTAGGAGACTCTTCCAGTGAAACAGACTTCAAAAATGCCCACCTCATTGGAGTCTAAGACTCCAATCTTAATATCCTTGCTTTCCAGTCTTATAAATAAGAAAATTCCTGTGGATGCTAAGATTTTTGTTTTGATTTAAAATATTTTCTTATACAGTTTTGGCCTGATCCATTTTGCTACCTTTGATGATATTTACAGTGAAGATCTATTTCTCTTTCTATGGAGGAGATAAATTAGATTGGGGCATTATCTCTTACCAGCACCTAAAGAGCTGGCCAGATTTATTAATCCAAGAGCAGAGTCCAAAATTGAAACAAAGTTCAAGATACACATACACTGAGTCTACTAACCAAGCTATTAATTCCAGAAGATTGTCAAAATGAAGTATGTGAATCATGTGAAAAGAGGAGTGAACTCAAAGACTGAGCCATCAAGTCTATAAAAAGCCAGAAGATTTAAAGAACAAACAAACAGAGATGAACAATACAATAATGGGAATGAAAAATACACTAGAAGGAATCAATAGAAGAATAACCGAGGCAGAAGAATGGATAAGTGAGCTGGAAGACAGGATGGTGGAAATCACTGTCATGGAACAGAATAAAGAAAATAGAATGAAAAGAAATGAGGACAGTCTCAGAGACCTTTGGGACAACACTAAATGCACCAACATTCGAATTACAGGGGTCCCAGAAGGAGGAGAGACAGAGAAAGGGTCTGAGAAAATATCTGAAGAAATTATAACTGAAAACTTCCCTAACATGAGAAAGGAAACACTCACTCAAGTCCAGGAAGTGCAGAGTCCCAAACAGGATAAACCCAAGGAGGAACATGCCAAGACACATATTAATCAAACTGACAAAGATTTAAGACAAAGAAAAAATATTAAAAGCAACAAGGGAAAAGCAAGAAATAACATACAAGGGAACCCCCATAAGGTAATCAGCTGATTTTTCAGCAGAAACTCTGCAGGCCAGAAGAGAGTGCCACAACATATTTAAAGTGATGAAAGGGAGAAACTTACAACCAAGAATACTTTACCCAGCAAGGCTCTCGTTCAGATTCGATGGAGAAATCAAGTTTTAAAGGCAAGCAAAACCTAAAAGAATTCAGCACCACCAAACCAGCATTACAAAAAAATCCTAAAGGAACTTCTTTAGGCAGAAAAGGCCACAACTAGAATCAAGAAAATTATGAATGGGAAAGCTCACCAGTAAAGGCAAGCATAAAGTAAAGGTAGGATATCATCCACACACAAAATATGATATCAAAATCTTCAATTCACCTTTTGATGAACATTTAAATTATTTCCAGTTTTGTTTTCTTTTGTTTTTTTGCTATTATCAGTAAAGATGTTATGAGCAATTGCTTACAAGTCTTTTTGTGGGCATATGTTTGTCTTTAGCTTGCATAAATGTGTAGGAATGGAACCCTTGGGTTACATGTTTTGTGAATGCTTAAACTTTAAAATAAACTAGCAAACTGTTTGTCAAAGTAGTTGCACCACTTTACATTTCTATCAGTGATGTATGAGAGTTCCAGGTGCTCAGCAATCTCAACAATATTTAATATTCCAGTCTTTAATCTTTTAGCAATTCATGTGGTAATGAAATATCTCATTGTCATTTTAATTAGCATTTTTTCTGATAATAATTGATATTAAGCATCTTTCCTTGTGCTTATTAGCCATTTGTATTTATTCTTTTGTGAAGTAACTATTGACGTTTGGGGTGTTGTTTCCTTATTATTGGGTTATAAGAATTCTTCATATATTCTGGATATAAGGCCTCTGTCTGATACATGTAATGCAAATAATTACTTCTAGTCTATGGTTTGCCTTTTAACTGTCTTGAAAACATGTCTTTTTGAGGGGGCTTCCCTGGTGGCACAGTGGTTGGGAGTCTGCCTGCCAATGCAGGGGATGCGGGTTCGTGCCCTGGTCCGGGAGGATCCCACATGCCGCGTAGTGGCTGGGCCCGTGAGCCATGGCTGCTGGGCCTGCGTGTCCGGAGCCTGTGCTCCGCAGTGGGAGAGGCCACAGCAGTGAGGGGCCCACATACCGCAAGAGGAAAAAACAAAATGTGTCTTTGAGAAGATAATGTTTCCTTTTAATGAAATAAACTTCTTTGTGGGAAGGTTTTTAAATATGAATTTACTGTATTGAATAGATGTAGGGTGAAACACATTTTCTATTTTACCTTCAGTCAGTTTTGGTAAGCTGTTTCTCAAAGATTTTGTTTATTATAGCTAAGTGTAGAATTTATTGACATAAAGTTGTTCATAATATTTCTTCATATTCTTTTAATGTCTGAAAAAATTGTAGTGATATACACACTTTCACTTCATAATGCAATTTCTTCCTTCCTTCCTTCCTTCCCTCCTTCCTTCCTTCCTCCTCTGTCCCTCCCTTCCTTTCCTTCCTTCCTTTCTCTCTCACTGTCTCTCCTCTCTCTTTCTTTCACTATTCTTTGTTATGAGATTATCACCTTAGTAAGGGTTCAAAGAACTAGCTTTTGTCTTAGTAATTTTCTTTATTGTTCATGTGTTTTTTATTTCATTGATTCCTAGTCTCATCTTTATTATTTTCTTCTACTTAATAGAATTAAAGATTTTCTTCTTTTCTTATACAGATATTTAAAGCTGTAATTTCCACACAAAGCAGTGCTTTAAATTCATTCCACAAATTTAAAAATGTTGTGTTTCCACTGTCATGTAATTTGATATGTTGCATTGATTATATAATAATTAATCAACTCAAAGTATTTTTCAATTTCTTTGTGGTTTCTTTTTTAACTCATGAGATATATAGAAGTGTGTTGTTTAACTCCAAATAGCGAATATTCCAAATTTATATTTGTTATTAATTTCCAATTAAATGTCTTTGTAGTCAAAAGTTATACTATGTAAGACTGTAATAAAAACTTCCTTGGTCAAAGTTCTGTGTGCACTTAAAAATAATGTGTACTTGCCAGATATTAGGTGTATTATCTTGTAAACATTAATTAGGGTAATTTGTTTGAGAGTATTTTTAACATAATTTGTATCCTTACTAATATTTTTCTACTTGTCCTGTCAATTACTGAGAAAGTTGTTAAAATATATTGCGCATCTAGAATCAAGAACAATTGAGTCACATATAAATAGCCATGGATACAATTTAAAAGAATTGGGAACCATTAAATGACATCTGAATGTGTGCGTATTGAGTTTTAATTATAGCAAAACTATGATCAGATTTTCAAGTCAGATAAAGATAGCTTCAACTTAATTTGAGGAATGATTGGCTGGTGGAGATGGAGTTTGGACAGAAATTGGAACCAGAGATATCTTAAGAAGGCTATGTTAATAGTCCAACAAAGGTAATAAAATGTTGAATTAAGGTAGGAAATGGACAAGGGAAACCATATGAAACATGATATATTTGCAAAATAATATTGGATTGGGTTGATGACAAATTACTGAGAAGGATGTGTCTAAAATAATGATATTAATTAACAGGTTTTAATACATCCTATTGTAATAGGTGGTCAGACTATTGAGAAAAGGAGAAAAAGCAGATTGTGGGGGAGGAGGGGTGCAGGGAAGATGATGGCATGTTAACTTTTTGACATCTGTTGCACCTTGTAGATAAGTTGCCAATTAGGCAACCCCTTCTCACTGAGTAGGGATTGTGGTGCTGCAAATATAGATTTGGACTAAAGAATGTATGAAAGTTGAGAAGACAAAGACTGGGGGCAGAACTCAGAAAAATTATATGTATACATATATATATATATATATATATACACACATACACATATGTATATAAATATATACATACATATATATTAAATATATTTGTCATACATCCTCAAAGTGCATATTTATGTATACAAACACACATATGCATATGTTTATGTATATATACTTATATGTGTATATATGTATGCATATGTGTATATATTCATATATGTACATACACATACACTCTGAGCATGCTGAGCTGACTCAGGAGTGGGAGTAAGGAAGAGTTTTTCAGAAAGATTGGGTAGAATTAGGACAGGTTTCAATTGTGAAATCTAAGGGAAGAGAACCTTCAAAATGAAGAGGGCCATTAAAAGAGAAAAATTCTACATTGTCAAGTAAGAATAAAGGTAAAAATGAGGTCTCTGGTTTTGAATTTGAAATCTGATTGGTTATCTTATAAAGCAGTAATCATTTGAGGAAATAAGTCTTCTTTACTATGTATTTCATCCTTCCTATTTCATTAGGTCTCTAGTCAATTAAAGGAGTAAGTTGCTCATTTAGAAAGGGCAACTGACCACTGTTGCTCTTGAACTGTGATTAACAGGCCTTGGAAACTCAGACGGGGAATGTCTGCAAATCACAGAAAGGAATAAAACAAAAATAGGGGAATATGACATTTAGGTACTTTGCTTCTTTACTTGGTTTTCATGAACCGTAGTAAAATGGGTACATAGTGTGTGTGTGTGTATTCTATAATCACAGAAGCATACAGCTTGCAATTTGTAAAAGCAGTTGTGATGTGACCTTGGCCTTCAGTCATTTCTCCCTAAAAAAACTTTATCACCTAATACTTTGGGGGTAACACCTACCAGTGAAAAATTAATAAACAGAAATCTGAATTAAATAGAGTTGGTAAACCAGAAGAGTGTGCTCTCATGCCCTGCAATGATAGCAGAGCCCAAAATGAAGAAGAAAGATTCCTCTTCTTTCCTGGCAAGGACTCAGCCAATGAAAAGCCTTGGACTCTGTTTACTGTAGCCCTCTCAACTTCCTTTTCTCCTCTAAGAAAGTGTTCTCCTTCCCTTGCTATGTGGGGACTTGCACATGGCTTCCCATGGTTGCAGACCCCAAGATGCAATTCTGTACTGATCCCAAATAAACCCATCTTTGATGGAGAAATATCTGGCAGTTTATTTGTTTCAGGTCAACACACCCAAAACAATAGAGGCCATAGTTGACTGTTAATCAATAAAACCTGCTTTTCACAAATAAGAAACACAGAGGTTAGAAAACTTCATCAAGATAAGTTAGTTAATGAAATTTCAGGGCTAAGATGCTAGTTTTTGCATTTTATTTCATTGCTTTTATTTTAATTATGCTAAATATAGCCTAAGAGGAAGGCAACTGAATCCCTGATGTCACTCCAAATATTTTTTGATAAACTAAACACTGCTAAGTAGTGTTTGAAAACATATATAAAATGATATTTATATTTACTAAGTGACATCTGAGATCAGATAATCTGTTGGGAGGAAGAGCAGATTAGCCTAGGGGATAGTAGATATTTGTCTCTAAGGAAATATTAGCTACAGGAATGAAATTAGGAAATCAAACTGTGATTTTAATTGAAAGTGAGACAAGAGCATGCCTTTTTTTATGAGCTGTTATTTAGTATGATTGAACTACCTTGTTAGGCTTTTATTTCAGTCCCATAACTGTATCTGTGTTATAGAATTTCGAACAAATTCAAAAGTAATTTATTTTAAGAAAAATTATATGTTGGAGATAATTACCTGGATATTTGGGGATGCTAAGCATTTCCGAACAAAAATATTTTTTTCTCAAAACATCTAAAGTATGCATTCTTTGGGGCTTTCTGTTTAAATATGTGCATACATTAAATGAAAGTGCTTATACACATTTAACACCATTTTACCTTGCTGTAATTATTAAGTGCTAAATTTCAACATTCCAGATTTTGAAAATTGTTCATTCTAAAGAGAGGTCAATGTTAGATATCTAAATTGCATTTTGTATCATCCACAAAGTTGAGGGTCTCTTATCTAATTAATTCACTTTGTTTTTGTTGCTCCAAATTCTCCAAAAGTTATTTGAGGAGCTTATATTAGAGAAAATAGAACATGAAAAATACTTAATGCATTAAAAAATAGTAAAATGAAGTATAGGAAGAATGAAAGGGCTGACAAATAATATTCAGGTATAGCAGTGATGATGACTATGCAAATACATAAAATCTTTAGGCATCCTATTAAGGATAAGGGGATTAATATTTTTAATACAGGTGTTGTTTCATTTGTGCATCTTCCCTTGTTTTACAGACAAGAAATGGAGGTACCCTGTGGTAGTGGTGATGGGAAAGGATTTAAATCACAGTCAGCATGACATCTATACTACTGCTTCTCCTACTGTAGTGTGATTAGTGTGATGATTGCTTCCTCCTCAATCCTTCTCAGGAGCCTTAATTTGACTTGCTTAAATATACAGTGCCAGCTAATTAAGAGTGCCATGTTTTATAAACAGAGTGCCAGTTGTTGAAGACGTTTCTGGGAAGCTTATTTTAACCTCTCAATTGTGTTGGAGTATTAGGTCCTCAGAAAACTGAAGTGTTGAGAACTTGAAAGTGACATGCTGAATGCTACATATCTTCAGAGTGACTATAGAATATTTCTTAAATTCTGATCTTGAGGAAAATAGCTTATTAACCGAGTAAAATCTCAAATGGCATCAACTTGATAATCAGCTGGCATATTCTACATCAGGCCATTTGATCCTGTGGGTGTTCAGTGAAAGAACATGCGGGTGTATAGATAAAAAAAATGCCTACTTTTGGGAATGCCCAGTGCAAATGTTTATTGCATGAAATAATGGCAGAAGAAGTAGAAAAAGGAGAAAGGCGGTCCCTAAAGTTGAACATAGCTAAGTCTAATTGTCTGCAGAATGGCATCTGAAACTTAATATGAAAAAAAACTATTTATAACTATATAGCAATTCCCTACACCCCCTTAGTATAACCTCTCTTTCTTCCATTGTATAGAAAATCGCCACACACAGCTCAGAAATTTTTATCGAGTCCTCAGGTTGATAAAAGTGAAAGAAATTGATTTAGTATTCACAGGTATAAACTGATATCTCTTCATATGTCCTGTACAAGATTGTCCAGATAATTTGTAGGGCCCAGTATAAAATGAAAATGCAAGGTTCCTTCATTTAAAAATTAATAAGAATTTCAGAAAGTGACAGAAGAGCATTAAACTGATCACAGAGCCCTGAGTGACTGTACAGGTGCATGCTGATATAGCTGGCCCTGTTCTTGGATTAGGTATTCTCTTATTAACCAGGTTTTCCATCACACATACACACTCCTTTCTTTACATATTACCTACGCTGAGGAAGAGCCATGTAAAAGGTACCGAATTAAGAAAGGGATTGTATGTTTCTATTTCCCCATCACTCTAATTCAACTTCCTAGACCACACATAGGTTGCCTTAATTTATTATCTTCTTACAACCCAGGTACTGAGATTTCCTTTGTTTGGATCTGTCTTTTCCTGTCTAATGTCACTGTTTTATTGGTAGGGCCCTTCTCATTTGCTGTCAGCAGAGATCACTGCTGTCTTCAAATCTTCTGTCTCTAGAAACACACGTCTTACTGACATTCTCTTCAAGACAGCTTTTGACTCTATTCAGTGAGTATATTTTTGCGTATCTTGCGTGAAAGGCTTCTTGGGGAAGGAAATTCAAAGGAAAAAGAATCTACCATTAATACTTTTTGAAGTGGGGCACAGAACAGTACATGGAATCCCTGCAATAATCCCTCTTGATTTTCATTTTGAAAGCTAATAGATATAGAAGGATAAAATTGCCCTAGCCTTCTGCTGGGTTCTAATAAACTTAAAAAACAAATGAAGACCATATCAAAAGCTATGAAAATAAGGACTCCATTGCCACTTAAGGTGCAGAAAGCTGGAAAGTTCATTGTTCCCATGATAATACCAAGACAAAGTCAAATAATAAAAACATTTGTATTCATAATGACAGTGTTTTCTACAGAAAAGAATCTCAATAAATACACAATTGAACTACTAGAATAGATTAGTTTATCAAGTTAGTAGGATACAGGGTTAATATACAAAAGTACTTTTTATATTAGTAATAAAAAATTGGAAATTGAAAAAAATTTAAATACTATTTACTACAGCCTTAAAAGACATAAAATACCTAGGTATAAATCAAACAAAATATGTGTAATTTAAGATGTTGAAAATTAGAGTACACATATGAATCAAAGACCTAAGCAAAAAGAAATATATAATAGTTTCATGGATTGCAGATGATAATAAGATATCAAGTCTTCTCAAATTAATCTGTAACTTCAACTTTGGTTTTGTTGGTTTTTCTCTATTGTTTTTCTCTATTCCTTTTCATTTATTTTACCTCTAATATAAATAATTTCCTTTCTTCTGCTTGTCTTGGGTTTGATTTGCTATTTGTTTTCTAATTTATAAGAGTAAAAAATTAGGTTATTGTGAAATCATTTTTTCTTTTTTAATGCAGGCATTTAGAGAGATATATTTCAGTATGTACTCATGTGTATTAATGTATATTTATTTTGTAATCCAATTCTACTTTATTTATTTTGTCCCCCAACAAAATGTATGAGACATTCAAGGTAATAACACAGTATGGACTATGTACATGGAAAAAATAGGGAATCAATAGAAATTGCCTCTGTAGAAACCCAGATATTGAACTCATTAAACAAAAACTTTAAATGAGCTATTATAAATATGTTCAAGGAAGTAAGAAAATTCAGAAATGATTTCTTATCAAATAGAGAATACCAATAAAGAGATAGAAACTATAAAGACAGAAATTCTGGAGCTGAAAAGTGCAACAACTAAAATGAAATACTAACTAGAGGAGCTCAGAAACTGATTTGAATTGGCAGAAGAAAGAATCAGTGAACTTGAAAATTTGTCAGTTGTGGTTATCCAATCTGAGGAGCAGAATGAAAGAAAAATGAACAAAACATCAAAGATCTGTGGGATGCCGTTAAGTACCCAACATACACATAATAGGAGTCGTCAAGGAGAGAAGATACAAAAGGAAAAATATTTGAAAAAATAGTGCCTGAAAACTACAAATTTGGAGAAGATACTGTCATCTATACATCCAGAAGCTCAAATAAGATAAGCCCAAAGAGATCTACTCTGAGACACATCATAATCAAATGGTCAAAAACTGAAGACAAAGAGAAAATCTTGAAAATAGGAAGAGGGAAATGTCTCATCATCATTTCAGACATACAAGTGATCCTCAGTAACATTAACAGCTGATTAATCATCAGAGAATCTGATCAGCTGAAGGCCAGAAGGCAGTGGGATGTCACATTCAGAGTTTTGAAAAGAAAACAATTGTCAACCAAGGATTCTGTATCTGTCAGAACTCTCCTTCAAAAATAAAGGAGATATCAAGACATTTCTAAATAAACCAAAACTGAGAGAGTTCATTGCTACCCTACCTGCCCTACAGAAAATAATAAAAGGAATCCTTAAAAATGAAATAAAATACAACAACAGTATCTTGAATCTACATGAAGAAATAAAGAACACCAGGAAAGGTAAAAAGATAAATAGATAATAGGCAAATATAAAAGACAGTATAACTCATTTTTATGTGTAAATTTTTTATATCTGATTTAAAAGACAACTGCATAAGGTAATAAATACAGATCTATGTTTATGAACACAAAATGTATAAAAAATGTATAAATATGTAATTTGTGATCATATCAGTATAAAGGAAGGTGGAATATGGAGCTGTATAGGAGCAAAGAATTTATATGCTATTGAAATTAGTTTGGTGTTAATTTTAACTAGATAATTGTAAATTAAGATGGTAATTGTATTCCCTAGGGAAATCACTAAGAAAACAATTCTTGAAAATATATAATAAAATAAATAGCAAGGGGATTAAAATAGTAGATTAAAATCTATTTGTCAAAAAATAAGGCAGCAATGGAGGAAATAAGGAAAAGGACATTAAGATATATAGAAAAACAATAGTAAAATGGCAGAACTAAGTCTTCTCTTTTCAGAAATTACAAGAAATATCAGTGATTTAAACTCTGCAATTAAAATGCACAGATTGGGAGAACAGATTTTTTTTTAATGTGCTGTTTAAAGGAGACATGCTTCATATTCAAAGAAATAAATTAATTGTATGTGATACTTTTCCATAAAGCCTCAATCTTCATTAAAGTTACTAAACAATTGCCATGAAAAATGTTTTTAGTTTTCTGTGAAAATCTATTTTTTAAAAGAAGCACTTCCATTGGTGGGTAAGATCCATGAGTTTTCAAACTGTCACAAGCATCAAAACATACAAAGCTGGCTAGGAGAATAAAAGTTCAGTCAGTTAAATTATTTATTAAGATTTTAATTTGCCCCGATTGTAGCTTAAATATCTGAGAATCAAGACAGCTGTATCACACTTTCATTCCTATGCCTTAGAGAATTTTGAAGATTTTGATTAAGTGAAATAACTATGTTCTAGTATCAGAGAAATATATCTTCAATTGTTTGTTTAAATTAATATTGATAACTTAAAAAATATGTGTCAACTGTGATCGTGATGGTCTGAGACTTTTTTGAAAAAAGAATAAGGCACGGGTGTCAGCTCAGTCATAGTCTACATTTGCTAGAGACAAAGAATGAAAGACAAAAGGGAAAGAAAGTGAGAAATAACTTGATTCTATTAGGGTTTGATACAAAAGTAGCATTGAGAAGAACACAAGGAGGTTAAAAAAAATGATAGAGGAAGTGTTCTCTTGTAACATAGCTTTATTTAAAAATGTCTGTTTATTTTTTCATAAGGCCACACTGGCACTGATCACTTACGAAAATATTAATAGTAGTTTAAAACCAGAGACTAGATTTTACATGTAAGACCCTGATAAGAGATTTTACAAGTGAAGAAGAAACAACAGGGACAGACTTTCTTTTCAGGGCAAATGCTTGCTAATGTTGCTCAAGCTTCATTACATGTCATAAATACCTAAACAGGTATCAGTGTTGTTGGAAGTTTGGGGGGAAAGAGTTGAAGATAACAGTTGGTCAAGTGTTAGGGACACATGAGAAAGAATAGAAATACTTAATGAAAATAACTTAAGAGTCTAATAATTATCTCTCTATAATATATGGTCCACCATGACAAATTCAGCATATTATGTTTTTGCCTTGGGAACAACATGACGTCAATATTATTGATTTAGAAGAACTTAGTTTGAATTGTGGAGCTCTGAGGCTTTTGGTGAGTTTCTGTTCTTCACTGAGCCTTCTCTTCCTGGTTGGAGTGAGGTCATTAAATTAGGTGAGTGAGTCAATGCTCACCTCATTGAATAACATGATACTCAACTAATGCTGTTTTATTAACATTTTCCTTCTTAAATCTGAGATATGTCTTCAGGTTACAGGGAATTTGGAATCTCAGGGCTGAGATCCATGATAATTTTAGTTTTCCAATCAGTAACACTGCATGAACACACAGCAAAAATATAATCTTATTTCTCAACCCTTTGAATTAATAACTTGTCCACTGCTCAGACTTATCCTAAGGATACTCTTCTCAAAACTCAGAACTAAACATTGTTTCTTCCAATTTCCCTGGTTCAGGTGTGACATTTCAGAAAATGTCTGTCATTCACTATGATCTGTTTTTGTCTGTGGATATAAGGACCACTTAATTTTTAAAAATTATTATCTTTTTAGAATCAATTTTATTATTTTTTAACATCTTTAAGAGTATAACTGCTTTACAATGGTGTGTTATTTTCTGCTGTGTAACAAAGTGAATCAACTACACATATACATATATCCCCGTATCTCCTCCCTCTTGCGTCTCCCTCCCACCCTCCCTACCCCACCCCTCTAGGTGGACACAAAGCACCAAGCTGAGCTCCCTGTGCTATGCAGGTGCTTCCAATTAGCTATCCATTTTACATTTGACTGTATAAATGTCCATGCCATCTCTCACTTCCTCTCAGCTTACCCTTCCCCCTCCTCATGTCAAGTCCATTCTCTATGTCTGCGACTTTATTCCTGTCCTGCCCCTAGGTACTTCAGAACCATTTTTTGTTTGTTTGTTTTAGATGCCATATATATGTGTTAGCATACGGTATTTGTTTTTCTCTTTCTGACGTACTTCATTCTGTATGGCAGTCTCTAGGTCCATCCACCTCACTACAAATAACTCAATTTCATTTCTTTTTATGGTTGAGTAATATTCCATTGTATATATGTGCCACATCTTCTTTATCCATTCATGTGTCGATGGACACATAGGTTGCTTCGATGTCCAGGCTATTGTAAATAGTGCTGAATTGAACATTGTGGTACATGACTCTTTTTGAATTATGGTTTTCTCAAGGTATATGCCCAGTAGTGGGGATTGCTGGGTTGTATGGTAGTTCTATTTTTAGTTTTTTAAGGACCCTCTATACTGTTCTCCATAGTGGCTATATCAATTTACATTTCCACCAAAAGTGCAAGAGGGTTCCCTTTCCTCCACACCCTCTCCAGCATTTATTGTTTGTAGATTTTTTGACGATGACCATTCTGACCGGTGTCAGGTGATACGTCATTGTCGTTTTGATTTGCATTTCTGTAATTAGTGATTCTAATTCTGATTAGTGATGTTGAGCATTCTTTCATGTGGTTGTTGGCAATCTGTATATATTCTTTGGAGAAATCTCTATTTGGGTCTTCTGCCCATTTTTGGATTGGGTTGTTTGTTTTTTTGATACTGAGCTGTATGAGCTGCTTGTATATTTTGGAGATTAATCCTTTGTCAGTTGCTTCCTTTGCAAATATTTTCTCCAATTCTGAGGGTTGTCTTTTCGTCTTGTTTATGGTTTCCTGTGCTGTGCAAAAACTTTTTAAGTTTCATTAGGTCCCATTTGTTTTTGTTTTTATTTCCATTTCTCTAGGAGGTGGGTCAAAAAGGATCTTGCTGTGATTTATGTCATAGAGTGTTCTGCCTATGTATTCCTCTAAAAGTTTTAGAGTGTCTGGCCTTATATTTAGGTTTTTAATCCATTTGGAGTTTCTTTTTGTGTATGGTGTTAGGGACTGTTCTAATTTCATTCTTTTACATGTAGATGTCTGGTTTTCCCAGCATTACTTATTGAAAAGGCTGTCTTTTTTCCATTGTATATTCTTGCCTCCTTTATCAAAGATAAGGTGACCAAATGTGTGTGGATTTATCTCTGGGCTTTCTATCCTGTTCCATTGAACTATATTTCTGTTTCTGTGCCAGTATCATACTGTCTTGATTACTGTAGCTTTGTTATAGTATGAGGTTCAGGAGCCTGATACCTCCAGCTCTGTTTTTCTTTCTCAAGATTGCTTTTGCTATTTGGGGTCTTCTGTGTTTCCATACAAATTATGAAATTTTGTGTTCTACTTCTGTGAAAAAGCCATTGGTAGTTTGATAGGGATTGCACTGAATCTGTAGATGCTTTGGGTAGTATAGTCACTTTCACAATGCTGATTCTTCCAGTCCAAGAACATGGTAAATCTCTCCATCTGTTGGTATCATCTTTAATTTCTTTCATCAGGGTCTTATAGTTTCCTGCATATGAGTCTTTTGTCTCCTTAGATAGGTTTATTCCTAGGTATTTTATTCTTTTTGCTGCAATGGTAAATGGGAATGTTTCCTTAATTTCTCTTTCAGATTTTTTATCATTAGTGTATAGGAATGCAAGAGATTTCTGTGCATTAATTTTGTATCCTGCTACTTTACCAAATTCATTGATTAGCTCTAGTAGTTTTCTGGTAGTATCTTTAGGATTTTCTATGTATAGTAGCATGTCATCTGCAAACAATGACAGTTTTGCTTCCTTTCTGATTTGGATTCCTTTTATTTCTTTTTCGTCCCTGATTGCCTAGGCTAAAACGTCCAAAACCATGTTGAATAATAGTGGTGGGAGTGGGCAACCTTATCTCGTTCCTGATCTTAGCGGAAGTGGTTTCTTTTGCACCTCTGAGAACGATGTTGGCTGTGGGCTTGTCATATATGGCCTTTATTATGTTGAGGTAAGATCCCTCTAGGCCTACTTTCTGGAGGGTTTTTATCATAAATGGGTATTGAATTTTGTCAAAAGTTTTTCTGCATCTATTGAGATAATCATATGGTTTTTCTCCTTCAATTTGTTAACATGGTGTATCACATTGATTGATTTGCATATATTGAAGAATCTTGGCATCCCTGGGGTAAACCCCACTTGATAATGGTGTATGATCCTTTTAGTGTGCTGCTGGATTGTGTTTGCTAGTATCTTGTTGAGGATTTTTGCATCTATGTTCATCAGTGATATTGGCCTGTAGATTTCTTTATTTGTGACATCTTTGTCTGGTTTTGGTATCAGGGTGATGGTGGCCTTGTAGAAAGGGTTTGGGAGTGTTCCTCCCTCTGCTATATTTTGGAAGAGTTTGAGAAGGATAGGTGTTAGCTCTTCTCTAAATGTTTGATAGAATTCACCTGTGAAGCCATCTGGTCCTGGGCTTTTGTTTGTTGGAAGATTTTTAGTCACAGTTTCAATTTCAGGGCTTGTGATTGGTGTGTTTATATTTTTCTGTTTCTTCCTGGTTCAGTCCAGGAGGTTGTGTTTTTCTAAGAATTTGTCTATTCCTTCCAGGTTGTCCATTTTATTGGCCTATAGTTGCCTGTAGTAATCTCTCATGATCCTTTGTATTTCTGCAATGTCAGTTTTTACTTCTCAATTTTCATTTCTAATTTTGTTGATTTGAGTCTTCTCCCTTATTTTCTTGATGAGTCTGACTAATGGTTTATAAATTTTGTTTACCTTCTGAGAGAACCAGCTTTTAGTTTTATTGATCTTTGCTATTGTTTCCTTCATTTTTTTTTCATTTATTTCTGATCTGATCTTTATGATTTCATTCCTTCTGCTTTCTTTTTTTTTTTATTCTTCTTTCTCTAATTGCTTTAGATGTAAAGTTAGGTTGTTAATTTGCAATGTTTCTTATATCTTGAGACAGGATTGTAGTGCTATAAACCTCCCTCTTAGAACTGCTTTTACTGCATCCCATACGTTTTGGGTGGTCTTGTTTTCATTGTCATTCGTTTCTAGGTATTTTTTGATTTCCTCTTTGATTTCTTCAGTGATCTCTTGGTCATTTGGTAGTGTATTGTTTAGCCTCCATGTGTTTGTATTTTTTACAGTTTTTTTCCTGTGATTGATATCTAGTCTCATAGCATTGTGGTCAGAAAAGAAACTTGAAACGATTTCAATTTTGTTAAATTTACCAAGGCTTCATTTGTGACTCAAGATATGATGTATCATGGAGAATGTTCCATGAACACTTGAGAAGAAAGTGTATTCTGTTGTTTTTGGATGGAATGTCCTATAAATATCAATTAAGTCCACCTCGTTTAATGTGTCATTTAAAGCTTGTGTTTCCTTATTTATTTTCATTTTGGATGATCTGTTCATTGGTGAAAGTGGGGTGTTAAAGTCCCCTATGATTGTGTTAGTGTTGATTTCCCCTTTTATGGCTATTAGCATTTGCCTTATGTATTGAGGTGCCCCTATGTTGGGTGCATAAATATTTACAATTGTTATATCTTCTTCTTCGATTGATCCCTTGGTCATTATGTAGTGTCCTTGTCTCTTGTGATAGTCTTTATTTTAAAGTCTATTTTGTCTGATACGAGAATTGCTACTCCAGCATTTTTTAAATTTCCATTTGCATGGAATCTTTTTCCATCCCCTCACTTTCAGTCTGTGTGTGTCCCTAAGTTTGAAGTGGGTCACTTCTAGACAACACATATATGGGTCTTGTTTTTGTATCCATTCAGCTAGTCTGTGGCTTTTCATTGGAGCATTTAATACATTTACATTAAGGTAATTATCGATATGTATTTTCCTATTACCATTTTCTTAATTGTTTTCAGTTTGTTATTGTAGATCTTTTCTTCTCTTGTGTGTCCTGCCTAGAGAAGTTCCTTTAGCATTTGTTGTAAAGTTGGTTTGGTGGTGCTGAATTCTCTTAGCTTTTGCTTGTCTGTAAGGTTTTAATTTCTATGTTGAATCTGAATGCGATCCTTGCTGGGTAGAGTCATCTTGGTTGTAGGTTCTTCCCTTTCATCACTTTAAATATGTCCTGCCACACCCTCCTGGCTTATACAGTTTCTGTTGAGAAATCAGCTGTTAACCTTATGGGGATTCCCTTGTATGTTATTTGTTGCTTTTCCCTTGCTGCTTTTAATATTTTTTCTTTGTATTTAATTTTTGATAGTTTGATTAATATGTGTCTTAGTGTGTTTCTCCTTGGATTTATCCTGTATGGGACTCTCTGTGCTTCCTGGACTTCATTGACTCCCATATTAGGGAAGTTTTCAACTATAATCTCTTCAAATATTTTCTCAGTACCTTTCTTTTCCTCTTCTTCTTCTGGGTCCCCTATAATTCAAATGTTGGTGAGTTTAATATTGTCTCAGAGGTCTCTGAGACTGTCCTCAATTATTTTCATTCTTTTTTCTTTATTCTCCTCTGTGGTAGTTATTTCCACTCTTTTATCTTCCAGGTCACTTATCTGTTCTTCTGCCTCAGTTATTCTGCTACTGATTCCTTCTAGAGAATTTTAAATTTCACTTATTGTGTTGTTCATCATTGTTTGTTTGCTCTTTAGTTCTTCTAGGTCCTTGTAAAACTTTTCTTGTATTTTCTCCATTCTATTTCCAAGATTTTGGATCATCTTTACTATCATTAGTCTGAATTCTTTTTCAGGTAGGCTGCCTATATCCTCTTCATTTGTTTTTTCTTGGGTTTTTACCTTGCTCCTTCATCTACTCTGTATTTCTCTGTCTTCTCATTTTGTGGAAGTAACTGCATTTGGGGTCTCCTTTTCTCAGGCTGCAGGTTTGTAGCTCCTATTGTGTTTGGTGTCTGCCCCCAGTGGTAATGTTGGTTCAGTGGGCTGTGTAGGCATCCTGGTGGAGGGGACTGGTTCCTGTGTTCTGGTGAATGAGGCTGGATGTTTTCTTTCTGGTGGGCAGGACCGTGTCCAGTGGTGTGTTTTGGGGTGTCTGTCAACTTAGTATGATTTTAGGCAGCCTCTCTGCTAATGGGGTGGTGTTGTGTTCCTGTCTTGCTAGTTGTTTGGTTTAGGGTGTCCAGCACTGTAGCTTGCTGGTGGTTGAGTGGAGGTGGGTCTTAGCATTGAGATGGAGATCTCTGGGAGAGCTTTCACCGTTTGGTGTTACTTGGAGCTGGGAGGTCTCTGGTGGACCAATGTCCTGAACTCAGCTCTCCCACCTGAGTGGCATAGGCCTGACACCCGGCCAGAGCACCAAGACCCTGTCAGCCTCATGGCTCAGAAGAAAAGGGAAGAAGAAGAAAAAAAATAATAAAATTTATTTTAAAAAAAATTAAAAAATATTAAAAATGAAAAATAAAAAAAGAAAGAAAGAGAGAGGAGAGGAACCAAACCAAAAAACAAATCCACCAATTATAACAAGCACTAAAACTATACTAAAAACAAAGAAACAGGGCTTCCCTGGTGGCGCAGTGGTTGAGAGTCCACCTGCCAGTGCAGGGGACATGGGTTTGTGCCCCGGTCCGGGAAGATTCCACATGCCGCGGAGCAGCTGGGCCCATGAGCCATGGCCACTGAGCCTGCGCGTCCGGAGTCTGTGTGCCACAACAGGAGAGGCCACAACAGTGAGAGGCCCTTGTACCGCAAAAAAAACAAAACAAAAAAACAAACAAAAAAACAAACAAAAAATCGTACCTACAGGACCCTAGGACAAATGGTAAAAGCAAAGCTATACAGACAAAAGCACACAAAGAGGCATACACATACACACTCACAAATGAGAAAAAGGAACGAAAAAAATATATGAAAAAAGCAACCAAATCAATAAATAAATCTACCAATGATAGTAATGTAAATATTAATATTTACATTATTATTAATGTAATATAAACTAAGATAAACTAAGATAAACTAGAAACAAATGAGATGCAGAAAGCAAACATCAAGTCTACAGTTTCTCCCAAAGTCTACTGCCTCAATTTTGGGATGATTCGTTGTCTGTTCAGGTATTCCACAGATGCAGGGTATATCAAGTTGATTGTGGAGCTTTAATCCGCTGTTTCTGAGGCTGCTGGGAGAAATTTCCCTTTCTCTTCTTTGTTTGCACAGCTCCTGGGGTTCAGCTTTGGATTGGCCCTGCCTCTGTGTGCAGGTCGCCTGAGGGCATCTGTTCCCCGCCCAGATAGGATGGGGTTAAAGTAGCAGCTGAGTAAGGGGCTCTGGCTCACTCAGGCTGGGGGGAGGGAGGGGTACGGAATGTGGGGAGAGCCTGCAGTGGCAGAGGCTGGCATGATGCTGCAACAGCCTGAAGTGTGCCGTGTGTTCTCCTGAGGAAGTTGTCTCAGGATCACACGACCCTGGCTGTGGTGGGCTGCACAGGCTCCTGGGAGGGGAGGTGTGGTTAGTGACCTGTTATTGCACACAGGCTTCTTGGTGGCTGCAGCAGCAGTCTTAGCATTTCATGCCCATCTCTGGTGTCCAGGCTGATAGCTGCAAAACGTGCCCATCTCTGGAGCTCATTTAGGCGGTGCTTTGAATCCCCTCTCCTTGCACACCCTGAAACAATGGTCTCTTGCCTCTTAGGCAGTTTCAGACTTTTTCCCGGACTCCCTACCGTGTAGCTGTGGCACACTAGTTCCCTTCAGGCTGTGTTCAAGCAGCCAACCCCAGTCCTCTCCCTGGTATCTGACCTCCGAAGTCTGAGCCTGAGCTCCCAGCCCCCACCTGCCCCGGCAGCTGAGCAGACAAGCCTCTCAGTGTAGTGAGTGCTGGTCGGCACCAATCCTCTGTGTAGGAATCTCTCTGCTTTGCCCTCTGCACCGCTGTTGCTGTGCTTTCCTGCATGGCTCCGAAGCTTCTCCCCCCGCCCACCCCCCATCTCCACCAGTGAAGGGGCTTCCTAGTGTGTGGAAACTTTTCCTTCTTCACAGCTCCCTCCTCGAGGTGCAGGTCCCATCCCTATTCTTTTGCCTCTGTTTTTTCTTTTGCCCTACCCAGGTACGTGGGTATTTTCTTGCCTTTTGGGAAGTCTGAGGTCTTCAGCCAGTGTTCAGCAGGTGTTCTGAAGACTGTTCCACAAGTAGATGTATTTTTGATGTATTTGTGGGGAGGAAGCTGATCTCCATGTCTTAGTCCTCTGCCATCTTGAAGGTCCTTTCCTGATTCTATCTTAATTGGTGTTTTGAAGGTAACTTGGAAACATCCAGGAGAAGTCTCATACACAGGGCTTCTTTCCCAGGACCACTTTTAAAAATGTGCTTAGCAGTAATTTACTGAGAATGTTCTATGTGCCAAACACCATGCTAGATACTCTAAATATAAGGCAAACATGACCTACACAGTTCCTGAGCAATTATAATTTAGACAAAGATACAGGTAAGTACACAGGCAAGTTTAACGTTGTCAATAAATGGACCTGATACAGATAATACAGGGAATAGGAGCATATAGAAGAGGCATTTAACTAAACCACTGAGATGGGAGATGGAGAAGTCTCAGCAGTTATGGAAGCTTCCTAGTGCAAATGACTTCTAAGTGAGGCCTGAAGTATGAATAGTAAGTAGCCAGATGGAATAAGTCATAAAAATGAACACAGGAAATAACATGCCTGAATGCCTGGAAGTAATAGAAAAATGAGATGTTAGAGGAACTGAATATAATTTTATGTGCTGTAGCATTTGTGTGTGTGTGTGTGTGTGTGTGTGTGTGTGTTTGTGTGTGTGATGTCTAGACAGGGAAATATAAAGGTAAACAGAGACCAAATCAAATTATTTCTTGATAAAAATCACTGTTTGACATTGCAACAAAATGTCTGATTGCTCACACACTCACTTTATAGTACACATTACAAATCTTTCTTCTTCAAATTGTAACTACCACATTTAGTCTTGTTCCTTAGCACCAGGATTCTGACAGTCCCATTCTCATTCCCTACAGAAGGCAAAGCTTGAAAAAGGAAACACCCAGATGTTCATGTAAAAAGAAAATAAAACAGAAAATTGCAAGTGCCCTCTGTTAACATGACATACTATCTGCTCCTTATGTATTACTAACATGATTTCTCCAAACAGCAGACATAAAGGAATAAAAAATGTTTTTTCAGGGTTTCCTATCAAATAAAGCCATAGATTCAATTTCCAACAAGTTCAAGGAATAGAATGTTCTGCTCAGTAAAAATAATTCTAGCAAAACATATACTTACACCCATAATACATTATGAAATCATACATAAGGTATCTCTTGTTCATCTATTTATTAGAAAATCACCTTCAAGTAATGTTACACTGTGAGTTGAGTTATGGAACCAAATAAATGTTCAGACACACTCTTCTGGGCACCTTTATAAACTGTTGTCTGAATGAGTCTTGCTTTTGGTGGGAAGTGTCAGCCTTATTTGTTTGGATCTACTTCTTTCTAAGATGACTAACTCATTCTGAATTTATATATTCCAATAAATATATTTTCTTTCCACAACCCTGAAAAAGTCACATTTTAAAAATCCTTTATTGATTTCTGAGCATTCTGGAAAATGGTGGAAATTAACAGGCAAATTATTTTAAGTGCTTGTTTTGGGTTACTGCTGTTTCTTAAGAAATAATAGACTAATTATTTAGTAAGCTTCTTAGAAAGACAACACTGCTTTTCAAGGAATCGTCTAGCTATTCAGTTCTATAATTTAAATTACTGTAGAAGCATATGGTGTTGGTTAAGAAAAGTTTACATATATTATTTAATTAGTCCCCCAAATTTAAGGTGTGGATTTACTGATATAATTTTATTTCATTTTTCTATACATGATCATTAGGGTCTTAAATATTAGTTATTCAATTTTTAAAGACTGTGTTTAAGTAATGTTTAAGTAGTATTGGTGGCTAAAATGGAAGTTTTTTTTTTCAAAAGTATTAGCTTCTCAAGTACAGAAATATGTACAGAGTTTAAAAAAATCCAAACCTTGTCAAAACCCATAAATAACGCACCTCACCTTAAAAACATTAATAATTCATGGCCAATGTGGACCTACCTTTTGTAGTTGTCCTCCCTCCTCTGATTCCTTTAATTTTTACATTCTCTTCACTGGGGTAGCTTTTACACAGATAAAAAGTCTGTTCTCTAAGACAGTGCTCAGTACTTCAAGTCTTCTCCCTGAAGATTTAGAAATACCCATGATTTCAGAAAGAGATCAGAGATCACTTCCCAAAGTATTCACCAGACCAGTAATTTAAGTAAAACACTTTTCTCCTCTAAAATAGCTGGGAGGCAGTGCACTGTGGTAGGAAAACACTAGGCTAGATGTCAAACGACATGAGATTTTATTTCAGGTCACAAATAATAGAGTTTGTTTCTTCACCTCAATACTTTTTTCTGTATTTACCCTCATGGGTTTTATTGGTGGAGGAGAATATTTCTAGCTTGTCAAAATAGATTTGAAAATGTTTTAGTAGGAATATCTGCAAGTATTATACTTTCCATATAGGTAAATATGAACACACAGATGCTGAGAGTTATAATCTTGTCCTGATTAACTTTTGGGCTTTCAGGATAACTATTTTCTACTGCTCTGAGGCATTCATTACAGGTTTAGCTTTTCTGGTCTAATCATCCATAGATATATGAGGGCTGTGGTTAACAACTGCACTAAGTGCTTTAATTTGCAAATGATTAAGATATATTATTTTTGATTTAAGTAAAGAAGGAATTTACTGAAAGGACATTTTAAAAATCAGTCAACAGATGGTTTGATGGGCAAGCTCAGAAAATGTACAAAAGTACAGAAACTCAAAAGTCATGTCACAAAACCAGTCCACTGAGGAAACCACTCTCACTAGGAGAGACTAAAACTGCAGGTTGTACCACTGTTACTGCTTTTCCTGGAAATTGGATGTGGTGCACTCTCTTGAATCCATTCTCTCTGCTTCTCTCATCACTAGCTCCTAATTTGGAGTCCTGGACAGACAGAGATGGGTATTTGGGTCTCAGTGATGCTTGAAGGGCTCCTGCTGAAATTATAATGCCTGAAAACTATGAAACTGACACTTTTTCTCAATAAAGCAGCAGTCCTGTTTGCATGACTGCCATCTGAAAATACATTTTGTCTTTAATTGCGGACTGCTAGTGATAGTTAGAGTCCAAACTACAAAAATATTGAAATGAAATAGTTTGTAAGTCACTGAATGGCATTTACATTATAGTCTGGCATATAATTTATATAATTAATATCAAGAAAATGTAAGTTATATAAAGAAATTTCTTATAGAATGTACAATAGGAATTATACATTTTTATCTCAATAAAGGTAATAATTCCATGAGCTAAAACATCCTTAGAAGAGAAAATACTGTTCAACCATTTTCCATACTGAATAGATAAGAATGTTATTTTGTCTTCCTCTTTTATTAATATTTGCCCTAATAACAAGCCACTTTAATATCCACTAGGGTTAAATATAACAACAGAGGTATTACTATATGCATTCTGAATATAATGATAACTTGTTCATTTATATGGTGAAATACCTAAGTTTTAGGAAAACTTTATTTACGGTTTTAGGAAAGTTTTAGGAAAACTTTATTTACGGTTGCTTTTAATATCAGATAATGATATGTGTTGTGTGCACAAGTAAAAATTAAGATGTGACATCAGTTAATGGTACTTTTGTAATAAATCATATGGCATCTTTTCTACAGCGAAGTACTAAGGAAAGGAGCAGAGGGCTGAGGGACAGGGAGGACACTGGAGGATGCAATAGAGATAAAAAGAGACTTTCTGTCTTCCCATATACAAGAGGAAGGAAAAAAGATACAGGAAGGAATTATAGACAAAGATATTGAATTCCTCTCCCACTAATTTGAGAAAGACAGTGTGAATGATGATGCAGCTTGGTCAGAAATAGGACAGACAGGTAATTGTTATCTTATATATAGAAGTAAAGAAAACCAGTCAAAGACACAGCACTATTGCTGGGACTGGGGAGAAAGGAGATCACGGTTCCTCAAATATTAAGATGAAAGGACTTCCCTCGTGGTACAATGGTTAAGAATCCACCTGCCAATGCAGGGGACATGGGTTTGAGCTCTGGTCCGGGAAGATCCCACATGCCGTGGAGCAACTAAACCCGTGTACCACGACTACTGAGCCTGCACTCTAGAGCTCGTGAGCCACAAATACTGAGCCCATGTGCCACAACTACTGAAGCCTGCGCACCTAGAGCCCGTGCTCCACAACAAGAGAAGCCACTGCAATGAGAAGCCCGCACATCACAATGACGAGTAGCACCCCAACTCGCCACAACTAGAGAAAGCCTGCGGGCAGCATCGAAGACCCAGTGCAGCCAAAGATAAATAAATTTATACAAAAAAAAAAAACAGATTAAAGAGAAGTCCTGATCATTTGATTTTTATTGATAGAGTCCTAGGGGAACTGAGAGACTGAAAAGAGGAGTAAGCTCTCATTGAGGTCATTTCTGCCCCACTATGGAAATAAAGTGCCAATGGATTAGTTAAATGGATTTTGCAGGATGAAGTCCCTTAAAACTTTTCAGTGTCCAGATATACAGCTGACTTTGACTTAAATATTTATTATACAGAATTTTCTGTTACTTAGAGTTTTAATATGTTTTTACAAAAAAATTAAAAAGGCTCACTGTATTTTCAACCCTTCCTGGAAATGCTAAGAAAAAGGAAATGCGAAAACTAAGGCAACAGAAATTCCACAAAATTAACTTGCTAGAATGTTTGTCAGAACTTTTAAGTACGGTTTTGTGACCATTATTTTTATGGGTTAAGAGGAAACTTCACACTAAAGTTAGAGCTCATTCACAACCCAAGAACAGTGAATGAAAAGAAACAAAACATGACCTATGTTATCAAAGAGCAGGACCTCCACAGGTAGAAAAGCAGGGATAGTAAGAACAGGAGAACAGACAAACCAGAGGAAGGAGAATTAGGCCTTAATAAAGCAGCTGATATGCCCTAACCTGCGGAGGTCTGTTTTCTTGTGTTCTGCAGTGAGCAAACATTTTTATTTTCCTGGTATTCTTAAGCGGCCATTATTGCTGGTATACCATCTGTGGTTACCAATGGGTAATAACAAAGTGTTGGCCTTCAGAAAGCTCTCAGTGAAAACTAGATCAGATAAAAGATATATCATGCAATGTGAATTTGCTCTTTCCTTTCTATTAGTGTTAATGTTAGACTCCATCTAATATCATTTGGTTGACCATGGAACTTAAAAGTACTCAGATACGAAGCCCTCATCATCAGTATATTTTTATTGCCCCAATGAAGGATGTTGCTGTTTACGGGTTTTACTCTAGAGTAAGGAGTGAGGTGACACTCAAATTCAGCATTGTAAGTCCCTAAGCCATTTTATAAATCTCCTGCAACCAAATAACCAACCAGAGAATTTCATTTTACCTAAATTTTTTATCTTGTTCCTGCTTTCTCACACTCTGAAAAAACAAAAACAAAAACCCCAAACAAAATTAATGGCCAAGTCGAACTGCCGCATCTCAAAGGGGACCATATCTTTATTGAAGTATGACCTATATACAGAAAGTTTAGACATCAAATAAGTGTGTTTCAAAATGACCACAGCTATGTAATTCTCACTTAGGTCAAGATAAAGAACATGAGTGGAATTCCAGAAATATTACTATGGATCATCCCAATGCCAACTACTCTCTGATTTCTATCATCATAGATTAGTTTTGACTAATCTTGAATTAAATTTAGGTGGAATTATACCAAATGTTCACTTTGACATCTAGTTTCTTTCACTTAAAATTATGCTAGCTAGATTTATTTATGTTTTATTTGTTGCAATAATTTGTTTTGTCATTGTTGTGTAGTATTCCAACAAATGAAAATGTGAATATATTACATTATAATTATCCATTTTACCAAGGAATGACATTTGGGTTGTTTATAGTTTGAAACTATTACAGAAAATTCTTCCATAAACATTCTTGCACATGTTTTTTGCTGCACATATGTAATGTACATAGAGTATGTATATGCCAGGTTTAGTAGGTTTTAACAAACAGTTTTCCAAAGTAATTGTACCAACACAGATCATGCCATAATGGTAAGAGAGATCAATTTCTTTTCATTTTTACCTACACTTTATAGTTCAGTATTTTTTGTGCTTCATACCCTCCCCAAACTTTATTTATTCTTTGATCAAAAGGCTTTTTGATCAAAACATTTCTAAACAAACTGTACAGTATGAATGTGCCTAAGTGGGTTACTAAAGGGAATGGCTCTTAAATAATACTGAACAAAAAATAGTGTAATGGTCAAATACTGAAGAAATAGTACCTATTCTTTGATGAATTTGGTAACCAGGAATATCCCTAGTTGAAGAGCAGAAAAAAACCCAGAGACTGCTCCAAGGTAAGTCACAGTGTATCCTCCCTCTGCCTTATAGAAAACAAGGGACAGTACATCTCTCCATATGAGATTTAGACAGTAATTATGTCCTTTACTGTTATTTGTGGTATAATGAGATACAGAAGAATATTATCTACAACTTTATCAATGTATTTAAATCTATGAATTAGATATAAAAGTAGTCTCCTGTTACATTTTTTCATGAGGCCTAACTATTGTCCTTCTAAGAAAGGGCAAATAATGACTATTATATTTTAACAATGAACATCCTGAGATCTTCTAAAGTCAAAAAAATTAGAAATACTTGACAAAAGGGAAAATCTGAGTTTAACTCAAATTAACAGAAGATGAGCAGATGTTGGAATAAAACCACAATAATAGAAAAAAACCTGATATGTTAAGAAATATTGGAGTTTAATACCACATTAAACTTTGGCAATATACAACTAGGATTTTCAAAAAGATAAAATCAATCATTGGTATATAAAAAGTGGAACTATTTTTTCTACATACAAAATTGCAATATCATAATTCATCTCTTATTTAAGATAAAATTGACTAAGCTGAAAAAAGGGAAATATCCTCCAGTTTCAACAGAATGCATTATGTTCTACTTAAAGATATTAGTGATGAAACATGATAGCACAAAGTATTTCCTTTGAGATAGGAGTAGTTATACACAGTGACAGTAGTTAAAGGTTACAGTTATGTATCGTATGGGCTGGAGCTTTGTAGACATGTCTCTGGGCTGGGCTTTGATGGATTGGATTCTATTTGTATGTCAGAAACTATTTTATTTTGTGACCTTGAACAAGCTGCTTAGGGTCCCTGTCTCATAATTTTCCATAAGCATAATGAGTTTGGTATTACTTTTTCCTCCATTCTGAAGATTGATTGAAATGCTCTTTCAGAAGAATGATTATATATTAATCTCATTAGTGTTATTTTTAATATTTCATGTCTTCTTCCTAGGATACTTGTGTGACAGTACTTCCATAAGGCTTTCAAAGAAAGATCTACACTAATATTCTGTGGTTATCATAAATGATAAGACTTGACGTTCACCTTGGAACTTGTATAACTAATAATACCATCAGTCATGAATAGTCTATACAGCAATTTTGCTCATTAAATTAAACAGTTCATTTCCCAAATTTTATGCTTCATAGAATTGTTTTCTGCCTAATCAATCCTGTCATCAAATGAGCAATTAACTTACCCATGGATATTCTGGGTGTTGATCTGTCATGAGCCTTAAGTTTCCTTCTGATAAATTAAGTATTGTAGTTTAAAATAATCTATATTTCTGCAATCATGTTTCTTCATAAGGCATCATTAATGGTAATGACTTGTCCACTTAATTGTTTGGAGAACTTTCGATAAAGTATATTATTTAATGTTATTTCCTTTTACAAAAGAATAAAATATTGCCTCATTAATATTACAAGTATCAGTCTTAGAATATTCTTAACATTAAACATGTTGAAAGATACATGACTTGTGCAAGAAAGGGTGAGGATAAAAGTTATCAACCCTGAAGCTTGATGGTTGGCAATGGGGACATCTCCAATCTTATTCATTATTACTTAAATTTCTTTGAAACGTTAATAGGTTAACAATGTTTATTTTCTCAGAACTCGACAACATTTATATACAAATTGTCTAACTTGTTCTAGGTGGGAAAAAATGTTCCCTTTAAAATTCTAATTTCAGAATTTGAAGATTTCTCTACTTGTTAAAGAGTCTGAAATGAAATTCAGTTCTATTCTTGATTTCTATATATCATTATGGTATTTTTTTTTTTTTTTGGTATGCGGGCCTCTCACTGTTGTGGCCTCTCCCGTTGCGGAGCACAGGCTCCGGACACGCAGCCTCAGCGGCCATGGCTCACGGGCCCAGCCGCTCCACAGCATGTGGGATCTTCCTGGACCGGGGCATGAACCCGTGTCCCCTGCATCAGCAGGCGGACTCTCAACCACTGCGCCACCAGGGAAGCCCCATTATGGTATTTAATGGCACTCATTTAATGCTTTTTTTGGAGGGGGTAGTACTCAGTTTTATTTCACCCATCTGTAACACATGATCTGAGAATAGATAACTAATAACTGTTTGAGTAGAGAATAATGGATGTATTTACAGGTTTGCTTACAACTTACATGTTCTAGAGCCACAAAGAACCAACATTCTTTCTTTACAATTTACCTATTATTGTCATATTTTAACATTCCTAGCATGGCTGACAGCCTATTAAAGTAGGAGAAAAATGAATCATATATCATTTTTTAAAATTTAAAAACATCCACAGGAGAATTATTTATCAATCTCCACCCCACCCAAATTCTGGGTACTTATATTTCATGAGCACTTACTATATGCTAGACATTTTATAGAAATCATTTCTTTTAATCCTCAAAGCAGCCAAGTATATTGTACAAAAAGCCTTTTCTTTTTTTTTTTTTTTTGAGAAGAAGGAGGGGATTTGGCCAAATCACAAGTCACAGATAAATGGCAGATAAATGGCATAGATCAAATTAAACATCAGGGTCATTTTACTCGAAACTCAAGGCTGCTTTCAGTTTCCTCAATTATCTTTCTCTTTCTTCTATTTTTAGGATTGTGAATTAAGCTCCACTATTGGAGACTGGTAATCTCTGAAACTTTGCCAAGTCATCTGTCTTTTAAAATCAGGAGAAAGACAAGAGGGGATAATTAAAAGACTGAAAAGGAGTATGGATAGAGCTAAACTGGATTATAAAAATTTACATGTCAATCTTAGCACATTGACTAGGACCTTAGAGCTGAACTGAAAGTCTGACCAGCATGACAGTCTAAAAGCCCAGAGGCTTTGCACTTCAATGACTGCCAATATGGATCCAGATAAACAACAGTGAAAAGAGAAATCAACACTGTGTCCTGAATTTAGAGATCAGGAAAAATCACACAGTGAACTACCCACCAGCTCCTATCCCACTTCCTATACCAATAACATTAAAATGAACAGTAAGAGAAACCTCATGTGTATATCTGAGAAGTAAGAAATAACATACTGGTTAAAAGCATGGTCTTTGGAGACACACAGTTAGCTACTGGGACACTAATCGAATCCCATTGTGTCACAGTACCCTCTTCTGTAAAATAAGGATAATAATAAAAACTTCAGAAGTGGCAAGTACTAAATTAATTGTAGTTTTTTTTCTCTTTCTGTCTTAATGCTCCTAACTTCTCCTCATGAGTTAAAAGTAAGTGACAAATATAGTCCAAAAGTAAATGTAAGGAATGAGTGGGAAGGATATAGGTAACTAAGTGATGGACAAAGGGTTTATGGACTTATTTTTGCTATATAACAAACATAGGAAAGAGAACGCCTTCTCTCTTCTTGACTTCCAACAATAATAGTATTTATACAGAGTTGTTAGGGGGTTAAATGAGTAATGTAGAGTGTTGAACAATATTAATATTACTATTTTAATCATCATCATCATATTATTATTAATATTATGACATATTATAGGATTGTTTGGAAATTCAAGGAGATAATATTAGTAAGTCTTTTAGCATAGTGCCAGATAATAATAATTATAATAAGTTACTTCTGACATATGGACACTGTCAGACTAACAGTGTCTAAACATATACCAGTTCCTATATGTTTAACTCTTTTATGCCCTCAAATTAGTAGTTTGCTATTGATCAGTCTCAAAATACTTACGTAATATTTCATGAAGCACTATCTGATAATTATGTTATGAAAGTAAAATAATGAAAATGTTTATCTAACATTTAGTAAAGTGGTTCCAAAGTCCCCTAATTGGGGACATTTAGCTTATATGGATATAAAAATATATTTTGAACTCTACATTTAAAAATAGAATTTTCAAGTGAAATTGAATTTTTCCTTTTCAAATGTTGTTGGCATTAGTATTAGCCTCCCAAAGTCAAACTGACTAGGTGCTGTTCTCAGTTGTAGCTGCCAGGCTGGGTCTCTAGTGCCTTCTTGCACACTCCTTCCTTGGAGATCTGCTGAGGACGGTTAGAGATCACTATGTCTCAGGATGGCTTCAACTCTGGCAAGATTTATTTCCCAAATCCCAGTGGAATAGCATGGCTAAGAACTTCATTTAAGAGCACTCCAAATAAACCTCTGAGGAGTGAATTTTAAAGAGAGCAAAAATAAACAAATGGGACCTAAATTAAACTTAAAAGCTTTTGCACTTAAAAGCAAAGAAAACCAATAATAAAATGAAAAGACAACCTACTGAATGGGAGAAAATATTTGCAAATGATATGACTGATAAAGTGTTAATACTCCAAATATATAAACAGCTCATACAACTCAATATCAAAGAAACAAATAACCTGATTAAAAAATGGGCAGATGGCCGGAATGGACATTTTCCCAAAGAAGACATACAGATGGATAACAAACACATGAAAAGATGCTCAACATCATTAATGATCAGAGAAATGCAAATCAAAACCGCAATGAGATATCAGCTCACACCTGTCAGAATAGCTATCATCAAAAAGTCTATAAATAAGAAATGTTGGGGAGGATGTGGAAAAAAGGGAACTCGTGTACAGTGTCGGTGGGAATGAAAATTGGTGCAGCCTCTATGGGAAACAATATGGAGGTTCCTCCAAAAATTAAAAATAGAACTATCATATGATACAGCAACCCTACTCCTGGGTATATATCCCCCTACCAAAAACCCCCCAAATCACTAATTTGAAAAGATACATGCACCCCAATGTTCATAGCAGCAGTATTTACAATAGCCAAGATATGGAAGCACACTAAGTGCCCATCAACAGAAGAATGGATAAAGAAGATGTGGTATATATGTACAATGGAATATTACTCAGCCATAAAAAAGAATGAAATTCTGCCATTTGCAACAACATGGATGGACCTAGAGAGTATTATGCTTAGTGAAATAAATCAGACAAAGACAAAATACTGTATGTTATCACTTATCTGTGGAATCTAAAAAACAAAACAAATGGATGTATATAACAAAACCGAAGCAGACTCACAAATGTAGAAGACAAACTAGTGGACACCAGTGGGGAAAGGGAAGGTGGGAGGGGCAAGATAGGGGTATCGGATTAGGGGATACAAACTACTATGTATAAAATAGATAAGCAGCAAGTACAGCACAGGGAAATACAGCCATTGTTTTGTAATAACTTTAAATGGAGTATAATCTATAAAAATATTGAATCACTATGCTGTACAACTGAAACTAACAGAATATTGTACATCAATTATACTTCAATAAAATAAACAAATAAAGAGAATGGCAGTATGCCGGAAGTATACCGAATATCGCCCCTATGGCAGCTACAGAGGCAAACTGTCCAAATCTCCCTTCAAGAAGTAACTTGACATTCATCTGCAAGGAGTGCAGTCAGTTATTAGTCTCCAGCTACAGTGCCTTCAAGATCCTCCTCAATTTGAGCTGAGGTTACACTCACCCAGGGGCAGCCCAGCCAATGCCCGAGCATGACATTAATCCCTCACGGGCAACTTTTGCTTGGGAGTTCCCCATTGGATTGGCCAACACTTCATAGCCTGAAGCTCTCCCTGCTCAATCCTGCTTCTTCTACCATTCTCTAACAGATCTGCATCAGTCTGGAGGCTTTCTCTGCTTAACTCTGCTTCTTCCCTCTTTTATGTTTCCCATGCAATGATTTACAGTAAGTCACTTGTACTCCTAATTCCTTCTCAGTGTCTGCTTCTGAGAGGACCAGTCAACATACCTTCTCTGCCCAGTCATTATTCCAAGGGTTTAACACTCAGTTCTCATCCCCACACTCAAAGGCAATGCCTTTTTGACACTGTTTATTACAGGGACGCTCCTGCTCACTGCTCTCCAGGCATGCAAGCCCCCTTGCTTTTCTTAAAATGATCAAAGTCATTTCTGTTGCAGAACTTCACACTTCCCCCTGCTTGGAAAGCTCTTATACTATTAGTTCAGATTTGTGCCATGTGGTTCCTTGTCATTATTCAGGTCTCTGGTCAAAGGTCATGTTCTTTATTTTTGTCTGGATCATTTTATGCAAAACATGCCCCCTCACTCTGTATTCAATATTTATAGTCTTCATAATATTATTAGCATCTAAAATGTTATTATTGACATGTTTATTGACTGTCTTGCTCCCAAGAGACTGGTCTTTGCCTATTTTGTCTACCACTGTCTCTCCAGTGCTCTGGAGAATATTTGAACAGAAGCAAGTTGGGCCAGTCATGCTAGCTGACAATAATTACATGAATGGCTTTCAGCTTTGGGACTTACTTGCAAAAAAAAAAAAATAGCCATGTGTCTTAGAGAAGCTGCATAATGTCTTTAAGGTGTTTTTTTCCCTTTTATTAAGAACAAGAACAACTACCTCACAGCAAGTTATGAGCATTACATGAAATTACATGAAGTAATGTGAACTATAGTATTTGTCCCTTAGTAGACCTTCAATAAATGTTTCTGTGGTCACATAAAATATTTATTTAATAAAACAATTCAGTATAGACAATGTATTAAATACTCATTTATATGCAAATTTTAAAAGTAAAGAAATTAAGGCTAAAAGAAGGCAGTTAGTTGTTTATAATTATAAAGTCAAAAGTGATTGATAATTATAAAGTCAAAATCTCAAACCCATGTTTCTAACCTGAATCTCTTAACTTGCTTGCTAAGTCATAGGGGTGACTAGAGAACTGTTGAACTCTGCTAAACTCACCAGTTCATTTCACTTTGAACAGCCAATAGTCATTAAGCACAATGGATTTAAAGTGGTGACCTAGAAATCAAAGATAGTGTATAACCTACTAACATCTCTTGAGCCATCCAGTCTGCCACCTTTTTATTTTTCAAAGGAGTTGATTAATTTTTGAGCAGTATTAGACTACAGTAAACATATCAAGAGATCATTGCTCCTACTGTGGTTGAATTGTCAGTCCTCTGATAAACAGGTTCAAATACTCCATAATTATAACAAATTTCTAAAAATTCTGTTATTGATTAAAGAAATAGGATTATATGATTGCACTTAATGTCTAACTCCAGAGTCAGTAATATTAAAAAAAAAAGAAAAGATATTATATAGCCTGAAGGGTTTTTTTTTTAACATCTTTATTGGAGTATAATTGCTTTACAATGATGTGTTAGTTTCTGCTTTATAACAAAGTGAATCAGCTATTCATATGCATATATCCCCATATCTCCTCCCTCTTGCATCTCCCTCCCACCCTCCCTTTCCCTCCCCTCTAGGTGGTCACAAAGCACCTAGCTGATCTCCCTGTGCTATATGGCTGCTTCTCAGTAGCTATTTTACATTTGGTAGTGTATATATGTCCATGCCACTCTCTCACTTCATCCCAGCTTACCCTTCCCCCTCCCCGTGTCCTCAAGTCCATTCTCTACATCTGCATCTTTATTCCTGTCCTGCCCCTAGGTTCTTCAGAACCATTTTTTTTTGATTCCATATGTATGTGTTAGCATATGGTACTTGTTTTTCTCTTTCTGAATTACTTCACTCTGTATGACAGACTCTAGGTCCATCCACCTCACTACAAATAACTCAATTTCGTTTCTTTTTATGGCTGAGTAATATTCCATTGTATATATGTGCCACATCTTCTTAATCCATTCATCTGTCGATGGACATTTAGGTTGCTTCCATGTCCTGGCTATGGTAAACAGAGCTGCAACGAACATTGTGGTTCATGACTCTTTTTTTTTTTTTTTGCAGTACGCAGGCCTCTCACTGTTGTGGCCTCTCCCGTTGCGGAGCACAGGCTCCGGACGCACAGGCTCAGCGGCCATGGCTCACGGGCCCAGCCACTCTGTGGCATGTGGGATCTTCCTGGACCGGGGCACGAACCCGTGTTCCCTGCATCGGCAGGCAGACTCTCAACAACTGTGCCACCAGGGAAGCCCCATGACTCTTTTTGAATTATGGTTTTCTCAGGGTGTATGCCCAGTAGTGGGATTGCTGGGTCATATGGTAGTTCTATTTTTAGTTTTTTAAGGAACTTCCATACTGTTCTCCATAGTGGGTGTATCAATTTACATTCCCACCAACAGTGCAAGAGGGTTCCCTTTTCTCCACACCCTCTCCAGCATTTATTGTTTGTAGATTTTTTGATGATCAGCCTTCCACCAATTTTTTAAAACTTTTGATTTTGAAGTTGCTATGTCATTAAATAACATTTTCGAAATTTCAGATAAAAATAATGTAGAGTGTATATATGCTTCAAAACTTTAAATGTCACTGTAACTACTAGAGAAAGCAACAGTAATTTAGTAAAATCGGAATGCATTTTTTTCAAGTCTGGGGATCAGAGAGACAGAAGTTTTAGTGAGGAAATCGTTTATTTGTGTCTTGCCTATAACTAAAATTTTTCTCTTTCCAAATCCTATTCTGATCCTTCTCCCATTCTACTTTTCAGTGCATATCACCACGCTTTATTACCAATTAACACATAAGTAATTGTATGGTGATGATAATGATACAGTGGCTTTCCATCTCTTTTCTCAAGCAGCCCTGCAGATAAATTATAAGTGATCGATTCCTGCTGAAGTGAATAGATGGCCTAGTTTTGCTGCAATATTCAAGTTCTTTTCCTTTGCAGTCAATTCCCAGTGTCCCAGTGATTTATCTACCTTTGCTAAATTCGTGTTCATGTTCTTTTAACAGTGGCATGGAATTTTAATTAGCTTTTGATAAAATGCATTAGGATACTCTCTAAACTAGGAATAGAGAAAAATTGAATTTTTTACTAACTCTACATGTCAAGATTTCTGCAAGCTAGTAGAAGCTAAAAGGCATTGATAGTTTGTGCATTTGTAACTAAAGATATATAGGGCTCAATGTGTGATAGTCCCTTGGTTAAGTCCTTTGAAATCTTAAGTTCTATTAGGTTTCTCAGTGTAATACAATGTGTTGAAAAACACCTGAATGCCTGTTTATCATTATTTTTGCCATTTTATTTTAAAATAATTTAAAAGAGAAAATTTGCAAAAAATTGTAAAAAATAACTGAATATTTTCTGCAGATTATTAATTTTAACTTTCCCACATTTGCCTTATTATTTCTTTATAAAATCATACAGTAGATTTATAAACTTATAATACTTCAGCATGCATTTCCTAAAACCAAAATTATTTAATTACATAACACACGATATAGTAAAAAATTTAAGAAATTTAACATCAATACACCTCTTACATACTCTAACATTGAATATTCCAATTTCATCAACTGCCACAAAGATATGATTTATAGTTATTTATTTTCTAACATAAGATCCAGTCTAGGATCAGAAACCGTATTTAGCTGTTATGTCTATTTAGTTGCTTTCAACCTAGAGCAGTTTCTTATATTTTCTTTCTTTTGTGCCATTAAAGAATACAACTAGTAATTTTATAAAATATTCATCAACTTGGGTATTGCTGATGTTCTGCTATGAAGAGATCCAAGTTATGCATTTTGGGCTTGGACACTACATAAATGATGTGTCTTTTTCAGAGTCTCACATCTGGTAGCATATAATTTTTATTTATCTCTTATTCATGAGGTTAATTTTGATTGCTTGTTGTATTAGTTATCCACTGTTGTATAACAATAGGGCCACATAATTAGCAGCTTAAAGTACACACATTTATTGTATGACAGTTTCATTGGGTCTGAAGACTAGACTGAACTGGGTCCTCTGCTTCAGAATCTTTGCTGCAGTCAAGATGTCAATTGAGGCTGTGATGTCATTTCAATGATCAACTGTAAAAGGATCTCCTTCAAATCTCACTTGGTTATTAGGAGAATTCAGACGCTTGCAGGCCACAGGACTGAGGGCCTCAGTTTCTTGCTGGCTAATTGTCTGAGGCTTCCCATATTTCCATGGATCTCTCAGTAGTGCAGCTCACAATACAGCAGCTTCTTTCATCAAAATCAGCAAGTGAAAGAGTTTACTAGCAAGATGAGTTACAGCCTTATCTAATGTTCTCTTATAAGTGGTATTCTACAATCATTGCTGTATTCTATTGATTTGAGTAGCAGTTTTTGCCCACACCCAAAGAAATGGGTTTAGACAAGGCATGACTACCAGGAGGAGAGTATAATTGGTAGCCATCTAAAAGTCTGTCCAACACACCATAAGACGTGCTATAGTATTTTCTGATTCCTTCACCACTTAGATACAATTTTTCCTTCTGTCATTAATGAATTTATGGGATGGGCTATCTGAGGTTGTATAAATATCCCATTCCACATCAATCCCTCCATTCTATGGTTTTAGTATCCATCAATGATTTTTACCAGAATACAATTTACTACATTAATTCTAAAACAGTAGTTTTCCAATTCATAATCTATTCTATATTTGTTAGCATTCTAAGAAAAGGATTTGTTTATCACATATTTGTCTGTTTATCTGCAGTCTATATGTGTCACATTTCTGACTGCCTTTAATATTTTCTCTTTATCTCTGATTTTCAGCTATTTAATTATTATGAGCTTTGATGTGATTTTCTTTATCCTAAATTTATTGTGGTTTCTTGAACTGTTTGAATCTATCCATGTATAATTTTCTTCATATTTGGAACATTTTGGCCATTATTTCTTCAATGTTTTTTCTGTCCCAACTTCTGGCTTCAACGGCTTGAACTGAATGTATGCTAGACTATGTGATATTGACCTACAGCTTACTGAGGTTTGCCTACTGATTTTAATTCCTTTGCTCTCTTATTCCATTTTGAATATTTCAAAACTTCACTGGTATTTTCTTCTGTTGTTTCAAATTTACTGTTTAACCTATCCAGTGTGTTTTTTTCTTTCTCAGCTATTGTATTTTTGATCTCCAGCATTCCATTTGAATTTTCAGTACATTTCTCTCATCATATTCAGTGTTTTCCTCTATGTTTATTAAACAAATGAAATGTGTTTATAATAGATCTGAGCACTCCACCTCACTACCTATACGTTCAGAGGTCTTTTCATTCTGAAAGGTGGAAACAAATCTATTCTCTGTAAACTATGAGAGTATTTTAGTATATTGCTCTCCAGTGATTCTTTTCCCTTTCTCACATAGTTTCCATCACACGTGCGGATTAGTTTTCAGCCAAAAATTTGAGGGGAATTTTTTTTAGATCTTCAAAGATCTCTATGAAAATACCGCTCAGGATATTCTAATTTACAATTCTAGCTACCATGTCTTTTCCAAATAATCATCTTTATCATCTCTATAGGCAAGACCATTGGTTCTCTTTGAATTACCACTCCTTGTACTGGGATCTGAATACTCTCCAAGTAGTATAGTGGGACATTTAGGGAACTAAACTAATTTTTCTTCTTTTCACACACAGTTCTGCTGTCTAAGGCCAGAAGGTAAATCTGGTTCTTCTGACAAAATCATGGTCATAAGCACAAATCCTAGCATAATCTCTTTGTGTGTGTGTATGTGTGTGTGTGTGTGTCATAAATACCCATTTAATGTTTTGTTTATTCAACAGTAATGGTCAATATTTATTGAGCTAAGCACTTTTCTAACACCTCAGAGTCATAAACACTTTTATTTTATTTATTTATTTATTTATTTATTTCGGTATGCAGGCCTCTCACTGTTGTGGCCTCTCCCATTGCGGAGCACAGGCTCCAGACACGCAGGCTCAGCGGCCATGGCTCAAGAACCCAGCTGCTCCGTGGCATGTGGGATCTTCCCAGACTGGGGCATGAACCCGTGTCCCCTGCATCAGCAGGCGGACTCTCAACCACTGTGCCACAAGGGAGGCCCCATAAACACTTTTAATCCTTCCAACATCCCAATGAGCTAAGCACTGTTGTTTGGATATTTATTTTTATTCATGTATAATTGACATACAATATTTTATTAGTATCACATCAAGATACCATCTCTAATCTGATTTATTTGCTACTATTTTATTTTTGAGGTGCTGTGTCAATATGCATAAATGATACCCATCCTGTTATTTTCATGCTATCTTTGTCAGGTTTATTTATCAATTTAATACTTTGTTCATAAAATACATTTGAAATTTTTCTCTCTTTTTTTTTATGCTTTAAAGTTAGGTAGAATTAATATTATCTGTTCTCAAAGAAAAACTACAATCCTGCAGCCTGTGGAATGAAAGCCACATTCACAGAATGACAGACAAAATGAAAAGGTAGAGGACTATGCACTGGATGAAGGACCAAGATAAAACCTCAGAAAAACAATGAAATGAAGTGGAGATAGGCAACCTTCCAGAAAAAAAGAATTCAAAATAATGATAGAGAAGATGATCCAGGACCTCAGAAAAAGAATGGAGGCAAAGACCAAGAAGATGCAAGAAATGTTTAACAAAGACCTAGAAGAATTAAAGAACAAACACCTAGAATAATTAAAGAACAAACAAACAGATATGAATAATACAATAATGGAAATGAAAAATACACTAGAAGGAATCAATAGCAGAATAACTGAGGCAGAAGAACGGATAAGTGACCTCAAAGACGGAATGATGGAATTCAATGCTGTGGAACAGAATAAAGAAAAAAAGAATGAAAAGAAAGGAAGACAGCCTAAGAGACCACAGGGACAACATTAAACATACCAACATTCACATTATAGGGGGTCCCAGAAAGAGAAGAGAGAGAGAAAGGACCCAAGAAAATATCTGAAGAGATTATAGTCGAAAACTTCCCTAACATTGGAAAGGAAATAGCCACCCAAGTCCAGGAAGTGCAGAGAGTCCCAGGCAGGATAAACCCAAGGAGAAACATGTTGAGACACATATTACCCAAACTGACAAAAATTAAAAACAAAGAAAAATTATTAAAAGCAACAAGGGAAAATGACAAATAACATACAAGGTAACTTCCATAGGTTAAAAGCTGATTTCTCAGCAGAAACTCCACAAGCCAGAAGGGAGTGGCACGATATATTTAAAGTGATGAAGGGGAAGAACCTACAACCCAGATTACTCTAGCCAGCAAGGATCTCATTCAGATTCGACAGAGAAATCAAAAGCCTTACAGACAAGTAAAAGCTAAGAGAATTCAGCACCACCAAACCAGCTCTACAACAAATGCTAAAGGAACTTCTCTAAGTGGGAAACACAAGAGAAGAAAAGAACCAACAAAAACAAACCCAAAACAATTAAGAAAATGGTAATAGGAACATACATATCGATAATTACCTTAAATGTGAATGGATTAAATGCTCCAACCAAAAGACAGAGGCTCACT
Source organism: Leucopleurus acutus (assembly GCF_964270905.1). Lineage (NCBI taxonomy): Eukaryota > Metazoa > Chordata > Mammalia > Artiodactyla > Delphinidae > Leucopleurus > Leucopleurus acutus. The sequence goes on from NC_139150.1 coordinate 29,094,836, forward strand.
GAATGGATTAAAAACAAGACCTATGTATATGCTTCTACAAGAGACCCACTTCAGACCTAGGACATACAGACTGAAAGTGAGGGGATTGAAAAACATATTCCATGTAAATGGAAATCAAAAGAAAGCTGGAGTAGCAATACTCATATCAGACAAAATAGACTTTAAAATAAAGAATGTTACAAGAGACAAGGAAGGATGCTACATATTGATCAAGGAATCAATCCCAGAAGAAGATATAACAATTATAAATATATATGCACCCAACATAGGAGCACCTCAATATATAAGGCAAACGCTAACAGAGGAAACCGACAGTAACACAGTAATAGTGGGGAAATTTAACACCTCACTTACAACAATGGACAGATCATCCAGACTGAAAATTAAGAAGGAGACACAAGCTTTAAATGACACAATGGACCAGGTAAATTTAATTGATATTTATAGGACATTCCATCTGAAAACAGCAGATTACACTTTCTTCTCAAGTGCACATGGAACATTCTCCAGGAAAGATCACATCTTGGGACACGAATCAAGTATTGGTAAACTTAAGAAAATTGAAATCATATCAAGCATCTTTTCTGACCACAACGCCATGAGATCAGAAATAAATTACAGGGAAAAAAACGTAAAACACACACACACAGAGGTTAAACAATACATTACTAAATAACCAAGAGATCACTGAAGAACTCAAAGAGGAAATCAAAAACTACCTAGAGACAAATGACAACGAAAACATGACCAATCCAAAACCTATGGGATACAGCAAAAGCAGTTTTAGAGAGAAGTTTATAGCAATACAATCCTACCTCAAGAAACAAGAAATATCTCAAATAAACAATCTAACCTTACACCTAAAGGAACTACAGAAAGAACAAACAAAACCCAAAGTTAGTAGAAGGAAAGAAATCATAAAGATCAGAGCAGAAATAAATGAAATAGAAACAAAGAAAACAGTAGCAAAGATCAATAAAACTAAAAGCTGGTTCTTTGAGAAGATAAACAAAATTCATAAAACTTTAGCCAGACTCACAAAGAAAAAGAGGGAGAGGACTCAAATCAATAAAATTAGGAATGAAAAAGGAGAAGTTACAATGGACACCACAGAAATACAAAGGATCATAAGAGACTACTATAAGCACCTCTATGCCCATAAAATGGACAACCTGGAAGAAATGAACAAACTCTTAGAAAGGTATAACCTTCCAAGACTGAACCAGGAAGAAACATAAAATATGAACAGAATAATCACAAGTAATAAAATTGAAACTGTAATTAAAAATCCTCCAACAAACAAAAATCCAGGATCAGATGGCTTCACAGGTGAATTCTATCAAACATTTAGAGAAGAGCTAACACCCATTCTTCTCAAACTCTTCCAAAAAGTTGGAGAGAAAGGAACACTCCCAAACTCATTCTATGAGGCTACCATAACCCTGATACCAAAACCAGACAAAGTTACTACAAAAAAAGAAAATTACAGACCAATATCACTGATGAATATAGAAGCAAAAATCCTCAGCAAAATACTAGCAAACAGATTCCAACAACACAATAAAAGGATAATACACCATGATCAAGTGGGATTTATCCCAGGGATGCAAGGATTCTTCAATATACACAAATCAATCAATGTGATACACCATATTAACAAACTGAAGGAGAAAAATCATATGATCATCTCAATAGATGCAGAAAAAGCTTTTGATAAAATTCAACACCCATTTATGATAAAAACTCTACAGAAAGTGGGCATAGAGGGAACGTACCTCAACATAATAAAGGCTATATACGGCAAATCCACAGTAAACATCATTCTCAATGGTGAAAAACTGAAAGCATCTCCTCTAAGATCAGGAACAAGACAAGGATATCCACTCTCGCCACCATTATTCAACATAGTTTTGGAAGTCCTAGCCATGGCAGTCAGAGAAGAAAAAGAAATAAAAGGAATACAAATTGGAAAAGAAAAAGTAAAACTGTCACTGTTTGCAGATGACATGATACTATACATAGAAAATCCTAAAGATGCCACCAGAAAACTACTAGAGCTAATCAAATATTTTGGTAAAGTTGTAGGATACAAAATTAATGCACAGAAATCTCTTGCATTCCTATACACTAATGATAAAAAATCTGAGAGAGAAATTAAGGAAACACTCCCATTTACCAATGCAACAAAAAGAATAAAATACCTAGGAATAAACCTACCTAGGGAGACAAAAGACCTGTATGCAGAAAACTATAAGACACTGATGAAGGAAATTAAATATGATATAAACAGATGGAGAGATATACCATGTTCTTGGATTGGAAGAATCAATACTGTGAAAATGACTATACTACCCAAAGCAATCTACAAATTTAATGCAATCCCTAACAAATTAACAATGGAATTTTTTACAAAACTGGAACAAAAAAATCTTAAAATTTGTATGGAGACACAAAAGACCCCGAATAGCCAAAGCAGTCTTGAGGGAAACAAACGAAGCCAGAGGAATCAGGCTCCCTGACTTCAGACTATACTACAAAACTACAGTAATCAAGACAGTATGGTACTGGCACAAAAACAAAAATATAGATCAATAGAACAGGAGAGAGAGCCCAGAGATAAACCTACACACAAATGGTCAACTAATCGAGGACAAAGGAGGCAAGGATATACAATGGAGAAAAGACAGTCTCTTCAATAAGTGGTGCTGGGAAAACTGGACAGCTACATGTAAAAGAATGAAATTAGAACACTCCCTAATACCATAAACAAAAATAAACTCAAAATGGATTAAAGACCTAAATGTTAGGCCAGACAGTATGAAACTCTTAGAGGAAAACCTAGGAAGAACACTCTTTGACATAAATCACAGCAAGATCTTTTTTGACCCACCTCCTAAAGCAATGGAAATAAAAACAAAAATAAACAAATGGGACCTAATGAAACTTAAAAGCTTTTGCACAGCAAAGGAAACCATAAACAAGATGAACAGACAACCCTCAGAATGGGAGAAAATATTTGCAAATGAATCAACGGACAAAGGATAAATGTCCAAAATATATAAATAGCTCATGCAGCTCAATATTAAAAAAACAAACAACCCAATCAAAAAATGGGTAGAAGACTTAAATAGACATTTCTCCAAAGAAGACATACAGATGTCCAAGAGGCACATGAAAAGCTGTTTGATATCACTAATCATTAGAGAAATGCAAATCAAAACTACAATGAGGTATCACCTCACACCGATTACCATGGGCATAATCAGAAAATCTACAAACAACAAATGCTGGAGAGGGTGTGCAGAAAAGGGAACCCTCTTGCACTGTTGGTGGGTATGTAAAATTGGTACAGCTACTACGGAGAACAGTATGGAGCATCCGTAAAAAACTAAAAATAGAACTATCATATGACCCAGCAATCCCACTACTTTGCATATACCCAGAGAAAACCATAATTCAAAAAGACACATGCACCTTAATGTTAATTGCAACACTATTTACAATAGCCAGGTCATGGAAACAACCCAAACGCCCATCAACAGACAAATGGATAAAGAAGATGTGGTACATATATACAATGGAATATTACTCAGCCCAGAAAGGAATGAAATTGGGTCATTTGTAGAGACATGGATGGACCTAGAGACTGTCATACAGAGTGAAGTCAGTCAGAAAGAGAAAAACAAATATCATATATTAATGCATATATGTGGAATCTAGAAAAATGGTACAGATGAACTGGTTTGCAAGGCAGAAATACAGACACAGATGTAGAGTACAAACATATGTACATGAAGCAGGGAAAGTGGGGTTGGTGGCGGTGGGATGAATTGGACGATTGTGATTGACATATATACACCAATATGTATAAAATAGATAACTAATAAGAACCTGCTGTATAAAAAAAATACTATCTGTTCTCCAAAAATATGTTGAATTTCCTTGTAAAACCATCTAGTACTAGTGCTTTTTAAATGGGATGTTCTCTTGATAACTTTCCATGTGTCCATATATGTGCAAATTGGTCTCTTTAATGCTTCAATCTCCGTTGTGATTCTTTTTGGTAAATTGTATCTGGCTAGGGAATTATCTAGTTTGTCTAGGTTGTTCTTCAAATTTATTGTATAGATATGTACTAAATAGTAGGTAGAAAATTAAGATTTTAAAAATTTCTTATGTGTGGATATTTTCCATTTGTCATTTCTTATTTTCTACATCTGTGTTGTCTTTTTATTAATCAAATTATTTACTGATTTGTCAACTCTGTTCAAAAAACCATGATTTCATTTATTAATATGATCTACTACTTTTCTGTTATCTACTATTTATTATTTTCTTTATTGTGTTTTCTTTTGGATTGCATTGTTGATCTTTCTCTAGCATTTTTAGTTAGGAATTTAAGATCACTGCTTGACATATATTGCACTGGGAATCTTATGTTAAAGTATTTGGTATTTGATTATGAGAGTATTTCCTTTTCTTCCTCCATCCTCTGTAGTTTCTGCTCCATATAGGTGGTTGCTGGGTACATAGAAACTTACACATGTTATAAGTAACTTATACACATCTATATTATGATTTTTGGCTCAATAATTTTACTAAATTTTGTCTTGCAGTGGATTGTTCCAGGCCAATTTTCCCAAGTCCATGTGGATTTTTTGGTAAGAACATTTTTCTTGTATTCTAACTTTAAGCATTATTCTGGTTCTTTATTTTCTTTTTCTTCTGCATATCATCCAATTATATATGTTGGATTTTTTTTCCTGTCTTTCATTTCAGTCACTTTTGATCTGATCCTTTTTAGGATCTAATTTTTATTCTACTGGCTGTTTTTTCCTATCTTTCTTCAAAGGCCCTTACTAAATTATCATTCAAATCTACCTCTCTTGGGCATTTTGTAATTTATTTTTCATTTTAATGATGAGATTAACGTTTAATAAATTTTTCTTCTTGAGTTCAATCAAATCTTGTATTTCATGCTGTGTTTTTTAAAATGCGAATTCACTCTTAAGTTTTGAATTGCTGATTCCATTCCTGTTTAGTATTTGTTCATGTTTGTTTGAAGATTTGGAACGTTATCATCTTTCATTTTGAAGGTCTTTTGTTGTGAGAAATTTTAATCATCTGATTTACATTCTCTCTATGGTTACTTACTACAGGAGCTTCATATACAGTTGGTCTGACTTTTGCCTATTTTGGGGTATTCCATTCTGTCTTCTAGCCCATCCTTGCCATCTCTATGAGAAGCACCACTTACCTCTATATAGCTCCTTTTCTCCTAGAAAAAACAATGCTTCTCTGAGAGTGTCACTGTTGGCCTAGGTCTCTTTGAACCCCCTTCTATGTAGCTAGTGTTGTGAACTACCAACTCCCAGATGTGTGTTCAGTATTTTGACCTTGGTTTTAAGATTCTGTGGGTGACTTTATCTGTGCTTTGTCTAAGACCTCCACACTTTTCTCCTCTTTTGAGAGTCTCTTAAGTCTCCTCTCCCTCATTCCCTGCACCCACAAAATGCATTATTGAAATCTGGTGGTTATTTCTTTATAAATAATTGCATTTGTGAAAAATCTCTGCCTTCTAGTGTAGCTAAGTGGTGAAATATGTGTTTTTATTTCATATTTCTTCTGTTTTATTTGTTCATAGCATGCTCATCTGGAAGGACATGTTGAGAAATTCAGATTTAATCAGCTGCTATTATCCTAAAGCAACCTTATTTATTCTTCAAGTAATTCAGTAGTGTTGAATGGTAGGATAATAGTGCAACCATAAAAAAATAAGCAATGATGATTGATAGCATAACTTGTTCCAAATAATAAGAACTTTCCCTGTTTTTTTCCATTTAATTCTTGCTATACTCTAAGATAAATATAATTTATATTTTCATTTTAGAAATGAGAAAACTAAGGTTTCAATGGTAAGTGGCAGAGCTGATACTTCAACTAAGCTCTATTATTTCTACAATGTCTATGCTCTTTTCCCAACATTTTAATGTATAGACTTTTTTCTCAGTTCTGCTATGTATGTACCTTGAGCAAGCTTCTTAAATTATCTCAGTATTTCAACTTTCCGAAAATAATAGTTAAATCATAAATAATATATTCTACTTCATTAAGTTGTTAAAAGGGTTAAATGTATATAAATCAACTAGTTTGTGCCTGGTGAAATATAGGCACTTAAGAATAGCAGTTTCCTCTTACTCAACCACTGGATGTAATTAAGAATACAGTAATTTGTACCATGTGCTGAGTACATGTGCACATGTACATGAGTACATGTGCTCAGTACATGTGCCATGTACTGAGATGAAGTGAGATGTGCCCACTGACAATGATGGGTTCAGCTAAAGAGTCAGAAAAAGCTTAGAATCAGATAAAAACAGGTAGACTTAAAACAAATAATTTAACTGAAAGGGTAAGTTTGAGAGGTGTTTTTATAACATGAAACAAAGGAAAAACAAACAAGAATGAGGACTTCAGGTAGAACACAGAGAATGGAGTCAAGTTGCCTCTGCCTTTATGGGACATCTGAGTACGTGATAAAGGCTGGAGGTCAATAGTCAGCAGGCCTACCTGGTTCCAATATTAAAGAATGACTGAAAATTTTTCCTCTTTTATTTTTCAACTGAACTTCATGGAATTCATTGCTTTAGTTAAGGGACTGCACAGATTTCTGGGATTCCATTTAATATATTCACAATTAAAATAAATCAATGCCTAGTGTATAGTGTACATCATATGTTAAAAATCCATGTAATATTTGGGCCAATGTGATCTGTATTCTCTTTAGATTTCTTGTGCTAAATTGTAGCTTATGTTTTTTAAAAATAGGGAATTACTTTTGACAATTCAATTTTAAAGACATTATGTCTGTCTTTCACTATAAACACTAGCTAGAATTGTGTACACAGTGCGTATTTGTAGAAGTTCAGCTTTATAATCAAGTTTCTAATTAAAAAAAAACTTCTAAAAGGAATTTATAAGAAACTAAGATTTTGAAAGATACAATATAGTTGACTATTCAAGTCTCACATTAATAAAGCTAGTGAGTTTTTAAATACACATCTGCATTCCTACACACACATTTTGATCATTCTAATTAAATATAATTAAGCTGAATAATGTGTATAGCTAGGCACCATCTGCCAATTCCTGATGTTGATTCACAACTTATTAACATTTCTTGAATAAAATCCAGAGGCGGTTTTAGTAGAGAGTGGAAAAGTCAGCAAAACTAGGGTCATATCCTGGCATGGCACCTTCTTCCTGAATAAAAAAGGGCAATTCACTAAATCTCTCTGAGCTTTATCTTGTTATTTGAGAGTAGTAATAATAATATGAATCTTATGCTATTGATATGAGAATCAAAAACAGAGTATGTCTCATGAAATCTATGGAGGAAGAGGAGGAGGAGGAAGGGGGAGGAGGAGGAGAAGGAGGAGGAGGAGAGGAAGAAGAAACACCAAGTGTGCAAGTGTAAAGAGGGAGGACCACCTGCATGCTAAGGAGAGAGGCATCAGGAGAAATCAAGCTTCCTGGCACCTTGATCTTGGACTTCCAGCCTCCAGAACTATAAAAAAAAAACAAATTTCTGTTTTTAAGCCACCCAGTTTGTAGTATTTTGTTATGGCAGCCCTAGCGAACTAATACAATATCCTATTTTCTCCCATTTATTTCCATATACTGAAACAAAACTGCACAGAACAAATAATATAGAAAAGATACATAGTTCTAAGACTGTAATACTTGTTGATGTAACTTCAGTTACATAAAAGTGTTGTTCTACTGATAAGACTTCACTTTCCAATACTCCCTGAATCCCTTTGCTCCATCTTTCCCAGAAAAATCCCTGTAATTGTCCCTTAAGAGTTGTGTTAAAAGGGCAAATCAAAGCATCACTCTTACAAGAAGCTCTTGCTTTAGTTGAACACTGACCTGATGTAAAGTTCACATGTGCATCTGGGAAAAAAAAAAAAAAAAACTAATGGGAAGGAAAGCTGACAGATGCAAGCAACAAAAATCACTTTTTATTTTTCTGGTACTATCACTTGTTTATAATCATGTGGATGATTGCAACATATTACAAAGAGTAAAGGATGATTGCTTTCTTTTTGAGATGTATTTGTTCACTGCAATGCTTTTGCAGCATCTGTTTCACTGTGGCTTTCCTGTGTCTGTTATTTCTTAAATCATCTTTGACTATCTCAGAGTCTGCTGGACTTCAAGTTCTAACAGGTTAAAAGCATGACTAGTTAAAATTAATCATTGTCTCTTTTGTGCTCTTCAGCTCTTCCATCAAATGTCTAGTGCTTTTCCTAAGAAGACCCTGTACCACTCATTTTAAAATAACTTGTATAATCATTTAAATGTACCCATTTAGATACACAGAAATAATTTCATTTCATTTTAAATTGATAGGATTGCAAACTTTAGAAAATAACACAAAATTATTTTTCTAAAATGCAATGCTTAAAATCTAAGTTATTGGCATGAAGTAAATTCTATAATAAGCTTATGTACAAAACTCTGTATTTCAGTCTCTCTTTCACACACTGCGAAGTCTCATATTCAAGAATGATCCAAGGAACAAAGTTTCTTGTTCACTATTCCAGTGCGTGCACCCCCCCACCCCCACCCCCACCCCCACACACTCATATGGTCATTGTCACAGAACCTCTTTGTTTAAATTTCAATTACCATGTTTTAGGGCTCCATTCTCAATTCCCAACAGCTTCTTATCCTCCTGTCTTAATTCGCTTTACATCCCATACATGGTGCTTACATGATCCAACTTCATTTATCAAATCTCTGATTCTATATTTTCCAAGTCTGTCACCTGAATAGTGAACAGTTTTTTTTTCCTTCAAATTTTCTAATTCTTCAATACACAGAACATATCAATAGAGGACTTCTGTTTGTTTTGCTTAAAATAAATTTTGTTTATAATTATGTGAAAACAGGGCAATGAACATTAACAAATACTAATAACTTGAGCTCATAAAAGTATTACAGTCTTGTCTGTGTCAAATTGCCTAAACATGTGTCAACTTGGCTAAGCCAGTGCTACTTCTCTTTATGGTTCCATTGTGATTGTTTCCAATCATAATAAATTGGCTCGTCTGAAACTAAATTACGTAGAACACCAACTCTGATTCTAGGTTGACATTTGTCAAAAAAAGAAAAGATAAAAAAGAAAACCATAATATTTAGGATGTGTAAATGAAGCAGCGGACACTATACTTGGAATATGTCATTGTTGGAGGCAGAGTGAGACATGCCAGCAGCTTCCAGCTTATCTTTGTCCTTAGCCACTACATGTCCATCTCTCCTTCCCAACTTTTTGGCCCGGATGGCCAATAGCAACCCAAACCCCATGTCCAAATACTTGGTTGTGAAATTATGGAGGCTTTCACTATGATAAGGCAACAACTGCCTATAGAAAGTGAATATTTGGGTGACCAAAAAGTTGCTGCAATAGTGAAAATGACGGCATAAATGAACATAAGGAGTATAATGCATTTAATCTGTTACTTCTAATTGCATTGAAAAACTTGGAGAAATAAGATGATGAGCTTAGGCTTTTAATTATCTGTTCATACTTTGGTAAGGATCCAAAAAGCTTTTATAACTGCCCTCAAAGAAACCATTGTCTGCTAACAACCACAGGACTGACCTCCTCAAAACTAAACACAAACTTTAATCCTAGAGGACGCTTTATTATTCCACAAATTATAGTCACGATCTTGCAGAGACCATTGTTAAAGTTAAGGTTTTGATTGGGAAGGAGCCCCTGAAACTTCTTCTGGTGTCATCTGGGCAATTGCCAGTGAAGCTGAGGATTTTGAAGCCTTACATTATTTTGACCCTCCTTTGCCAGTACAAGCAACCCTTTTTCCACATCTGAGGTGAATCTCTCCTTGAATGAAGAACGTGCAATGACCTCTTCTAAGGTAATCCTGTAAGGGCTGCTGATCTACCCACATCACTTTTAATTGTTTCTAAGGGAAAAAAGTGACCAGTGTTTTGTAGTGGTGAAAATTTAAGCCACAGTGATTCTTATGATAGTGTGGAAAATGAAAAATACACCTAATGGAATTGAGTATTTCGGTAAGGAGAATTCTGAGCAGAATTTTGAAAGTGCAATCAGTTTCGATAAGGCTATCTATCTGTCTGTCTATCTATCTATCATCTGATACAGAATGATGAACTAATGAGAAACACAAGTTTCTAATAGAATCCAGAGAATACATTTCCATGTAAGATCCTGCTGGGTTTGAGGATAAAACTGTTTCACACATGTCTCAAAATAAGAACTGGCTCGAGAGAAAAGATCAGATCCAGGGCTCTGTCAGTAAAATATGGTCTCAGGATTAAATCCCAAGGGTGTGGCCATAATGCTCTTTTGTAAGACCTCAGAAAGATTTAGGATGGTGCCTCATAAATCCTCTCAGCTAGACACAAAGGTTTCTAAGAATTTTACAGGCATTCTTCTTAGACCAACTCTTCTAAATAAGAGGGCTCCTATAAGTCTTTTAAAATATTATCCTTCAACACATTGACCCTCAGCCCAAGGCAGAGGGAAGTTTGTCTCAAAGAGATTTGTGGTATGACTTTGGTCTAATGGAATGGATTATAATTTGATATACAGAAAGTCTACAAAGACTTCAAAGAAGTTACACAGCTTGAAAAGAGAAGTACAAACATCATTCAAAATGCAAAGAGACCTTTGACTCTCCAACTTCCTACAAGCATGAACCAGGCTAGGAGAGCTAATCAAATGTAAACAATGGACCATTTTTCCTCAAAAATGGAATAGTTAAGAGTCCAGTGGGCAAAGCTTAGTTTAGGAGAACCAGGGAATAGAAACAGAGCTAATCAATGGAGCAGGGGCAACTGTCAACCCATACCTGGCTGGATTTTAGCATTGCTAGGGACTGCTTTGTGTCTCCCATTTTGACATCCCTCTTCTTCTGTTATTATTTGTTCAGTTCTCCTGAACCTGTTTTACAATTTTATGCTGTGTATGTGGAGGACAGAATAACTTGTAATTTTAGTTCACAGGTCTTTGGATCAGGAGGAGATGTACATACCCAAGGAAAGTTATCCACACCTCACCTCATTTAAAGGTAAATATATTTAGCCTCAAGAGTGAGCTTTATGACACAGTAGGATAAGGCTTTTGGGGTTCCTGGGTCTGAGTGCATTTTTTATGAAAGAAGACTATTAATACTTGGGGGGCCGGGTCAACTGTGGTAGCCAATCTCTAAGGACAGTCTGTAGCTTGCAATTACCAACAAATATGGTGGACACTGGCATTTTGCCAGTTCCATTCCTTGACTTTAAGAGGACTGACAGCTTCTGCTTCACCCTCACATAGAACTCTTGCTTTTGGAAACTCTAACCCTCCATGATGAAAGTCCATCTACGCTGCTGGAGAGACCATGTGTAGAGACCCATGTAAAAAGCTATGTGGGAAGGAGAGGCACTGTGATTACATGAACAGGAAGAGAGATTCACTCATTCCAGCATCTCAACTGAACCTCAAGGTGACTCCAGCATCAGTTGGGGCCTTCATGCACCTTCATGACTGTAACTGAGGCCACCAGAAGAACTGCCGAGCTGACACTATCAACCAAAAGAACCCGGACAGGTAATAAAATGAGTGATGTATTAATCCACTAAGTTTAATAGCATTTTGTTGTACAACAGGTAACTGTGTCTTTTTATCTTACTTCTTTTCTGATGAGATGATAAATAGAGCTCCTGCATTTATATTTTATTCTGAGGATGCATCAACATTCTTCCCTGATCCTAATTTATCCTAGTTGATAGATAACATTTCCTTCACAATGGTCAGGATTAAGGTGAAATCTAGACATGAATAATGTCTCTTGTCCCCATGGGGTACTTTGACCCTCTGAGACTCATGACGCTGGCTGAGCCAGTTCACTTGGTTGGAGATTTGCTCTGAGATCATCACCTTTGGATATTAATGTGTAAAATGATAATGTTACGTTTGTGGTCTGGTTTCTTGAACATAAAGAGTTTTTGTACTGTTTTCTCATCAAAAACTATTTCTTTAGCATATATTTTAAAAGTGGGAAATATTTGGAACATTTCAAAGCTTTTAATGCATCTAGTTTCAATTTTTCTACTAAAATGTATAATTAATGTTAAACACTAAAACAGGGGTGAAAAATATGTATCATTTTTGTTTCTTGTTTACCTCCATACACAAGACAGACATTATTAACTAACCATGATATTAGTTTCCATTGAGCTCAGACATGACTTCAGGAACCTTCACAACATATTTCTCAAAGCAACTATGATATAATATAATATTATATTATTATAAGACAAATCTCCCATACTTACAATAGATGTATTTCCATCGATATCAGAAAAAAATTATGTAAGTTTTCAACAGTATTACTTCATACTGTTCTTGAAATTCCAGCAAATGCAAGGGAGTAAAAATAATTAAGAGGTAAGAAAAAAGGAATGCTAAAGAATCAATATCAGAGATAATATGATTGAATACTTTGTGCTCCAATATGTTAATTGAGAAAGAATAAAATTTGGGTAGAAATTCTAACTAGAGGGCATTATACAAATAAATCTTTAGATATAATCTTTAGATATCAATAGTTTACTATATTCCTTTAATAAAATAAGTATATTAAAATGATTTCAATATATAAGAACATTAGCAGGAAATGCATAAAAACCAAAGAAGAGAAATCTTAAACTTCACTATGATACAGAAGAATGGAATGAAGTCAAAGCATACTAAATATCTAGATGGGAAGCTCAATATTGCAAAATTAACAATATTTTCAAATCAATTTTTATGTTAATGTGAATATAATAAAATAATAATGACAATTATTTTTGGTACCTAAAACATACTCCAAAATATTTTCTGAAATAATCAAGAATTCTTGGTGTTTTAACAAGCTACGTAAATTAAGATAGTATAATATAGACATAATAATGGTCAGGCAGAGAAAAAAAAAAGCAGAATAGAAAACCTAAAAACAAACCCAAGGATGATAAATATTTGTGGCGGAAATTTGGATTATTCAATAGCTGGTACAGGGATAACTAGTTAAGTATTAGAAAAAATAAAGTCGTATTTACATTGGCACTACATACCAAAATAATATCACGTGAAGACTATGTGAAACAAACAAAAAGCCCCATGAAAAGCAGAAGAGAACATACGGGAAAATGTATGCATGATCTTAAGCACTGCTCAACATTTTATAAGTAAAAGCAGAGAAGAAACATATTTATATATTTTACTTCTGTAGTAAGCACATTTTGGTGACTGTACTCAGCTCTTAACAAACTCTCCTTTCTCATGTAAGTGCCTTTCTGCACTGGGTTCACAGAAATGGGAACCTAGCCATCATATTTAAGGATGATGCCATTTTGGGGGGTCAGTTTCTAGAATAGTGCTTGGTAAATATAGGCGTGAACTTGATAGATATTTGTCAATTAATGCCTGACTAAGCATGACTGTTATATAATATATTCCAGGAACCTGGAAATTCAACTCAGAGCCTGTTGACTGCTTCCTTCTTATGACTGGAACACATAAAGAAAATGATGAGAAGAGGTCATATACTTCCCCAAAAACACAAGAGATACTTAATCCTCAGAGACAAAGAAAATGTGGAGAGAAAATTCAAAGGCCATAGGTTTCATTTTCCAAAAATGGAGAAATTACACAAAAAATCTAGTATATTCATACAATATATTACTGTGCATTCAATAAGGAGTACATACTCAAAGCATACTTAAGAACAAAGTGGGGAAAAGGTGTACTATATAAAAGCTAAGGACAAACAAATACACTAATGTTTATTTTATTTTTTGAAAGCAAAATATATTATTATTAATTTATTAGATAACTAATAGTATAATATAAATAATAGTAACAACGTACTTGCAATTATAGAATAAGGATAAGTGAAATGAATGACAGCAATCTTATAAAGGATAGAAGGGAGTAATTGGGAATATTCTCTTATAAAGTAACTGCACAATTAGTGAAATATTGTAATGTTAATTGAAAATGGACTTTTTTCTGATGTATCAATTAGTAATTCCAAATTTTGGTTTTTTCATCCTGAAGCAATACATTGCTCTACCTCACAATTTTCATGAAACTACACATGTGAGTGTTCTATTTTAAACTGTAAAGTATGTTGCAAATTTGATTTTCTTATTAATTGACATAGTAATATACATACTTGGCTTTTAGATTTTTAAAAAAATATTTATTACCTTTTTGACCCATTTCTCCTGTCTCCTCAACCACTTGTCTCTAGCAACCAATCTGTTCAATGTATCTATGATCCTGGTTGTTTTTGCTTGTTTGTTCTTTGTTTTGTTTTGTTTAGATTCCACATATAAGAGATCATATGGTATGTGCCTTTCCCTGACTGACTTTCACTTAGTAAGATGCCTTCGAGGTCCATCCATGTTGTCACAAACGGCAAGATTTCACTGTTATTTACAGCTGAATAATATTCTATTGTATATGTATATCACATTTTCTTTATCCATTTATCCACTATCGGACACATAAGTTGTTTCCATATCTTGGCTATTGTATATAATGCTGCAATGAACATGGGAGTGTAGTTATCTTTTCAAGTTAGTGTTTTCATTTTCTTTAGATAAATACTCAGAAGTGGAATTGCTGAACCATTTGGTAGTTCTGTTTTTAATTTTCTGAAGACCTCCATACAATTTTCCACAGTGGCTGCACCAATTAACGTTCCCACCAACAATGCACAAAGGTTCCATTTCCTCTACACCTTTGCCAACACTTGTTATATCTTGGTTTTTTGATTACAGACATTCTAACAGGTGTGAGGTGGTATCTGTGGTTTTGATCTGCATTTCCCTGATGATTAGTGATGTTGAGTATCTTTTCATGTGTCTGCTGGCCATTTGTATGTCTTCTCTGGAAAACCTGTCTATTCAGATCTTCTGCCCATTTTTAAATTGGATTGTTTGTTTGCTGCTATTCAGTTGTATGAGTTCTTTTATATATTTTGGATATTAACCCCTTATCAGGCATATGATTTGCAAATATTTTCTCCCATTCAGTAGATGTCCTTTTTATTTGGTTGATGATTTGCCACTAATGTTTATTTTTATGATTGACAATATATGGGAGTACAGTAAAAACCCTGGGATATTATTCAATCAAAAACAATCTTTAGGGGGCTTCCCTGGTGGCACAGTGGTTGAGAGTCCGCCTGCCGATGCAGGGGACACGGGTTCGTGCCCCAGTCCGGGAAGATCCCACATGCCGTGGAGCAGCTAGGCCCGTGAGCCATGGACGTGCAGCGCACACACACATGCACAAGCATAAAACTGAAGCCATATATTAATTCATTGACTAGGATATCATGTCTTTTTCAAAAACAAAACCTTCACTTAGAAAAAAAAATAATTGCCATCATTTAATGTACAGTAAGTTCTTTTCTTTAAGATGACTGTTTACAACTCTATATAATCTTCCCTACATAAATTGCAATTATAATACATAACCTATGGCACAGACTTTGGTATTTCTTTAAAATATAACATTAATTTAAAAGCACTTTCAAAGATATCTGAAAGAGGAATCACCTAGATTTTTACAAATGTTTTCCCTAATCATTTCATAAAATTAATGCTATAGGATTTTTGAAACAAACCTTTTCCAAAGCACTTCCTTGAATTTTCATAGAAACGACTCCATATTTTCACAGGTACATATATTTTTTAATAAATTTATTTATTTATTTATGTATTTTTGGCTGCATTGGGTCTTCATTGCTGCACGTGGGATTTCTCTAGTTGTGGTGAGCAGGGGCTACTCTTCGCTGCTGTGCACAGGCTTCTCATTGTGGTGGCTTCTCTTGCTGTGGATCACGGGCTCTAGGCATGCAGCCTTCAGTAGGTGTGGAACACAGGCTCAGTAGCTGTGGCTCATGGGCTCTAGAGCGCAGGCTCAGTAGTTGCGGTGCATGGACTTAGTTGCTCAACGGCATGTGGGATCTTCCCGAGCCAGGGATCGAACCCATGTCCCCTGCATTGGCAGGCGGATCCTTAACCAGTGCACCACCAGGGATGCCCAGGACACTAGTTTTTTAAGTAAGCATTTTATTTCAGAAGTTTTAGAATTATTGTGAAGATAGTACAGAGTTCCTGGATACCCCACAACCAGTTTTCTTCCCTATTAGTAACATCTTTCATTCGGATGGTGCATTGGTTATAATTAATTAACAAAAATTAACACTTTATTATTAACAAAAGTTGATATTTTATTCAAATGTCCTTGGATTTTCATTGATGTTATTTTTATGTTTCAGAATCCCATCCAGGAAATCATATTTCCTTTATTAGTCCTGTCTCTTAAGGTTCCTCTTGGTTTTGACAATTTCTCAGACTTTCCTTATTTTTGATGACCTTGATAGTCTGGTAACTTGTAAAATGTCCTGCAATTGGGATTTGTCTGCTGTTTATCTCATGATTAGTCTGGGGTAATATTTTGGGGAAAAAGATAACAGAGGTCAAGTGCCATTCTCATCATATGTCGAGGGCATGTACTATCAGTATGACTTTTCACTGTTGATGTTCACTTTGATCACCTGGCTTGAGTTTGTGTTTGTCAGATTTTTCCTTTGTAAAACTAATTTTCCCCTCCCTTTTTCATACTGTATTCTTTGGAAGAAGTCACTATGGACAGCTCCCATTTAAAAAGTGGAGAATTATACTTCACCTCCTTTAGAGTGGAGTATCTACATAAATTATTTGGAAAATTTCTGCATGGGAGATGTGTCTATTCTTCCCCATTTATTTACTTACAGCAGTATGGGCTCGTGAATATTTATTTTATAATTTGGATTATAATGCAATACTACATTACTTATTTTACTGCTCACATTGTTCCAGCTTTAACCTTTGGGATCTGCTGGATTTTGTTTGCTAGTATTTTGTTGAGGATTTTTGCATCTATGTTCATCACTGATATTGGTCTGTAGTTTACTTTTTTTGTGACATCTTTGGTTTTCATATCATAGTGGCCTCGTAGAATGAGTTTGGGAGTGTTCCTCCCTTTGCTATATTTTGGAAGAGTTTGAGAAGGATAGGTGTTAGCTCTTCTGTAAATATTTGATAGAATTCACCTGTGAAGCCATCTGGTCCTGGGCTTTTGTTCGTTGGAAGATTCTTAATCACAGCTTTAATTTCAGTGCTTGTGATTGGTCTGTTTTTATTTTCTATTTCTTCCTGGTTCAGTCTCGGAACGTTGTGCTTTTCGAAGAATTTGTCCATTTCTTCCAGGTTGTCCATTTTATTGGCATATAGTTGCTTGTAGTAATCTCTCATGATCCGTTGTACTTCTGCAGTGTCAGTTGTTACTTCTTTTTAATTTCCAATTCTGTTGAGTCTTTTCCCTTTTTTTCTTGATGAGTCTGGCTAATGGTTTATCAACTTTGTTTATTTTCTCAAAGAACCAGCTTTTCGTTTTATTGATCTTTGCTATTGTTTCCTTCATTCCTTTTTCATTCATTCCTGATCTGATCTTTATGATTTCTTTCCTTGTGCTAACTTTGGGTTTTTTTTTGTTCTTCTTTCTCTAATTGCTTTAGGTGCAAGGTTAGGTTGTTTATTCGAGATGTTTCTTGTTTCTTGAGGTAGGATTGTATCGCTATAAACTTCCCTCTTAGATCTGCTTTTGCTGCATCCCATAGGTTTTGGGTCGTCATGTTTTCATTGTCATTTGTTTCTAGGTATATTTTGATTTCCTCTTTGATTTCTTCAGTGATCTCTTGGTTATTTAGTAGTGTATTGTTTAGCCTCCATGTGTTTGTATTTTTTACATTTTCCTGTAATTGATAGTCTCATAGTGTTGGGGTCAGAAAAGATACTTGATACGATTTCAATTTTGTTATATTTATCATGGCTTGATTTATGACCCAAGATATGATCTATCCTGGAGAATGTCCCATGAACACTTGAGAAGAAAGTGTATTCTGTTGTTTTTGGATGGAATGTCCTATAAATATCAATTAAGTCCATCTTGTTTAATGTGTACTAAAGCTTGTGTTTCCTTATGTATTTCCTTTTGGATGATCTGTCCATTGGTGAAAGTGGAGTTTTAAAGTCCCCTACTATTATTTTGTTACTGTCGATTCCCCCTTTTATGGCTGTTAGCATTTGTGTTATGTATTGAGGTGCTCCTATGTTGGGTGCATAAATATTTACAATTGTTATATCTTCTTCTTGGATCGATCCCTTGATCATCATGTAGTGTCCTTGTTTGTCTCTTGTAAGAGTCTTTATTTTAAAGTTTATTTTTTCTGATATAAGTATTGCTACTCCAGCTTTCTTTCGGTTTCCATTTGCATGGAATATCTTTTTCCATCCCCACACTTTCAGTTTTTATGTGTCCCTAGGTCTGAGGTAGGTCTGTTGTAGACAGCATATATATGAGTCCTGTTTTTGTATCCATTCAGCCAGTCTGTGTCCTTTGGTTGGAGCATTAATCCATTTACATTTAAGGTAATTACCAATATGTATGTTCCTTTTACCATTTTCTTAATTGTTTTGAGTCTGTTATTGTGGGTCTTTTCCTTCTCTTTTGTTTCCTGCCTAGAGAAGTTCCTTTAGCATTTGTTGTAAAGCTGGTTTGGTGGTGCTGAATTCTCTTAGCTTTTGCCTTGTCTGTTAAAGTTTTAATTTCTCTGTCAAGTCTGAATGAGATCCTTGCTAGGTAGAGTAATCTTGGTTGTATTTTTTTCCCTTTCATCACTTTAAATATGTCCTGCCCTACCCTTCTGGCTTGCAGAGTTTCTGCTGAAAGATCAGCTGTTAATCTTATGGGGATTCACTTGTATGTTATTTGTTGCTTTTCCCTTTCTGCTTTTAATATTTTTCCTTTGTATTTAATTTTTGATAGTTTGATTAATATGTGTCTTGGCCTGTTTCTCCTTGGATTTATCCTGTATGGGACTCTTTGTGCTTCCCGGACTTGACTATGTCCTCTCCCATATTAAGGAAGTTTTGAACTATAATCTCTTCAAACATTTTCTCAGTCCCTTTCTTTTTCTCTTCTTCTTATGGGGCTCATATAATTTGAATGTTGGTGCTTTTAATATTGTCCCAGAGGTCTCTGATACTGTTCTCAATCCTTTTCATTCTTTTTCTTTATTCTGCTCTGTGGCAGTTATTTATACTATTTTATCTTCCAGGTCACTTACCCGTTCTTCTGCCCCAGTTATTCTGCTATTGATTCCTTCTAGAGAATTTTTAATTTTACTTATTGTGTTGTTCATCATTGTTTGTTTGCTGTTTAGTTCTTCTAAGTCCTTGTTAAATGTTTCTTGTATTTTCTCCATTGCATTTCCAAGATTTTGGATCATCATTACTATCATAATCTGAATTCTTTTTCAGGTAGACTGCCTATTTCTTCTTCATTTGTTTGGTCTAGTGGGTTTCTTCCTTGCTCTTTAATCTGCTGCATATTTCTGTCTTTCCATTTTGCTTAACTTACTGTATTTGGGGTCTCGTTTTCTCAGGCTGCAGGTTTGTAGTTCCTGTTGTTTTTGGGGTCTGCCCCCAGTGGGTGAGGTTCATTCAGTTGGTTGTGTAGGCTTCTTGGTGGAGGGGGCTGGTGCCTGTGTTCTGATGGATGAGGCTGGATCTTGTCTTTTTGGTGGGCAGGACCGCATATGGTAGTGTGTTTTGGGGTATCTGTAAACTTAGTGTGACTTTAGGCAGCCTCTCTGCTAATGGGTTGTGCTGTGTTCCTGTCTTGCTAGCTGTTTGGCATGTGGTGTCCAGCACTGGAGCTTGCTGGTCATTGAGTGTAGCTGGGTGTTAGCGTTGAGATGGAGATCTCTGGGAGAGCTCTCGCTGATTGATATTATGTGTGGCTGGAAGGTCTCTGGTGGCCCAATGTTCTGAACTTGGTTCTTCCACCTCAGAGGCTCAGCCATGACACCTGGCAGGAGCACCAGGACGCTTTCAGTCCCATGGTGTCTATGTGACTTTGAGCAAGTGACTTAACCTCTGTGTGCCTCAGTGTCTGCTTCCTCATCTATATACTGGTGTTTGGCAGAGATGCTTTGCAGCTGTACTTCGAGAGATATACAGTGGTCAACCTTCCTGGAACCGGCTCCCACTTCAGGAGAAGTATGTGTAGCACAGAGAGCTCGAGTCAACACATTGTAATCACCAGAGAGTAATATACAAGGCTGGTAAGAAACTCTGACATGTTGACCTTCAAATGGAAAAATCCTTTCTCTGTGTGAATAAAAGTGGCCTTCAAGGTCCAGGTTTCAGGTAAGTGGCCCGCAGTCCCAAGGACAGTCGTGGCTTCAGCTGGTGGCGTCCCTCCAAAGCAGGCAGCCTCAGTGAGGCCACCATCCCATTGTGCTCCAGAGCAGCTCAGTGACAGTGGAGGGAAGAGACCACAAGCCTGGAGTTCCAGCTCTGTGGAAACACGGGCTCTGTTCTGGGTGGGGGTTATACTTTAAATTGAGGAACGCATATATCTTATATAGACTTTCAGAATTGTCATTTCTAAAACATAATAGAGTACTATAAAATTTATAGTAAGCTTATATAAACAAATTAAAAAAGTATAGAGACTTAAAGTAGAAAGGAATGTCATTTCAAGTTCGTATTTGTTTTAAATCAAGTACCAATTGCTTCCATATACAAAAATAACAATAAAAATATGGTGATGGGGCTTCCCTGGTGGCGCAGTGGTTGAGAGTCCGCCTGCCGATGCAGGGGACGCGGGTTCGTGCCCCGGTCCAGGAAGATCCCACATGCTGCGGAGCGGCTAGGCCCGTGAGCCATGGCCGCTGAGCCTGCAAGTCCCGAGCCTGTGCTCTGCAACGGGAGAGGCCACAGCGGTGAGAGGCCCACGTACCGCAAAAAAAAAAAAAAAAAAAAATATGGTGATGTTCCAAACACCAGAGATTGTATCAAATAGTATTTAAAATTTTATGTTTAGCTAGTTGGCAGATGGAAGTGACTAAAAATTGACGTTAATATTCCTATTTTATATTCCCTCTTTAAAAGCTAAAAGCATGACATAACCTAATGGAAATTAGGTATTCAAAGGTAAGAATTATGAGTAAAGACAGCAAATAAAACATGATTTTCTATGTGGAATTAAATCAATTATTCATGGTGACAGTCTCAATGAAAGAGATAAGATCAAATGACACAAGGGGAAAAGCATAGCATCTAGAATCAATTTCATCTAGATTCAGTAAGCTTTAATTTCTACATCTGTAAAATAGAATAATAATACCTATCTTATGTGCTTATTGTGCGGATTAGATTAGATAATACTTGTTAAGTCCCTTGCACTTAATATTCAGTATATGGGATAAAATTTTCTGCAACTTCTTGATATTGTTTTTCCAAATACTACCACAACTATTACTAATAGTAATAGTAGCAATAATATAATGCATCTTAAGATTTACTGAGTGCAACTATACATCTTACACTACTAATACTATATAGTAAATACATATACTATTGGTAGTATATACCTGATACTGGGGAAAAGTTATTCATTCATTACATATTGCCCTAATATCCCCAATTTTATAAGTGAGAAAACCTAACCATTCCCCAGCCCAAAGCTAAGTAAATCACTTAAGGTTCTTCAGCTAGTAAGAAGTAAAGCCAAAATATGAAGCCAGGCAGGCTGGCACCAAAGAACCCACTTTTAGCCTCTCTTTGAAGGGCACAGGATAGGGAATGCTTTAAAATAGTCATCGTCCTTAAAATACAGACAAAATACAGTAGTTACAATCATTGTTATATTCCATATATACCACAATAAAGAAATAGAACTTGTAAAATAAGTTAAAATTAATTCAATAATACCTTTGAATATCTGGAGAGGCCTATTATAACCTCTATAGGTGGCTTAGCAAGTATAGCAGCAGGCTGAATTGTACTGTGTTAATTTTTTCTTTCTTTAGCAGAGTTGATATATGCCATTGAGGCAATGCACAGTATCACCCTACCCCCACCTTTGGCCTTGAAAAAATATCTATAGGTATTTTTAAATGTATTTAACAATCTCCTACTATTGTATTATTCAGATATGAGCTCTGCTAGTCAGTGTTTGGGGCATTATGAAAGTACTGTGGGACGACTTTCTAAATGAGATGTTCACTTGATCTGGATTACCACCAAGTATTATATTTAGTCCATACTAACTCTTTTTACATTACTGTGGCATCTCCACAATAAAATTAAAATGCCCTTAAAGAAAACAAAATACATTTCATAAATATAAAACAGATATATCAATCAATTACTGAAGAGTAGACCACCTGATATCCTGCTTTATGACTTAAACCACAGCAATAATATTAGTTTCCACATACTGAGCACCTATGATGTGTGAGTCATATTATGGTGTACTTGACAGACTATTCAATCTCCATCCTCCTCTTCACTTCAATATGAAAACTACTTGGGGTTTATGGTCTCTAACACTACTCTCTTCCCTGTCTCTACTGTTGCCACCTGTCATCCTATGATTTACTTGCTTAGTTCTGGTTCTCGGTTAACTTTTGACGTTAATTCTTTTTACAGTATCTTCAGTGACCTCAAGGTTAGCTTATCCACAGCTGAGTCTCTGGTTTCCTTACTCTCAACTCTACTTGAGCTTCACCTCCAATGTACTTAAATCATCTACTCCCACAGTTTTCTCTGTAAATCATCATTACCTGGAAGTTTTCCACTTATTAATTCTTTAATTCTTATTACCTCACAATAACATCTTCACCTTTCAACTTTATTTCTATTATTCCCTCTACCTATTCTTCAAATCCATTGAGACTTCTTTTTTTTTAACTCCAGTAATTTTAAAAAATGATTTCTATTTACTGCATCTTAAGTAAAACATTTTCTGGATTTTACAATGGACACTATTTTCAGTGTTCCAGGCACTTTGTTGTTTTTTGTTCTAACATTTATTCCTCTTTAAATAAACAGAGATTTTTATGACTTTGATATCTGTCCAAAAGCAAGGGAAATGAGATTCTCTGCCAACACCACAGTGCACCTGGTTACCATTAGATTTTACCCAAGGTATGTTAGATTAAATGGTTAGTTGATATAAACTTACATTACTATCTCAGCATTGTACTAAAATGAAGGGAGTTAGAGCTATAGGTGGTCTCAGCAGATGTCTGACAAGAGTTCTGTGCTTGATAAAGCTTATGTATACACTGTGTAGGAGCCAATTTTGCACATCCTGGATTTTTTGGCCGAGGCACCACATCAGTTACAAGTTGTGCCTGTGCCTAGCCTCATTTCCATTGTTACAGGATAGTTGTACTTCCAAATCAAGGACAATCTAATCACTGTTGTTTGCCTTAGAATAGCTGCTGCTGCATTACACTTCACCTTCTTAAAAACTGCTTTCAAAGGCTAGCGATCCAGGCAATAGCTTCTGTTGGCTTACTGTTTGCTTCAGTCCTTAAGGCTCACAATGTGGGGGACATTAGTGAGGTTTTGTATATCTACCATTTTTTCTCCATCTTTTTCAGGAGAAGTAACTACAAATCAGCATATTTCCTGCTTTTCTTTTCTACAAGTAAAATATTCTGGCATATGAATGAATAATTTTCCAAGTTTCCAAGTTTGGGGTCCTCCTTGATTCTTATATTTCTGTTATTAATTTCAATAGTGATCAGCATATGGGGGGAGTGAATTTGTTTCCTATCAATGTCATAATGTATTGTTGAATTCGTTTGCTAATAGTGTTGATCCTTGAGCAAGAAGGGTTTGAACTGCATGGGTCCAGTTATACCCGGATTTTTTTCTATAGTAAATACTACAGTCCTACACAATCAGTAGTTGTTGAATCTGTAGATGTGAAACTGCGATATGAAATAACTACAACCATGTATATGGAAGGCTGACTATAGGTTATACATCAATTTTCCATGGCACTGAGGGTCAGCACCCCAATTTCTGTGTTGTTCAAAAGTCAAATGTATTTTGTTGAGGATTTTTGCATCTATGTTCATCAGTGATATAGATCTGTAATTTTTGTAGTGTTTTTGTCTGCTTTTGGAATCAGTGTCAGCCAACCTCAGAGAATAAGTTTGGAAACATTCCTTCCTCTTCAGTTTTTTGGAATAGTTTGAGAAGAATAGTGTAACTCTTAAGTGTTTGATAGAATTAACTTGTGAAGCCACCTGGTCCTGAACTTTCGTTTGTTGGGAGTTTATTACTGACTCATATCATTACTGATAATTGGTCTATTCACACTTTCTATTTCTTCCTGATTCAGTCTTCAGAGATTGTACGTTTCTAGGAATTTATCCATTTATTTTATGTTGCTTATTTTGTTGGTGTATAATTGTTCATAGTAATTGTTTATGATTCTTTGCATTTCTGTGGTGTTGGTTATAATTTCTCTTTCATTTATTTTATTTATTTGGGTCCTTTCTCTTTTTCTTGATGAGTCTGACAATTTTATCTTTTCAAAGAACCAGCTCTTAGTTTCATTGATCTTTTCTATCTGTTTTAGTCTCTAATTCATGTATTTCTGCTTGGGTCTATATGATTTCTTTCCTTCTACTAACTTTGGATTTGTTTGCTTTTCTTTTCTAGTTCCTTTAGGTGTAAGGTTACGTTGTTTGAGTTTTTCTTGTTTCCTGAAGTAGGCTTGTATCATTATAAACTTCCCTCTTAGAACTGCTTTTATTGTGTCGATACATGTTGGATCATTGTGTTTCCATTTCCATTCATCTCCAGGTATTCTTTGATTTCCTCCTTGATTTCTTAAGTGACCATTGGCTGTTTAATAGCATATTGTTTAGCCTTCACGTGTTTGTGTTTTCTGTATTTTTTTTTCTTTCTTGTAGTTGATTTCCAGTCTCATACTGTTGTGGTTGGAAAAGATGCATAATATGTTTTCAGTCTTTTTAAGTTTACTGAGACTTGTTTTGTGGCCTAGCATGTGATCTATCCTGGAGAATGTTCCATGTGCACTTGAAAAGAATATGTATTCTGGTGCTTTTGGATGGAGTGTTCTGTAGATATCTATAAAGTCTACCATCTGGCCTAATGTGTCATTTAAGGCCGTGTTTTCTTATTGATTTTTGGTCTGGATGATCTGTACATTGATTTAAGTAAGATGTTAAAGTCCTCTACTATTACTGTGTTACTGTCAATTTCTCCCTTTATGTGTACTAATATATTTTTTTTAGTCATTGCAAGTTTTCTTTCTTTCTTCCTTCCTTCCACCCTCCCTCCCTCTCTCTCTCCCTTCCTTTCTCTTTCTTTCTTTCTTCTTCTTTCTTTCTTTCTTTTACAGTAGGTCCTTGTTGGTTATCTACTTTAAATATAGCAGTGTGTACATGTCAATTCCAAACTCCCAGTCTATCCCTCCCCACTACCCCCCTGGTAATCATAAGTTTATTCTCTAAGTCTGTGAGTCTGTCTCAGTTTTGTAAATAAGTTCATTTGTAAAATATGTGCTTTATGTATTTAAGTGCTATGTTGGGTGCATACATATTTACAATTATTGTATCTTCTTGTTGGATTGATCCTGTTATCATCAAGTAATGTCCTTCTTTGTTTCATGTTACAGTCTTTGTTTTAAAGTCTATTTTGTCTGATATAAGTATTGCTAGCCCAGCTTTCATTTTCCCATTTCATTTGGATGAAATACCTTTTTCTATCTTTTCACTTTCAGTCTGCATGTGACTTTAGATCTGAAATGAGTCTCTTGTAGGCAGCATCTATATGGGTCTTGTTTTTTAATCCATTCACTGACCCTAATTTTTTGATTAGACCATTTAGTCCATTTACATTTGAAGTAATTAGTGATAGGCATGCACTTATTGCTATTTTGCTCATTGTTTTCTGGTTGTTTTGTAGTTCTTTTCTCTTCCTTTCTTCTTTTATTCTTTCCTCTTATAATCTGATAACTATGTTTATTGTTATATTTGGATTCCTTTCTCTTTTTTTGTGTGTGTCTACTATAGAATTTTGGTTTGTGGTTACCATGAGGGGTGTGTGTGTGTGTGTGTGTGTGTGTGTGTGTCTATATATATATATATATATATATATATGAATAATTTAAGTTGATGATATTTTTTGTGTGTATCCCTTTGCAACTTCTTGCAACCTTCATACTAGCTTTATAAAGTTGTCTTGCAACCTTCATACTAGCTTTATAAAGTTGTTGATCTACTACCTTTACTGTACGTTTGCCTTCATCAATGAGATTTTTCCTTCTGTAATTTTCATATTTCTAGCTGTGGTCTTTTCTGCCTTTTTTTAAACATTTTTTTAAATTGTTATTTTATATTGGAGTATAGTTGATTAACAGTGTTGTGTTAGTTTCAGGTGTACAGCAAAGTGATTCAGTTACACATTCCTTGTAAAGCCTGTTTAGTGGTGCTGAACTCTTTTAGCTTCTGCTTGTCTATAAAACTCTTTATCTCTCCTTCAAATCTGAATGATAGCCTTGCTGAGTAGCGTATTCTTGGTTACAGATTTTTCCTTTCATCACTTTGAATATATCATGCCACTCCTTTCTGGCCTGCAAAATTTCTGCTGAAAATTCAGCTTACAGTTTTATAGGAGTTCCCTTATATGTAACTAGTTGCTTTTCCCTTGTTGCTTTTAATATTCTCTCTTTAACTTTTGGAATTTTAAATATAGCATTTCTTGGGTGGATCTCTTTGGGTTCATATTGTTTGGGACTTTCTGTGATTCCTGGACCTGAATGTCTGTTTCCCTCCTCAGGTTAGGGAAAGTTTTTAACTATTTTCAGCTTATTTCTTCAAAGAAGTTCTCCACCACTTTCATTCTCTCTTCTCCTGGGACCCTTATAATGTGAAAGTTAGTACACTTCATTTTGTCCCAGAGATCTCTTAAAGTGTCCTCATTTTTTAAAAATTCTTCTTTCTGTTCAGCTTGAGTGATTTCCACTAATCTTGTTTTCCAGTTCATAGCTCCATTCCTCTGTAACATGTAATCTACTGTTATACACTTTCTAGTGTATTTTTAAATTTCGGTTATTGCATTATTCAGCTCTGTCTGGTTCTTCTTTATGTTTTCTAACTCTCTGTTAAACTTCTCACTGTATTCATCCATTCTTCTCCTTAGTTCCTTAAACATCTTTAAGATCATGGCCTTGAACTCTTTATCAGTTAGACTGCTTATTTGCACTTTGCTTAGTTCTTCCTCTGGGACTTTACCTTCTTCCTTCATTTGCAACACAGTCCTCTGCCATTTAATTTTGCCTAATTCTCAGTTTTTATTTCTATGTATTAGGTAAGTTGGTTATGCTTCCTGATATTGGAGAAGTGGCCTTATATAGGATACATCCTCTGGGGCCCAGCAGCACACTCCCCTCTAGTCACCAGAGCTATATGGTCTAGGGGTATCCCCTATGTGGGCTGCATAGGCCCTTCTGTTTTGGTGGGGTCAACTACTGTGGGTGTGCTGGTAGGTGGAGCTAGCTTCTGGTTTGGTTAGCTCCCGGGCCCTGCATTGTGCTGAGGCTGCTGGCCTACTGGTGGGCAGGGCTGGGTCCTGGCACAGCTGGTATAGTGCTGGGGCATTCCAGGGCTGATGCTGCCCCACCGGTGGGGCAGAGCCAGGTCATGGGGTAGCTGGCTGCAGGACCCCAAATAATATGTTTTTACTTTTTCAAATAAATTGTCATTCATTCAAGGACTTTTATTCCAATAGACTTTCATCTCTAAAATTTTCATATTGCATTTAGTCTGAGTATAATTTAAAAGTGACAGAAGAACCCTGGAGGAAATGATGATTTTTAAATTCAGATGCCCTCACACACGTAAAATTAAACTAGGGAAACTGGAATAAGATGTGGATTGAATCAATTTCAATATCCTGGTTGTGATATTACACTGTATTTTTTCAATTTGGTACTACTGGGAGAAACTAGGTAAAGGATACATGGAATATATTTGTTTTAATTCTTATAACTGTATATGGATTTATACAGATAACTTAGAGTTATCTCAAAATAAATGTTTAACTAAATTTTAAAAATCTAAGTAAAACATGTTCTAATGTGAAAAAATGAATAACACATCTAAATGATGATTTTCTTTATAACGATTTATATGTCTGTATATATATATACACACATATACTGTTATAGAAATGGTTCATAATTTTGATAAGAGATTTAATATCATTTTTTGGCCTAAGTACTAAATTTCTCAAGATAATTTCTCTTAAAAATTGTTAAGTAAATAATTTCCATTTTTATAAATAAATTTGTATAAATAAATTCACATTATTTACAAATAAATTTATAAATAAATTTATTTTTCATATATTTTAAGACATAGATAATTTGAAAACATTGAGCTTGAGTGTCATGAATCATATGCTTATTGAATCTGGAATAGTTTACACACCTTATTCTCTCTATTAAACTCATTTATAAATGTCTATTCATGAAAGTGAATGGCATTGCTTTCACAGTTATTTCCATTTAGGTATATTTCTATTCTCACATAATCCATGCTATTGTTTACATGTATCTGGATGTTTTGATAGATTGTTAGCCATCAAATGAAGAATTTAAATAAATGGATGAGACAAGAGATTCTAAAAGTAAAAAAAAAATACTGTAACTTTAATGGCCCTATTTGTGTATGTTTTAAAACAGATGAAATACAAATATATTGAATATCCTACAACTAATGTCAAATTAGATGTATTAGATTAATATTAATTATTATGTATATATAGAGAGGGCCTGACAAGAAGTGAATGTCAAAATAAAACTGAATAATTTGCAGAGAGTATAATAAAACATCTCTGTAGGATGTAGACAAATCACAACGATATTTCAGTAATTTGGGGCTAGTAATAATGAGGTTATGTATCCCCCTTAGGCATAAAAAGACAAGGGACTGCAAAGAAGGATGGGCTGACACAGCCCCCTAACAGGAATGCAGCCAGTCCTAGGTGACTTCGGGGAAGGTGCCAGAGGTACCTGTACCCTGACCTTATCCTCCTTCCCTTACTGACATTTCTTAACGGTGCCTCCCTTTGGCCAAATCCAATAGGAAGCCAGAAGACAAGAGAACCAGCCAATTCAATCAATATGGGTCAGTTTCCTGAGGCAGTGTGGGATGAGAAAGAAGCAGCCTGAGTCTTGAGATGCAAAGGAAAGACAGAACGCATAGCATGTTTTTTATCTAAGAAAATAGCAATATCTTTACTCTCTAGAAATCTAAAGCCATTTGATAAAGACCACTTAAACTTATGTGCAATACTCACAGAAAAACAAAACAAAAACTGTCCAACCAGGTTGGACACCTCCAATTTCGTTAAATTTGCAGCACCTACTCTCTCTGTCTTTCCCTTCCCCCACAACAAATAAAAAACGATGCAGTCACACGAATGTGCTTGGGGTTCATTCAGTATGCTGTAGAACATTACTAATTCATTCATTCAATGGACCTTTACTGAGCACCTTTTATGTGTCTGGAATTATGTTAGGTATTGGGATATAAAGATGAATAAACCTAGGTCTCCATGTACATATATCTCAACTAGAGCAATATTTCTTATTTATTTCACAGGTTTTCTGTGAAAGGTTTCCCCACTTTCCATGACATTCAATCTATTTTTATAAGAGTACTGATTTGTACCTCCCTTTATCCTTAAGTTGCACTTTTAATCTACTCCCTTTTCAAAGGGCATTTGTATTGAGTGCTCTCTTCTTTTCTATTTCTGCAAATTAGACTGAGTGACAGTGGAACACACTGAAACAAATTCATATGGTACACCAATGAATAACAGGTAAAGCTGAGTGTATCGCCTTTCAAATATAAAAGCAAGAGAGAAGCAAAAGTCCAGGGTCTTGCTGATTTTGTCAGTTATAGCTTACCTCAGCTCAACCTTCCACTTCTTCTAACCTTTCCTTCTCAGACTGTGGTCACTAGTGCAGTTGCCCTATTAGTGTCACCTTTCTCTATGTTTGTTGTCATGATTTCTATTATTTTGATATAATTTTGTTACACTTTTTATTAAAGTCCATCACTCCATGTGACACTTGTCCAAGTACCTGTGTGTAGTGGTCCCCAGTAAAACCATCATGGCCTGAGGGAAATAGTTTTAGAAAATAGCAATTAGGTGGGAGTGCTGGCACCTAGTAAAATTACTTTCCATGGTCCTGTTCCTTGTGTGCAGGGGTAAATGAACTGTTTTAATCGCAGTGTCAGCAGGATAGTTCCAGATGAGAGAGTTGATCATTCTGCCACTTGAAAAGCCTAGGACACAAGTTGGGAAGATGAGCTCTAAATCTTACCTTCTATGATAATTTACCAACCTATTTATTATGCATGCTACCTTCACCAACTACTGGCCATCGTGATCTTACTAAAATTCCAAATAAACACATTATATTCCTTTATTTTGTTATCCCCATTCTTCTTCAGGCTAAGATCCAGACTGGCCAAAGACAATCCCTCTAAACTCATTCCTTGTTTGTCCTCAAACAAGTGATAAATTACCAAATTAACTGTTAAGATTCTAAGATTTCTATCCTGTTCATACTCGTGACTTTTCACATGTCCTTTGCCTTAGCTAGAATATTTTCCCCTCTAAGACCAAGTGCCTAAAACCAACATCAATTTAAAAAATGAGTCAAGTCTTGCCTCCTCTCTAAGAATCCCCTCTGTTTTGTAAACATGTTGTGACACCTTCTCCCTTTAGTGTTGTCATGGTAATCTTTACATATATCTTCTTGCAGTACTTTTTCTTTTTTGCATGTGTATTTGTATCTCTCTTATACCAGTCTCTGTATTATAATTTGTACAGCCTTATTCTTTTAGCTTGGTATTTTTCCATAAAGATGCAAATTATCTTTTTATCTTTATGGCTCTCATAGGAATTTAAAATTACTAGGCACCAAATAAATATCTGCTGAATAATTATATTTGCTAGGAAGTTTCTGGAAAATCCAGAAAAATGGTATTGCTAAAAAGTGTAATAATTCTGGCTTCCCATCACTATTCATAGAGGAAGTATGTGCATAGTTTATAGATTCCAGTTATTTTGTTGAAAAATTAGCTGAGGTAGGAAAAGCATGAATAATTTAGTTTCAATTATTCTGGTATATTTTGCCTTCTCAAGAAAGGAAATGAAAGAGAATGTAACAGAAACAAAGCAAACCTCATTGGGAATTTTGTATTGATTCTTCTTTTTGTGGAAGATTATTAACATGACTATTTTATGGAGTTTATCTACAAATAAATCTGGTCTTAGAAAGAATAATAATTTAAACACAAAGTTTCAGATCTTTGTTCTAATCGTAAAAGCATAATGAAAGTCATAAATCAGTAGTTTGCCAGCTATGAGATACCCTTACTTCCCCTGTTAGTACTTTACAAACATTTTCTGCCTCTTGCTTAAATCAATAACAAACACCTTTAAAGCTCACAGAACTTTCATTTCAGAGCTATCTCCAGTTTACTCTTAAGAAATAATAGTGATTGGTAAAATGGATATATAGTTATCAGATTAAGGAATACAATTCTTAAAGTAAAAGAGCCTACTTTTATGAATAATTTTCCTGTACTTGATCCTTGGAGAAATCACAATACTACTGAGCTAAAAATAAAGATGAGAAACATGAAAAAAATGAAAAAAATATAACTTTCTATGTTGGATTATCTATATAATATTCAATATACAAAAACTTATTAAGAATCATAACATCTATTTCCCATTATGTTCTAATACTGAGAGCTGAACAATACATTAACTCAAAAAAAAGTGAGCAGTGTGTATAAAACATATCAAGCAATA
The DNA here is from genome assembly GCF_964270905.1 of Leucopleurus acutus. NCBI lineage: Eukaryota > Metazoa > Chordata > Mammalia > Artiodactyla > Delphinidae > Leucopleurus > Leucopleurus acutus. The sequence continues at coordinate 29,126,711 of NC_139150.1, forward strand.
AAACAAAAACAAATTACTTTTTACACTATGTGGTTAATAGAAATGTGAAAAAGCAAGTCACAAAATGGGAGAAAATATCTGAAAATTCTTATTCAAAACATACAAATAACAAGAACAAATCAATAAGAAAAGATAAAATTGGCATGCAATTTTATAATTGGTTGAAAAACTTGAATAGATACTTCACAGATGAGAACATTCAAATGGACAATAAGTATATATGATAATGCTTAATATCATTTTGCATATAGAAAATACAATTTAAAACCACAGTGAGATAAAACTATAGCCCTGCATACTGGTTTATACATCTAATCTTCAATATATAGGTAAAATCATGGATATATACATAAGTAAAATTAATTCAGGCATATCTTTTAACAGTGGGCTTTTTAATAGTCAAAATTATACCTCAATTCAAGAAGGCAAAAAAAAAAAAAGCAAATCGAAAGACTTAGATCATCAGAGAAATAAATATGTACTATGGATTTGGGAGTCATTCTGAGAGGTTTTTCAATAATTTATAGGGGAGCAAGCCATATGTATTGAAATTCATTGTATTCATACACCCTTCATTGCCTCCCTTGTATTTTTCAGTTTTAAATAAAAATTTTCCTTTTCATGTCAGGGAAACATGCTTGGTTACAGGTTGGGCACAGAGTTAAAGGAAAGAAAATGACAGTTTAGCTGCAGATTTCCTTAAACAAGGAGGGAAGAAGGCAAATAGGGAGGAAGGAAGGGACAAAAGGAGGAAATAGAGGGAGGGAGGGATGGAAAAGAAAACAGAAAAGATATCAATTCTTTCCAGTTTGCTAAATCTACCTCAATGAGTGTTTTGAGTTTGGATTTAATCATCTGTAATAATATACGACTTGGACACAAAATCAAATTCAGTTACTATTTGTTTGAAGCAATGTTATATTCTAAATAATTAGTTCTCTATTTAGATACCAATAAGTCAATTGTATTATATCTATTTTAATTCTAAGATCTGTTTATTAATATAAGATTTTTAGGGTAAGAAATTTATATGTATTTTCTTAAAGAAAAGGAGAGCAGGGCTTCCCTGGTGGCGCAGTGGTTGAGAGTCCGCCTGCCGATGCAGGGGACACGGGTTCATGCCCCGGTCCGGGAAGATCCCACGTGCCGCGGAGCGGCTAGGCCCGTGAGCCATGGCCGCTGAGCCTGCGCGTCCGGAGCCTGTGCTCCGCAACGGGAGAGGCCACAACAGTGAGAGGCCCGCATACCGCAAAAAAAAAGAGAGCAAACTGTGTATTAATGCCTAAAGTCTTCATAGTTCATCTTCAGAAATTTATTTAAACAACAAAGTGAAAAGCATTTTAATAATTATTGTACAAATAAAAATAAAAAGCAATGTTTGACTATTTCTGAAAAGTAAAATACCACATTCAAAAATACCACATTCTACATTTTTTCTTTTTGTGTTCTCTGATCATTTATTAATCACACATTAAAATAAGGATTAAAAACACACTGGGGGCTTCCCTGGTGGCGCAGTGGTTGGGAGTCCGCCTGCCGATGCAGGGGACACGGGTTCGTGCCCCGGTCCGGGAAGATCCCACATGCCGCGGAGTGGCTGGGTCCGTGAGCCATGGCCGCTGAGCCTGCGTACCCGGAGCCTGTGCTCCGCAGCGGGAGAGGCCACGACGGTGAGAGGCCCGCGTACCGCAAAAAAAAAAAAAAAAAAAAAAAAAAAAAAAAAAAAAAACCACACTGGGCCACAGAAGAACACTCACTTATGTATCACTGTGTTAAGTTTCTGTGGTGACTATGTTGGAAAATAATTACAGAAATCAAGAGCCAAAATACACACATGAAACCAATATTATGCTACAAAAAGCAGATATATTTGAAACTATTAAAGGTTCTCTCTGACAATAGATAACTTTGAAATGTCATTAGTAACTGTGACTACTCTATTATCAACTTTTAAAAAAAATCAGATTTAGATATGTAACTGTCTCGAGATTATTGGATGTAAATATTGAGGTTCCTTTACTTTCAAAGTGTTCCAATTACCCATAATCTGTCATTAATATTATACCATCTGTTCCAAGTGGCTAGCCTTTCTTTTCCTTTATGTTCTTGCTCTAAAACTCCCTTTATTTTCCAGAATATATTGCATCCTCTAGTATGAGCTCTATCCTTCCAGACAGTAGTCTTGTCAATTGGTGGCATCCTGTCCTGTTTGTTATGGGAATTGGGCTGTTTAGAGATTTCTGGGAACATTAAATTTCTCCTTTTAACTATATCCCATCCCTTTGTTTTCACATTTTGATCAGTTATGATTGCAGCCAAAATACTCAGTCTAAAGTCTCTCAACTCTTACGAGCTGTCATCTTTTGAGTCTTACATTATGGATCTTTTCCTGGAACTATTAAACTCTGCCCTTTTCAGGTAACCTATTTGACTCTGGCTCTTCCCATATTATCAGCACAAGCTGATTTGTCAATTTCTGTGAGGATTCCTGTAATTTCTGTTTAACCCACTTTATCCATCTTGATTTCACTTAAACACAAGGTATGAACACCTCTACTGGATTCTTCTATCTTCTGGGAAGTATCTTTTTTAAACAAATTTTCTGGGTTAGTTTTTTTTCTTTCTTTTTTCTTCCATAGACCTGGACAATATATTCCAATTTATACATCATTGGCACTACTATAGAGTTTTTTCTCTATTATTCATTTTTCTATGTCATTTGTAATGCACTCAGCTGCTAGTAATTCATCCAAATTACTGTTTAATTGTTTCTACTAATTTATAGCTCCAGTGGTTTCTGTTCCAGGAAAGCAGATCTTGGTTCTTATATTCCTCTAGATGCACTCGGATCTCCAGATCTCAGGGTGCAGTTTGCCATGAAACCTAAGTTTTCTGATGGGTCCAAGAAAGGTCATTGATTTTTAGTTTGTCCGGCTTTGCCTTCTTGTATAAATGGCAGTGACATCTTCCAAACTCTTTATATTTCAAGTTTAACCTAGAGATCTCTGCTCTAATTTTTAATCTTTCTGGTTAATTTTGATAATGTTTTTTATCTCATTTATTTGATGAATCTTTTACTTAAATATTTAATACATGGTTATTTTATATTTTGTATGTGAATATTTGGATGATTTGGTGTCTAAATATGTTGTTTACCATATTTAATTTTGGAGTTGTTTTCCTCTGGAGGAAATCTCAGTTTGATTCTGCTAGGTTAATTAGGTAATACATTTAATCTCTTGACTTGGGGTTTCCCTGACCTCAAGGATACTAAATATTCTATCTCCAGAAGCATGTGACAACAGACTATAATTACTTATTCTCAAATGGGACTTGTACTTCCATTCTCTAGTTAGAGCAAATCAGACATGTTCCTTGTGATTTTATTTTATTTTAGCCTTCATTTCCACTGAAGTTATAGCCATTGCAAGGGAACTCTTTCAGGTTCAACTGTTGATTTACACTGTACATCCCTAAGGATATAAGTTCCCAGAATTGGTATTTTTCCCAGATTATTCTTGGTCTCTGATTTTGCTTTATAGTCTTGTTTCTGATCTTAGTTTATTTTGATGAGTCCTTTAGTGATTTTCTCTTTTTTCTTTTAGTTCAGCAATACATTTTAAATGTTCAACAAAAATTTTAATATTTTAATTTTTAATATTTAGTCTATAGCTCTGCTAGAAGCTGAATAACTCATTCACTCTTCAACTCCCTCTAATTGGTTTCTTTCTTTTCAATTACAATGAAAATGTCCTGTCAAGGTAACCAGTGATTCTCTCTGATGACAACTGCTTTGGCTACTTGACTTTCTCTCTCTTTTAAAATCATCCTTTCATCAGCATTCTGCACAGCTGACCTTGCCTTTCCGTTTTTTTTTTTTTTTTTTTTGCGGTACGTGGGCCTCTCACTGTTGTGGCCTCTCCCGTTGCGGAGCACAGGCTCCGGACGCGCAGGCTCGGAGGCCATGGCTCACAGGCCCAGCCACTCTGCGGCATGTGCGATCTTCCCGGACCGGAGCACGAACCCGTGTCCCCTGCATTGGCAGGCGGACTCTCAACCACTGTGCCACCAGGGAAGCCCCTGCCTCTCCTTTTGAAATGTTCTTTTTGGCTGCCTGGCTAATAATTTCCCACCTGTTCTAGGCAAACTTCCTGATTGTCAGTATGCCTCTTATTAAAAAGGAAAAAAAAAAAAGAGGAAGGAAGGAAGGAAGGGAGGGAGGGAGGGCTGAAAACTTATAAACTTTTATCTGATTTTTTCTCCTTTATCTAAAGCCATTATCTACCTTTCCTTCTCCATAAAATACTCCACGTCTTCTCCATACCATACTGTTCCAATTCTCTCAACTTTTATTGCACATTTTGACAGTATCATGTAGTTTAACAATAAATTTTTGCTCAATTTTCCATATGCATTATTCCCGAAAATAACACATTAAAGACCCTAAAAACAGGAATCATTATGTTCATCAACAACATATCTCTCAACTACAAAATTTAGCATAGTGCACAGTCATGAAACCATCATATTTGTATTCTACGTTAATGGTACAGTGCCTGCACATGGTTGTTACTCAAAAAAATTGTCAGACTCTACAATGGCTTTCTATTTTGTTCAGAGTCCAAAAAAGTGCCACAAAATCCACACTCCCACTCTCTTAATCTGTCTGGTAACATCTACTGATTTTGTCCTCACTCCACACCAACCTCTTAGGCCATCTTGCTGTTACTTGAACATGCTGGGTATGCTTATACCTCAGAGGTTTTTGCAGTTGCTGATTTCTTTACCTTCTAATTTTCTTCCACATATTAAAATTGCTTTCTTCTATATCACTTTTTCTGGTCTTTATTCCAATGTTAACTTACTTCTCACTGTCTACACTTTTTAAAATTGTATCTTTTCCCAAAACTTTCTATCCCCTTTTCTTCTTCTCCAGATTTATTTCTCTCTTTAGTGTATGTCATCATATGACAGTCTATAACTTTAATTCATTTATTATTTTATTGCATTGTTCTCTAGGAGAATGAAAGCTCCAAGAGAGCAAGTTGCTTGTCTTATTATTTTCTTCAAGTTCCTGACACACATCCTAAAACACAGCAGGAGCTCAATAAATATATGTTAAATGCATAAGTGAATTAAGTGGTGAATTGTGTTTATGGCTTTGGATATAATGATAATTTGTCTTTTCTTAATATTATTAACTTCCTCATATTTTGTAAATTCCTCACCTAGGAAATCTCGGTAAGAAACTGAGTCTGATTCCCACTTAGAAGATCAATTTAACAGAGCGACTTTCAAGCTTCCTTTGCAGCTCGACACATAACCAGCTTAACTCATCATATACAGCCTCGACTGTGAATTATGAGTTAGGGATCTAAATAAAACAGCAGGGGCAGATGAAAATGTGATAATACTAGCATTCAATTTATTGGAGAACCAGGGGTAGGATTTCCAATGGCAGATGCTATTGTTTAGTACTTGTGTGGAAATTATGGCATTTAGTACTCAGCAGCAGCAGCAACATGGCGGTGTTCATCTGACTGTCTATGTGTCATGATTTGGGTAGACTCTGGCTGCTGCTTGATTCCTATGACTTTGCTTCTTTTCCCAGGTTTGGCATCACCCTTAAACAGTAGATATAGAAATATACTGCAGACAACAGGAATTACATTTTCCAACACCCTGCTGCAATCCTAATGCAAGCCCCATTAACCCAAGTTAATGCAAGGACCTCTTACTTGGGTTACCTTCCTGCCTCCCCTTTCACAATCATTCTCTCCCTTTCCCCACTCAGTTTTCAAATCACCTTCAATAAAGTTATTTAATAACATTTATTTAATAAATATTATTTAATAAGTAAAATTGTATTTCTTTATTCTCTTACTGCTTTTGAGTAATTCTAGTCCATATTTTTTGTTTTTTTGAGACCTTAGGCCTCTCTGAGAAACCAATGAAAATATATTCTCCCGTGCAATATGTGCATAAATCTATACCCAGAAAGTAATACACTGAAAGTCACTTCTTTAAAATTGATTTTATAAACATTTATAAATACCTTTGTATCTTTATATCTCATTTTTATTCAAAATTAATAGCCACTTAATATAAAAGGATTAATGTATCTAAATTGTGCCAATTAAGACGTTAAATTTTATTCTAACTCAGAAGTCAATTTCATAAGAAATTCATTGTTTTGCTTGAGAAGGTAGTTCATATTATGGAACCATCTTTGGTCTTGCAATACAAATGTATTCCTGAACTTCATGATGTTTTTTAATATACTTCATTTTTTAGAGCAGTTTTAGGTTCACAGCAAAACTGAGTGGAAAGTACAGAGAGTTCCCATATACCTGGTACAACCTCCCACACTATGAAAATCACACACCACAGTGATATATTTTTTATAATTATGAACGTACATTGTCACATCATTACCACCCAAAGTCCATAGTTTACATTAGAGTTCACTCTTGGTGATGTACGTTCCATGGATTTGACAAATATAAAATGACATGTAGCCACCATTATAGTATCATATAGAACAGCTTCACTGCTCTAAAAATCTTCTGTGCTCTGCCTATATATCTCATTCATTACATTTCACTTTTAATTTAACTTTTTTTCCTGACTCACGATGTTATAATTGTTTTGCAGTACTTGGCTGAAGGGGCAAAACAAGGTTTAAACTCAATCTGTGCTCTCCTACCTCACTTGAGCACCCTAGCCCTAGCCTATATCTATGAAGATAACACTTATTTCATGATTGAAAGGTAGTATTTTCATATCAAACTTGAACTCTCAGAAATGTGTTATTTTAAGAAAAGTACTCACAATGTGCTTGACCATAAAAGGATATGTCACAGCACAACAGAGTTACATAAAGTGCTATATTGTTGAATCTATGCTGCAAAATTTTCTTTGTCTTCAAATAATTGCAGTCATATTTGACGTGGAACAGCATTTGATTCTATTCATATCAGCAAAGAAAGAATTATGAAACCTGTAGCAGTTATATTTTGATACAATAATACTTGATAACAAAACCTCACAAAACCTCAGGGGTATACAACTGGTATATAAGCCTCATGCATATGGAGACCTAGACTGGGCTCTGCTGATGCAAGTTGGCCCAGCAATATGTCTCTCATCCTCCTCCTGGGGCTAGTAACTAGTCTAGGTTGTAATTTTTTAACCAAAGAGACTGCAAAGGTGTAAGAAGGCAAGTGGAAACAGGCTAGCAATCTTCAAACTTGTATTATAACTGTCCAATATCCCATTGGCCAAAGCAAGTTATGGGCAAGCCCAATAGGAGGGCACTGCAAAGTTGCATGACAAATGGCATGGGTATAGAAGAGGTGAGGGATTGAGAACAGTAAATGCGTAACTAAGTATGAATTTAGCCTACCTGCATTTAGCATAAATGTATACTTAAATGACATAAGTATATGTCAAAAGACTTAAGAAGTGTATCTAAGTGTTTGCAGAATTATCTACAGATGCATTTAAAAGGCTTTTAAATATGTCAGTCATAACAGCAGCTTGTAGAAATATTTTATCTAGCACTAGGAAGTTTGTCTAATTGTCTACCTTCATTCTCTTCTTGTTGAGTGACAACCTGACCAAAAAAAAGATTTCAAAACTATCCATTATGGTTAAAAAACTTTGGCTTTAAGGCTTAATTTTATTCCCTTGAATAAAGTCATCCAAGCCATGCAAAAACTGATCTTTTTCTGAAAGTGAGTTTTCATTTTTCTCAAACAAAAGAAAACAAAACACCCATTATAAATCCAATCAAATAGTGAAAGATGTGTTTGTGGAAAGAAATAAAATCTTTGTTTAGTAGAGAAGAACTGTATATTCCGTTTTCATTTCTTGACAAAATATCTTGAAAATTCCTAGGCTCTGATGGTGACAATTTTCATTTCAACAAATAAGATGGTTTGAGGATCTCTAAGCCAATGCTTGCAATATTAAAGGATAAAACTTACAGAGACATCTGGGCTTATTTCTGCATTAAAGCAGCGAAATCACATGCATTAAAAAGCATCCCTGGGGCTACGTCTGTGGTCAGAGAATGAAAATTTTGAAGTCAGGCAGTTTTTCTAAGAAAAAATATGTTTACCTCTTTAAAGAGGCACTAGCCTCAACAATTAGGAATTCTACTTTGCTGATATTAGCAAGTATCAGTTGAAAATCAGTTGCTGGCTGAATTGAAAACTAACAGTAAAATTACACAGTTGCATGGTGAGTAAAGGGAGAGTTGAACTTTTTTCTTTTTTCCCCATGGGATGCTGCAACATATGTAATATAAAGCGTACCTAATATAGGGTTGATAGAATAACTGTTAAAAGAATCTGTTTCAACTATCTTTCATTGCTTCAAGTCATAAAACAGCTCAGCCATAACCAGAAAACTTGTTTCATCAATACGCCTCCAATTGTGTCTGATTTCTTTTGCTTGGAAATACAATTATAACCTTTTAAAATAGCTGTAGAGGCAATGTTTTTATTTTTATGTTTTTGTTTTATCAGTTTCTTATGATTCTAGCCTTTTCACTTCAGCATTCTTCTCACTGAAACACTCAGCAGGAAAAAAACATGATTTACAAGACGGATGCACTTAAGGTGGTTCTACAGCTTTGTTAGCTTCTTGCTTTCATTAGTAAGAGATCTGAACACAAGGAACACTGACTTTTGTGACCTAATAACATTGGTAATAAAAATAAAACCAAAGTTTTATAAAATATTCATATATTTTCTTTGACACTTTCTACTAATACTAGACCTGTTGTAAAAGTCAATAAAGACATCCATAGTCTTAATAACAAGGTAGAGTTGCTTTGCTTCCATTTAAGAGAAACTCATAGGATTCAAACATGACATTGATAATAATTTGTTACCTAAGAATATAATCATAAATTGTTACTTGATTTATGATGCAAGCTTGCCTATCATTTATGTGGAGTGAAACTCCAGCATATTGACATAATTTTACAAAAAATTTTAATTTTTCGAAGAATGAAAATAAAATTATAGATATAAATATTTCATGTTTTCACTTGCACTGGGTTCATGGGAGACTAGAAGACTTAACCTAATGATTAAGGGTAAGGTCTACACTTCCCCAATCTCATTTCTTAGAGCTGATATGTTTATTTTATGAGTCAAACATATCATATTTGAATCCTACCTCAACAATTTACCAAGTAGGACATCTTAATTACTTAACTTTTTGGGAAATCAGTTTTCTCACATTTAAAATAGGAATAAGTTCTATGTTACTATTTGTTATATGAATTAAATGACAAGATATATGTGTCATACATAAAATATATATGTATAAATTCTAATTATTTGTTTCATGAATTAAATCACATGAGATACATATAAATAGAGATATCCACACTATTTAAAACCATGCACACACGCACGCGCACACACACACACACACACACACACATACACACATGGCTTTAAACAGTATCAGGTAACTAGAAAGCAAAGAAAAAATGCAATAAATTATACCTAGCTCTGGGGAAAAGATAGTCTCTTCTGCAAGGGGTGTTGGGAAAGCTGGACAGCACCATGTAAATCAATGAAGTTAGAACACACCATCACACCATACACAAAAATACACTCAAAATGGCTTAAAGACTTAAACATAAGACATGACACTATAAAACTCCTAGAAGAGGATATAGGCAAAACATTTTCTGACATAAATTGTACCAATGTTTTCTTGGGTCAGTCTCCCAAGGCAATAGAAATAAAAGCAAAAATAAACAAATCGGATCTAATCAAACTTACAAGCTTTTGCACAGCAAAAGAAACCCTAAACCAAATGAAAAGACAATCTATGAAATGGGAGAAAATATTTGCAAATGATGTGACAGACAAGGGCTTAATTTCCAAAATATACAAATAGCTCATACAACTCATCAACAAAAAAACAAACAACACAATGGAAAAATGGGCAGAAGAACTAAACAGACATTTCTCCAAAGAAGACATACAGATGGCCAACAGGCATATGAAAAGATGTTCATCATTGTTAATTATTAGAGAAATGCAAATCAAAACTACAATGAGGTACCACCTCACACCAGTCAGAATGGCCATTATTAAAAAGTCTACAAATAACAAATGCTGGAGTGGGTGTAGAGAAAAGGGAACCCTTCTACACCGTTGGTGGGAATGTAAGTTGATGCAGCCACTATGGAAAACAGTATGGTGGTTCCTCAAAAAACTAAAAATAGAGTTGCTATATGATACAGCAAGCCCATTCCTGGGTATATATCCAGACAAAACTATAATTCAAAAAGATACATGCACCCCTATGTTGATAGCAGCACTACTCACAAAAGCCAAGACATGGAAACAACCTAAATATCCATTGACAGATGAATGGATGAAGATGTGGTATATAAATATATACAATGGAATACTAGTCAGCCATAAAAAAGAATGAAAAATGCCATTTGTAGCAACATGGATGGAACTAGAGAGTATCATACTTAATGAAGTAAGAAAGAGAAAGACAAATACCATACGATATCACTTATATGTGGAATCTAAAATATGACACAAATGAACTTATTTACAAAACAGAAACAGACTCACAGACATAGAGAACAGACTTGTGGTTGCCAAGGAGGAGGGGATTGGGTGAGAGATGGAGTGGGAGGTTGGGGTTAGCAGATGTAAGCTATTATATATAGAATGGATTAAACAACAAGGTTCTACTTTGTAGCACAGGGAACTATATTCAGTATCCTATGATAAACCATAATGGAAAAGAATATTTTAAAAAAAGAATATGTATATGTATAACTGAATCACTTTGCTGTGCAGCAGAAATTAACACAACATTGTAAATCAACTATACTTCATTAAAAAATTATATCTAGCTCCTAAAACAAACGCATTTGATAGGCATTCTAGAAAATTTGTTGTATGAATTAGTACAACTATTATTATTACTATCATTGTTTTATTATGTTCTGCTATACTTCAGTAATATGGAACTACTATTAATTTTATAAGTACACAGTGCTCTTTTTGGTTTCTGTTACTTTCCATACCATTACCCCCCGCCCCACTTTTGGAATGACTTTTCTATTTTTTTCTACCTAGTAATTACCTGCTCTACTGCTATAACTCATATCCAATGTCATCTAACTTTTGACTTTCCTTGACCAAAACACCTGATACCTGAGTTGTTTCTAAAATACTTACATAAGGTGTTTGACAGCTAATATAAGGTGCTTTAAATGTTGTCTACATTGATATCCCTCACTAGAATATTAGCTCATTGAAGGAAAGCGTGTGGATTCTTTATCGATTTTTCTCAAAAATCCAGCATTCTCTAGTCTGATGAAAAATGGCTGATTTCACTATTTCTACATTTTCAAATCAACACTATATTCTCTAATGCATACAATATTCTCTGCTCAGTATATAATATTTATCTTGAAGCCATACTGGAATTAATGAGATGCAAAGAGAGGAGAGCATGGTCTCTGACCCTACATTTCAAGTTTCATTTCATCGCATCTATAATATTTAATGGTAGATGAGGAAGTAATTTGACTGAATATCACTGCAATAGCAATTCAGGCTACTATGCATTGTATGTTTCTCTAAAAGGAAAAGACACATTATATTCCTTTCAGAACAATCAGGATGATTGTCTCTCTTGGAGAGATTATGAATGTTCTGTTACACATATCATTTGAATAGTTTAAAATATAATTTGTTTTCAGGTTGAGGATTTAGTAGTATGGTGATCCTTAGAAAATCAACTGATACTTCTGAACATTTTTCAGTTGTAAAGTATACATTTTTATAAAATTGCTAATTATAGGGCTGATGTACATTTTCAAGCCAAAGCACTGATAAATTCCTTTTAATCCTGAATAAGATATATAAAAAAAAAGTCACTTAACTGACAATAAGGTTCAAATTTGAGTAATCTGAAGAGACAAATATTCCTTCTTTTTTCAAAGATTTCCACCAAAATATATTTTCTTGCTTTGCTTTCTCATTGTCCAGTGTGGCTAACTGTATCTCATACAGGCCCATGAAATTATGATCCTTCATATCCCTCATATCAAGAACAGAGCCTTTCAGGTCATCCTCATTTGTCTTCCACTACTAAATCCATTCTTCCCCATTGTAGGTCATGAAAATCACCACACTGGTTTCACCCTACCCTTGTACAATGATGTGTTGCAGAAAAACTGAAGATTCTAACTGCTTTAAAAGCTGCGTACTGATTTGGTTGAGATTGTTCTTTCAGATTCAAAGTGAATCACTGGACATAACTTCAAAGTGAGCCATGTATTCAAAGCTTTATTTTAACAAAAGCTGTATGGAGAGGTCAGTAATTGAAATTTTTAGTAAGTGAAGAATTTTCTGAAATGTACCTCTCAAGGACTAAAGTTCCTTTTTGGAACGTGACTGATTAAGATACACAATGGAAAGATACCTATTATTATTAGCTCTTCTTATGTTTTTTATTTTATCTTAATTTTATTTTAAAATTGTGTGAAAATACACATAAGATGTATCATCTTAACAATTTTTAAGTGCACTGTTCGGTGGCATTAAGTACATTCACATTTATTGAATCATCACCATCCATCTCCAGAACTCTTTCCATCTTGCAAAACTGAAACTCCATAACCATAAAAACAACAACTTCCCATTCACCCTTCTCTCCAGCCCCTGGCAACCATGATGATTCTGTCTCTATGAATTTGACTACTCTCAGTGCCTCATATAAGTGGTATCTGTCCTTTTGTGACTGGCTTATTTCACTTAGCATAATGTCCTTAAGCTTCATATATGTATGTATGATTCTATGAGTATAGATATGTTTTTGCACTGTTAATATGAGAGGCACCAGTCACATGTGACTTCTGAACACCTGAAATATGGCTAGTGTGACTTAGGACCTGAAATTTAAATTTATTTTAATTAATTTAAGCTTGAATTGCCACATATGACCGACTAGTGGCTATTCCATTAGATAGCACGACTCTATATAATAATCTGCATCAATTATTTCCCCATTTTATCAACTTTAGATACGATTTTTATGGATATGATATATTATTGTTTAGCTCATACACATCTTCCTCCCATTCAACCACTATCACGTTTAAAGATAAATCTCTCTTTCGGTTATCTCTGTAACTTTAAAATAATGCACCCATCTTTTATGTCCCTCTTTTAACAACTATAAACAAAATTGTTGAATGGTATAAGCTCCCTTGACTTCTCTTACAGCTTTCTGTACTTTTATTTTTGCATGTCATAAAAGTTCATAACAATTATGCTATCTTCTGTAATCATAATTCAGGTTCCATTGTTTTGAGTTGGCAAATATTTGAGTTGGCAGATATTATATACTATAAATCCTAATAATTATTTCTTTTATCTCTCCTTTCTTGTAGTGAGTTTTGTTTTGTTTCTCTATATTTTTAAATCAATATTTTTTCTGGCACTATTTAAAAATTTTTCCAACTTCATTTAATCAATACAAGGTTTTTGTTTCAGAGATCTCCCTGCAATAGCCTGCTCTTCTTCAGCTTCAATTTATACTGTTTGATCTCTGCATCTGCTGAACAGTAATGACTTGGCCCTTCAATTCTTTGCTTTGCAGAATTCTTTACACCGCTCTCCATAGCCTATGTTTCTACCTTTTGCTTCTTAATTTTGAGCAGTTTATCAAGTAACTTCCCAAGATAGAATGAGTATGCCATAGGTAAACTTTCTGAGTCACTGACTATTTAAAAATGTTGTGGGTATTTTTGCTTTTTTGTTTTTTCACTAAAACATACACACTTGGTTGCAAAGCTGGCTTGATACAGAATTTTGGGCTGAAATAGTTTCCCCTCAGAACACTGAAGCCATTGATTGATTGTAGTCTTGTCTCACTATGGTTTCCGAAAAACCAAATGCCAAGTATATACTGTCTTTTTAGGTAACCATAGGTTCTACCTGAAAGTTTTCACTATCTTCTTTTTTATACTTGGCTTTGTTCTGAATGATAGTAGACTTCATATTAGAATTTATTAATTCTTTTTCTTATTGTTGCAAGGCATTTCTTTTTTTAATTGAAGTATAGTTGATTTACAATGTTGTGCCAAGAACTTATTAATTCTTTGAGATATAGATTTAGGAAGAAATTCAAAATTCTTTGGGATACGTATTTTTTGTTTTTTGTTTATGAAGCTTTATTCTATTTATTTGGAATCCTTTTCACACTCAACGAGAGACCACGCTTTTTAACATATGCTACGTCAAACCAAGCTTCCTGGACCTTACCTTCCCTGGAACAATCTGTCCATAAACTGTGGCATCTTTTTGGACATTTCATGCATATTAGGGTAAATCTCAATATGTGATATAGGTATTACTGAAAAGTGTAGCCTCTCTAAAATTCTCTGATAATTAAATGGTATTAACAACTTTTTTGAGTTGTTTTCACTAAATAAATATACATTCCAAAGGAACTAAAGTTGTATCCAACATTACAATACACTTTAATCGACTTGCTAATTATATAGTCCTCTCTCTCTGCTTGAGGTGTGGCAATGTCTCATATCCAACAAAGAAATGTAGAAATGCAAGTATTTAAATTTTGGATGCTAGAATAATGGAATTTCGGATTTGCAGGCCATACCAAGAACCAGGCAATATTTCTCTCATATATTAAGTTTAAATTCCCATCAGTTTACTGAGAATATTTTATGGAAATCCTCAGGAAGACATTCAGAGTAATTAATCTGATGACTTAATGGTACCCAATAATTTCCCTCTATCACGCTTCAGCTCAGTGAGAGGCTATCTCCTGTTAATACCAACTCCCAAAGTGGCAATCCCACTGTTGATACTAATCAGCAATTAAAAAAAAAAAGATATGTACAATTATTTAATTAGTTGACTTTTTTTTTCTTCCATTGCAATGTCTTAACCTTTGGACACAGGCATATTGTCTTGAGATAAGGCTTATGACAATCCATGATTAATAAATGGTTCTATGCTTACCTTAGCCTCAGAGAATAACACAATTATCCCATGTAGTATTTTACTAAAATAGTTAGGAAACTTTCACAAAGAATAGAATCTAGGGCTACTAGGTCACAATTTTAATTTTTGCTTCTTCCATTAAAATGCTCTACCACAAAAAGAGTGTAGGTTCCTTCTCTCATAAACTAAATGAGCAAAGGATCCCAGAGAGATAAGAAAACTGAGCTATTTTTCTTATATTAGAAAATTCATCAAGTCTCAATCTAGAAAAAAAGGTCAATAAAGAGCAACCACATCAGCATTCTCCCTAGGGCATTATGTCAAATTCTTAAAACTGTGAGCTTAAAGTTTTTCAGGTAATTTTAAACTTTTAATGTAATATTCTTCTTCACCTATGGTAATTTATTCTAGCTATTTCTATCTCATCTCATCAGTAGCTCACAACTGATTCAAAACTGAAATGCTCTTCTAGATGTGTCTCTTTTGATTTTCGTGTCTGTCAATAGAATTTTCATAAGGCAAAAATCCTGTTGGGAAAGGAAGCACACATGACAATAATCTGATAATCTAGCTAAATTTGAATTTGCTCAAAACAAAATTACAGTGACAACTAATTCTTTAGCTGTAACTGGAGGGATCTAACCATTTATTTTCCCCCTGGGTCCAGGTGTTAATCAGGTTCAACATATCAAATATCTCCTAAAGTTTCTTTAATTTTTATTTTGAAATTTCTCATCCAAGGCATAAAGTAATTCCTTATTAGAGAAGTTATATTTTCCTCAAACTCTTAGTTTCAAGTTTGCAAGTTTCCATTGAAAGGATAGATTTTTTAAAATGAGAAACCTAACTTGTACTTCAGAATGTGCCCTGAAGTTTTAAAATGTTTATCCTACTCCTTCCTGTTCACCCATATGTCACTACAAATCATATTTCTATTCTTTATATTGATTAGGTTTCTTTCCCTGTTTGATTTTGATGGCCAATAGGGACTGAGCTTTCATCCTTTCATTATTGTTTCAAGCATTTATTCCCTTGTGATTAATTAGCTCTGAATTATGTTTGAATCTCTTTCTATGTGCATCAGACTGATGGAATTTCTTTCCTGTAGAAGCTTCTTTAGGGAAACAAGACCTGAGCTCAGAATAAAACTCCAAAATTAATTAAAATGTATGGCTTACCTCAGGGGCAATAGCAGCGTGGTATACCCAAGCAGATTTCCCTATTATATTTTTATTTTTCTTTCCCTAGACTATTGGCAGTCAAAATGATTAAGGAAGATACAAATAATTCTGCCAGTTTTTAAGACACGTAAATAAGTTTGTTACTATGGTAAAAAGAAATAAACTAGGAATGGCACGTTTTCCCAGTTGTTTTAGAAGATGTGATTTTGTTATCCATTTAGCTTTTGTAATCTTTGTTTCTAAAACGAAGGAAAACAACTTGATAATAGTTAGCTGATGACAAACAGTTAACTAACAAGTACCCCTAGACCGCCATTAAAAAAATGAATATTTTTCCAGGCATCTTGTAAAGCAAAGTCAGTGCTACCTGTAGAATGTGCTGGTGTGTGAGTGCAAGTGTTTCCCTTTATGCTAAAGAGCAAAACTGAACCCCACGTGCATCCTAATTACTCACTATTTTCAACATACGCTGCTCTCCAGAGTAGCATGATTGAATCATTGCTGTAATGATTCGTGGATATAAGTGTGTCAAGTGTGTTGTGACAGCAAGAATGTTGGGAAATACCCTTCAGGTGAATGAACAGATTTTTAAGTGTTGGGAAACAGCAGTATGATAGAAAACAACCCCTCAAATGTGTTGGGATTTCAAGGTATTTTATTCTAACTAAGGGAATATCAAGTTATAGAACAGCCCCATAACCAAAGAAGAGGTAAAGCCCAAGAAATCTATTGTTCAGATGAGAGATGTGTAACTACCAGTTTTCCTTCTTTTTTAATAGTACAGGACTCTTGTCTAGCAATTATGGTGCCACTGCAAAATTATATAAGCAGGATTACTCTATTCATAAGCACTAACTACATTTCTTTTTAAAATGTATTTTCCTTTTATTTTAAAAAAATTTTAAACTGATGTATAGTCAATTAACAATGTTGTGTTAGTTTCTGGTGTATAGCAAAGTGATTTAGTTATATTCAGTTTCATATTCTTTTCCATTATGGTTAATTACAAGATATTGAATATAGTATCCTATGCTATACAGTAGGACCTTGCTGTTTATTTCTTTATATACAGTAGTTTGTATTTGCTAGTCTCAAACTCCTAATTTATCCCTCCCCAACCTTTTCCCCTTTGGTAACCATAAGTTTGTTTTCTATGTCTGTGAGTCTGTTTCTATTTTGTAAATAAGTTCATTTGTATCATAGTTTAGATTCCATGTATAAGTGATATCATATGATATTTGTCTCTTTCTGCTTGACTTACTTCACTTAGTATGATTATACCTAGGTCAATCCATGTTGCTACAAATGGCATTATTTTATTCTTTTTCATGCCTAATATTCCGTTGTGTATATATACTACATCTTCTTTATCCATTCATCTGCTGATGGACGTTTAGGTTTCTAATTTGAAAAGATATATGCACCCCAATGTTCATAGCAGCACTATTTATAATAGCCAAGTCATGGAAGCAACTGGATGCATTTCTAATAAAGGTCTCCTTTTAGAATAAATCTAAATGGCTTTCTATCTCTCTAGTTTCTATTGACCAGAAGATGCTCTAGGAACTAAGCTCTGTGATATATTCTAGGCCCTAATCAAATTGGTCTTTCAACTGCAAAGAACCCCCCAAAATGTGTCTCAAGTGTTTTTTTTTTCTAGAACTACCAAAACAAGATATTCCCGGGCCCAACTACATGACTGTTTTATAAAATATATTTTCTTTTCATTAGATAAATAAACTCAAAGCTATGTATACTCAAAAACAAACAAAAACAAATGCACATGCACACACACAAAATAAAATAAAGACCAAATGAAAAATTCTGCCTCATTTATTAGCCTTATGTCAAAAAAGCTGTATCATGAAGTCTTGAGACATACATGTTGGGATGCCATGTGAGTAACAAGAGGATATTTGTCAGCCCATTAACCCCTTCCATTCTGGTTATGTGAGTCTAATACATTTACTAAGCATCACTGGTAATTCTATCTCCTATACTAGTCAAAGGAAAAAGTCAGGTACTTGGTATTTCTGTTTTAAGTTTTTCTCAAGAGGTAAATGTTATATGAACCTCAGACACATTGAGATGAGTGTGATGGAATATGATTTAAAATTTTCAATAAGGCCACCATTTAAAAAAAAGTGAACTGAAAATTAAAAGTAAATTTAAAAAGGGATAGAAAAATTTGAAACTGTGATGCGATAAATTATTAAGTGATGCTTTTAGATAGGGAAACTTGTTAACTTCTTTTGGTTTCATTCTAATATTTTAATAGTACCCATGTGTTATTTTAAATATAAAAATATTTTTAAAGTAATGTCCCTTGCTTGATAATAACAGAAAATATTTTTGACAATGTCATCATATCAAAAGAGACACAGAGGAAAAGTATTTAATGTTTCAGAGTCTTGAAGTGTTGAATTTTTATTTATAATCACTTTCATTCACTTACTTATCAAAAGTCAACTGGAGCTAAGTTCTGCAAGGAACATGATACTGCATGGAGCCATTCCTTTGAAGGTTGGTATTAAATATTTAACAGCATATGAAAACTGCCATTGCAATAGGATTCTTACAGCAAGATTAATCTGAGGTTGGAGTACAATATGCCTGAACATGTTTCTTCAATAATAAAAATTTTTACTTGTATTGTGATTAGAAAATCATCCTGCTTGGTTAAATCTGCAACATAGAAGCTCACTTGTTATTTAGAGAAACTGAATATACTTTGGTTTTGAAAGTAAATTTTTGTTTTGATTTTTTTTTTTTTTTGTGGTACGCGGGCCTCTCACTGTTGTGGCCTCTCCCGTTGCAGAGCACAGGCTCCGGACGCGCAGGCCCAGCGGCCATGGCTCACGGGCCCAGCTGCTCCGCGGCACGTGGGATCCTCCCGGACTGGGGCACGAACCCGTGTCCCCTGCATCGGCAGGCAGACTCTCAACCACTGCGCCACCAGGGAAGCCCAATTTTTGAATTTTTGAAACTCACCATCTCAATATGCTCAGTTCTATTTCTTTTGATCAATTTTGAGGATGGTCAGTGTGAGAGTTATCAAGAACAGACTCTCATGTAGCATGGCCCCTACGGACTTAGGATCACAGAAAGATACTGATGGAAGGCAGAATTTAAGGGATTTTACTGACTTCATCTTGTTCCTAATAACTACCATTATCAGGAATTTTCAAGTCCACTCTTGACTCTGTGATTCCTGTATAAAGATTTCATGAGCCAGTCTTCACTTCTTCAGTACTCTACCACTCTAGCCTAACCAAATATAAGTTATAGGACTTGAGAAGTGAGGATGGAGATGGGGGTAAACAGAGAGAATACTATCAGTAAAGGAGAAATAAATCAATTGTTCTGAAAACAATCCTTTATAAGTCTCCTTAAATCTATGCATTTTTATCATTATTGACATCTATTCACAAATCCTTGGAAGTCTAGGCTTTACTACATAGCTTGGGCTTTTTGAACTGTTTTCTTGATCAGCATCATTAGTTCAGGAAGCAAATGCAAAGGTTGTATATGCCAAACACATGACCTGTGGACTTTGATAAATCACAGGTTTTTCCAAGTAATCAGTTTTCTTGGTAAGGAAATGCAGTTGAAGACTATGCATTACCTAATTCTTTACATATATGACTCCCAATCCCTACTGTTCATATGAAGAACCCTAAATATTTCCCCAAATCCAGTAAAGCTATTTTAAAAATCTTATCTCTTATATTTCACCACTCTTACAAATCCTGTACTGCTCTGCCTTATAAACAATTCCCAATCTACTCTAAATTTACCAATTCCCTATTTAAGGCACAATATCCATAATTAAAGGGAAAGATGAAAAGAATAGGATAAAAAGGAGGGCATGGTGCTGGTAATTTTTTTGTCACCTCCTTCCCCAGGAATCCATTATTCATTTTCTCTTCCCCGCTTTGTGAAATGAAGACCAAGCCCTATGGAGTATTAATTCATTCAGACTTCCTTTACAGTCAGCTTCAGATTGGGTTCAGCACATGGAAATTATATGCAAAGAACAGAAGGTGGGAGGAGAGAGAAGTCAAGATATTTCTTACATGCTCCCTCCCTGTCCTGACATTAGTTGTACCTCTGTAGGGCTACAATGACTACCAGGAGGTCCCTCTGTCAAAATTCCATGTCTCGCTTAGCTTTAGTAACCCCATTTGTTCTTTTGTTCCTTCACCCCAGGCATAGTAATAATGACTTATCCCTTACTATGAGTGTCTGAATCCAACCTGATGGATTTATGACTTTCACTCTTGAAATAAACTTACTATATTTTTAAAGTTGATTTATTGGATTATATGCATTTGTTCAACAAAATAATGTTTTCTTGCATTTTTAGTTTTCAGTGTTATGAATTGTCTTAGCTTTCTGTGCCTTCATGGGTAGTTGTATTATTGAAACTATTTTAGGAGATGTTGGCCAGGTACCAATTTAAATCTTACATATTTAATTTGAAAAGAATATATTTTAGTATTATGATAAGAGTTTTTTCTCAAAGTTTAGAAACAGTGTTTGAAATATAATTATGCCTACACCATTCCTCTGCTTAAAATATTTAAATGGACTGCACTGCTCACAGGATAAAGTTAAAGTTCCTTTACAACTGCGATCCTCAAAGTGTGGTTCATAGATTTCTCAAATATCCTTCCAGGAGATCTGAGCAGTCAAACCTATTTTCATAATAATGCAAAGACAGTATTTGCCTTTTTCATTGCCCTGACATTTATAATGACGGTTCAACCACTTGAGCGTATAAACTGCTTGTGCTTTAGCATGAATCCCAATAGCAGTGACAAACTAGAGTAAGTAGTCTATGAATTCTTCATCACATGAATTTGCCAAAAAAAAATTAAAAAGCAGCAAATTTCACTTCAGAATGTATGTAATGATGTATAATAGTACAAATTATTAATTTTATTAAATCTCAGCCCTTGAGTATATGTCATTTTCTATGTGATGAGACTGGAAGTTCATATAAAGCAGTTCTACTATATAACAAAGTGTGACGGTTATCTCAAGAAAAGGTATTTTTGCAATGGTACAGGTTTTGTAGTGAATTAATGGCTGTTTTTTATGGAATGCTATTTTTATGTGGCTTTTTTATGAAATGTCATTTTTACTTGGATGAATGACTAAGAGAAAAACTATCATTATTTAATCCTGAGTAGGATTCTCAAAAATGGCAGATGTGCTTTCAAAAATGAACTAAGTAAAGCTACCACTTCAAAGAAAACAACTGCCAATATGTGTTTCCAGTGATAAAACTTGAGCTTTCAGGCAAAAAAAAAAAAAAAAAATATTTTGGAAAATGTGTATTTACCATAAGCTTCACACTTTTTAAATAATAAAGGCTTTTCTGAGGAGACCGGTGATGCTATTAATGAATCTCATTTTTTAAGGTACTGTGTAGTGAAATGAGTCACCATTTGAAAGAGCTGCATAATGAGACAGTGAACCAATATTTTCCAAATAACCAATGTACAATGTTATGAAATTATGCATGGGCAAAAGGTTAGGTTCATTCAAGATGCAAGACAGAAATGTATTTTAATGTAACCCTGCAAAAAGTTAATTTACATAATTTTAGATTTTATACTGCTAACCTTATGAAACTACTCGTCAAATTTTGTATCAACGAATATCCAAAATTATTTGAAGTATCTATTAAAATACCCTTCTCTTTCCCAACTACAAATCTGTGTGAGATCAAATTCTCTTCAAGTACATCAACCAAAAAATAGTGTAACAAATAAAATGCAGAAGACGATATGAGCATGTAGTTGTTTTCTATTAAGCCAGAAATTTTAAAGAGATTTTTAAAATGTAAAATAATGCCATTCCTTAAACTAAGTTGGGGGTTTGGAAAATACAACTATTTTTTTCATAAAGTCATTATTTATGCTAACTCTGCTGTGTTTATTACTGTTATTTTCAAATTAACTAATAACTATTTGTAACTTTTGCCTAATTTATTTTTTTTTAAATTAATTAATTTATTTTTGCTGTGTTGGGTCTTTGTTTCTGTGCAAGGGCCTTCTCTAGTTGTGGCGAGCGGGGGCCACTCTTCATGGCGGTGCGTGGGCCTCTCACTATTACGGTCTCTCTTGTTGCGGAGCACAGGCTCCAGACGCGCAGGCTCAGTAGTTGTGGCTCACGGGCCTAGCTGTTCCGCGGCATGTGGGATCCTCCCAGACCAGGGCTTGAACCCGTGTCTCCTGCATTAGCAGCAGATTCTCAACCACTGCGCCACCAGGGAAGCCCATGCCTTAATTTCTAATATGGCAATACATATAGATACAGCCCACATAATCAAAGTTGTTGGAGTTCTCAATGATCTTTAAAATTTCAAAATAGTCTAGGTTTAACACATTTGAGGAGTAAAAAAATGTAATATTTCATCCATATCTATTTTTCCAGCCTTATTTATTACCACCAATATCACCTCTCTAAACACATAAGTATCAGTTTTCATATTGCCTGAACAAACAAGTTTCCCTCTGCTTCAAGTGCTCTACCAGACCTTCTTGCCTATGAAATGCGGGGCTGAGTATACCAAGATTAATGTCCTTGACTATTGCTGATTTCTGTGGTTCATTTAATACAGTGTAATTGTAGTATGAGTATATATTTGGGATCTATGGAAGTGTTGAGAGCACAGATATCAACTATTCTTATTTCTTCTTTATTAAACATTGTGGGTTTGGGTTGGGGGAGGATAATGGAAATGAATAGTTGGCTTAATTAAAAAAAATCAAGTGTGATTTGATTTATCTATATGAGACAAGATTTCTCAAAAAGGACAGAGACATGAGCAGCATGTATCTTTTGAATTTTTATGGAAATTAGAATTAGTGGATTTGTAAAGTGCTGAATACTATATCTGGGAGGCTAAAAATGACATTTAATAATGGCAAAAAATATCTATGTAGAACTAAAATTTTATGATAATAAACAAAACAGATGTCTGAAAATTCTTAGGAGTGAAATGGCTGAAAAGAAGTTCAGAAGCCAAGCTCAAAGTATCCTATATCTATGCATCCATGCACAGAGAAGCATATAAACCTGAAGATTTAACAAAAATTGCCAAAAGTCATACTATAGATATTAGCAGTCTTAACGGAATGAAAATCATGATTATGGCAGGGAAATAGCATGCCTTATCCACAGGAAATGAAGAAAGGATGAAAGATATCAAGAGTAGACCAAGAAATAATTTATTTGTATAGAAGTACACAAAACTTACATAAGATATTGATGAAAATTTTCAGGATGAGGATAAATTAGAGGGGCATAGATATGGTATTTTGATGGATAATTTGGAATATTTGAAAATTCTTACAAGGAAAAATTAAACTAAGAGAGATCCAACAGGGTAAAATTATTTAATTATAGTAACTTTGAAACGATAACTTTGAAATAAACCAAATTTTTATAAAAACAAATGAAAAAGTGTTTATAAATATATCCACCATAATGTAATTATGAATATCATGATGATGTAGTCCTTTAGTATTTCTCCCATTCTCAATTAAAAGAGAGGCTTTTAGTCCAACCAGCCAGACTTTTCAATAGTCCACTATCATATAAAGAACATTTCAAGAGTAAAAAATATCAAGCGTTATAACAACTAGATAGAATATATGCTGGATAGTATACTAGACTGGTTTCAGTCAACCTTTTCTTAATGGAAAAGAGTACATAAGTGCAGCCTTATTTTGCACAAGATACTTTTCATTTTGATTTTTACCTATTTTTATATCTTTATTATGTAACCAATGCCAATTAATATTTGAAACTATAGAAACTCTAAAGATGTAAGAAAAACTCACCACCAATTCCACCACCTATTAAATAATAACTAACATTAAGCATATTTATCTTTAATATTTCTTATGTTTTTAAACTTACTAAATTTTAGTCAAAACTCACTATTTTATATTTATTTACTTATTAGTTTGATATAGGTTTAGACTTAATGTTGAGTTTCAAAGACAGTAGAATTTCTGTATACACTTCACCGAGATTCCCCTAAGGTTAACATCTTAAGGTACAGTGATCAAAACTATGAAATTAACATTGTTTTGATGCTGTAGCTAAACTATAGACTTTATTCAGATGTCATCAATTTTTCTGCTAATGTTGTATTATGGTTTCAGGATTTTATCTAGGATACATTGTATTTAGTTGCAATTTCCTCTTAATCTTCTGCCGTTTGTAACATGCTTCAGTCTTGTATTTCATAACTTTTGAAGAGTATTGGTCAAGTATTTTGATGAATGTCTCTCAATTTGGTTTTATCTGATGTTTTATCATAATTATATTGAGCTATAAATTATTGGGAAGACAATCACAGATATATTTAAACAAAATTGAAAGTATTCCCCTTAAACAATTTTGAAACTTTATTTTCTCAAGATATTATGTCATATGTTTTCTGGCCATAGGAATGACACTTTTCATGGGCATTATTTTCTCATTGAGAAAATTATAGGGAAGTAATAATAGATTACATATACTAATAATAAACTAGTACAATAATATGATGGCAAGATTTAGATAATGTAAAAAGGCAGTTACAAATCATTAATGATGTCTAATATTATCAGGGATGATTAACTGGGTAGGCAGAATTTGAGATGGGTTTTTCAAGGTAGGGGAAATGTTGCTAATTTGGCAGGTTGAAACTAAATATCAGGCAAAAAAAGTGAGTTAGAGATATAATGGAAGTGGGGACACATAGGATGGCATGAAGATGCTATAAAGAGATTATCCAGCTGATTTTCAAAACCTTTCACAACTCTTACTATATTCTAAAAGCGTAACTATGAAATATGTCATTATCTATTTTAATTAATGAAATTGAGACAAGAAGAAATTGAATTATTCTTTACTAGATTGCCTTCTGTAGATAGGGCAAGAAGAACCAAACCCAGACAACTTGGATTTCTAATTTTATTGTCTTTCTATCTCATTTTTTGGGTTTTCTAGCATTAACTTGGTATAAATTGGTGATGCAATAAAAAAATCATTCCATCTAAATAATGTCTTCCCTCTTTGTAAATTCCTGTTTTGCTTTATCTCTTAAACAGCTGAGATAGTTAACTTTTTTCCCTCAGAAATCATATTTTTAAGCCTTTGAATACCTATGAGTATTTCCTTTCTGTTGCCTTTACATGTAAGGGAACACTTGTATCAGGAAACATTTGGGGGTCAACATCTTTCATCAAAATGCTACAGAAGGTGCTTTTATGGAATTCAGTATTACTGAGAAGACTGACAAAACCCTGACATTTATCGTAATTTTTAGATAGTAAGACAACAAAACGTAAAACAAATTTTAAAAAATAGGTTTGATGCTTAGTGGTTTTACTTAATTTCAATAGGTAATGCAGTCAGATTTTCCATAATATTACATGCACACTTGTTTGTTTATTATTTTCTTTCAGGCCCACTATCATCTATTTGCCTAGGTCTCCCCCATGCCATCCATAAGGAATCCCTGTTATCAGTTTCTTATGTATCTTTCCAGCATTTCTTTATATGTGTATATGTGTGTAACATATATGATATTTTCATACACAGTATGCATTCTTATTTAATACTGAATGGAGTCTAGTATTTATACTGTTCTATATCTAACATTTTCATATAAAATAAATATTGGAGATTTTTCCACAGAGAATTTATCATTATTTTTATAACTACATAGTAGTCTATTATCTTACATGCAGAATTTAGCATATATTAAGCCAGGAAAAATATTTAGTAATTATGTACATTAGGATAAGAGCTCAGATAATTATTAACAGTTTGTCTTCATCTAATTGAATGTCCAGTGGGACACTGAAACAGTGTGGAACATGGGTCAATTCTTCCAAGTATAGGAGGAATATTCTGCCTTTTGCATCTGTCTAATATCCTTGGCATCTAATCACAAAATGTCATTAATGCACCAAAATCACTGGGAAAAATAGCAAGTACCCTAAGGATTTCTAAAATAATTCTAGAGGGAGCTGTTGTCCCAGTTGACAACCATTATAATCACAGAATAACTAATACTAAAGTTTCTGCCTCGTGAACGTTTGACAATTAATTAAAAAAAACAAACAAAATGGCCTAAGACTAGAATAGTTACAAAGAGTAATTTTGGTTTGTATCTAACTACGTTTTGATGATTAGTCCTGTCCAACAGTTGAATGGCCTTTTGCCAAGGCTCTGGTCCATGGAGATAATGTTAGAGAAGGTTGTTGAGTCAGCTAGGTCTTCTTATGATAGCACTTCTGAGGTTGGAGCAATGCTGTGTTTAAGGTTCCCTGAAAAATGTGCCATCTGGTACATTCTAAGATTGATCTAGACGAGTAAGATGTTATACTAGATGACCTTCTAACACTCAAATGTTACAATTTCTAACATAAGATATTCCCTAAATATTTATAAAAACCCTGAGGATGACTGAAGAAAACAAATCCCGATTATAATGTACTTCCCATGCTGCTATTTCAATCATTTGCTTTCACATATATGACATTTTTTTGGGAACTAAAAAGTTTGAAGATTTCGGGTTGTCATTCTTTCACTCACATTTCACAACTAATTTTAAGAAATAAAAGGACATGTTATATTAACTTTGCTTGTATTGAGTGATGTAGATTGTAGTTTCAATAACTAAGCACAGCCCAATTAAAGTCATGCATTCAGTGCTGAAATGTAACATTAAATCAAACACTAGACATTTTAATTCATGTTTTAGTACTTTCAGGTGGTTGTATGAAAACATTAGTCATCATAAGCTGCTCACTGTGCTCAATAATGTAAGATCACCTGTTTGTCTTTTCAACTCACACCTGGAAATCACATTCATTCTGCCTACTGCTCTCATCATACAGTTTGGAAAAACAGAAATACAAGGTCATAATTTAATTTCACATCACCTCCTAATCTTCCAAACATTTTTTTCTTTTGAGATACAGATATATAAATAAATGCATTCTCATTATGAAATCAGTGATTTTAGAAAGTTTTATGAACCAAATAATCCTTGGGTTATTTTATAAATTAACCATATTTTAATTATAAATATATACACATTTTGTAAACCCTGACTTTATGGAATATTGGTGTTTTATATTGGGTTCATTTGCCAGCACCCTGATGGAAATGTCATCTCATTATATATTAAAAAACTTAAAATATATAACTTTGGAATAAATAATACTTGGGAAATATTCTATTTTTGCTATCTATTAACTGAGGAAACTTGGTCATGTTATTTAAACTTGCTACACTTCTGTTTCCTCATCTGTAAGGTATAAATACAAGCATCTTTCTTCCATGGCTACTGAAAGGAATCATCATTATATATATATATATATATATATATATATATATATATATATATATAAAAGCCCTTGGTAAATGGCATCTCTTATAATCAACTACTTCTCTTCTATATGATACTATTTTTTTTTATGCCAGCCATAATGATTCCTCTCTTCCCATCCCACTTTATCCAATCATTGTCAGTTGATATCTTCCCACCTTTAGGCAGAAACTGAAATTACTAAAATAAAATTCACAGAATAGGGGTCTAAATGTAGCATATTCTAAGTGGATTCTTTAGTCCAAATTTCTAAAATGTTTCATGTGAGACCACTGCTGTTAGCAGTATATACTTAGAAAAAGAATTTCCCACATATTCTAAGGTTTTAAAATATTAGAGAGATTTAACATGCAAGTTAGCTCCTGAAGAGATAATGAAAATCTTCTAGAAACCTAAGGCCTGGGAAGTAAACTCTAACCTAACTACCATCTGAGAAGAAAATCTGAAATACCCATGTAAACATTGCAGAATAAGAAAAATCATAAATCCTGTTTGAATGAAAATACAGAATCCAGCAAGATTCCTTGCTTAATGCCTAGTAATGAGAAGAAAATACAATCTTACTTGAAGACTACTAAATAATACTTCAGATGAAATAAAGGGATCATTAATTTATAGATTCAAAGAAATAATATACATTCAAAAATTATAGGAGCTGTAAGAATATATATGTTTGGCATAATAAAAATACAATATTAATATGTGACTTTTTTCATACTATTTCCATAGTTATATTGTAAAGAGGCATGTATGTAGGCAGAATTGCTGAAGCCATTTTTGTAAAATAAGCTACCATAATGGAATACCATACTTACCTATGAAATTTTCCCCTAAAATAGAAAAAATGGAAAATGCCAAGTATTGGTGAGGATATAGAACAACTGCAACTCTTCTCACTGCTAGTGAGAGTATAAGTTAGCACAGCATTTTGGTAAACCGTTTTACATTATGTACGAAAGCTGGATATATGCATACTCCATTACCTAAAATTCCATGTCCAATTATATATCCAATATAAATGTACATAGAAATAATTCTATCTAAAAGAATTAAAATATTCATGGCAGCATTAATAGTAGTCAAAAAACTGAAAACATCACAAATGCTCATCAGCAATAAATGTTTTTAAAATTATGGTATATTCACACAATGAAATACTGTACAGCCAGAGCCAGTGTCACATGAGTGCCACCTGGGAAGTCACATAGAGCCCTTCACTCAAAATGGCCTTGTGCTTGCTTGGTTTACTATTATGTTGTCACCATCTCAAATTCTTAATAAATTTTAAGAGGGTTTCTGAAAATTACATAGCTGGTCTTGCATACATCAATGAGAACATATAACCTACAAGTATGTGCAAAGATATGTATGAATATCCCAAGCAAAATATCACATAAAAATACATATTTTATTATTCCAACCAGGTAAAGTAAAACAGACAAGATGAATTAATTCTATTAGAAGTCGGGAGAGTTTAGTAGCTAGAATTGGATCATGAGGGAGATGATTCTGGGATATTGGTGAACCACATTTCATAATCTGAGTCTCAGTTACACGTGTGTTCACTTTGTGAAAACTGATTGAGCCATATTCATAATACCTGTTCACATTGCTTTATGTATACTACACTTCAATACAAAATAAAGTGAAGATCACTGAAACCTTGGTGTGTGAAAATAAGTAAAAGTAGGAGTAGGAAGAGAAGGAAGAGGAGTAGAAGAAAGAAATGAAGAATGATCTACAAAATTTAAATACAACATAATAATAAGCCAGTCATTATTTCATATACTCTGATGATGGTATAGTGCTCTCGGACCACCAATTCTTAGTCTGCCTTTCTTGGCTTGTATCTCTTAATGAGACTCAGGATTGGGCATTTATAAATACATGGCCCTGTTCTTTGTTTTTAATGTTTAATCAACTTTATTGAGTTAACTTACATACAATAAAATTCACTTATTTTACTTTTACAATTCAGTATGTTTTGATGAATGTGGATGACCAGGAACCATCATCACAGAGTGTTGAACAGTCCCACCACCCCAAAAAGGTCCTTCAAGCTCCTTTGAAGGCAATCCCCATCTACCACCGCTAGCCTGAGCAACCACCAATCTTTTTCCTATTACCACAGTTCTGTCTTTTCGAGAATATGAAATATGTGGAGTAATATATTAGGTAGGCTTCTGAATTTGGCCTCTTTAACACAGCATAAAGCTTTTGAGATTCACCCATGTTGTTTTGTGTATTAGTAGGATTCTTTCCTTTAAATTGCCAAGTAGTATTTCATTGTATGTGCCACAATTTGTTAATTTTCACAGTTAATTTATTTGTGGGCATTTTGGCTGTTACCACTGTTTGGTAATCGGGAATAAAGCTGCTGTGAACATTAGTGTACACTAATTGTATGGATCTGTATTTTCATTTCCTTCTGGTAAATACATAGGAGTGTGATTGCTAGGTTATACAGTAAGTATATACTTAACTGAAGTGCCAAATGTGACTCAAAGTGGTCATACCATATTGTATTCACACCAGCAATGTATGAGAGGATGAGTTGTTCCACATCCTCTGTGACACTTGTTATTGTCAATCCGTTTGATTTTAGCCAATTTAGTTGATGTGTAGTAGTAACTTCCTGTGACTTTATTTGTACTTATCTAATGATGAGTACATTTTAGATATCTTTTAATGTGCTTGTTATTCATATATCTTTATTGACAAAGTTTCCTTTCAAGGTATTTTTTCCTATTTTTAAAAATTTATATGGTTTGTCTTCTCATTTTTATTTGCAAGAGTTCTTTACGTATTCTGGATATGAGACCCCCATCAAATACCTGTTTTGCAAATATTGTCTCCCAGTTTGTGGTTCACCTTTTCATTTCTTAAGTATCTTTCAAATAGGAAAAAGAAAGTTTATTACTGATGGTGTTCAACTTATCACTTTTTTCTTTTACAGTTCATTATTTTTTTTTTTTTTTTTGTGGTATGTGGGCCTCTCACTGTTGTGGCCTCTCCCGTTGTGGAACACAGGCCTTGGACGTGCAGGCTCAGCAGCCATGGCTCATGGGCCTAGCCACTCCGCGGCATGTGGGATCTTCCCGGACCGGGGCACGAACCTGTGTCCCCTGCATCGGCAAGTGGACTCTCAACCACTGCGCCACCAGGGAAGCCCTACAGTTCATTTTCAAAGAATATCTAAGAAATCTTTCCCTAACACAAGGCCATAAAGATTATCTCCTATATTTTTTTGAAAAGTATTATAGCTTAAAGTTCTTATATTAGGCCTATAATTCATGCCAAGCTTCTTTATCTTTTTCTTTTTTTTTTTTGGTACATGGTGTGAGGTAAGTTTTGAGGTTTACTTATTTATTTTCAAATGAACATCCAGTTATTTTAGCACTATTTCTTGAGAAGATGATCACTGACACATTTGCAGAAGATCAGTTTACCAGCCAATCTCTGGTTCTGGCCCTTTCTCCCCATACAATCCCATAAGAATAAGTTCCTGTATTCTTATTCTTCCACTATGGGCCTAGACCCTGCCAAGTTTGTTCTCCTCCCCTTGCATGGGCACTTCCAGAAACCTTAACTGGGGCCCCAAGGCAAATTCCACCCTCTACTCCCATCCCTCCACCACCAACCTTGGCCCTCCAAAAGAAGGGAGAAACAACACCTGAATTATGATATGCTCAGCCATTACCACTCTGGTGATCCACCCGGCCCTCCTTCAAGCTGAAGCTGACCTAGATTATCTCTTAAATCTAAGCCATGTACTCTGTCTTAAATAATGTATTTGTTTTGGAAACACTTTACTGCCATACCCTCACCTCTATCTGATGCTGTGCCAAGATGCCCAAGGTTACAGAGAAAGAACAAAGGGCGATCAATGGTCAGTTGACAAGAGCCTAATCACAGCCCACACACAGACACAGAAAGGGCAGGGGTACACGTCATCACTGCCAAGATTCTGGGAATCTCATCCTACAGTATTAATCTAACTGGTGGCCTAGGTTGCAACCACTGCCCACTGAGAACTTCAGCATCAAAGATGTGCCAGGGAAAGGGGCATTCTGGTGTTGTCTGCTGCCCATCCACAAGCCTAGCTCTGGATAGCATGGGGATGGGGTGGAAGCAGTTCCCCTGCAGCCCTTGCTATCCTGTGAGAAAGATCTAAGTCCTCTCCACCTCCTCCCCATTCTGCTGGACAGCTTCAGTTTCAGGGAAAATGAAGGAGAATTCTGGGTCCATATCCCTCTCAACCTTGAGCCCTGGACCAGGCCCCTCCAAAATGCTTCAGGGTATAATGGGCAGAAGTTTGATAGGTAGGCACAGGGCTTTGCCTACTTCCAACTAGCCCATTACACTTTCAACACAGAAATGATCCTAGTCACTAGCCATGCCCTCCATGGCCTTTGCACCCACCCAGCTCCAGCACACTGGGGTTGCCCAGTGCTTATATGTCTCTCTTTCTCCACTACTCTGGAACCTAGATGTCGTCTTCCAGAGGGTACCACTCAATAAAAGCATTTGTGAGTTAGCCATTCTCAGACCTGGCCTTGCCAGGGTAATGTTTGCCCCAAAACCCAGTTGACTGATCCCCTGAGACATTCTGTAATTGCCTCCCAGGGAGGGCATGTCCTCCCTTTCTATCCCTTTTCCACCAATCCAAGTCCTCACCCAAGGGTTTGTGGACAAGAATACCAAGACCAATACAGTGTCTACAGACACACAGCACCCTTTCAAAATCAGGCAGCAAACAGGCTAAGTATCCAAAATATTTATTGGGCTACTTCATGGCTAAGATTCTGGTCTAGCTGGGTAAAATCTTGACCTTGATGGACAGTCATTCCTTTTCTTAATGCCCAAGAGGCTAGGATGGAAAGAGGAAGATGTATCTAGAGTAGCTCTTCCTGTTTCCTTCCCATTCTGATCTTCTCAACTTATCCATGTATCTCTCCATTCATGATCATCTGTCACCACACTCTCCCTGACTCCAGGCTGAGTGAAGGGGAAGCTAATTACAGTCCTAACTAAATTATCTGGGAAGACAGAGACAGCACCTATTTTTTGGTAGGTGGGTAGGGGTGGAAGGCTGAGGAATTAAGACTGGATCACATATTGTCTTCATGGATGTGAGGAAAATAACAATAAAAGAACTTGCATCAAAAACAAAACAAAATATCAATGACCATGTATGTGTGAATCCTTTTCTAACGTCTCTATTTCATTTATCTGTATATATCTTTTTACCCTAACCCAACATTTTCTTGATTACTGTAGCTTTATAGAAAGTCTTAAAATCAGCTAATATAAATCTTCCAATATGGTATTTCTGTTTGAAAATTTTCTATTCTAGATCCCTTTGAATTTTCACATAAATCTTGAATTTTAATTAGGTTTGCATTGAATCTATAGATCAGTTTAGGAAAATCTGACATCTTAACATCTCTTGACTCATGAAAATGATGAATCTCCCCACTTATTTATGTCTTCTTTGATTACTCTCCTTGAGGTTTTACAGTTTTCTTGCACAGAATTGAATAAATTTGTTCCTCAGTATTTCATGACTTTCTTGAATATGGTATTTTTAAAATTAAATTTCCAATTGCTTGTTACTAATATACAGAAATACAATTTATTTTTACATAGTAGCCTTGTATTTTGTGACCTTGCTAAATTCACTTATTCTAGTAGTATTTTTGTAGATTCCATAGGAATTGCTGTATAGATAATCATATCATTTGTTACATGTTTTACTTTTTCCTTTCTAATATTTTTTTTATTTTATTCCCTTTTACTGCTCATTACTAGGAAGGACCTAGATTATAAAAGAGAATACAGACAATATCTCTGCCTTACCCTAATTTTAAGGGGGAACTGTTCAATTTCTCACTGTTAAGTTTGGCATTAGCTGTAGGTTGTTCATGAATAATCTTTACTGGGTTGTGAAACTTTTCTTATAGTCCTAATTGGCTGAGAGTTTTTGTTATGAATTGGTATTGAAAACTGTCAAATATTTGATATATACCAATTGAAAAAATCATATGGTTTTCCCTTTATTTTCTTAATATAGTGAAATATATTGTTTGGTTTTCTAATGGCAAACCAATTTTGCAATTCTGGGATAAATCATACTTAGTCATCAAGTATTTTCTTTTTAAAATATTTCTGGAGAGGATTTGCTAATATTTGTTAGTGATGTTGGCGTCTACATTCTTGGGGTATATTGATTAATACTATTCTTTTCTTGGTAATGTCTTTAGTAACAGGTTAATGTTGATTTCATGAAATAAGTTGGGGATGATTGCTTGGGAAAAATTCATATAGACTTATTTTTTTTCCTTATGCAGGCCTCTCACTGTTGTGGCCTCTCCCATTGCGGAGCACAAGCTCTGGACGTGCAGGCCCAGCAGCCATGGCTCACGGGCCCAGCTGCTCCATGGCACGTGGGATCCTACAAGACTGGGGCACGATCCTGCGTCCCCTGCATCGGCAGGCAGACTCTCAACCACTGCGCCACTAGGGAAGCCCTCATATAGACTTTTATGATTTCTTCCTGAAGTGTTTAAGAGAAACCACCAGCAAAGGCATCTGGACTTGATGTTTTCTTTCAGGAAAATTTACTGTTCATTAATTTCATTTTCTTTATAAATATAAGTCTTTTCACATTATTTATTCTTTTTTTTTTTTTTTTTTTTTGCGATACGCAGGCCTCTCACTGTTGTGGCCTCTCCCATTGCGGAGCACAGGCTCCGGACACACAGGCTCAGCAGCCATGGCTCACAGCCCCAGTCGCTCCGCGGCATGTGGGATCTTCCTGGACTGGGGCATGAACCCATGTACCTTGCATTGGCAAGTGGACTCTCAACCACTGCGCCACCAGGGAAGCCCCACATTATTTATTCTTGAGTAAGCCTTGGTTGTTTGTATCTTTTAAATAATTTTAAAATTTCATCTATGTTGTATAATATGTTGAGATAAAATTTTAATAACATCCCACTCATTATCTTTCTAATGTCACTATTCTATACAGCAATATCTCATTTTTCATTCCTGTTATTAGTATATGTCTTTATTTTTCTTTATCACTCTGTTCAGATGTCTATCAATTTTAGTGACCGTTCCAATAACCCTTACTTAGCATCAGTGGTTTTCTCTATTTTCTGTTTTTCTATTCCATTGATTTCTGTTCACATTTTTATTATTACTTTCATTCTGCTTACTTTGCTTTTCTTTGTCTACATTCTTAATCACTTTGGACTTTTATTCTTTACTACGATAAGCATTATAAACATCCTTTTATGCATTGCTTTAACAATTGCCCACATACTTTGATATATCCTGTTTCCTTTTTATTTCTTCAAAATAATTCTAACTTCCTTTAGATCTCTTCTTTAATTAATGTCATTTACAAAAATGTTTTTAAATTTTGAATTATGTAGAAATTTTCTAGATCTTTCTATCAATTTCTAGCTTAACTACATTTTGGCTAGAGACCACACTAAAATTTCAATATTTTTAAACTTGAGATTTATTTTTATGGGCCAGAATACTGTCTGTCTTCATGAGCTATCCATGTGATCTTGAAAAAAATACGTATTCTGCTGCTGTTGAGTGGAGAGTTCTATAAAGGTGAAGTGGGTTGACTTATTCACAGTGTTACCAAGTCTATTAAATCCTTACTGACTCATCTATTCTTCTATCGATTTCTAAAAAAGGAGTGCAGAAATATGGTCCAAATTCCAATTTAGTGTCTTTTTCTCTGCCTGAATAACTTCTGTTAACATCAAGTGCAAGTCTGACAGATTTTTTTCCAACTTCTAACATTTTAGAGATGCAATTTCATTGTCTTCTTGCTGGCATAAGTTTTCACAGGAAGTCTGCAAAACTTTCATTCTTCTGAAATGTGTCTCTTAGGTTGCTTTTATAATCTTTTTCTTTATTACCATTATTTAAAATTTGATTATGTTTTGCCTGGAATGCGTTCTGGGATTTTTTTGTTTGTTCTTTGTTTCCCACATGGGATTTGTTGAGCTTCTTTGTTGAGTTAGAGTTTTCATAAAAACTGGAGCATTTTCAGTCATTCTTTCTGGTTTGTTTTGTCTTGATTCCTTTCTATTTTCTGGACTCAAATTATACACATACTGAACCACTTGAAATTTTCCCACAGGTCACTGAGTCTATGTTTATTTCTCTCTCTGTGCATCATTTTGGATAGTTTCTATTTTTACATCTCTGAAGTCTCTGAACTTTTCCCCCACAGTCTCTAATAGTCTATTATTTTTACCCAGGCATTTTTCATTTCAGATGGTGTATTTTTCATCTCTAGAAGTTTCACTGTTGTTGCCTTTGCAATTTTTCTTCCATTTTTTACTAACTTCCCCCCCTAATTTGTTCATAGCTTGCTTTGTATTATCATGCATATTTATAACAAATATGTAATGTAAGTAAGTATTCAAAATATTTATAAAGTTTTATAGTTCTTGTTTGCTTTTTCTTTGTAATGATTCTTATTTTTCATGTTTCTTTGCATGCCTAGGAATTTTTCATTTGATAACATTGAAGTTTAGATTGCTGAGTGCTAGATTTTCTTGTATTCATTCAGTGTGCATTGGACTTTGTCATGGCACACTGACAAATGCCTTGGGATTAATGTGATCCTGTCAAAGCTGTTAAAATAGACTCAGAGCAGCATTTACTCTCCCACTGACTTAGCTCCATTATTAAGTTGTGACACTTCTGAGGACTTACAAAGGTATTTTTCTACCTGGTAAGAACACAAATCCTTCCCAACATGTGGGAAAACAGGGAATTTTTCAGCCTTTCTGGTATTTATTTTCCTGGCATTATGGAGTTTTAGCTCATGTGGGTAGAAGTCAGTACTCATCCAAAAATTTAAAGGAATTACTCTGGAGTTGCTCTATATTCCTGTATATCTCCCCTTTATGCAGGAGCCGTGGGGCTGACAGGGTCTTGGTGCTCCGGCTGGGTGTCAGGCCAGTGCCTCTGGGGTCGGAGAGCTGAGTTCAGGACATGGGCTAACCAGAGACCTCCTATCTCCACGTAATATCAAACAGTGAAAGCTCTCTCAGAGATCTCCATCTCAATGCTAAGACACAGCTCCACTCAATGAACAGCAAGCTACAGTGCTGGACAGCATATACTAAACAACTAGCAAGACAGGAACACAACCCCACCCATTAGCAGAGAGGATACCTAAAATCATAATAGGGTCACAAACACCCCCAAAACACACGATCACACACAGACCTGCTCACCATTAAGACAGGATCCATCCTCATCTGCCAGAACACAGGCACTAGTCACCTCCACCAGGAAACCAACACAACCCACTGAACCAACCTTAGTCACTGGGGGCAGGAACCAGAAACAACGGGAACTACAAACCTGCAGGCTGCGAAAAGGAGACCCCCAACACAGTAAGTTAAGCAAAATGAGAAGACAGAGAAACACACAGCAGATGAAGGAGCAACGTAGAAACCCACCAGACCAAACAAATGAAGAAGAAATAGGCAGTCTACCTGAAAAGAATTCAGAATAATGATAGTAAAGATGATACAAAATCTGGGAAATAGAATGGAGAAAATACAAGAAACGTTTAACAAGTACCTAGAAGAACTAAAGAGCAAACAAACAATCATGTACAACACAATAAATGAAATTAAAAATTCTCTAGAAGGAATCGATAGCAGAATACCTGAGGTACAAGAACACATAAGTGACCTGGAAGATAAAATAGTGGAAATAACTACTGAAGAGCAGAATAAAGAAAAAAGAATGAAAAGAATTGAGGATAGTCTCAGAGACCTCTCTGAGGTTAAAGGCACAAACATTTGAATTATAGGGGGCCCAGAAGAAGAGAGAAAAAGAAAGGGACTGAGAAAATATTTGAAGAGATTATAGTTGAGAACTTCCCTAATATGGGAAAGGAAATAGTTAATCAAGTCAGGAAGTGCAGAGTCCCATACAGGATAAATCCAAGGAGAAACATGCAAAGACACATATTAATCAACTATTAAAAATTAAATACAAGAAAAAATATTAAAAGCAGCAAGGGAAAGACATATATAACACACAAGGGAATCCCCATAAGGTTAACAGCTGATATTTCAGCAGAAACTCTGCCAGAAGGAAGTGGCAGAACATATTTAAAGTGATGAAAGGGAAAAAACTACAACCAAGATTACTCTACCCAGCAAGTATCTCATTCAGACTCGATGGAGAAACTAAAACCTTAACAGACAAGCAAAAGCAAAGAGAATTCAGCATCACCAAACCAGCTTTACAACAAATGCTAAAGGAACTTCTCTAGGCAGGAAACACAAGAGAAGGAAAAGACCTGCAATAACAAACTCAAAACAATTAAGAAAATGGTAATAGGAATATACATATTGGTAATTACCTTAAATGTAAATGGATTAAATGCTCCAACCAAAGGACACAGACTGGATGAATGTATACAAAAACAGGACTTGTATACATGCTGTCTACAAGAGACCCACTTCAGGCCTAGGGACACATACAGAATGAAAGTGTGGGATGGAAAAAGATATTCCATACAAATGGAAATCAGAAGAAAGCTGGAGTAGCAATTCTCATATCAGACAAAATACACTTTAAAATAAAGACTGTTACAAGAGACAAAGAAGGACACTACATAATGATCAAGGGATCGATCCAAGAAGAAAATATAACAATTGTAAATATTTATGCACCCAACATAGGAGCACCTCAATAGATAAAGCAAATGATAACAGCCATAAAAGGGGAAATCGACAGTAACACAATCATAGTATGGGACTTTAACACCCCACTTTCACCAATGGACAGATCATCCAAAATGAAAATAAAAAAGGAAACACAAGCTTTAAATGATACATTAAACAAGATGGACTTAATTGATATTTATAGGACATTCCATCCAAAAACAACAGAATACACATTTTTCTCAAGTGCTCATGGAACATTCTCCAGGATAGGTCATATCTTGGGTCACATATCAAGCCTTGGTAAATTTAAGAAAATTGAAATTGTATCAAGTATCTTTTCCGACCACAATGCTATGAGACTAGATATCAATTACCAGAAAAAAAATGTGTAAAACATATAAACACAGGGAGGTTAAACAATACACTACTTAATAACCAAGAGATCACTGAGGAAATCCAAGAGAAAATCCAAAAATACCTAAAAACAAATGACAATGGAAACATGACGACCCAAAATCTATGGGACGCAACAAAAGAAGTTCTAACAGGGAAGTTTATAGCAATACAATCCTGCTTCAAAACACAAGAAACATCTCAAATAAACAACCTAACCTTGCACCTAAAGCAATTAGAGAAAGAAGAACCAAAAAAACCCAAACTTAGCTGAACGAAAGAAATCCTAAAGATCAGATCAGAAATGAATGAAAAAGAAATGAAGGAAACAATAGCAAAGGTCAATAAAACTAAAAGCTGGTTGAGAAGATAAACAAAATTAATAAACCATTAGCCAGACTTATCAAGAAAAAAAGGGAGAAGACTCAAATCAATAGAATTGATTGAACTGCAGAAATACAAAGGATCATGAGAGACTACTATAATCAAATACATGCCAATAAAATGTACAAATTCTTAGAAAAGCACAACCTTCCGAGACAGAACCAGGAAGAAATAGAAAATATATACAGACCAATCACAAGCACTGAAATTGAAACTGTGATTAAAAGTCTTCAAAGAAACAAAAGCCCAGGAGCAGATTGCTTCACAGGTGAATTCTATCAAACATTTAGGGAAGGGCTAACACCTATCCTTCTCAAACTCTTCCAAAATATAGCAGCAGGAGGAACACTCCTAAACTCATTCTACGAGGGCACCATCATCCTGATACCAAAACCAGAAAAAGATATCACAAAGAAAGAAAACTACAGGCCAATATCACTGATGAACATAGATACAAAAATCCTCAACAAAATACTAGCAAACAGAATCCAGCAGCACATTAAAACAATCGTACACCATGATCAAGTGGGGTTTATTCCAGGAATGCAAGGATCCTTCAATATACGCAAATCAATCAATGTGATACACCATATTAACAAACTGAAGGAGAAAAACTATATGATCATCTCAATAGATGCAGAAAAAGCTTTTGACAAAATTCAATACCCATTTATGATAAAAACCTTCCAGAAAGTAGGCATAGAGGGAATTCACCTCAACATAATAACGGCCATATATGACAAACCCACAGCCAACATTGTTCTCAATAGTGAAAAACTGAAACCATTTCCAGTAAGATCAGGAACAAGACAGGGTTGCCCATTCTCACCACTATTATTTAACATAGTCTTGGAAGTTTTAGCCACAGCAATCAGAGAAGAAAAAGAAATAAAAGGAATCCAAATCGTAAAAGAAGAAATAAAGCTCTCACTGTTTGTAGATGACGTGATACTATACATAGAGAATCCTAAAGATGCAGAAAACTGCTAGAGCTAATCAATGAATTTGGTAAAGTAGCAGGATACAAAATTAATGCACAGAAATCTCTGGCATTCCTATACACTAATGATGAAAAATCTGAAAGATAAATTATGGAAACACTCTCATTTACCGTGGCAACAAAAAGAATAAAATACCTAGGAATAAATCTACCTAAGGAGACAAA
The DNA here is from genome assembly GCF_964270905.1 of Leucopleurus acutus. Lineage (NCBI taxonomy): Eukaryota > Metazoa > Chordata > Mammalia > Artiodactyla > Delphinidae > Leucopleurus > Leucopleurus acutus. Next base: position 29,167,006 of record NC_139150.1, read on the forward strand.
AGACCTGCATGCAGAAAACTATAAGACACTGATGAAAGAAATTAAAGATGATACAAATAGATGGAGAGATATACCATGTTCTTGGATTGGAAGAATCAACATTGTGAAAATGAGTCTACTACCCAAAGGAATCTACAGATTCAATGCCATCTCTATCAAAGTACCAATGGCATTTTTCACAGAACTAGAACAAAAAATTTTCACAATTTGTATGGAAACACAAAAGACCCCAAATAGCCAAAGCAATCTTGAGAAAGAAAAACTGAGCTGGAGGAATCAGGCTCCCTGACCTCAGACTATACTACAAAGCTACAGTAATCAAGACATTATGGTACTGGCACAAAAACAGAAATATAGATCAAGGAACAGGATAGAAAGCGCAGAGATAAACCCATGCACATATGGTCACCTTATTTTGGATAAAGGAGGCAAGAATATACATTGGAGAAAAGACAGCCTCTTCAATAGTGGTGCTGGGAAAACTGGACAGCTACATGTAAAAGAATGAAATTAGCACACTCCCTAACACCATACACAAAAATAAACTCCAAATGGATTAAAGACCTAAATGTAAGGCCAGACACTATAAAACTCTTTGAGTTTTAGGCAGAACACTCTGTGACATAAATCACAGTAAGATCCTTTATGACTCACCTCCTAAAGAAGTGGAAATAAAAACAAAAATGAACAAATGGGACCTAATGAAACTTAAAAGCTTTTGCACAACAAAGGAAACCATAAACAAGACGAAAAGACCACTCTCAGAATGGGAGATAATATTTGCAAGTGAAGCAGCTGACAAAGGATAATCTCCAAAATATACAAGCAGCTCATGTAGCTCAATATCAAAAAACAAGCCACCCAATCCAAGAATGGGCAGAAGACCTAAATAGACATTTCTCCAAAGAAGATATAGAGAATGCCAACAAACACATAAAGGATACCCAACATCACTGAATCATTAGAGAAATGCAATCAAAAGTACAATGAGGTATCACCTCACACCAGTTAGAATGGCCATCATCAAAAAATCTACAAACAAAAAATGTTGGAGAGGTTGTGGAGAAAAGGGAACCCTCTTGCACCGTTGGTGGGAATGTAAATTGATACAACCACTATGGAGAACAGTATGGACATTCCTTAAAAAACTAAAAATAGAACTACCATATGACCCAGCAATCCCACTACTGAGCATATACCCTGAGAAAACCATAATTCAAATAAAGTCATGTAGCACAATGTTCATTGCAGGTCTATTTACAATAGCCAGGCATGGAAGCAACCTAAATGTCCAACAACAGACGAATGGGTAAAGAAGATGTGGCACATATATACAATGGAATATTACTCAGCCATAAAAAAAAACGAAATTGAGTTATTTGTAGTGAGGTGGATGGACCTAGAGTCTGTCATACAGAGTGAAGTCAGAAAAACAAATAGCACATGCTAGCACATATATATGGAATCTAAAAAAAAAATTTTAAAAAAGGTCCTGAAGAGCCTAGGGGCATGACAGGAGTAAAGAGGCAGACGTAGAGAATGGACTTGAGGACACAGGGCGGGGGAAGGGTAAACTGGGATGAAGTGAAATAGTGGCATGGACATATATACACTACCAAATTTAAAATAGATAGCCAGTGGGAAGCAGCCGCATAGCACAGGGAGATCAGCTCAGTGCTTTGTGACCACCTAGAGGGGTGGGATAGGGAGGGTTGGAGGGAGAAGCAAGAGGGAGCAGATATGGGGATGTATGTATATGTATAGCTGATTCACTTTGTTATAAAGCAGAAACTAACACACCATTGTAAAGCAATTATACTCCAATAAAGATGTTTAAAAAAAAAAAGGAATTACTCTGCATATGTCAAGAGTTGCCATTTTCTTTAGCACTCTGCCCCCCAACTTTTCACTACCTCTTCCTCCTTGAACTCTGGTCTCTGTCTTCTCAAATTCACATGACTGACACTATTTTTGTGTTCTCTCTCCCTTCTCTAGAGCCTGGTAACCACCTTCAGCTAATAATCTAAAGGTGATCATTTATTTCTCTTTTATCTGAAATCACAATCCTGTGCTTCCTGTTTTCCAGTGTCTGAAAAAAATGTCGTTTCACATATTTTTCTATTTTTCCTGTTGTTTAAAGTAGAATGGCAATTATCACTGCAGTTAATTTATACATAAAAGTAGAAGCTCAATAATCCTGTCTTTTAAAACAAGCAATAAACTTACAACCTATTTGATAAATTCTCATTTGTATCTAGAAGAACTTGAGTTCTCTCTTTTGGAAATTAGTGTAAGTAAAAATAAAATTATTTCAGTGTATTATTGGCTTTTAAGTATGGCCACAGGTGACTAAGTGGTACTAGTCAATCTTTAATCCAGATTTCCAAAACACGGACAGTAAATTGATGGCATGTATCTGAGATAAAAAAAACATTGCCAGTATATTGTTGAACAAATTGTCAGAAACAGAAATTTAGTAAGAGGAATAAAATGATGTTCTATTTCTTGTTTTCCTGATCTGCATAAATTTTGAGTACAAGATTGTTCCGTTTCTCTTCAAATCAAGAATGGTAATTTAATACCCGGCTCTTATGTTCCTTGTATAATAAGGCTTCTTATAAATCAAATGACACATGTATGGAATGAAGTGATTTCTCATGGTAGTTCTGTATGTCTTAATTATAACGACTTGTTTCTCCATTTGTCACTGACAAGATTCTTTTATTAAAAGGATTAAAATGTTCCCATTGTCTGGGAAGTTTTAATACATATGGTCTCAAGGTAGCATACATTCTCCATAAATCTAGAAGTCCGTTTTGTCACTGCTCTTTTCCCCCCCTTTTAGAATGCATGATTCATGTGTACTGGATGCACTCATTTCAGTTGAGACTTAAAAGCATTAGACTTACCTGAACATTTAGAATTAACAATCAGATAGCTATGCATACGACATATATACAGACATTCTCAGAGCGGCATTTCTATACATATAAGAATACACTCTAGTCAGTAATTAAACTTGCCAAGGCACAAGATACAGATATGCTGATCTAGGAGTAACTCCAAAACGGCTCCTGTGATTAACTCTAGCTGTCCTCCCTCCAAATCTTGCAAGCACTGTCCTTGGTTCCTTCCCTTTTGAAACATTTCATGGTTCCTCTGGTGTTATTTCTCCCTTGCTAAAGCACATTAATAAAACTCTCTCCAGAACCTGACCATAATGGCACCTTAATATCAGACTTCCAGCCTCCAAACTATGAGACAATAAATTTCTGTTAAGTCACTCAGCTCACGGTATTTTGTTATGGAAGACTGAGCTTACTACAACAATGTTTATGATACAATTTAAGTGAAAAGAGCTGTTTATAAGCCTATCTAAATAGCATGATCACAATTTTATTTTTAATATATTTATATGTATACATGATTTTATATAAATGTATCTACATGAAAAATAGGTAGTAAGATTATGTGTGTGGTCATTATTTTGTGTTTTTACTTTCACTATTGTCCTATTGTCTGCAATGTAGAAAACTCTACAAACATTTTGAGATTAAACTTTATCACGTACTCCATCAACCGTCTTCCCCATGCTGTGTGCTCTTTCTCATGTATAAATAATAAGCAAAGCAAGACTTAGGGCTTACTATGGGCTTTTGCTTCCCTGTTACCACCCAGGCATTCTCAAATCCATCCCACTCTTTCCATTCCCAATACGACTTCCTCTGTCTGGACCTCAATTTCTTTTTCTTTTATCAATGATTGGCCTCCTTACTTGTGTCTTACATCACCCAAATTTGTTCTCCACAATGCAGCCAAACTGAATTACTTCTCTAAAACATAAATCTTGGCTGTTTTCTTATCTTCCTTAAATTTCTTTTAAAGGCTTCCCACTTATACACAAAATAAAAATAAAAATTTTAGTTAGCATGGTTTACATACTGCAGTCAAACAAATTCCTGAGGAGGAATGAGTTTGTGGCTTTTCTAGCTCTAGCTTGTTGCGACTTCTCCATTGGGATGCCAGCAAATTGCATTCCTGTGACTTAGGAAAGAAGACATGGATATGGTTAAGTGCCACCTGAGGCAATGAACTCATTGCAGAGTATGTTTTGGCACAATCATGATTTTTTTTTCCCTCTTGAGAGAGGTAGGTCAAGGAAATTAGGTGTTTAATGACTGATTATCTGTATAGGATAATCTGTGTAGGATTATATATTATTAATTAATATCATTATGCTCTGGGGCTCTTTAGAAAATCTAGCTTAAAAGCATGAATATAATAAACAAAAGATGGGTATTTCAAGAAATAAGGTAATATCATTTTTCTAAAATTTCAAAAAGTTTCTCTAAGTGTTTTATTAAAAAAATTACGTATTGAGCACTTCCTATTTACCAGGGACTCTGGTCTTTGGGACAAGAATATTAGTCAGAAAAATAAGACAGACATTGTATTGATAATATGTATAGCTTTAAATAATTAATATCACTGTGTACAATACACTGCTGTATGATAATATCAAGTTTAGCAAATCCAAATTATCTCAAGCTGCTGAGTTAGGAAAAAAACTTTCTGCATACCATTTATTATATCTGCCTACCTGGTCTAGGAATAAGCATTTTGCAACATACTGTTCAGGTTGAAAATGCTCCTGATATCAGAGTGCAGTAGGGGAAATAATTGCTTCACCAATGATAATTGAAAAGATAGCACACAAGTAAACCTTAAAGGTGAGGGGTTATACCTTGTAATTTTTTATTCATTACGCTTTAGCTATTTTCTAAGGAGGGAGGCTTTTGCCAGCTACAGAGACCTTAGACATTAACTAGACTCTGAGATTCCTGGAGGAGGGTAAGCCCTGAGAAAGAGGAGATAAACATATAAAGATGGAAACAGTAATTTCACAAAATCATCTTTGTCAACAGGTTTTACTTCCTAGTTGCTGAGTGGCACCACAGGTCACATAGCCATATATAAGCTTCATTTTTTAGGAATTTAAAAGCAGTTTAAAAAATACACTACCCTTTTTATTATTTCAGGATCATATTAATATAAAGTGAAACTTTGTCTCAATATTGGCTAATTTTTATATTTAAATGTTAATGCAGTTGCAAAAGACTTTTGACTCATACCAACAAAAGCTTGAAATTATTCATTTTGAGATTAAACATGTAAAAGTTCCTTAAAGATATATTTTTTAAGGATAAACTTTTTAAGACAAAATTTCATTGTTAATATATTTTAATTATTTAATGTCTTTTTTATTTTTAATTAAATTCAACCTATATGCACTACAACTTGCACTTTGTTTATCAATAACAAAGGTAGTAAATAAATACGGGGTAAGATATCAACAGATAAACATTCTTAATGGAAGATCATCCATATAATTTGTTGTCTTTTCCCTTCAAAAAAAGTATTACATGTGGAAAAGGAAAGGACAGACAGATGATACTATTTAAACAAAGAAAAACCATTAACCTGGGCTACAGGTGCATATTCCAAGGGAGTAAGTAAAATAAACCCTGCTACAAATGCATGATATTCCTTTTCATTACCCTTCCATAACTTTTCTGCTTGATCTGATTACAGAAAGGGAATTATAATTTAGTGTTGCCAGCATTCATTACTAGTGATATGAGAAGAAAAAAAAAGAAAAATACTTAGTTCCATCAATTAGTGATAACTAACATTTAAAGAGTGCTCTGAAATTCACAAAGCACTTTTTATACACATTGTTTCTTTAATTATCAAATTAACCTTTAATTAATGAACTTCTCAAAAAATCTTTTCCAATTGATCACCCACCCACTGTTCTCTCCTTGTGGTATTATGAAAGTAACACTTAAAAAAGAGAGAGTCTATTGTAACTATTACTAAGCCAGTGAAGCTAGAAGATGAATTAAAATGTAATAACTATATGAAAATGAAACCACTGAAATCTAATACATAAGAAAGGCATTATTTCTTTGGCATTGACTTAGGATATACCTTTTCATATATACAATAAAAGGAAGAAATCATTTTTAAAAACGTATAATGTTAGTCACAGCTATATAAATAAAAAGGAACTTTATACCATTTAATACCGCAAACAGAATTGAAGGCAAACAATAAACTAAGACAGAATACATGCAACATATATAAAAAGAGTTACAATTTGTAATACTATATTTTATCTGTATTATGTTTTAATTTATACCTGATTTTGTCCTCAAATGGGGTGTGGTGGACTTAATATACAAGTAACTTCAACATAAAACAAAACTAATGATCCAGGGGGGAAATATGTTGGACATGAATAAGAAATATAAAGAAAATAATAGAAATGGCTGATAATATACAAAAAACTGTTCAATCATAGCAATAATTAAACATGCAAATAAATAATAATATACAGATTTCTCCTATCATCATGAAAAATTCTCATTACAGCATTATTTTTTAATAGCAATATATGGGATAAATCAAAATGCCCTTACAAGGACACTGTTAGTTTAAAATGATGAAATAAATCAGGATTTGAAATGTTTTATAACTTATGATATTGATGTGAGAAAGTTAAGTGAACATAGCATTAAATAAAATGTAAATAGCACATTTTATATATGTTCATATATATATGTAGAGACTTTAATATGTAGCATCTCAGATGAATACATATATATCAAATACTGGAAAGGAATCAAATCATAAATGTTTGTATTAAACCAAAGACTTCACTTGGAGAATCCAGACATGCTTACTATGAAAATATTCATTTTAAAGTAAGTTTTGGACAGTTTCTATAACTACAGAGGAAAATAAAATGTATTAATTTTAATTGCAAAAGTATAAAAATACTTTTTAATGAGAATTCTGATTAAGATAACTCTTTTGAAACTTTTATCTTTTATTTGATGTTAAATAAACAAGATTGGAACAGAAATGCCACAATGTTAACAATTATCTTTTCAAAACACAGAGCAGAACCTTAAATCTAAGAGCAGCTTTTTCTCATGCTATATGTTAATTTTCAAATAGGGAAGACAGAGAAAATGCTAAGTAGGTGTCTCACTGGGAAACTGACAAGATAAATAGAAGAACAGATCAGAGCATTTAATTTACACATCTGCAGCTGCTTTAAATGCTATTTGACAGGTATTGCATTTAAATCTGTTGGGAAAAACTGATTATCCAAAAGAACACACACACACACACACACACATATGTGTGTATATATATATATTTCTGTTAAACAGAATAGCTATAGGGTACTTGTGGTTTACAGCAAAGATGTTTAAATCCTCCATGTCACTATTTTACCTTCAAAAATATTCTTAGAAAACTATATTTATTTCCCGTACCAAGCTCCAACAGCAAAATGCTGCCACAATTCAGACTGCATATTTTAAATATAATTCCACAAATAAGCCCAAAATGAGCCTTTCACAAAAAGTTTTTTCTTGGCTGTAGCACTAAATCCACTGAGCTAAAGTCTTTTCTCAAACACAATTTATATCCACACTGATTATTCAGAAACGGATTACCTAGTTTATGGGTTTTCTAGGTGTTTGACTTCTTTCCTCTTTCAGCTTTTCTTGCCTTTCAGGTTGCTCAATAGCTATGCTACTAACCTTAGAATGCAGCTCAAACAGAGCATAAATTCTGAGGTTCAAACAGACCTTATTGAAAATGTTAACTAGGTCACATATTAGATGTGAAACCTTCAACAAATAAGTGTGAAAAGCACAGCGTCTAGGAAATAAAAATAGTGACTATTGACTACTTATTATGTACTGGTCACTCCTCTAAGCTACCTTAACTCCTTTAGTCTTCACAATTAATAATAAGAGATGAGGACAATGAAACAGAGAGGTCAATACATTGCCAAAAGTCAAGGGTTGTAGGTGTTAGTTGTACTTCAAAGTTAGGAAGTTTGAGTGAGAACATGATCTCTTTACCACTCAATCCCTTTAATAAACATTTGCATTGCTGAATTAGATAGTCATGACAGCTACCTCACTTTTTATTTTTATTTTTTTACAATTTAAGAAGATACTGTTTTATTAGTTACATTTTGCTGATTCTTTCCTTTAAAAATTGGGCTATGGTCCTAGAAAAATAAATGGATAGACATCTACCCAAACAAGATATATAAATGGCCAATAAGCATGTGAAAAGATGCTCAACATCATTAGTCATTAGTGAAGTGAAGATCAAAACCACAGGGAGATATCACTTCATACCTATTATGCTAGCTATTATAAAACAATAAACAAACAGAAAATAGTAAGTGTTGGCAAGGATGTAGAGAAATGAGAACACTTGTGCATTGCTGGTAGGAATGCAAAGTGATACAGCTGCCACAGAATACAGTTTGGCAGTTCTTCAAGAAGTTAAAAATAGAATTACCATATAATCCAGCAACTCCACTTCTGGATATATATACAGAAAAGAATTGAAAGGAGGAACTCAAACAGATGCTTCTACATTAATGACCAGAGCAACATTATTTACAATAGACAAAAGGTGGTAACAACTCAAACATCCCTCAACAGATGAATGTATAATTAAAATGTGGTATGTACATATAATGGGATATTATTTAGCCATAAAAATAAATTCTGATTTGTGTTACTGAGGCAGGAAAGACAGGGCTGGGTCCAAGGACAGTCTCCTCATGTATAGGCATTAGGCAGAAGGCAAAGCCACCTCCTTGTTTTGCACTTAATGAGGCCATGATGCATGTAGGAATGGCATCTAAAACAGAAACTTTGTAACAGCTGAGCAAGAAATTGACCATGAAAACTCTGGAGTGCACAGCATATAAAAATGCACAGGTTGCTGATGACGCTTTACGACCTTCCAAGTGTGGCCCTCGACTAGTAAGGAAAAATTTAAGGGAAAACAGCTCTTAGAGCTCATGTACAGTGGCTTCAGGAGACAAATGCACAGGACCAGAAGTTGATGCAACCTGGTGCAATCCAGGCCATACCTCAACCCAACCCCCAATGAATATTCTGCCCCTAATCAAAAAGACCCCTACCCGTTCAAAGGACTAAAAATAAGATAAAAAGTGGGGATCAACAACCCTGCAGGGGGCGCTCCTCACTCCCTCCTACACTGTTCTCCTATGGAGTGTGTAACTTTCGTTTCTGCCCTAAATAAACTGTTTCTTTGTTCTCTATGTTCCTCAGCCTCAGTGTGCGTGTGTGTGTCTTTATTTTTCCTTGGTGCCTTTTGGATAAGTTGAACAAGAGCCTGGACTTTTGATAAAGCTCTTCCAGTATTACTACAATATGAACGAACCTTGAAAACGTTATGCTAACTAAAATAAACCAGATACAGAAGGACAAATACTGTATGGTTCCACTTAAATGAGCTGCCAAGAATAGCGAATTCATAGAGGTACGTAGCACAGTAGATATTATCAGGGACTGGTCGGGGGGGATGGGAATCACTATTTAATGGTTACAGAACTTCTGTCTGATGATGAAAAAGTTCTGGAAATGGATAGTGGTGATGATTGCAAAACACTGAGAATGTAGTAATGGTAATAAATTGTACACTTAGAAATACTTAAAATGGTAATTTTTGTGTTATGTATATGTTACCACAAAATAATTGCCCCCCCAAAGCCACCTTATGAATTCCATTCTACAAAACAGATCTAAAAACACCACCTCTCCCTGTTTCATCATTTGCCACCTTACTCCAAGCCACTATCATCTTTAATACAAAATTTTGCAATTGTCCCAAATTGATTTTTCTATTCCTATCCTTGTCCACTTCATTCTATTCTCCATACAGTATCTAGCACCAGCCTTTTAAAATGTAAGACAGATCATGTTACTCTTCTGCTTGAAACCTTCCAGTGACTGTCTGTTTTATATGGTTCTTTACATAGTTTTTAAGAACATACATGATCTGATTTCCCCATTAACTTTTTGATCTCACCAAGGTCAAATCAAAGTAAGAATGATGGAAATGGTCTGCCCTGGGGAGAGGTTAAGTTTTACCACTGACATTGCATATAATCGCCAGATACATGGTGACAACTGAAAGCAAAATTACTTTTAGTCAGTTTTATATAACTTTATTACATTTATATAACTTTATTACAAGTTATAAATTTTCTGCAGAAAATACACCCATTCTGCCTTCATCCAGGATTGGGCAGCTGCCACAGACTCCTTGCTATCCCATTGACTCCTAGCACTTTTACTTTCTTCACTCCACTCTCTCCAATTTGATCTCCTAACCTGTTGAATCAATTGACTAAGCAAGTGTATGACTCAGGGCCTTTACATTTCCTGTTCTCTCAGGTTGGAACACCAGTTATCTGAGAGGCCAGCTCCATTATCTACAACAGACATTATCTCATACATCACTTTCTCTATGTGGTCTTCCCTGACTACTCTTCTGCAAAGTACACTGTCACCATCATACCCTAAATTCTTTCCATCTTCATTTCTTAGCAGTTTTTACCATCTAACATATATATTCCAGTTATTTACTGTGCTTATTTCTTGTCTCTTCCACAGGAATAAATGCTTCCTGAGTGCAAGGATTTTTCACCTGATTGTTCAATGTTATAAATCCAGCAAAGAGAGCACAACCTGGCTCACAACGAACATTTAATAAATTCTTGTTCAATGAATGAGTGAAGGAAGGAAGGAAGTAAACAAGTCATTGGTGCTTAACTATATAACAAGTCATTGGTGCTTAACCATTAGATCCAAATACCACTATCTGCCTATCCAGAACACATACAAAAATGTTTATCACTAATAATTGAAACAAAATAAAGTTAAATGATAAGCATCCATTTTATCAATTATCAAATTCAGAAACATATATAATTGCAAATGGGTTAGCAAAGGAAAGTGAAACAGGTCTCTTTATACTACTTGAGACAATGCTAAATGGTATATTTTTTGAGGGCAAATTGGATAAACATAAAAACAGTTTTAAGATGGCCAAAATTCTCACTCAATACTTAATAATACTTCTTTGAAAATTTAAAGGAGGGCTTCCCTGGCGGCCCAGTGTTTGAGGGTCCACCTGCCGATGCAGGGGACATGGGTTCGTGCCCGGTCCGGGAAGATCCCACATGCCGCGGAGCGGCTGGGCCCGTGAGCCATGGCCGCTGAGCCTGTGCGTCCGGAGCCTGTGCTCCGCAACGGGAGAGGCCACAACAGTGAGAGGCCCGCGTACCGCAAAAAAAAAAAAAAAAAAAAAATTAAAGGAAATACCCATGAATGCTATATTTATTTTTAATATGTTCTATATATATATATATATATATATATATATATATATATATATATATTTGGGTGTGTATGTATGTACCTGTGGGCCATGAAGATACTTCCTTCCCAAGAGACCCTTCAGATGTACTCTATTCATCTTTTAGTATATTTCTGTGAATGGAGGCCACCATTAGTTCCTATGAAAAATAGATGCTGTGTTCAAGAGCAATTTGATTACCTATAAAGGACTCTATGGCTGACTAAATTAGACCTCTGAGGAACGAACTATTTGGTTTAGTTGCAAAACAGGAACGTATGAATGATGACATCAAAGGGAAGTTGGACATTTGGAATATTGTAGTATAAATTTGCCTACTGCAATATTCTAGCCACCTACCAAGACCCGATTTACAAATATGTTTGAATCTGTCAAACTGTTTGAGAGGTTCATATCATGTTGGCATATTTCCACACATTATTAGGGTATGCACATCTTTTAGTCACTTGGTAGTGTTTTCTAAAACCACTGCTTTTGCTTATCTGGGAAGCAGGAAGTAAACCTGTAAAATAAGTTATTTATAGATTCAAATAATGTATGTGAATGAGCTTTGGGACTACTAGAATGCTTATGTGAAAATGAAAATCATCGTTCTAGACAAACAGTAAAAATATTCCAAGTGTCATCTAGATAAGTATTAAGTAAAACAGGCATAAAATATGTATTAATTCCAGTGAAAGATTTCCTTCCAATTAAATACTCTCTGCTAAAAGGCATCTGACAACAGTAGAGGTCCCTGATCTATGAAATCATCCACATACACTAAATCTGAGCCTAACTAAGTAAAGCACCATGCAGGAGAAGAAGAATATTCTATAAATTAGTGAAAAAGCATTCTGATTCATACTGTATCTATAATTATCACTATATAGTAGCATTAATTCATAATTATAAATGGTGCCCACATACTATTATAAAGCTCAAGGAATGTGATCAGCCTCCTTCAGCCTTCAACTAATTTTTAGATAGCCTTTTTGTGGCTTCAAGAAAATAGACAATACTGACATGCCATTAAGTTTGACCTAATTTTGCAAAATTTCACTTAGAAGCAAATGGTGAACTCAAGTTGAATGAGTGAATTGATGAATGAATGAATTCATTAATAATCCAATAACACTTATCTCACCTATTTTGGCTGTTAGAACAGAAATATCATAGATTGGGTGGCTTATAAACAAAGAAATTTATTTCTCACAGTTTTGCAGGGTGGAAGTCCAATATCAAGGCACCCACATGGCTGTGTGAGGGACCTCTTCTGGGTTGCACACTTCTCATTGTACCCTCAAGTGACAGAAGGGCAAGCTAACTCTCTGGGGTCTCTTTCATAAGGGCACTAATCCCAATCACCAGAACTTTGCTCTCATAACCTAATCATCCCCAAAGGTCCCACCTACTAATACTATCATCTTTGGGGATTAGGATTTCAACATATGAATTTTAAGGAAAAATATTCAGACCCTAGCAATACTTAAAAAACAAACATTTTTTTAAACAAAGAACTTTTCTTTTGTCCTGTAACATATAATGTCACCAGCTTATTAAAGACTCATCCTCTTTTTCTTTTGAAGAAATGGAGGCTTGGAAATGCATCTCAAAAATATCTCCCAGATATTTAAAGTATTTTATTGTCATTATCCTTTTAAATTATTATGACTATTATATTTCATCATCTATCCCTATATTACTGACTTCACCATTAACATAATACATAATCTTTTAAGTTGTTTAAAACTATTTCTAGTCTAAAATATCATCTTGCTAGGAAATTATGGCATTGTCTCTCAAATTCTTAGCAAACTATTTGAAAATAAGAAACAAATTAGTAACTCCAAAAGGGAAGTCTGAAAACCGACATAATGCCTGAATATGAGTGGTATTTTCAGTAACTACAGGACAATGGTATTGAAGTCAGAATTCTCAGTGGTGAACACAGGTTTTACCACCATAAAAGTCTGCTAGACTGAAAAGAAAATGGGTGCCTCTTTATCTTTCTGCCTCTACCTGTATCTAGTTCAGGCACTCAGAGTCTGCACCAAAGAGATAACTGGGCAGTCAACCATCGATTTCTCAACCATTGATTCCTCTAGTGCTAGAGCTTTGTCCCTATATCCTAACAAATACCTCTATTTCTACATTAATTTACTGCCTGAAGTTCTTAGGAAACAACTGCACAGAAAGTGAATGAAAGAACCAAAGGGAGCAAGGTGGATCCTAAGTTGCTCATGCACAGTGACGTGTAGTTCTAACAAGTATATCATTTAGGTAGGGTTGAAATTAGGAACACATCTCTTGTTGAATGCAGCTTAAAAGTTTTCAAGTGTTAGTCACACTTTCTACAAAAACTATTTATTAGTTTTAATAATTACTTTTAAGTCATACATACTTTCCAATAAGACATGTTCCAAGGTGCTGGTTCCCAAGAGAAAAACTTTATAACTCCACTACATTCCCTTCTCTTAGCACAGTGAGTAAAGGTGCAGTTAATCACCTATCTACTTCTTCCTAGTACTTGACATGTTCAAAAATTAATTGTTCGTACTTTGAAAATGGTATGTCCCACATCCAGTGTGGTGTTTGGCATTTTTATAGTAGTGGCAAAAAAGTATGAGCATTTAAAGCCAGTAGCAAATTTTTTTAATGGGGTAACAGTAAGGAAGGTGGGCCATGAGACATGGGGTGGGTATGTGTGCTGGAGCCAAGAAAACACAGTCACAATTCTCAGCAAGACAAAATGAGAGATTTGGTTTCCTCATGAGAAAGATAAAGAAGAACTGAAAAGGAGAGAAAAGAGAAGCATGAAAATGTCCAGAGAATTCCAGGCTACAGAAGTTTAAGTGGGTATTAAAAGTCCTCAGTGGCCAAAGGCTCTTTACGAAACAGGGTTGCTAATATTCAATTTGAAGGTGTTTATATTGCTCTGATATCACATTCCCCTTCCCATCTTTTCCCAAATCTTCAATAACATCTAACAAACAATTGCATTTCTTGGGTTAAAGTGGTGTGTGTGTTTATGTGCGTGTTGTGGGGGGGACGGGTGGTGTTATGTTTTATTTTTCCTCAAAAGCAAGGGCTTGGCTCATTTTCAAGTCTACGTTGACATTATGTAGGTCAGATGTTGCACATATAGAATGGCAAGAAAGCATATCAACCAAGGAAGTAAGTGAACCATGAGAATATGAATCATTTTTACCGTCTTCCAAGACACTTCAAAATACTTGGGGACAATTCTGGAATTCCAGAGCATGAAAATTTCCATTTTAGCCAATCATATCTAGACCTCAAGTGGGAAGAAGAATCTAAGACCCACGTAGCACGTGAGTTACAATGAATAAATTGATAAATATTTATAGCATTGAGGAGACCAGTGAAATCAATAGACCATTCCCTCATTTACATATAGGAAGGAAAAGCAAAAAGAGGTGAAGTGATCTGATTAACTACATCAGCAAGAAGGTGGCAACATCAAAAGTATAACCCAGGATCTCTGCTTCATAGCATTCAACAATACCAGAGCTCTTTGTAATAGTCTAAGATTCTATGACTCAAATCTCTCTGCTGTAATAAGGCTATACACTCTGAATTTAGATAAGGAACATTCTTTAGATAAGGAAGATTCCTTCAGATTTCCTATCTGAATGCATTTCAATGTATAAATGGATTTGAATGTAAGGTCACACTTCAAAAATCATGCTCAGAGTACAGTGTTTTTTCTATCCATTTATCCTGGTTTATACGATACATGCTTAACTAGCATATTACCTTGGATAGAAATGTTCTTCCCTGGGTCTCTTAATATTAGTAGATATTTTTGAGCTATACTGTTAAATAAAACATATAAAACCAAAACAGCTTTTCTAATCTATTGCTTCCTAAGTTTTAACTTAATGCCTTCCTTAGGCAGGAAAGTTATAAGTAGCTGAAAAAAGGGAACTACAGTATAAGTGCTATTACTGGAAATGCTGAAATACATATAGAACTGTGTTTGATTCTTTCAGAATTACTCATTTTATATTGTCTGCTTCCATTCTTTTTCCAAGCATTAGAATGAGGGATGCTAAGAATAGCAGTTACAGCATTCTCCATGAGTAAAAATGGACTGGGTTTCTATAAATAATGTATTTTAAATTAACTAGCTGCAACATCCCTGACATGCAAAATCCTTCCTGGATCTGAGTTTCACAGATATAAAATGTGTATACAAAATATACTCACCACCATGCATTACTACTACAGACCTTTATTCTTTTGCAATTGATTGTTACCCAGCTTATACTAAGAAATTGTTCAGCTGTGGAATTTGAAGTGTGTTCATATTTATGTTTTCAAACTTCATAAATATTACAGAATATTAATAATTGTTCCCTGGAGAAAAAATATGGTGCCTATTTCTGAAATTATTATACAATCCATTTGAACATTTTTGAAGCACTGGAAAAGTGAAATAATTAAGATAAGAGTAGTGATATAACTCTTTATACTTCAAATTTAAAATAATAAATTCAGGAATTTATAGATGATAAATATTTTGGATATATTTACTAGAAACTAAATTCTCAGAGACAAGAGCCCAGATGACTTCGTTATCTCTTAACTGCTTCCTTCCTAAGGCATCCAAGCATTTTCTTTATACTTCCTATCTGTATTAACATTATTAAATTATTTGTAATTCTGACTGAGTTCCATATTTTTCTGTAAAAAGTGTTTTAAACGTGCCTTGATAAATAATATCCAATCTGATCATTATTATGATATGTGCAGGTATGATATCATGATTCATAATAAATATATAGCTGGTCTTTGTTCCTTCTCTGGCATAGAGTTCCTAAATTGAAATTTGAAATTTCCTAAGTGATGACAGCAATAAAGTTGTCTTTTGTTATGTTAATGAGACGACTCTTGAACAGCACTTAAGGTTGAAGGTTGGTTGCCAGGAGAACCAATCTAATGGTTAGAGGGTTAGACTTTCCAGTCCCACCCACCCTGACCTTTCAGGGAGGGGAGAGGAGCTGGAGGTTGAATCTGTTGCCAATGGACAATGATTTAATCAATGATTCCTATGTAATGAAGCCTACAGATACCCAAAAGAACTGGGTTCAGAGAACTGGGTTGGTAAACATGTGGAGATTTGGGAAGAGTGGCAGAATTAGAACGTGGAAGCTCCGTGCTCTTTTCCATATACCATGCCCCATGCATCTCTTCCATCTGGCTGTTCCTGAGTTATTCATATATACTTTTATAATAAACTGGTGATCTAGAAAGTAAAATGTTTCTCTGAGTTCTGTGAGCCACTCTAGCAAATTAATCTAACCCAAGGTCTTGGAACCTCCAATCTGTAGCTGGTCAGTCAGAAGCACTAGTAATACCTGGACTTGTGACTGGCAGTGGAAGTTGGGGTCGGAGAGGCAGAAGTCTTGTAGGACTGAGCCCTCAACCTGTGGAATTTGATGTTATCTCTGGTTAGATAGTTTCAGAATTGAGTTTAATAGTATGGCACTCTGCTGGTATCTGAGAATTGCTTATTGGTGTGGGGACCCTCCCTGCCTCCTAATACACACACTGGAATTTCAGGAACCCAAAAGAGCAAGACACTATTTCATAAATGAGTAAATAGTTTTCTGAATTTGTCAGTAAAATTTTCATTACCTTAGAATCTTCTGTTCTTGCTGCTCCATAGAAAGCAAGAGAAATTTCTGTGATTCTGAATCATCAAATCCCAGCCAGTTTGTCCAGCCTCCCCAGGTTCCTGAAAGAAACATGTGGAAGAGAGACTCAGGGCAAAGGGCCTTTTTACTTCTATAAGGCTCTGGGAACTCATAACCATGGTATATTGGGCCAAATTACATATAAGCACAATAACTGATTTTAAGATTCATCTTGACAAAAACAGGCTATTCACTTTGTCCTTCTCCCTTGAGGCCACAGTAGAGTTTAAGGGTAAGTATTCTGAAGGCAGATTGTCTGTGTTCAAATCCTACCTCAGATACTTCCTGGCTCTATGGCCTTGAGCCTGTTACAAACTTCTCTAGATTTCTGTTTGATGTATATAACTCAAGGATTTAATGTCAAGGTTTAAGGAGATAAGGCTTAGGAAGTGCCTACCACAGAGCAAGACACAGAATTAGGATTCAATAATAATACTTGTTATTATCATTTTCATTTTTATGAGTTCATGAGCTCTTAGTATTTCAATAGTAGAATAAAAGTAGAAATAGAAAACCTAAAAAAAAAAAGGCCCAAGACTTAAGACTCGAGCACAGATGAAATAAAATACCATTCTCCAGCCATTTTTAGGACAGGTCTACATACAAGCAAGAAATAGCCCCAAACAGTCCCACCACTCCATATGGTGGAGAGCTGTTTGACCTCACATGGTACAACCAAGCTAGTTTGTTCAAATACGGTTCATGGTCCTGTCTCCAAATTACTTGTGATGTTTGTTAAAAATATTAAGTAGCAACTATAATATTATTAAGCCCACAAATGCAAAAATTTGGATTAGATAAGGAATATTTCAGATTTTTATTCTGACTAAATAAATGGAATATATAAATTTGAAACTTACTTATGGCATAACTTTCAACTTCAGACTTGGGACAAACTGACAATACACACACACACACACACACACACACACACACACACGCACACACACACTTACTCTCTCACACACATACACTTAAATAAATTTAATCATTGTAATTCCAGTTAATCTCAGTTACATCTGTTACATTATGGATGTATGTCTTAGTTATTTAAGGTATGAATCTCACTTACTCCCTCTCCTTACCCCACTTTTGTTCAGACTGATTCTGTATTCCAATACTAAAGTACCACGGGGAAAGGACTGTAGAGTACTAGTTTGTATTCTTCCACTAGGCTGTCGTCAGATGAAATGCATGTCATCATTTTGGGCCATGATAGGTCCATATTTCATAACTTTTAGTGACTCCCAATTTTCTACACAATTACATCTAAGCTCCTTCGTAAGACACACAAGACCCAACACTGACCTGCTTTCTTCTACCTTCTCATTTTCTTTATCTCCCTGCTTCAATTTCTATCCAGAAACATTGAACTGTTCCAAGCTAAAGACACAATCTTTTATTGAATTTGTCTTTGCTGATTTTTCTCTTTCTACTTGGAATATTTTTGTCTTGCTTCTTCAGTTGGCCCATTCTTTTTCATTTTTAAGATTCAGCTCAGAAGTCACACTTCTTAAGAAAATTGCCCTCACTGCCCATCTGAATACACACACATACAAAGGCATACCCTTATTGAGATGGGTATTCCTCTTCTGGGTCTCCATAATACTCTGCCACTGGCTTATCACAACACATTTTAATTATCTATTTGCGCTCTCCTGCTTGCTTCACAGGAATATGATTAGTGCAGTTGTATAGTGCCCAATTCTCTGAAGGGTTCCACACTTGGGTTTCAATGATATACAGTCACTGTCTTGAAATTTTTAATAATTTCATCTTGAATTTGTGTTTCATAAATGAAGTCTCATAGGACAATGGAGAGAGAGAGAGAGAGAGAGAGAGAGAGAGAGAGAGAGAGAGTGTGTGTGGTGGAGAGGGGGCTTGGAGCCTTGGTTAACAGGTATCTGACCTCCTATTGCCTTCTACCTCCCTGAATGGGTTCTCTGTCTCCCATTCCTCTGCCACCTGGTGCCCTGGACCCCACTCCATCTCCCCCTCCTGTCCAGCGACCACTGCAACTCTGTGCTCCAGCTGGGGCTGGAGAGTCTGGGTGTATGGCTCTAGGATATATGGCTCTAGGGTGTCTCTGTTGGGGAGTATAGTGGCTGTCTCCACCCTGGGCTGGCACATGACTGTGCATTCAGAGAGTGATTTGCCCATCCCTGGTCCCGAAATCAAACAGTGCCTGAATAGATTGCAAGCTCCTGAGTGTAGGCTATCCATTGGGGGTTAGGTCAGTGATCCAGGGGAAACAAGGCAATATGAAATATTAAATCTGGATGTTTAATGATATGTATAGCATGTTTAATGATACGTTGTTAAATATGTTTATGACTGTGTAAGAAACCAGAGTTTATATATGAAAATTTTAAAGACAAAAAATTCCAAGTTATGGGATTAGAGACCATTTTATTTTCCTGGTGCTTTTTTTTGTTGTTTTTTTTTACATTTTCTAAAATGTAAAATTCTAAAATGAGCATTACTGAATTACTCCTGAAATAATTTTTAATAAATGCTTTGAGAGATAAAATGGAGAAACATTTTTTTTGTGGTTAAAGCTTTTAAGTATCAATTAAGTAAGTTGCATGGGGGGGGAGTAACGGGAATGAGGAAAATTTGTTTTAGAAAATGGCAACACTACATGTTCTGAAGAATTCATGAGAAAGGAAAGTTGTATTGGAAACTGATAAGCTCAACTTAGAAAATAGTGAGGGAAACTTTGGACTTAGAAACTAGTAATAATTAACTGGAAGCTGGAAGTTTAGTTATGAATTTCAAAAATGTTACAGCTAGAAATATGGATTGGGGAATATCAGCAGATAAATGCAATATAGCTATAAAGGGCATAGTTTAAAAATCTGTTTACGGAAAGCTAATTTGTTTAAATGGCTGAGTATACATCATGGAGTTTTACATTCTGAAGCAGTGGCACGAGGAGATTTATTACTAGCATTAAGTGGGTAAGGTACGTGTTACATCCTAAGGGCAGTGGTGTTAATATGCATATTTATAAGAACAAGAACTTCCTTCTCTATATTTTACCACTTAAATACACCTCTGATTGTTACAGTAATTTAACCTTCACCTAATTTCACTAAATTAGTTTAAACATCAGCTAGTAAAAGTTAATTGAAGAAAATGTAATTGGATACCTTGAGGACCGCCCTACTATGCAATTAAGCAATCCTTTGTGACTGATAGTTTTAATGAGACATCAGTTCAAAGTAAAAGCTTGGAAATATATACTACTGACTTTTGTTACTGGGCTTTAGATGAAGCAAATCCTGATGGGCAAAATAGCTTCATTTTTTAGTCAAGAAATAATTACTGAGTACCTGCAAGGAAAACAGCAACATTCATCGGTAGCCTCCATATTTTTTTTTAATATTCATCCAATTACCATTGTAGTAGTTCAAAATAAATACCAGTACGTAGAAAGTTAATTGACTATGGAGGGGTCAAAAAATTGCTTATATCAGGAAATACCATTTTTACTTAATTGTGTAATTTTGGAGTAGTTCAAGGATGACAAGTGAAGGAATAAGACTAGATTAAAGGCCAGCCATGGAAGGAACATATAACACAAAGAAATACAATCAGTGCAGATGCTATATTTAAAGTCTTATATTTGAGCAATTTCAACCAGAGGGCTTGATGTCAAACCCTAAACACAGGGAAACAGCCATTCCAATTTATATCTATGAACTCTAAACTAGATGGCTTTCATAGTAGGACCTACAGAATATATTGATACTGTAGGGGAGCAAAATTTGCCACCCCAACTTCTGTCTCTTTGGCATGAGAATTTAGGTTATTTTAAAAAATAGAGGACTCAGGAAGTTTTTCTTTTAACCTCCCTGTTAGCTGTTTAAAGAATTTAAATAAAGGGCCTGTTCCTGGAATAGAGCTATCACCAAAGATATCTGCAAAGATAGGAACTAGGTGTGGTGATGGAAACTCAGCAGGCCCTAGAGATCAGTCTACTCTGTGTCACTGTCTCTGCATGGCCTAGCAAACATTTGCTTTTCCATCTCCGTGTGAATTGCCTTCCTCTCAAGTCACAAAACACTACCCCAACATACTCTTTTGTCTTTAGCTGAATAGGATATTTAATGTGAGGGTTTCAGCCATTTTGGTGAGTTATTCAGTTTTCCTGGATCTCTCCCAGGTTTAAATGTTATTAAACTTTTGTTTGACTTTCTCTTGTTAATCTGTCTCAGGTCAACCAAGTTCTTAGGCCAGTCAGAAGAAACTAGAAGAGTAGAAGAAAATTTCTTCCTTCCTGACAACAAGAAGCACACAAAGTAAGAACTGGTTCCAGGTTCAATCAAACACTTATTTTTGGTCATAAGTGAAAGATGGTTTCACTATTTCCCAGTGAGGGAGGAGTAAAATCATACTCTATATTATTTGCTATTTGATATGTTAACATTTCGGTTAAATAAATGTGGCTTTCATTACTTACTACTGTTAGAATTAACAAAATGGAGTCATTTGCTCCCCACAACAGCAAACCAAGACCTAATCGCATATCCAGAAATGTGACCTTTAAAACAGTCAATCTGAAATTTCTTGATCAACACTAGTGAGGTAATCTGCAAGATAAAGACCCCTGACATTCCCTTCCACCAAAAGAACAGCCTGGCTGGAAACAAACTTTTCTTTTGCCAATACTTTCTTGTCCCACCCTCCTTCTGCCTATAAAACCTCCCATTTTGTACAGCTTCTCTGCGGACCTATTTACTACATGAGATGCTGCCAATTCATGAATCTTTGAATAAAGCCAATTAGATCTTCAAATTTATTCGGTTTAATTTTGTTTTTTAATATTACAAATGGATTATGGTATGATTTATTATAAAGTCCAATATTTATTTTTATTTTCTGACTTAAATATTTATGCATTTCTCAAAACTGTCCACATTAAACATTTGTGAATTCAAAGTAATGAAACATACTGATTAATATAAAGGCATTTTATTTATTTTTAAAATAAATTATAATTGACATAATGTTATATTAGTTTCAGATGTACAATATTTGATATTTTTATACATTATGAAATGACTACCACAATAAGTCTAGTTACCATCTGTCACCATACAAAGCTGTTACAATATTATTGACTATATTCCCTATGCTGTACTTCTTCGTGACTTTATTTTATAGTGGGAAGTTTGTACCTCTTAATCCCTGCCACCTATTTCTTCAGTCCCGCACCCCTCTCCACTCTGGCAACCACCAGTATGTTCTCTCTATAAGCCTATTCCTGTTTTGTTTCTTTTGTATTTTAGTGAAACATGTAAGTGAAATCATACAGTGTTTTTTCTCTAATTTCACTTAGTATAACACCCTCTAGATCCAATCATGATGCTGCAAATAGCAAGATTTCCTTCTCATTTATGGCTGATTAACATTCCATTATACATGTATTAATATTCCGTTATATGTATATATGTGTGCATGTGTGTGTGTGTGTGTGTATATATATATATATATATATATATATATATATGTGTATGTCACATCTTCTTCATCCATTCATCTATTGAAAGACACTTAGGTTGTTTCCATATCTTGGCTATTGTAAATAATGCTGCAATGAACATAGGGGTACATATATCTTTTTGAACAGTATTTTCATTTTCTTTGGATAAATACCCAGAAGTGGAATTGCGGGATTGTATGATACTTTTATTTTTAGTTTTTTGAGGAATCTCTGTACTGTTTTCTATAGTGGCTGCACCAATTTACATTCCTACCAACAGTGCAAAAGGGTTCCCTTTTCTCCACATCCTAGCCAACATTTATTGTTTCTTGTCTTTTAGATAATAGACATTCTGACCAGTGTATGTCACCATGGCTTTGATTTGCATTTGCATTTGATTACTGATATTGAGCATCTTTCTATGTGTCTGTTGGCCATCCGTATCACTTCTTTTTTTTTTCGTATCACTTCTTTAGAAAAATGTCTATTCAGGTCCTCTGACTTTTTTAATCATACTTTTTTTTTTTTTTACATTGAGTTGTATGAGTTCTTTATACAATTTGGATATTAACCCCTTATCAGATATATAATTTGCAAATATATTCTCCAATTCATTTTGTTTGTGGTTTCCTTCACTGTGCAAAAGATTTTTTTAGCTTAATGTATTCCCATTTGTTTATTTTTGCTCGTTTTGCCCTTGCTTGAGGAGACAGAGCCAAAAAAAAAAAGAAAAAACACATTGCTTAGACTGATGTCCAAGAGACTACTACCTATGTTTTCTTATAGGAGTTTTATGGTTTCAGGTCTAAATAAAGGCCTTTTAATCTAAAAATGAAACTGGCTTGTAACCACAAGTCTTTCTGTATTAAATTTGCTTCAAATTATTACTGAAGTCAAAAAAAGAAAAAGCAGTAAACTTATACCAGAAAAAAAAAAGATGGAATTAAAAAAATCACACTTTACATGGGTGAACAAAATTCTAAGTATAAATTTAAAGAAAATATCCTTTAAGAACCTAGCCTGCAAAGTTTTATCACCAAAAGCTAGGCTAAGACTTTTCTTCTGTAATTCTAAATTACTGAATAAAAGGGAAATTTCCAATGGATTATGAGGGAGAAATACCGCACATCTAGAATTTTATATTAGCCAATTGTCTTTTCTCTATAAGAGCAGCAGATTGATAGTTTTGGATATAAACCAGCTTATTTCTCTTAAATTGTTGTCATTCAGCAGAGTGAGTTATTAATTGAAAAAGAAAATCTAGTCTGTGAGAGTCATAATATAAAATATTTGGTAATCTCTTAAACCAGTATCAAATACTGCCAAGTATAAACAGTATATCACGATTAACATAAGTCAAAGAATTGACTTCAACTCTGTAATTTTGAACAAGTTACTTATCTTCACTTAATTTAATGATTTATGCAATCAGTATATCAGTACAGTCAGCCCTCTGTATCCACAGGTTGTGCATTCACAGGTTCAACCTATCTTGAATTGAACTGAATCCATGGATGGTGAACCTAGGTGGATACAGAGGGCCAACTGCACTACTCCATTTATATAAGGGACTTTAGCCCCCACCAACTTTGATATCCATGGGGGTCCTGAAACCAATAACCTCTGATACTGAGGGATGACTGTACCAACTCTTTCAAATCCTATTTCAGTGTGAAAGGGACTTTCAAAATGCTGTAAAAAATGATAATTCTAAGTTTAAAATGTCACTTAATAAGCAGCAACTACTGTTCTAAGTAATTCATATAATTAACTTATTTCATCCTGGAAACAGTACTGTAAGGTATGTAGTATTATTATTGACTATTTTGCAGGTAATGAAAACTCTGGTACAGAAATGTTAAGTTTTTTGCTCAAAGTCACAGGGCATTAAAGTGGCAGAGGCAATATTCAGGACCAGGCATTCTGGACCTGGATCCTGTGTTTTGAGCCATTATATAAAGAGATTTTTAATACTTACTCAGGAATTTGCAAATTATAAAGTAGAAAAAGAGGAATTTTTTGCAGTTTTTTTAACATAGATTTTACACATTTATTTACTTCTTTATAAATGTAGTTGACATAGTATAAGCTTCCCTATCTATTAAACTACTCTATTAGGTTAAACTAATAAAACAACTATATTTCATATTTATGAAAAACTAAACTTTGTTTTTCTCTCAAATTTTGACACATTTCAGAATGTGACCCCAAAACATCTCTAATTTCCTTCTCTCTGTAATATAGAAGAGGTAGGCTTCCATTCCTTTCTACGTTTCCCCTATGTGGTAGATAGAATTCTAAATTGAACACTAAAACTCCCATCCTCTGATGTACAAACTCTGATAATCTCTTTCCCTTGAGTTCAGGAAGAAACTGAAAATATTATGGGATATTGCGTCTGTGATTTGGTAAACTTATATAGCAAAGGTGTGTCAATATTGCAGATATAATTAAAGTTCCTAATATACTGACTTTAGGTTAATCAAAAGGGGCATTTCCTGAGTGGGCCTGACCTAATCAGGTGAGTCCTTTAAAAGATAATCTAGGGCTTCCCTGGTGGCGCAGTGGTTGGGAGTCTGCCTGCCGATGCGGGGGACGCAGGTTCGTGCCCCGGTCCAGGAGAATCCCACATGCCACGGACCGCCTAGGCCCGTGAGCCATGGCTGCTGGGTCTGCGCGTCCGGAGCCTGTGCTCCGCAGCGGGAAGGGCCGCAGCGGTGAGAGGCCCGTGTACCACAAAAAATAAATAAATAAATAAAAATAAAATAAAATAAAGATAATCTAGAGGTTAGCAATGGAAAGAGTCAGGGAGAATTCAAATGAGAGATTCTCCTGCTGGATTTGAATAAATAACCTGCCAGGTTTTGAGAAAACCATGTGACTAGAATCCAAGGGCAATCTCCAGGCTCTGAGAGTGAGCTCCAGCTAACAACCTGTAAGAAAATGTTGACTTCAGACCTTTAACTGCAAGGAAATGAATTCTGCTAACAAACAAGGTCAGCTTGCAAACAGATCTTTCCCCAGTAATGCCTTCTGATGAGAAGGCTGACACTCTGATGTCAGCCTTGTGAGACCCTGAATGAAGGATCCAGCTAAACTGTGCTCAGACTCCTGACCCACAGAAATTATATGGTAATAAAACTGTGTTCTTTTAAGATGCTAAATGTGTGGTAATTTGATATTCAGCAAATAAAAAGCCAATACATCCTATATTCAAGTTTGCTTTTTTGAAGCCCTTTTACAAATTCAACTGTTTTTTGGCATTATCTACTATCTGTATAAAAAATGGCCATTTTATACCTACTGTTAGGCTTCTCCTATTTTCCCCCACTCAAAAGCCTTTTCTGATGATTTCATATCACTGATCTTCCATAATCTTCTTGAAACTTATCATTCTGACCTATACAACTATATTATGTAATGCTAGTCCTATTACATAGTTTTCTCTATTGCAAAATCAAGAAATTTTCTATTTTGTACGAAAGGTATTGACAATTACTCTCAATCTGGGTAAGGTTGGTGTTTCTCTAACATTTTAATAGCATAGACTTTTTTACTATAAAGTGTTTTAGTGAACTTCACTGTATAAAACATATGTAATGCATTTTAAAAAGAAGTAGCTATTAAAATTATGTATAATTCAGTTTATGAAAAATTATAGAAGGGTGTGTGTATGCATATACATGAATAAAAGAGATCTCTGAATGAACACCAAACTGTTGCTGATGCTTATCAGTATAATGAGATTTTAGGTGATTTTTATTTTCTTCCAAATGACAGTATGTAAAGTTCAAATTATTTACAGTAAATCATACATTATTTTATAATCAAAGCAGTTCCCTGTGAAAAAATAGAAGGGAAATTGTGAGAAAATATATACTAAAATATTGACAGTGATTATCTTTGATTGATGGGAAAATGAAAAGTGTTGTTTTCTATTTTTATTCTTGCAATTTAAAATTATAATTTGAGTATATACCCTATGAAAACAGTTTAAACAACATAGGGTGCATAGAGTAGAAATTAAAAATATTTATACTAACACTTGTATCTCTGTACTCAATCCCAATGTGATTCTTCTTTCAATTAAAACACACTTTTTTAACAGTTTGATTGTCCTATACCTTCACATACATAGTTGTAGGGGAAAGAATGACAAGCTGTCTATATCCTGAGAGGCAGAGAAATAATTTAGTACTATCTTTACATGTGTGATGTGTGATGTGTGATCAGTTTCTTCTTTTTCCTCTAGGTCCCAAAAGGAGGGAAGAAGGGAAAGAAACTCTTGGCTAAAGTGTGCAATTTGATGCATTTTGACATGTGTATACACTTGTAAAATCACTGCTAATATGAAGGTACAGAATATTTTCATCACCAAGTGTTTCTTTGTACCACTTTGCAATCTTTGCACACTGTTACTGTCACTATAGATTGGTTTTCTTTTTCTAAAATATATATAAATAGAATCAGCCATCATAGACACTTTTATTTCTTGGCTTCTTTAACTTGACATAATGATTTTAAGATTCATCATTTTTTTATTATTTTTTATCAGCGGTATGTTCATCTTTACTGCTGAGTCACAATCTTTTGCATGGATATTTCACATTTTGCTTAGCCATTCACCAGTTGATGAGCATGTGTTGTTTTCAGTTTTTCACTAGTATGAATAAAAGCTACTATGAATATTCTTATACAGCTCTTTGCGCAGACTGTTTTCATTTCTTTGGGGTATACCTACGAGTGGAAAGGCTGAATTTCGTGATACGTGAATATTTAACTTTTAAAGAAATCACTAGACAGATTTCCAAAGTGGTTGTACCATTTCATATTCCCACCAGCAGGGTATGAGAAGTTGCTCCCCATTTCACCAACTGTGAACTTAAATCCTTTTAATTTCAACCATTCTAAGAGTTGTGCCTTAGCATCACATTGTGTTCTTAGATTGTAATTCCCTCATGATTAATGATGCTGAGTATGTGTGCTTATTAGACATTTGTATATACTCTTTTGTTAATCATCTGTTCATATCATTTGCCAATTTTTCCATGGGATTGATTCTTTTCTTATTGTTGTGTTTTAAGAGTTCTTTATATATTATGGATACAGGTCCAGTCTTTGTCAGATTTATTAAGAATATTTTATTCCAATCTGTGTCTTGCTATTTATTTTCTTCATGGTATCCTTCAAAGATCAAATGTTTTCAACTATGATAAATTCCAATTTATAACTTACTGTTATTTTATGCTTCTTCCTTTATACTACTACCTAATAAATATTTGACAATGTTAAAATCATAAACTTTTTATAGAAATTTTATAATTTTAGCCTTTATATTTAGATCCATGGTTCATTTTAAGTTTATTTTTGTGTATGGTATGAGGTAAAGTTTGAGGTTCTTTTTTATTCATACAGCTTTCCAATTCTTCAGGCACTAAC
The DNA here is from genome assembly GCF_964270905.1 of Leucopleurus acutus. Taxonomy (NCBI): domain Eukaryota; kingdom Metazoa; phylum Chordata; class Mammalia; order Artiodactyla; family Delphinidae; genus Leucopleurus; species Leucopleurus acutus. The sequence goes on from NC_139150.1 coordinate 29,194,927, forward strand.
TGTTTATAAATCTTTCCATTCTCCATTTAGTTACCTTGGAACCTTTAGGGAAAATCAACGAAAGCTACATGGTGATTCTATTGCTTTACTTTTTATTCTGTTCTTTTGATCTAGTATCTATCATTTTGCCAACACCACCTCCTCTTATATACTGTAGCTTTATAATAAAACTTGAAATCATGTAATATAAGTTCTCCATCCTTTTCTTCTTTCTAAAAATTTCTTTGAGAGACTTCTAGTCTGGACAATACAGTGCAGAACCATTTTTTTCCCTCTGCTCATCATCAAGCACAACTATAAATCCTAGAAATCACACAAGAAACAAACATAAGAGAATTCTAAAGGTAGTAAGAGAAAGGTAGGGAGTTGACCACAGGAATGGAGGAATAGCATTATGTCAGGGGTCTGGTATCCTCCCAACCAATAGAGGAAAGCCATACAGAGGTTTCCCACCTCCAGCTCTCCCAGCTGGGGAATGAGGGCAACCAGGGGGCACTGATAAGACAGACCATTTCCACACATGCTTTCCCCACCAAGAGACACTCCTGGCGGTTCTGGAAAACCTGTTCTGCCTACTCATGCAACATCAACAGAGACCAGAAGGAGTCCAAGCAGTACCAGATAAAGTGAGCAGACCAAAATAAGATTGCAAAGGCTTTCCAAATTAAACTGCCATTGGAAACACAGCCCCCTCTCCTCAAATACACAATGTTAAAAGATCCAAAAGGATGATATAATGATTTTAAATGTATACACACCAAACAACAGAGACTCAAACTGCATGAAGTAAAAACTGATAGAGCTGAAAGAAAAAAGAGACAAATCTGAACTTACTTACTTCAACCCACCTACCCCCCTCAAAAATGGAAGGAACTCTTCGAAAATCAGCAGACACATATAGGATCTGAACAATGCCATCATCCAAAAGAATATATTTTACACATATAGAATATTACACTTAACAACATATGATTGCAAATTTTTTCAAGTGCCCTTGGGACATTCAACAAGATTGGCCATATCCCAGGCCATAAAATAAATTTCAATGCATTTAAAAGAACTGAAATCATACAAAATGTGTTCTCTAACCATAATCAAATCAAGTTAAAATCAATAAAAGAAAGACAACTGTCAGATGGTTTTGCATTTTGATTACACTGGTGGTTAAAAGAACCTACACAGGTAATAAAATTGCATATTTTTTATGCAAATGGTTCAAATGTAAATACTTGAGTACAGTGTTAAATAACTGTGAGAGCAGGCATTATTGTCTTCTTTTTAATCTTACAGGAAAAGCATTAAATATTTCAACATCAAGTATATATTAGCCTTATGTTTCTCCTAGGTGACTTACAAATTGAAAGTCTCTTTCTTGTTTGCTGAGATTTTTTTTTTTTTTAATGAATAAGGAGTGTTGAATTTTACCAAATTCTTTTTCTGCATCTATCAAAATATGTTTTACCTCCTTTGTTAATAGGATGAATTAAACTGATTAATTTAAGCACGTTCAAATATCCTTCTATTCCAGGAATTGAACCTATTTGTTCATAAGGTACTACCCTCTTAAATATTGTTGTATTCAATTTGACAATACTGTTAACGATTTTTGTGTTTATGTTTATGTTCATGGTGGATATATGTCTGCAATTTTTTTTTCTAATTTCATTGTCAGGATACATATTTAGAGTTAACTGGTCTCAAAAGGTGTCTCAGAGAGGGAGAGTTCCATCCTCCTCTGCTTTATCTGAAAAACTTCAGGATTGAATGTTTGATGGAACTCTCAGTGAATGCATCTAACCATGAAGAGTTTTTTGTGAGTTTTTTTGATAATTAATTCCTTTTTGATTTGTGATATATATATATATATATATATGGGGAAGAGCGAGAGAGGGGGCAGAGAGAGGGGGGAGAGAGAGAGAAAAGAGAGAGAGAGGGAGGTGTGTGCGGAGGTCAAAGATCTGCAACAGTCAGAATTTGAGCTAGAGAAGATCGATGGCTTGGTAACTGTCTGTTGGCGAGAACATAACTCTGCTTTTCCAGCAGCTCCTGGAGCAGGTGCATCCACTGATTCGCTGGGACTGTCCTACAGCAACCTGGAGATGATTAGGCGCGAGTCTTGCTGGGGTGAGGAAACCAACTTCTGGAAGATTCCCGAGCCCATCATCGTAAAAACCAGTCTCCCAGTAGTTTCAAAAGGGCCACAAAACAAACCAGCCCCCCAAATCTCGGCAGCCGAGAGCAGCGAACCAGGCGTTCAGGAGGAAGACCGCTGCAAGGGGTGCTCAGTCAGAGAGACAGAGAAAATATGCCAGTAACTACTTCCAGTCCAAGCCGGCCAGCCAGATCCCGGCCAACGACCCTCTGAAGAGCCTCACGCATCACAAGCCGCCGCCTGGCCTCCACGCCCGCCTCAGCAACAACTCTGGCGTCCTGCCCACTCAGGCCCCTGAAAGGCGCCAGCCTCTGCCTTTCAGCCTCCAGCCCTCGACATCGCCTTCACCGAGGCCAAGCGTAAGGAAAGCAAAGACAATTCTGGCTTCCGGCAGCGGCCTCGGTTGGCACAGCTGCCTTGGGGCTTCTGTGAGGCTGCAGGCCTCGGCCCCTCCCCCCCCCCACACACACCCGTGACCCGGAAGCCTTAGGAGACACAGGCTTCGGGAAGAGACATTCCTTCCCTCTTCCCCAGAGAGCCCACCTCTGGCCGGGCTGCGAGCCCCTCGGAGGCTGGCCCGTGCTCCTTGGAGAGGCCCGCCTCGCTCTCCACGCCAGGGGGTGTTCCCTTCTGCTCACCTGCCTCGGAGCCTGCCTGCCGTCAGTGCCCACCCGCGACGGTGTGAGGCTCGGTGGGCTCGGAGCCTCAGCTCTGCCTCAGGGCCTCTGACGGAGTGGGAGCAACTTCCACGTGGCTCAAGCGCAGCATCTCGGCGCCTGGGAATGGTATCCCCAGCTGACGGGCCCCACGTCCTGAGGTAAGCCCTGTGGAGGTACTGGAGGAGGCTTGGAGCAGAGGGCCGGTGCGGCCCGCTCGTGGCTGGTCTGCCTGCGCCTTGAGGAGACCGCTCCGCAGTCAGCAGCTCAGTCAGCTGCCGTGTGGGGGTGGGGAGGACGCGCAGCGTCTTCTGTAGCCCTGCCTCAGATTTTCTGAGTCATAAAGACAGCTTTCCCCTTTGTTAATTTTGTACACTGCTTGCCTCGTTTCTGTTTTATTGATATATACTTTTATCTTTTTCTCATTTCTACTTTTAGTTTCCTTTGCGTTTTTTATTTTTGTTACTTATTCAATGCAGAATTTTGGGTCATTAATTTTAGACCTTTAAATTTTTTTTTAATATGAGCACTTTAAAAATTTCCCTCTAATAATTTTCAGTGGCCTCTCAAATTTTAAATTTTTTTTGCCCACACAGCAAGACATCATAGTTCCCCCACCAGGGATCGAACTCGTGTCCCCTGCAGTGGAAGCTGGGGAATTCCAGCCACTGGGCTGCTGGGGAACTCCCCTGCCTATCCAAATTTTGTATGCTGTATTTTGTGTACCATAAAGTTGAAATTATTCTATAATTTCTACTTTGATTTTTTGTTTGATGGATGTTTTCGAAGTGGGTTTGATTGAAAATACTTAGTTTTCCTAGATACGGTTATTGATGTCTAATTTAATTATAGTGTGATCAGAGAGAGTTTATTCCATATGATTTCAATTCTATTAAGTTGATTTAGACTTCTAGCGCAGTTTTTGGGCCATCTTGGTGAATATAATATGAGTGCTTAAAGAATGTATTCTGACATTATCATATGTAGTATTTTGTAATTATCCATTAGATCTAGGTTGTGCATGCTGATTCCATTAGTTTTTTTGTCTAGCTCGATCAGTTGTTCAAGGGGACTGTTAATTCCACAATCATAGTAGGAGATTTTGTCTAATTCTTTCTTTAATACTGTAGTTTTTGCATCATGTGTTTTGAACGTTGGTTCTCAGGTCATACACACTTATGATTGTTAGATCATCCTGATGAATTTAGCCTTTTACCTTTGTTAAATATCCTGCTTTATTTATCTCTGGCAATAGACTTTTCTTGATGCTTACCTTATCTCGTATTAAAATAGATAATCCAGGCTTCTTATTCTTAGGGTTTGTGTTATATATAATTTCTATACATCTGCTCTCAATCTATCTGAGCTTTACATTTAAATTTCATCTCATATTTAACATACAGTTAGGTCCTGCTTTTATTAATTATTCTGTTAATCTCTGCCTTTTAGTTAGAGGGTTTCATCCATAAACATTCTGTCATTATTGATATCATTTGATTTAGGTTCACCATTTTATTGTGAATATCCCCTCTATTTCTACCCTTTTCTGATTTTCTAGTTCTTCTTTGAATGAATTTTAGAATTCCATTAGAAATTATCTATTGGATTTTTTTTTGTTAGTAGTTGCTCTGGGATTAAGTCTTTACAGTCTATATAGGGTTAATATTTTACTACCTCACATGATATATAGAAAACCTGCAACCATGTGGATCCATCCATGTGTTACCATAACCTCATCATTCTATGTATGTTAATTATTATCTCGTGCTAAAAATGTTATACACCAAAAAGACACCATTATATTTTTTGCTTTAGTCATGTGTGTGTTAACTACACTAAGAGAAAAATTTATATTTATCAATATATTTATTATTTAATCTGTTCTTTCCAGATGGTACGTATTTTCCTCTGGTACTATTTCTTTTTTTCCGACTGCAAGAAATTGTTTTAGCATTTCTTTTAGGTGCAGTGCTGGTGACAAATTTTCTTACTCTTTTATCTGAAATTGTCTTTATTATTGCCTCCATAGTTTCTGATATGGAGTCTATGGTGATATGAACTATTCTTTCCCTGTGTATAATATTCCATTTTCTCTAGCTAATTTTAAGATTTTCTTTTTCTCTTTGATTTTTAGCAAGTTAACTTTTCTTTGCTGGGGTTTAGTTTTATTTATATTATTCCTAGTCCAGGTTTACTGAGCCTCTTGTTAGTGTAAAAATACGTCTTCCATACATTTGGAAAGTTTTTTGGCCTTTATTTCTTCAAATTTTTTTTGTCTCATCCTCTCTTGCCAAACCTTCTTGAGTTCATATTACGTGTACTTTATACTTTTGACATGTCCCACAGGTTCCTGAAGCTCTATTAATTTTTCTTCCAAACTTATGTCATGGTGTTCTGAAGACTGCATTATTTCTGTTGATCTACCTTTAAGATTACTGATTCTGTCCTCTGTCATCTGCATTCTGCATATCCAAAGAATGTTTTGTTTAGATATGTATTTTTCTTGAATTTCTATTGAGTTTCTATTTATTTTTTTATTCTGCTGAGATTTCCTAGATTTTTATATGAGTGTTTCTTCTTCCACTCCCTCAACATACACACACACACACACACACACACACACACACACACACACACACAAGCTGATTTAAAAGTCCTTCTATGATGATTCCAACATCTGGATAATTTAAGGGTTCAAATCTGTTGATAATTTTTCCTTTAAGAATGAGTAATAATTTTTTCTGGTTCCTCATACAAGATTAATTTTGACTATATCCCACTGATTCTGATATATTTGCATTTGGTTATATTCTTAAGAATGGTGATTTTTTGGTTTTGTTTTAATAGGTAATCGATTTGGTTACATTTAAATTTCAAACCTTTTATTACATCTCAAATCTCTGTTCAGTTATTTTAGAACCATTGGAGGCTACCTTGAGTCTGCCCTATGCATTTATGGGTCAGGAGCAAGCCAGAGACTTGGGTAGAGCTTATAATTTGGGTCTCCTCCTCTGTGGCTTTCTCCTTTCTGGAAGTCTCCTCTCAGTTTTTAGAAATACAGTTGCTTTGAGATATGTCTTCTGGTTTTTCAGGTCAGGAAGTCTGCAGGATTTCTCTAAGAATTATAGTCACTTCACACATCGAAAATGTTGGTCTAACTTCAAACTAAAAGCCAGGAGAAAAAAACCACATACTCACACAGTACCATTCTTTATTAACAAGTGTCAGTTCAGCTCCTGAATGTACCTTTATTTGATTATTCTCCATTGCCTTCTAGTCATTCCTTTTTTGTAGTTTGTCTGGAGTTTATAGTTGTTTTACACAGGAGAATTGGGTCCAGTAGGAGCTATTTGATCATGCTGGAAGTGATAGCCCTTGTCCTTTTTTTTTATTCTTTCTTATTTTGTATCTCCATGCAAGGAAGCAGGAGAAGAGGAGCCAGAAGCTGCAGGGCTGGGGCTGGCGTGGGTTTCCTGCTCCCCAGTGAATGATATGTGTCTTCAATTTTAGGCAATGCTAAGATACATTTGCACAGATTTCACAATTTGCATTATGTGTGTGTATGTGTGTGTGTGTATATATATATATATATATATAGGAGTTCTGAATCATATCTTACAACATCTCTTTATAGCTTTTTATCCTCAATATATATTACCTCCTATTCTAAGCAGGATTCATAGAAGGGTTGTAACTTGAATATATTTAAATGCTCAGGAAATAGCAAGGCTTCAAATCAGTCATGTTCTTTGTCTCATATTTTATTTCCATTACAACAATTGATAATAAGTTAATGGTTAACTTTATTGAAATTAATGTTACTGTTGCATTATATAATTTTCAAACTTCACTAAGCTCTGCAAATATCTTCAGTGACAGCATATTCTGGATATGTTCAGAAACAATAGCCTGGATTAATTTAGATGTGTAGAATCATCAACAGAAAATTCAAAATTGCTTTTATAAGTATTTGAAGGGAATTAAAATCTATATATAATCTTTATATTGCCATTTTATTCTTCAGAAATACCATATGCTTACTAATTTAAGATAAAGTAGACACCTTAAACTTGTTTGTAAGGGAAAATACGGTCTGAGTGTCAGTTTCCATGGTGCTTGATTGACTAGCACAAATTAAAGCACATATCTGTTTTAATTAATTACTTGCAATGAATCAATCAAAGATGAATAGGTGAACCAAATAAATTTTGCTAAATATATTGCCATGGGTATGTCATTAGGAAAAAATTCATAGCTATCATAAAAAAAATACTGGTTCAGATTCCAACATGCTTATTGGGACATTAAATATTCTAGATACATGCTCGTTTTCAATTCTTGGGTGATACAGTGAGGCAACTCCCTAAAATTTGAAAATGAGGGAATTAATTTTTACTGACCTCTGACACTTAAACAGGGAACAAACATTTAATAGGGGAATTTGGTAAATTCTTAAATCACAGACTTTTACAGTAAGTTTTAAGAAAAGTTTACGGATTTCTCCTAGTCAAGTTATCTGAGTGTAGCTTAAGGCCAGGTTGCTCTGTAGAAGCAAGACAAATTTAGGCCACAAAAAATGACATTAGTACTCACAGAGGGAAAATTAAAGATAGCCAGAGAAGATAAAATAACCCAAAGGAAAAGGAGTCTATTTAATAAATATTGAAATATTCTAATAAATATTGAAAATAAATGTTTTTAATTGCATTGAAATTGCAGTGTTCAGTGCATATTGAACATGGTCAATGTGCAATCAGAAATTCAAAGAAACTATAATCGCTTTGATTCTTATGTAACTGGGCAATAAGATGTAAAACAGATAATAACTGATATGTGTATATTAAGTGCTCACTACGTTTCAGGCTTCACATGCATTATCTCTTTGAATGCTAATGGCAGTGCGTTTAAGTTCAATAGCTTTGTATAAGTTAATAAATTGAATTTCTGTCGTCTACTCTGGTATTGTATACATCTATTAGTTTATATTTGTTAGATTAGGCATGTAAGGACAGATTTTTTTCTGGGCATTGAGCAGCAAGCCTGAACTTTCAAATAACTTTTATATTAGTGAACACGTCCAAACTAGTTGAGATAATATTTAGTGTTGCTATTTAAATTCATCATTCTATCCCTTGTTCTTTAATTCAGTGACATTGAAGTTCATGTAAAAAATATATACAAGATATATAAAGCTTAAAATTGTGTATTACTAGCATGCATAGTACGTAAATCTAGAATCATGATTATAATAAAATATAATTTGCCATTCACAGAATAAGCTAAATGGTGAGTTATAGAACAGCAATAATAGCTAAAATCATCAGCAGTACCGTACAGAATAAGCAAATTGAAATTAGTGGAGGACAGAGAATGTCACACTGTTGGATCAGGGAATACAGTGAGAAGAAAACATAAGACAAAACTGAACATGTTCTGAGCAGTTAGCCCAAAAAAGGGATTATGATATGCAAGGGGGCAAGCTTAACTGGTTCATGATGGGAGATAGAGAAAAAGAGTTTGACTAGAAAAAAGGGTGAGATTCTGGGCATTGTATTCAGGTTAAAGACTTATTTCCTTTAGCAAAGACAAATTATTTTACTTTCTGGGTAAATTTAGGATTAATTTTTGTCATAAGCAATGAAGAATTTTCCAATTAGTGGAATATATCAATACTATACCAGACACAGATTTTTTATTCATGTGTATGGAAGAAGCTTACCTGTATTTTTATATGGATTCTGCTAGAAGCAGTACAAACTTCTGTTACTGCTGCTAGATAATTTAAAAATTATCAGTGACTTTTCATATTTTATGTATATGCAGATGTGTCTATTTATGCACTCTAAGAGAGATTGATTTGTCCCAGGTCACACACTTATCCAGGATTCATATTGAGAGTTTCTGACCTTTGTCTGCTTTCCACTCCCTTATAATGCACTTGCAGTGTTAGGTTGGGTGGTCCTTGATTAGGAGTTAAGGTATATGTCCCTTCCAGGCTTGAATTCTTAATTTTTATATATATCCTGACAGAGGGCTTTAATATTCATAAGATAATTTTGTCATCTGCAGTGAGCAGGTGATGTTATTTCTAATCCTTTGAATATTTGAGAAAACTTTGTTTTCTTCATGCAGGAAAAATATAGTTGGATTTACATTATTGGTTTGTAATATATTCATATCAAATTTTATTAACATTATTTATTTATTTCGTCTTATTTTTGACTTTAGTGTTGAAGTTAATGTTATAGAGGCAAATTCTGAAGCCAGTTTAACAGCTGTTGTTTTTTTGCTTGTGACTTGTTAGGACATCTTTAGTGATACTGTTGATTGTTTGGTTGTTTGCTTTGTGGGGATTTTTTGGTCTTTTTTTTTTTTTTTTTTTTACTATTTATTTATTTATTTGCCTTCATGAGTCTTAGTTGCAGCACGTGAGCTCTTTTAGTTTTGGCAAGTGGGATCTAGTTCCCTGGCCAGGGATCAAACCCGGGCCCCCTGCATTGGGAGCAGGGAGTCTTAACCACTGGACCACGAAGAGAAGTCCCGACCTTGCTTTGTTTTTTTGTTTTGTTTTTTTTCTTGTGTTTATTTGTTTTATTGATTTTGCCCTCATTTCTCCTTAAGATTCTAGCGCTTGTATTAAACCCTCATAAATTTCAGAACAAGTTTCAGTTGGTGCTCAAGTGCAAGTGGATACATTCTTTTCTTGCATTTAGAGTTCTGCCATAAAATCATCCCTCTAAACAAAAAGCCCACAAAAAATATTGTTTTAAAATTCCTTGATATATAGCAACATTTATATCCCTGTTTTGTTTACTATGTGTACATCTTTATTCAGTAACCTTGATATCTGAAACTGAAACTGAAATTTTGTCTTCCAAGCCCAGGACAGTCTTGCAGTTTGTCTTCAAGGATTCTGTCGTAATTTGTGCACACTAATAGAGGTATCTAACATATGTGTATTAAATTTAGTAAAACAGGGAATTCCCTGGTGGTCCAGTGGTTAGGACTCTGCATTTTCACTGCCGAGGGCCCGGGTTCGATCCCTGGTCTGGTCAGGGAACTAAGATCCCACAAGCCATGTGGCATGGCCAAAAAAACCCCTCCAAAACAAAGAAAACTAAATTAAGTAACACAGACCTTTCTGAAATTAAATTTTTTGCAGTTAACATATGGATTCTTTGCACTTTGTCCCAAATAGAAAGTTGTTGATAATCAGGAATTATACCAAATCATTTTAAATATCTCTAGAGCATTGTTCTTAATTAATCTATTTGTGTACCTGTTCATGCATACATCATCTAATTTAAAATAAATGAAAATGTAAAAATATTTTAAAATACATCAGGAATTGTGGTATTGAGAGACATTAGCTGAATCTTTGGTGATTCAAAGTGAGAGAGGAATAGAAGGTGGGCAGAGATTTAATAGTAAGTTTTTAACAGAGGTGCAAGTAAAGAATTATGGGGCTTGACTGGTGGCGCAGTGGTTGAGAGTCCGCCTGCCGATGCAGGGGACACGGGTTCGTGCCCTGGTCCGGGAAGATCCCACATGCCGCGGAGCGGCTGGGCCTGTGAGCCATGGCCGCTGAGCCTGCGCATCTGGAGCCTGTGCTCCGCAACGGGAGAGACCACAACAGCAAGAGGCCCGCGTACAGGGAAAAAAAAAAAGAATTATGGATGCCTAGAGGAGGGATTGTCATTTGCTTGAAATGAGCAGTTGTTTGCATGTCTCAAATACTATTTTAACTTTAATATTCCCCAAGCAAAAGATTCTTCATAGGAAATCCATATAATCCATTTACCTACTATAGAACTCACTAGTGATTTTTATTTGTATGCCTCAATTAATGATTTAGGTTAATTTCTATAATCTAAGTGATCTATATTTTTGGTTGAGAATAAAGAAAAATTATGTATGTGTTATTTTAATTTTTTTAAACTGAAATAAATTTTCACATAATGCTATAGAGGAGGAATGTATATATTAAAAGCTTCTTCCTTCAGAATAAATTCTCCTATAAAAAGAGGAGAGGGAAGGAAAGGAGGAAATATTTTCTTCTTTTCTTATTTTAGGTCCTCAATCTAGTCATAGTAACCTGGTCTTCTTACAAGATGCTATTGTTTATATGTAGGCAGAAGTATCATCTTTTTTACATTTTATTTATTTATTTATGGCTGCGTTGGGTCTTCGTTCCTGCGCGTGGGCTTTCTCTAGTTGCCACGAGCAGGGGCTACTCTTCATTGCAGTGCGTGGGCTTCTCATTGCAGTGGCTTCTCTTGTTGCAGAGCACGGGCTCTAGGCGTGTGGGCTGCAGTAGTTGCAGCGCCTGAGCTCAGTAGTTGTGGCTTGCGGGCTTATTGCTCCATGGCATGCAGGATCTTCTCAGGCCAGGGATCAAACCTGTGTCCCCTGCATTGGCAGGTGGATTCTTAACTACTGCGCCACCAGGGATGTCCCAGAAGTATCATCTTATTGGTAGTAATAACTCAGAATATAATGCAAATGCACGTGTTTATTACTTTATACATTTTTCTCATTTCTTTAATCATTTGTTATCATCAGTTTATGTAAGAAATCACATTAAAGTGTATGATGAATATAAACCTAGATGCTTTCTTTGTCCCTAATACATTAAGCCAGATAGTTAAGATAAAATATGTATGCCGACTAGAATTCAATGAAAAACAAACTATTAAAAAATGATATATAGTACTTGAATGGATGTTCCGAACCCTAATTTCTGTTGTGGGAATGTCTCCCCACAACAAGCAATGCTCTGACACCAGCTGGGTGTCCTACAATACAGCTCAATTCTGACATTGCGTCCCAGAGATAGCATCAGATCCCACTGGTTAAAGACTGCCCCCCAGGTTGTCACCCATCCTGACCAATCAACTATAAATCAGAGGTTCCCACAACTCCCTCCTTGGAGCGATTAATTTGCTAGAGTGGCAGGTGGAACTCAGAAACATTTTACGTACTAGGTCTTTGGTTTATTATAGAAGAATATAATGCAGAAGCAGATAGATGAAAGAGATGCATAGGGCAAGGTATGTGGGAAAGAATGCAGAGCTTCTGTGCCCTCTCAGAGAGCATCATTCTCCCCAAATCTCCAAGTGTTCACCAACCCTGAGATTCTCAAAACCCAGTCCTTTTGGGTTTTTATGGAGACTTCATTACATAAACATTTTTTATTAAATCACTGGCCATTGGCAATTGATTCAACCTCCAGCTCCTTTCCCCTCCCAAGAGATGGGGGTGGTGGTGGGGAGACTGAAAGTCCAAGCCCTCTCACCACGTGGTCTTCTGTCCTGGCAACCAGCCCCATCCTCATTAACATAACTAAAGATGCCTTTCTGGCTCTCATCACTTAGGAAACAGGAGTTTTAGGAGCTCTGTGCCAGAAATGGGGCTGAAAGCCAAGTATATTTTTCTTACTGTAAATCACAATATCACAGTACTGTTTCAGCATTCTGGCTACGGATGTGTTGTAGTAAGAGCATGTGTCAGGAGCTAGGCAAACTGTGATTTAAAGTTATTTTACTTCTGTGACCTTTAGCTTTCTTATTTGTGAAGAGTAGCTTTCTGAATATGCTGTTGTATTGATTAAAAACATTAAAAATAAAGTGATTAGGAGAATGAATTAGTAGTATTACAGATGCTTCAATTATAGAGCAAGGCCAAATCCACTGAGAAAAATGTACTTTTAGATGTTAAAAAAAGAAAGTATTTATAGATAATTGGTACTAATTACTTGTTCCCTTCTGGAGTATTTTAAAAGCTTTTGTGGAGTCAGTTAACTTGTATTTGTTTAGATGGGACTCTTGTCACGAAAAGAAAAATCTACTGTAAATAGTGCAACTAACTTCCTAGGCTTCCATGCTTCCCTTTTGGAAAATCTGAGCCAAATCTGTCACTCACTTCTGGCAGCTATAAAGGATATTAGGTTATGGTTTATAACCTAATAAGCCAGGCAGGTTTATGCCTGAAGCTTCACTCCTGGCATCATCTGCTAATCCTCTGTGGTGGTTGGATTTTATGTCCCACAGACTCTGCTCCAATTCAGCTGTGCCATTTAGCAGCTGTGTGAACTTGTTACCTCATTTCCGTAGGTCTGAATTTTCTATGTGGTAAAATAGGGTTAACAATACCTACTTGAAGAGATTTGTGAGGATTAAAATATATGATGCATACAGAGTACATGGTAAAGTGTCTAGAAAGTCCTCAATAATTAGGTAATTATTACTGTAACCAAGCAAAGGTTTGCTGCTTAACAGGCACGGAAGCCAATACCATGGCACCAGCTTTTGAGAAAAGGAAAAACTTTATTTTGAGGTCAACCAGCAAGGAGATGGGGCGGCAGGGCTGAAATCTGTCTCCCTTATCTGACTTTCGGTCAAACTTTCATGATTTAGGGCAAGAAGGTTGAGATGCGGAAGCACTGGCAGGGCAGGTTTCCATTGCAGGGCTTGGGAACTCGGCCATTTATGGTAAAGTATGGTAATAGGGCTTCAGTACTGGATCTTTCTGGACAACAGACCCTTCCCTTGTGAAAGGATTCCCTGCGTTCAGTTTCCAGTCATGTCATGGTCCTTTTGTTCCATGGAGGGGAGAAACGTTGGTTCAGGGTGTTGTATGAGGTCAAAATTTTCTCCTCTGAGCATGCTTTGGCTGCATGACTTGTGGTTTCATTCTGTTGCCTCTGAAAATCAACTCATTATCTTGTTAGAAACAGGATGGGGCCAGTTTGGGGCTAGCTTTGTGCTTATATACAATAATTATATATATTTTAGTGACCTATTACTTTATATCCGTATACTTATTTTTGTGTAAAAAACCCTATTTTCAAGAACTAGATAGGACATAAATGAATAAATAAACTCAATGTTACAATGATTTTATTTCCTTCACTTTGATGTTACTCATAATTTTAAGTAAAGTTAGTCATTTCTCTTTTACCCTCCCTATATTAATGTTCCTAATTTCAGATAAAAACATCGGAGATCAGTTATTTAGCTCAGCATCCAAGCCTTCCCTGATCCCTCTGCTCTCTAAACTTGAATAAGGCAAAAATTCCCTTTTCTTTTCCTTCTAAGTATTGAAAGCTAAGTCTCTGAATGAAAGGAAATAGAAACTCAATGAAAAGCCAAACTAATTTTACTTAAGCAGTTACAGCTTTCACCGTGAATGATTTGGAGCTCTTCAGTGTTACTTAGTGAATGTAATTACATGTGTTTATCTTGTTGAGAATTATATTGTGACATATGCATGGTAAGCAGGACTGCTATTATATAAATTACGCAAGATTTATTGCTCAGAGTCGCAGAGTACAAAATGAAAGCCTGTTTGAAGTTTTCTTGACAAAAATATTTTCATTATTTAAAGAAACCTTATGTATGTAAGTTACTAACCAATAAGACTAATCATAATCTCATTAATATTTGTACATTATTTGAGTTCAGTGACAGAAATGCCTAAAATGGCTAGTAAGTGGAATGGGAGGGAAAAAGGGGTTGGTATTCTGAAGAGCAGGACAGGGTTCAAAGTTCACTGGTGGCAAAATATAATAATGATATACTTTCCCCTCCTTTTGTTTCCCTAGGTGTTTTAGTTCATCTATTTTTTTCCAGCATACACTTACATTTCTTCTTATATTTTCTTCTTACTGCATTTTTCTTGTTAGGATTACATTTCCCTTCAGGTGATGCTTCAGTATTATTCCTTTTTTCTTGTTTTCTTGAAATGGCAACTTGATATGCAAACAGAATGAGAGGAATTTCATGGGGTGGTGGTGAATTGAGAAAAATGATTTGGGTTACAGTAGACACATAAGGAAAAAAATTCTGCTCAGTTCCATGTTTGGTAGAAACCCTAGGGTATATAACTCAGGAAAAAGGCAGTGGTGAAGAGAGGTCTCTATGGTCTTTCAACTGATATTTTCCTCCAGTGGTTAAATATGTGCCATCACTATTCACCAATGGCACAGTTGGTTCTATAATTATTTGAAGAATATCCAGAATTCATGTAAGCAGTGAGCAGTACTTTTATATTTGTTTAAACTAATATCATGATTAAAGATAAAAAAACATTTTCTGTTTTTTTTTACTCCCAAATAATTTAAATGAGTAATTGAGAGTCAATAAATATTTAACTAACAGTAAGATATTATCATGAAATTGAGCTTACCTATCCACTTTAGCTAGTAAATTCTTTTTTTTTTTTTTTCGGTACGCGGAACTCTCACCGTTGTGGCCTCTCCCGTTGCGGAGCACAGGCTCCGGACGCACAGGCTCAGCGGCCATGGCTCATGGGCCCAGCTGCTCCGCGGCATGTGGGATCTTCCCGGACCGGGGCACGAATCCGTATCCCCTGCATAGGCAGGCGGACTCTCAACCACTGCGCCACCAGGGAAGCCCGCTAGTAAATTCTTGAGTTCATTCATCCCATACAAATTCAGTTTTATCTCCATATTTTAATAAGTGGGTAGCTTTAGGATATCTAGTGCTTAGAGGAAAGACTTTCATTTTTAATATTACCTTAGAATAGAAAGTGGATTCTAACTATGTACAGAGAAACTGTCAGTTCCTGAAAAATCCTCTGGAATAGGGTCAATGTTATTTCCACAGTTGAAGCTTTAATTACTGCTTTGTTTGTCATTTAACCTATTTTGTTAGTAAAACTCACTGTATGTAAGAGTTGAATGATGATAACATTTTACTATTCTCTATTTCATCGTCATAGGAACCCTATGATCCAGGTAGGCCAGTAATATTATTTCTACGTTTAATATGAGCAAAGATTATCTTACTAGCCCACTAGCATAAATCTAAAATGTTGGTAGGCTATAAATAAAACATAGGTCTTATGACATCAAATGGTATGTATGTCTTTCCTAGCAAAACATACTGTCTATTACTAGGAATTAGTTTTTATTTTAGAAGACAAATTTCTCAGTACTGTGTTCAAGCAATCAATTTATGGTTGAATTTGTACATGTTCTGCAAACCAGTTGGAATTATATCAAATGATCACTTGTAAATGTGAAATTATTTTTTAAAAGGTTCACCTTTTTAATTTTGCCACTTACTAGCTACATGACCTTGAACATGTTACTTAACAGCTCAGTCTCAGTTTTCCCATCTAAAAAAAAAAAAAAGGAAGTAATAATTTTACCAATCTCAGACAGTTGCTTTGTAGGTTACATGAACCAATATGTTTAAAATATTTAGCATAGGGCCTGACACACAGTAAGTGCTATATAAATGTTAGCTGTTATTAATATCATCATTATCACTAATCCTTTTTAAAGTATGGTATCAATACTTGGATGAAGAATAAAGGTTGCCAGTGGGTTTACATGGTCTTTTAAGACAAAGGATAAATGATGCAGTTATATAGGAAGTGAACAAAATTGGTTCCAGGAAAAAAGGAATAAGAAAAATTATAATTAAGGATTAAATCTAGACCTCAGCTTTCTGTCAGTAAATCAAAAGTAGGAAACATAAATTGCATGTTTATTGATAACTGAAAAATGGAACAAAGTCTAGATTTAGAATATAGCTATAAAAGAAATTATGTTAGGACCATTACACAGTAAATATTAAAGATTTTCCTGTGTATGTTTAATATTGGTTGTCTTCAAATGTCACCCAAAGATGAGCAATTATTAATTGGGAAATTAATAAGAAAATGATTACTCAACATGGTACTCAAACACTGATCCTCATTCTCATTATGATGTAGCTAGAGAAATAGAAAGTGATATAGTTGATCTTAAATCTATAGAATAAAGATTATCACAGTTAGTTGAATTTGAAAATGAATAAGGGGGATTACAGACTTCAGTGTTTACAATGCAGTCATAATCACAGTTGTGGCTTTTTTCAGCTGCAGCTGCAAAGTGGCCTTGAAGGTTTATTTCTTGGGTGCATTGCAGTGATAACCAAAATTCACAGTACATTAAGTTCTGTGGCAATACTTGGATTAGGACTGAACCTTTGCAACTTCGGTAGTTTTGAGGAAAGGACATTAGAGCTACTGTCTGCAACTGTTCAAGAAATTCCCAGCTTAAGGAGCAGTATAGAAGAACCCAGGTGAATGAAGAAGAGTTACAATAAAGAAAATAATTAAAGTTAAGCAGAACTCAGTACGGAATCTCAAATTATAAAAAACAGAATTGTACATGAAGAGTTCTTAACCCTGAGTTTCCAGAACAAAAAAATATTGGTTCTAGATGTGGGTTGGTTTAACAGTTAATTTATTTTTCAGATATTTTCTCTAAAAATTCCAGAGAGATCTCTAGGGACGTGGGTACAATGGATTTTCTCTGAGAGTTGCACATGTACCTCCTCTAGAGTTCAAGAAAATACCTTGTATTCCTATCTATTGATTTATGATTTTCCCAATTTTGATTCCTTCTCTAGTGACCAGATCAAATATTTTAGTGATATTATTCAGAGTTCTGGTAAATTTTTAACTATGACATACAGAACTCTGTGAACTTTGTATGTTCCTCTTATGAATTAAAGTGAGGTATAAGTAGGGCAGAGAACAGCATTCCAGTATTCTGTGGATGGGGGTGACCAGGTTGTCTAGGTTTATATATAGTGTTTAATCTTCTTCTTCCAAATTTTGATAGTTTTAATAAAGAGAAGTCTGTCTGTCTTGCTGTAATCTTATCTCTGACATTGACACTGTAGCAAGAGGTCTGTGAATCTTTAAGAAAACTTTCTGAGATACTGAGAACATAATATTGGTTGGAATGAACAAATAGAAAAAAACCCTACAGTTTCCCTTGAAAAAGTTTGAATAGTTATTTCTTTAACTTGTGGCCACATAGAATGTTCCAGCTGTGGTAAAGGTGGCCTGAAAAATATATATTTTAGAAAGGAGGATTTTAAGATAGTATAAGAAAGTACAATTTTTATATTCAAGAAGTTAATTAATATTTTTCAGAAGTATTTGCCTTCATTACACATTATTTCTCTAGATGTGTACTCAAAGGTAAAAAACATTTTTGGTTCTTGTTCTCCATCTGCACATGGCTTTGCTAACATTTTAGTAATTTATGTTTTCCTTATCATGAGTGAGATTGAAAACTTTCCTTCAGTAACTCTACTGTCTTTAGTTCCAGTTTTCCATATATTTCCAGTTGATCAATTGATTTAAGAAGTTCCCCACCTCTCCAAACAAATGGATTTTCAGATGTATCAAGGTGTATGGCATCAATTTCCCAGACAATGTCAGACATGGAAGATACACAAAGCATGTTTAGCAATTGATGCACACATATACACATAATCATATATTTATGTTATATCTATTATGCATATATATGTATATTTTACACATAATTCAACAGGGTAAATATTCCTTACTGTATAGGTGTTTTCTTTATAAATCTTGACTAAACACTTACACTTAGCTGCATTCAAAACCATTTATAATTGTTCTTTCACATTGGTTGTTGGAACATTATATTGGTCTGTGGAAGGGCATATGTATTTCATACATATGGCTCATTTTTCTCTTTATCTATTAATAACAAGTACAAAGATATAAACCCAATCACATTAATAGTACAAATTCCATTAAAATAATTATTTATTCATCATGCATTCTTGTCTATGCCTGTGACCATTCATTACTGGAAAGGAAGGAGTTAGCATTAGGCCTGTAATCTCTTTATCTTCTATTTGGAATACCCAGAAAAGAGAGATAAATGAGTTCTAAAATCCACCTGAATCATTCTGATTACCAAAATTCTGATAAACACACTAATGGGGCTTAGTAGAAGGAATGACCTTTCCTATGAAATGCTCTTAGCAGTATGCACCTGTCTGCATATTTGTTACCTGTCAAACTTTGAAATCCTTCTGGATTAGGAAGGAGAAGAAGCATTAGCAAGTATGCTGTTATTGCTCAGCCTGTGGGTGACCCATATATCTGAGCTAGAGAAACCCCACCATGGTGGGAAGTATGTGGGTCCAAAGAAGTGATACATAGAAATAGGGGAAATTGTGGCAAACAAAGGATGCTCATTAGTGAATCATGATCTCAAGTAAGAATACAATCAAGGGCTTCCCTGGTGGCGCAGTGGTTGAGAGTCCGCCTGCCGATGCAGGGGACATGGGTTTGTGCCCCGGTCCAGAAAGATCTCACATGCCACGGAGCAGCTGGGCCTGTGAGCCATGGCCGCTGAGCCTGCGCGTCCGGAGCCTGTGCTCCGCAACGGGAGAGGCCACAGCAGTGAGAGGCCCGCATACCGGTAAAAAAACAAAAAGCAAAAAAACAAAAAAAAAACAAACCAAAAAAAAGAATACAATCAAATTATTTCCACAGGAGTACCTCAGAGCAAGAAAAGAAGACCATTAGCTATCTCTGTCAAATCTAGCGTTCAGTAGCGGCAGATGGCTCGGAGAAACCTCTGGATATGTTTTCTCCAGAAGAGCAGAATTGGACTCTTGATGATTTATGGGCTTTGCCCCAAAACTCCGCCTAGATAATTTGGTGAAAAGCTGTGACACAGTACCCTTGATAACTCAACTTATCGCTAGCCACCTACTACAATTTGATTCATGGTTTATAGTCTATATTTACCATTCTGGTTATTTTTCTGATTACCTGGGAAAAATACTACCAATGAATCATAGAGGGTGAAGAATGCTGAACAGCATAGCTTCTGTCACTCTGTGTGGCTGTTAATCAGAGTGATGCATTGCTAAGACAGCTGCCTGGGTGTGACAGAAAGCAGATTGCTTCTATCATCCCAGCATGTCAGAAATTTATTCGCTACTTTGAATATATAGAATGTCAGTGTCAACAGAATGCATTTAAAGAAGGTACAAATGGAACCTGAAGAGCCTCAAGGGAGTTTGCATGTGATATGGTGTCCTAATTTTACCAATAATACCCCTCTGGAGATATGTAAGGAATATTTATGTGAGACCTTATATCACACCCAGATGGGGATATACTAGGGGATTGAATATACCTAAGTGACAGTTTCACGGGGCACATAATGTTTTAGGGTGCAAGTAGTTTCCAAAATTGCACAAAAACAATAAAATATCAATAGCGGTAATGTATATTGTGGCTTAATCAGAACTGGCCATGCAGCCTAAGATAATCTGTGAAAGATTTAGGGAGTTGGTCTTGGAATTCTGAGTGTGGCCAAAATAACACTACTAAAGCTTTGTCATTAGATGCCAAAGACTTGCTAACCCAAATTAGGAATACTAGCGAGAACCAGAGGGATCTCTATCGAAGGAGAATGACCGTGGCTGGAATCAACCTGGAAGATTTAATAAAGGTATAAGCAAATGGACAAATTGAATGATAATTCTCATGGAAAGTCATTACCGATGTTGGGAGAAGTCTTGTACTTTCATAGAAAGGACTAGTGGATATTCTAATATTTATTAGAATTCAGTATTTTTAAAGGTCAGTGGTTGAGAGTGCTAGAAAGGGAAACAGGAGGTTGTATTGATGGGATCTGTTGCAAGTCTAAATTAAGACATATTGTGCATGGAAAATGTGGCAAATATTGTTCTTTAATGCCCTGGGTCACAAAATAACATGGAACTTTTCTTCTCTATGATGAGTTGATTAGGATTGGGTAGATCAAAGAATGGCACATTTCACTGTTACAATATTACATAATGTCACTTGGAAGCCGGTACCTGTAAAACCTGTATGAGGATATGTGGAATATGGTTATAACCACAAAGCAGATCAAATCCAGAATTTACTGAAATATCAATGTACCAGTCAGTGAGGGAAGTGATATATAAGAAAATAATTTCTTTTGGAAAGAATAATTATACTATATATATTTTTCTTTTAATGAAACCACTGGGAAAAGGGCAGTAAGACCTGTAAACTCCAGTATACAGGTGAAGACACATTGTACCTAGAGGGAGGATTAAAAATCACCTCTCTATTCAATGGAGAGAAGAAGGAAACCATCTGTGTTCATATCATTAGACATCTACTACAATTGGGGAAAGGTTAGGATCTGTGAAAAAGCCCAATCCCTGAGACCCAGGGAGATAATGTTTTTTAAACCTGTTTGCCATTACCATCTTAGCAAATCTGAAGCAACTGTCAAGAGCTTAGCTGAGCCTGGTAGAGTTGAACTGGCAAGAGTCAGAGTGGGCAACTGAGACAACAAGCCAGAATGAAAGTAACAGTGAAGTCCTTAATCAGTTACTGCAATAGTATAGAAAGAGGTTAAACTGGAGAAAACATCAAAACCTCCCTGTTCCATGTCCCCATATGGAATGGCTCACTTGCTGATAAGATGAATCAGCATAGATATGGTGGTCATCTCACTGTGGTGGGGGGGAACCTGAACAAACACTGCCTGAGTTTAATGAACCTAGATGCTTTAAGAGGGCTAGAGAGAAGGGCTAGAAGTGGACAAGTACTGAGTCAGAGTAGTGTCTTTAACATCTCCCTTCTTTCCCCAATGTAGAGGTCTCGACAGAGGCCTGAGGAAGGCATTTGCCAAATGGCCCAGTTAAAGAGGTTTCTAAATGGAGACCCCTGAGCTAGGAATGCAGCTTTGTGTAAGAGCCTGGTCGACAAGGAGGTCCTGAATCATTGACTGTAACTTCCTTCAGACATTACAGGGCATTGGCTGTGTCTTGTGTGGGGAGGGCAGCTTTCCCCCATGAGGCCTGCAGGTAAAGCCTTTGTAAATGCCTATGACTGAGCTTGAAAAATCACTCATAGGCTTTTTGGCTGGGAGACAAACTCCTCACTAACAAGAAATGGCAGTCTACTACTAGTAGAAGGACAATCGTGTGAAGAGAGACCTCTTCCGAGACACATGTACAAAGTGAAAGCTGAATGTGGAGCAAAAATATGAGAAAAACTCTCTAGGAACCTAGCCCTTGCCTTAAACACAAGGTAAAACTAGAAGAATTTGAAGACATTGGTGCAATAATGATACCCAGAGCAACAACAAAACCCAAATGTAGCCCAGCTTCTGACTAGTTTTACCAGCCTACATACTAATGACTTAGCACAAGAACAGGCATGCCCATTTTCAGAGGTAATTACTATTTACATTTTTACTGTATTAATCATCATGTTTGACCTCTAATTAAAAATAAGGCAAATGAAATAAAGCAAGAAAAAGCAATCCACTGTCAATAGACAAAGCAGTGAACAGAATGAAACTGAGGTAACCCGTATGTTAATACTAGCAGACAGAGAATATTAAATATCCATGACTGTTATCTTAAAAAATCTGCTAAAATAGGAAGACAGCATGCACTAACAAGTGGGGAACCTCAGCAGAGAGGGGAAGACCATAAGAAACATACAATTGGAGATGTTATAAAGAACAGGACAAAAAGATGATGAGTGTGTTTGATGGACTCTTCAGTAGACTTGACACAGCCAAGTAAAGAACCAGTGTACTTTTCATCTTGTTTATGGTACATTAATTCTTTACTTGGCTGTATCAAGTCTACTGATGAGTCCATCAATCATACTGTTCATCAGAATGGGAGAAGATATTTGCAAATGAAACAACGGACAAGGGATTAATCTCCAAAATATACCAACAGCTCATGGAGCTCAACATCAAAAAAACAATCAACCCAATTAAAAAATGGGAAGAAGACCTAAATAGACATTTCACCAAAGAAGACATACAGATGCCCAAGAGGCACATGAAAAGATGCTCAACATCACTAATTATTAGAGAAATGCAAATCAAAACTACAATGAGGTATAACCTCACACTGGTCAGAATGGCCATTATCAAAAAATCTACAAACAATAAATGCTGGAGAGGGTGTGGTGAAAAGGGAACCCTCCTGCACTGTTGGTGGGAATGTAAATTGATACAACCACTATGGAGAACAGTATGGAGGTTCCTTAAGAAACTAAAATAGAACTACCATATGACCTAGCAATCCCACTACTAGGCATATACCCTGAGAAAACCATAATTCAAAAAGAGTCATGTACCACAATGTTCATTACAACACTATTTACAATAGCCAGGATGAAAGCAACCTAAATGTCCATTGACAGATGAATGGATAAAGTAGATGTGGCACATATATACAATGGAATATTACTCAGTCATATAAAGAAACAAAATTGAGTTATTTGTTGTGAGGTGGATGGACCTGGAGTCTGTCATACAGAGTGAAGTAAGTCAGAAAGAGAAAAACAAATACCATAAGCTAACATATATATATGGAATCTAAAAAAAAAAAAAAATGGTACTGATGAACCTAGTGGCAGGGCAGGAATAAAGACACAGACATAGAGAATGGACTTGAGGACATGGTGGGAGGAGGAGGAAGCTGGGATGAAGTGAGAGAGTAGCATTGACATATATACACTACCAAATGTAAAATAGATAGCTAGTGGGAAGCAGCTGCATAGCACAGGGAGATCAGCTGGGTGCTTTGTGACCACCTAGAGGGGTGGGATAGGGAGGGTGGGAGGGAGGCTCCAGAGGGAGGGGATATGGGGATATATGTATGCATATGGCTGATTCACTTTTTGTACAACAGAAACTAACAGCATTGTGAAGCAACTATACTCAAATAAAGATATATAAAAAAATTTTTTTTAAATCAATGTATGATTTGATTTAAAAAAATGTATGATTGGGCTAAAATATAGCCCAATAACAATTACCCATAATGAAACAAAAGTAGAAAACAATGGTGAAAAACAGAACAGAGCATCCAAGAGATGTGAGAAAAGATCAAAACATTTAATGTGTGTGTCACTGGAATCTTGGGAAGAGAAGAGAAAGATAATGGTGTAGAGAAATATTTAAAGAGATAATGGCTCAGAATTTGCAAAGTCAATAAAAGACAGTATACCAAAGAGCTGATAACCTTGCAGAAACCCAAGAAGGATAAATACTTGAAAATAAACAAGACTTATTCAAATTGCTAAGAAGCAAAGCAAGGGAAAACTTGAAGGCAACTAGAAAAAATAAGAGAGTACATAAAAAGAAGAAAGATAATGTCTTCATAGTGTCAGAATATGTGCCAATGGGATGACCATAGAATACTACAAGAAAAGAAACAAAATTATTATCCCAGAATGCTATAACCAGTGAAAATATCTTTCAAACTCAAAGATAAAATAAGGAATTTAAAATAGAATAGAAACAGAGCTGAGAAAATTCATTAATACTAGGTCAGGACTACAAGAAATATTTTAAAAAGTATTTCAGACAGAGTAATATAGTTCAGGATAGAACTTAAATCAACACAAAGAAATGAAGATGTCTGGGAAATGATGCAATTCAAAGAAATTCTGAGTGATTAGTTTTAATCACTCTAGAAGTGATTATATTGTCTAAATCAGGGATTGGCAAACGTTTTTGTCAAGGAATAGTGAGTAAATATTTTAGACTTTGATTTCTGTTGCAACTACTCGGCTTTACTGCTTTAGTGTGAAACCAGTTATAGACAATAGGTAAACAAATGGATATGGCTCTATTCCAATAAAACTTTATTTAACTCTGGTGGGTGGCCATATTTGGCTTATAGATCATAATTTGCCACCTTCTTATCTAAAGTAAAACTAGTTTTGATATATTGTGGGTTTACAGCATATGTTTAAAAAAGTAAGGCAATATTAGCACAGAAGATGGGATAAAAGAATTAAAAACATACTGCTAGAAGTTTCTTTAACTGTATGTAAAGCAGTATAATAGTATGTATAAGAAGACACTGATTGGGGCTTCCCTGGTGGCACAGTGATTAAGAATCCGCCTGCCGGGCTTCCCTGGTGGCGCAGTGGTTGAGAATCTGCCTGCTAATGCAGGGGACATGGGTTCGAGCCCTGGTCTGGGAGGATCCCACATGCCGCAGAGCAACTAGACCCGTGAGCCACAACTACTGAGCCTGCGCGTCTGGAGCCTGTGCTCTGCAACAAGAGAGGCCACGATAGTGAGAGGCCCACGCACCGCAATGAAGAGTGGCCCCCGCTTGCCACAACTGGAGAAAGCCCTTGCACAGAAACGAAGACCCAACACAGCAAAAATAAATAAATAAAATTAATTAAAAAAAAAAAAAAAGAATCCGCCTGCCAATGCAGGGGACACGGTTCGAGCCCTGGTCCAGGAAGATCCCACATGTCGTGGAGCAGCTAAGGCTATGTGCCACAACTACTGAGCCTGTGCTCTAGAGCCCTCAAGCCACAACTACTGAAGCCCACGTGCCTAGAGCCCATGCTCCACAACAAGAGAAGCCACCGCCATGAGAAGCCCATGCACCACAATGAAGAGTAGCCTCTGCTCGCTGCAACTAGAGAAAGCCTGCCCGCAGCAACGAAGACCCAACACAGCCAAAAATAAAAATAAATAGATAAATAAAAGACACTAGTTAAAATGCATGTTTTAA
Source organism: Leucopleurus acutus (assembly GCF_964270905.1). Classification (NCBI taxonomy): domain Eukaryota; kingdom Metazoa; phylum Chordata; class Mammalia; order Artiodactyla; family Delphinidae; genus Leucopleurus; species Leucopleurus acutus. Next base: position 29,220,126 of record NC_139150.1, read on the forward strand.
ACCCTGGGGAAACCACTATTTTTGAACAAAGGTATATGAACAAAGGTATACATATAAACCTAATAGTGGACATAAAATGAAACCACAAAACCCAAAATAATTGAAAGGCAAGAAAAAGAGGAAAGAGTAAATAAGAAACAACAAGTGAAACAAATAGAAAATAAGCAAGATCATATATATTAATCCATCCGTATTAATGAGTATTATATAGGGAAATGGTCTGAATGCACCATATAAAGGCAGTGATAATGAGATTGGATATTTTAAAAAAAGCAAACCCAACTGTATGCTGTCTACACGTAACCCACTTTTAATAACATAAGACATATATAGGTTAAAAGTAAAAGAATATACCAAAATATATTACATAGACATTACTTAAAGCTGGAGTAGCTTTATTAAATACAGTGTTCAGAAGATGAGTCTGAGTCTGTTTTCATTTTGTTTTACTTTTTTGATTCTGCATATAAGTGAGATCATGTGGTATTTGTCTGTCTTTGACTTATTTCACTTAGCATAATACTATCTAGATCCATCTATATTGTGGCAAATGGCAATATTTCATTTTTTATGGCTGAGTAATATTCCACGGTGTATATATACACTACAAAATTTTTAATTCATTTTGTCTATTGATGGACGTTTAGATTGCTCCCATACCTTGGCTACTGTAAATAATGCTGTAATGAACATTGGAGTGCATATAATTGTTTTGAATTAGTATTTTGGCTTCCTTTGAATAAATAACCAGGAGTAAAATTGCTGGATTATAACAGTTCAGTTTTTAATATTTTGAGGAACCTTCATTCTATTTTCCCTAATGGCTGCACCAATTTATATTCCTATGAACACTGCACAAGTTTCCTTTCCTTCACATAATCACCAACACTTATTTGTTGTCTTGATTATAGCCATTCCAGCAGGTGTGAAGTGGTCGCTCATCGTGGTTTTGATTTGCATTTCCTTCATGGTTAGTAATGCTTCCTTTCATGCATCGGTTGGTCATCCATATGTCTTCCTTAGAAAAATGTCTATTTAGGTCCTCTGCCCATTTTTAATCCAGTTGTTGTTGTTGTCACTGTTTCGACGCTGAGTTGTATGAGCTCTTTGTATATTTTTTATATTAATCCCTTATCATATATATCATTTGAAAATATCTTCTCCCACTTAGTAGGCTACCTCTGTGTTTGTTGGTGGTTTCCTTTTCTGTTAAAAAGCTTTTTAGTTTGATGTAATTCCATTTGTTTATTTTTGCTTTTTTTCCCCTTGCCTGAGGTGACATATCCAAAAATTGCTAAGATTTATATCAGTGTTCTGCTTTTCTTTAAATTAATTTTTATTGGAGTATAGTTGCTTTACAGTGTTGTGTTAGTTTTTGCTGTACAGCAAAGTGAATCAGTTATACATATACATATATCCACTCTTTTTTCGATTTCCTTCCCATTTAGGTCACCACAGATCATTGAGTAGAGTTTCCTGTGCTATACAGTAGGTTCTCATTAGTTATCTGTTTTATACATAGTATATGTACGTTAATCCCAATCTCCTAGTTCGTCCCACCCCGCCCTTCCCCCTTTAGTAACCATATGTTTGTTCTCTACATCTATGATTCTATTTATGCTTTGCCAATAAGTTCATCTGTATCATTTTTCTAAATTTCACATATAAGTGATATTATACGATATTTGTTTTTCTCTTTCTGACTTACTTCACTCTGTATGACAATCTCTAGGTCCATCCACGTCTCTGCAAATGGCAGTATTTCTTTGTTTTTTATGGCTGAGTTTCACTTTCATTCTTTTACATTGTGGCTGTCCAGTTTTCGCAATACCACTTAAATGAAGAGACTGTCTTTTCTCCATTGTATAGACTTGCCTCCTTTTTATGTACATTAATTGACCGTAAGTGTGCAGGTTTATTTCTGGGTGCTCTGTTCTGTTCCATTGATCTATGTGTCTGTTTTTGTGCCAGAACCATTATGTTTTGAATACTATAGCTTTGTAGCATAGTCAAGTTCACGGGGTGTGATTTCTCCAGCTCTGTGCTTCAGTCTCAAGATTGTGTTGGCTATTTGGGATCTTTTGTTTTTCTAAACGTATTTTTAAATTATTTGTTCTAGTTCTATGAAAAATGCCATTGGTATTTTGATAGGGAGTGCAATGAATTTATAGATTGCCTTGGGTAGTATGGTCATTTTAACAATATTAAGTCTTCCAAACCAAGAACATGGTATATCTTTCCATCTGTTTGTGTAGTCTTTGATTTCTTTCATCATTGCCTTCTAGTTTTCCAAGTACAGGTCTTTTAACTACTTAGGTAGGTTTATTCCTAGGTATTTTATTCTTTCTGATTCAATGGTAGATGAGATTGTTTCCTTAATTTCTCTTTCTGATCATTCATTTAGGTATAAAAAGGTAACAGATTTCTATATATTAATTTCGTACCCTGCAACTTTACTGAATTCATTGATGAACTCTAATAATTTTCTGGTGGTGTCTTTAGGATTTCCTAGGTATAGTATTCATGTCATCTGCAAACAGTGACAGTTTTAGTTCTTCTTTTCCAATTGGATTCCTTTTATTTCTTCTTTTTGTCTGATTATCGTGATTAGGACTTCCAATACTATGTTGAATAAAAGTGGCAAGAGTGGGCATCCTTGTCTTATTCCTGATCTTAGAGGGAATGCTTTCAGCTTTTCACCATTGAGTATAGCTGTGGGTTTGTCTTATATGACCTTTATTATGTTGAGGTATGTTCCTCCTATATCCACATTCTGAGCACTCTTTGACATAAATTATAGCAATATTTTTTTTTAATCTGTCTCCGAAAGCAAAGGAAATAAAGCAAAAATAAACAAATGGAACCTAATTAAGCTTATAAGCTGTTGCACAGCAAAGAAACCATCAACAAAATAAAAAGACAACCTACTGAATAGGAGAAAATATTTGCAAATGATGTAACCAATAAGAGGTTAATATCCAACATATATAAACAGCTTATATGACTCAACATCAAGAAAAGTAAACAACCTGATTAAAAAATGGGCAGAAGACCTGAATAGACATTTTTCCAAGGAGGAAATGCAGATGGATAAAAGGCACATGTAAAATGCTCAGCATCCTTAATAATCAGGGAAATACAAATTAAAACAGTTAGATATCACCTCACATCTGTCAGAATGGCTATCATCAGAAAGAACACAAATAACAAATGTTGGTGTGGATGTGGAGAAAAGGGAACCACATATACTGTTGATGGGAATGTAAATTGGTGCAGCCACTGTGGAAGACAGCATGGAGGTTTCTGAAGAAACTAAAATTAGAACTACCATATGACTCAGCATTTCCACTTCTGGGTATATATCTGAAAATCACAAAAACACTAATTTGAAAAGACACGTGCACCCCAGTGTGCCTAGCAGCATTATTTACAGTTGCCAAGATATGGATGCACCCTAAGTGTCCATCAACAGATGAATGGATAAAGAACATGTGGTATATATATACAATGGAATACTACTCAACCATAAAAAAGAATGAAATTTTGCCATTTGCAACAACATGGTTGGACTTGGGGTGTATTATGCTAACTGATATAAGACAGAGGAAGACACTCAGTGATATCACTTATGTGGAATCTAAAAACTACAACAAGCTAGTCAATATAACAAAAAAGAAGCAGACTCACAGACATAGAGAGCATGCTAGTGGTTACCAGTGGGGGGAGGGTGGGGGAGGGGCAATATAGTGGTAGAGGATAAAGAGATACAAACTGTTATGTATAAAATAAGTTATAAGGATATATTGTAGAACACGGGTAATGGAGCTAATATTTTATAATAAGTATAAATGGATTATAACTTTTAAAAATTGTGAATCACTATATGTACACCTGTAACTATTACAATATTGTAAGTTAACTATAATTCAATTTTTAAAAATTGAGAAAATGAAAAAAATATTGTTAAGATCGATGACAAAGAGTGTACTGCCTGTTTCCTTCTAGGAGTTTTATGATTTCAGGTCTTACATTTAAGCCTTTAATCCATTTTGAGTTTATTTTTGTATGTGGTGTGAGAAAGTAGTCTAGTTTGAATCTTTTGCTTCAGCTGTTCAGTTTTCCCAACACCATTTATTGAAGAAGCTGCCTTTCCCCATAGTATATTCTTGCATCTTTTGATTAATTGATCATAGATGGGTGGGTTCATTTCTGGGATCTCTGTTGTGATCCTTCCAGCTTTGTGTCTGTTTTTGTGCAACTACCTGGCTGTTTGACTTCCTAAAGCTTTGTAGTATAGTTAGAAATCAGGGAGTGTGGTGACTTTAACTTTGTTCTTTTTTCTAAAGATTCCTTTGGCTATTCAGGGTCATTTCTGTTTCCTCAAAAATTTAGAATTATTTGTCCTAGTTCTCTGAAAAATGTCATTGGTATTTTGATACAGATTGCACTGAATCTCTAGATTGCCTTGGGGGATGTTCATTTTAACATTATTAATTCTTCCAGTCCATGATGAGCACAGTATATTTTTCTCTTTGTGTGGTCTTCAGTTTCTTTCATCAATGTCTGAAAGTTTTCCAAGTACAAGTCTTTTATTGCTTTGCTTAGATGTATTTCCATCTATTTCATTCTTTTTGATACAGTTGTAACTGGAAATGTTTTCTTAATTTCTTTTTCTGATAATGTGTTTTTTATATGGAGAAACAGTGTATAGTGATTTCTGTATATTAATTTTGTTTCCTGCAGCTTTACTGAATTCATTTATTAGTTCTAGTAGTTTTTTTGTGAAATATTTAGTATTATCTACAGTATTATCATGTCATCTGCAAACAGTGGCAGTTTTACCTCTTTATTTTGAATTTGGATTTACATTACTTCTTTTTCTTTTCTGATTGCTGTGGCTAGTACTTTCAGTACTATGTTGAATAAAAGTTGTGAGGGTGGCCTTCTTTATCTTAGAGGAGATGCTTTCATCTTTTTACTTTAGGATATGAAGTTGGCTGTAGGTATGTCATAAATGGTCTTTATTATGTTGAGGTACATTTCCTCTATACACACTTTGTTGAGAGTTCTTATCATGAATGGATGTTGAATTTTGTTAGAAGCTTTTTCTGCATCTATTGATGATCTTATGATTTTTTTCCTTCAATTTGTTAAAGTGGCATATTGTGTTAATTATTTGTGGATATTAAATTTTCCTTTTATCCCTGTGCTAAACCCTCTTGATCATGGTGTATGATCCTTTTAATGTATTGTTGAATTTGGTTTGCTAATATTTTGCTGAGGGTTTTTGCATTTATGTTCATCAGTGATATTGGCCTGTAATTTGTGTGTGTGTGCGGGGAGGTGTGTCTTTTTCTGCTTTTGGTATCAGGACAATGCTGGTCTCACAGAATGAGTTCCGTTCTCTTCCATTTTTTTTTTTTTTTAATAGTTTGAGAAGGAAAGGTATTAACTCTTCTCAATTTGGTAGAATCCACCTGTGAAGCCATCTGGTCTTGGGTGTTTGTTGGGAGTTGTTTTTATTAGTGGTTCAGTTTCATTACTGGTAATCGATCTGATCATGTTTTCTATTTATTCATGATTCTCTTGGGAAATTTTACATTTTTAGGAATTTATCCATTTCTTCTAGTTAGTTCATTTTATTTGTGCATAAATGTTCATAGTAGTCTTTTTGAACCTCTGTGTTTCTTTGGTGTCAGTTGTAATTTCTCTTCTTTTATTTCTGATTTCATTTATTTGGGCCCTTTTTTTCTTGATGAGTCTGGCTAAAGGTTTATCAGTTAAAAAATAAAAATCTTTTAAAAGAACCACCTGTTAGTTTCATTGCCCTTTTCTATTGTTTTTAAAATCTCTGTTTCATTTATTTTCACTCTGATCTTAATTCATTCCTTCTACTAACTTTGAGCATTGTTCATTATTTTACTAGTTCCTTTAGATGTAAGGTTAGATATGCAAACAGCTCATGGAGCTCAATATCAAAAAAACAAAGAACCCAGTTAAAAAATGGGCAGAAGACCTAAATAGACATTTCACCAAAGGAGACATACAGATGGCCAAGAGGCACATGAAAAGATGCTCAACATCACTAATTATTAGAGAAATGCAAATCAAAGCTACAATGAGATATCACCTTACACTGGTAGGAATGGCCATTATCAAAAAATCTAGAAAGAGGGGCTTCCCTGGTGGCGCAGTGGTTGAGAGTCTGCCTGCCGATGCAGGGACACGGGTTTGTGCCCCGGTCCGGGAAGATCCCACATGCCGCAGAGTGGCTAGGCCCGTGAGCCATGGCCGCTGAGCCTGCACATCTGGAGCCTGTGCTGCGCAACGGGAGAGGCCACAACAGTGAGAGGCCTGCGTACCGCAAAAAAAAAAAAAAAAAAAGAATCCTCAGTAAAGTAGGCAGAAAGTCAAGTGGAAAATTAAAAATAAGCCTTGGTTACTAGAGGAGAGGTACAAAAAAATCTAGAAAGAATAAATGGTGAAAAAGGTGTGGTGAAAAAGGAACCCTCCTGCACTGTTGATGGGAATGTAAATTGATACAACCTCTATGGAGAACAGTTTGGAGGTTCCTTAAGAAACTGAAAATAGAAATACCATATGACCCAGCAATCCCACTACTGGGCATATACCCTGAGAAAACCATAATTCAAAAAGAGACATGTACCACAATATTCATTGCAACACTGTTTATAATAACCAGGACATGGAAGCAACCTAAATGTCCATCGACAGATGAATGGATAAAAAGATGTGGTACATATATACAATGGAATATTACTCAGCCATAAAAAGAAACAAAATTGAGTTATTTGTAGTGAGGTGGATGGACCTAGTGTCTGTCATGCAGAGTGAAATAAGTCAGAAAGAAAAAAACAAATACCATATGCTAACATATATATATGGAATCTACACTCAAAAAATGGTACTGATGAACCTAGTGACAGGGTAGGAATAAAGACACGGACATAGAGAATGGACTTGAGGACATGGGACGGAGGGGGAAGCTGGGGCAAAGTGAGAGTAGCATCGACATATGTACACTACCAAATGTGAAATAGCTAGTGGGGAGCAGCAGCATAGCACAGGGAAATCAGGTCAGTGCTTTTCCATGACCTATAGCTGTTGGATAGGGAGTGTGGGAGGGAAGTGATATGGGGATATATGTATTCATGTGACTGATTCACTTTGTTGTACGACAGCAACTAACACAGTATTGTGAAGCAATTATACTCCAATAAAGATCTATTAAAAAGAAGAAAAGGTCTGTAACTACTGATAGAAGGTAATTTCCTTAATCTGATAAGAAAAGTATGTACAAAAATAAAATAAAATAAAATAATGTATATACTTGCTTTTAAGTGGAATGTTCTATATGTGTCTGTTAAGTTCATCTGATCTAATGTGTCTTAAGGCCAGTGTTTCCTTATTGATTTTTTGTCTGGATTATTTGTCCATTGATATAAATGGGGTGCTAAAGTCCCCTAGTATTACAGTGTTAGTATGAATTTTCCCCTTTATTTCTATTAATATTTGCTTTATGTTTTCAGTGTTCCTATGTTGGTTGCTTATATATATTTACAGTTGGCATATATTCTTGTTGGATTGATCTCTTTATCATTATATGAAGTGCTGCTTTGTTTCTTGTTACAGTCTTTGTTTTAAAGAGTATTTTGTTTCATTTAAGTACTGCCATTCCAGCTTTCATTTCTTTTCATTTCAAGTTGCATGTAATCCCTTTTTCCTTCCCCTCACTTTCAGTCTGTGTGTGTTTTTAGATCTGAAGTCTCTTGTAGGCAGCATCTTTATGGATCTCATTTTTTATCCATTCACTCAGTCTTTTGAGTAGATCATTTAGTACATTTACACTTAAAGTTATTGATAGGTATATACTTATTGCCATTTTAAAATTTTCTATGATTTGATGCTTGTCTTTAGTGTTTATGATTTGATGACTATTGTTAGTATTATGTTTAGATTGCTTTCTCTTATTTTATGTTGATGATCTCTTGAGTTTGAATGTATTCTAACCATCCTGCATTCCCCTCTGCACTCCCACCCCAGCACTTTTAATTTTGTGATGTCCTGTTTTATATCTTTCTGTTTTGTGTATTCCTGTACTATTTATTGTGGATACAGATGATTAACTGTTGTCTTTTAACCTTGTTACTAGCTTTGTAAGTGGTTGGTCTGCTACCTTTACTGTATGTTTGCCTTCACCAATGACATTTTTCCTTTCATAATTTTCATGTTTCTAGCTGTGGTCTTTTCTTTTCTTGCTTAGAGAAATCCCTTTAACCTTTATTGTCAGCTAGTTTAGTGGTGCTAAACTCTTATATATTTTGCTTGTGTGTGAAGATCTTTATCTCTTTTTCAAACCTGAATGATAGCCTTGCTGGGTAGAGTGTTCTTGGTTGTCAGATTTTACTTTCATTACTTTGAATACATTGCCTCTTGCTTGCAGATTTCTGCTGAAAAGTTAGTTCATAGTCTCAAAGGCATTCCCTTGTACCTAACCTGGGAAAGCTTTTTCTTTTGCTGCTTTTAATATTCTATCTTTTTTTTGCTGTGTTGATTACAAATATGTGTTTGGGTGGACGTCTTTGGACTCATCTTGTTTGGGACTCTCTATACATCCTGGACATGCATGTCTGTTCCTTTCCTAGGTTAGGGACGTTTTCAGCTATTATTTTTTCAAATGAGTTCTTTACCCTTTCTCTCATGTCCTTCTGGAACTCCTATCATGTGAATATTGGTATGTTTGATGTTGTCTCAGATGTCATTTAAACTATCCTTATATTTTAAGGTTTTTAAAATTGTTTTCTCTTCAGCTTGGATGATTTACACTACTGTGTCTTCTAGTTCACTGATCTGTTCCTTTGTATCTAGTTTACTGTTGATTCCTTTTATTGTATTTTAAAATTTTCATTATTGTATTCGTCAGCTCTATTTTGTTCTTTATATTTTATACCTCTTAATTAAACTTCTCTTTATGTTCATTCATTCCTTTCCCAAGTTCATTGAGTATGTTCATGATCTAAACCTTGAACTCTTTTTCAAATAGATTGCTTGTCTCCACTTCACTTATTTCTTCTCTGGGGTTTTTTGTTCCTTCATTTGGAGCGTATTCCTCTGTTGCCTCATTTTGCTTCAGTTCTCTGTTTTATTTCTACGTATTAATTAGGTCAGTTACGTTTCCTGATCATAAATAAGTAGCCTTATGTAGTAGGTGTTCTGTGGGGCCCAACAGCACAATGCTCTCTGGTCGCCAGAGTCATATGCTCTAGGATGCCCTCTATGTGGGCTGTAAGGGCCCTTCTGTTGTGGTGGGGCTGACTAATGTGGGCATTCTGTTAAGCAGAACTGTCCCTTGGTCTGGTTGGCTGCCAGGCCTTGCCTTGTGCTGAGAGTCCTGGCCTGCTGGTGAGCATGGCCTGGTCATGGTGTGGCAGTCTCTGGGGCCAAGGTCAGGGGGCTTGTGACTGGTGCTGACCCACTGGTGTGTAGGTAAGGCCTTGGCTATTATATGCTATAGGGAGGACTACAAAATGGTGCTTCCAGCACCAGTGTACTTTTGTTAGAATGAGCTCCCAAATATTGATGCTCCAGCATCTGTGTCCCCTGGAGGAGAGCCAGTTTCCTCCTGCTTCTCCAGAAGGCTCTCCAAGATCAGCAAGTGAGTCTGAACCAGGCTTCTTTCAAATTACTGCCTGGGCATTGGGGCTCAGAGCATGTGAGATTTTGTGCTCGCCCTTTAAGTGCCAAGTCTCTATTTTTCCAGTCCTCTGGCTTTCCTGTATGCAAGCCCTGCTGACCTTCAAAGCCAGACATTCTGGAGACTTGTCTTCCTGGTGCAGGAACCCTGGGCTGGGATGCCTGATGTGGGGCTCAAACCCATCACTTTTTGGGTAGAAGGAACCTCTGCAGTTGTGATTATCCTCCCGTTTTGTGGGTTGTCTGACTGTGGGTGTGGGCCTTGTCTATACTATGTCTCTACCTTTCCTAGGCTTCTCATTATGTATCCTTTATATGTTTATTTATGGAAAATATTTTCTGCTAGTCTTTAAGTGTTCTCAAATTGCTGTGTAAAGAGTTGTATTTGGTGTGCGTATGGGAGGAAGTGAACTCAGGATTTTGTACTTTGCCATCTTGGCTACATCTCTCTTATCTGGAAAATCCTTAATTATTTGGAAATAAAACTCATGTTTCTAGTAACCACAGGTTAAGATAGTTCCCCACAACAAACAATTATTTATCCCAAAATGTAATCAGTGCTGAGGTTGGGTATAATGGAAACACTCAGATTTTTTCCTTCCTGAGTAGGGGAAATCCCAGTTCTTCCCTACTATGTGTTTCTTTCCTGAGAGTCTCAGTTACTATTCACACAAAACACTTCACTTCTGACATTTCTGGTCACTTAATATATGGAGGTTTTTCCCTACATCACCAAGTAATTCTGGGACACCAGCAGGGCATCCAAGAATTCAGCTCAATTCTGGCATTATCTACCCAGAGATAGCATCCAATCTCACAGGTAAGGGCTAAGTCCCATAAGACTGCCTGTCCCTCCTCCAGCCCCACCTCTCTTCAGATACCAGTAGCAAACCCAGGTTATCGTCTTGTGCTTTTGACCATCCAGCTCTAGATTAGGGGTTCCAATGACCTTCTCCTTGGGTTTGCTTAATTTGCTAGAGTATCTCATAGAACTCAAACATTTACTTACATTTACCACTTTATTAAAAAGATACAATGAATGATACAGATGAACATCCAGGTTGAAGAGATGTGTAGGGCAAGGTATGAGTAAAGGGGCACAGAGCTTCTGTATCCTCTCTAGGAGTGTCATTCTTCCAGCACCCCCATGTGTTCATTAACCCTAAACCTCTCTGAACTGCCAACTCTTGGGATTTTATGGAGGCTTCCTTGTGCAGGCATGATCAATTATAAACTTCATTCCCAACCCCTCTCCTCTCTCTGGAGGGTGGGGGTTGGGCCTGAAAGTTCCACGCTTGGTCTTCTTGGTGACCAGACTCCATCCAGGAACCACCCAGGAGCCACTCAGAGTCACCTTCTAGGAACAAAAGATGTACCTAATGCTCTTATCACTTGGGAATTTATAAAGGTTTGTGGAATTCTGTGCCAGGAACTGGGGGCAGAGACCAATATATATATTTTCTATTATATCACATTGAGAAACCCTCTTTCAGAAAATAGAAGAGGAAATAATGTAAAATTAATATTTTATGTTAACTATAAAAAATTAATGCCATCATTAGTACCAAAACCCTAGGAAGAAATCAGAAGAAGAACCTTATAGAAGAATCAGTAACCTTAAGAAGAACATAAGTAAATGGATGCTCAATAAAATTATACAAACTTTAATCCAGCAGTATGGAGAAAAAATAATAATTATGTCAATGCACAGTTTATGCCAGGAATACAAGTTTAATATTTGAAAATAAAGCCATATAATTTTCCATAAACATAAAGTAAAATATTAAAAACTATGTGATTATTTTGGATGTTTTATTGGTAATATGATATTTAATTGGGTATCTTAGGAACCATCCAGGAGGGGAAAATATCTACTACCTCTCGGTTCTTTTGGCTGGTCTAATAATTAAATTGACACATGCAGTTTAATAGACAAAAAATTAATATTGTATGTACAGAGGTCTGACAGATATGGAACCCATGAAGTGACCAAAGCAAGCTGTTTATATACCTTTAAGATGAGGATACAATACATTTGTGAAGAATTGACAAGACAAAGGTGTTTGGGCTTGGGGTGGTAAGTTGGTGAAGAATAACAAGGTTTGTTTATATAGCCTTCTCAGCCCAAAGTTCTCTATCTCTGGTGATGAGGATGACTCTACCTCCTGGTATGGGGGTGGGGGAGTGGGGTGGTATCTTTCACATGGGAAATTTATTTCCTGCTTTCAGGGGGACAAAGGAAGTTCAGAATGTCCTTCTTGCACTGGCTGTTTCCTAAGTAACTTTCATTCAAAATAAAATAATCTATGGATCAAAGTGGCATATTTTGGGGCAGCCTGCTCTGAGCCGCACAGAGTTAAGAACACAAGGCATTCTAGTATCTAAATCGAAATTTTGAGCAAGGCTTACAAAAAAGAGGACAAAATGTCCTTATCTATTTTAAGACCTCCATGTTGAACTTCAGCCATGAGTCCAGATTCAGTTTTTTAGGGTAGCTTTATTTCAGGCAACTATTGCTCTTCTCTGCCTTTGCGCTCTGGTCAGGGACACTTTGGTCCACCATGATAGGCCTCCCTATCTTCAAACCTGGAGTGCAGATTCTGGAGCTTTTTTCCTTACCTCTAGAAAGGCCTGTGTCTGTGAAAGATGTTACAGATTTTACACTCCTGCCCCCAGGCTCCACAGCCAGCTTTGAATGTCAGGAATATTTTTATCTCTCAGTATGTCCTTGATGAAGCCATCAAAGTTTCTTCTACATCTTTCTCTGTAGGTCAGTGGATGCTGACTCACCCAACATTTACATAATTAAGGGGGGTCATTCAAGTGGATATTTGCAGAATACATACAGTCTGCTTCAAGGTGATGTCTAGCCTTTCCAAAAGACAGAAGCTCCTGACAACATGTAGATAGCAGTTTCATTACCATTATCTTGTGTGCTGTTGAAATTACTCTGTTATAGATTGGAGAGTTCTGGAAGAGAAGGTGGTGGTCTCAATGAATTCAACATATATTTGTTGAGCCCCTGGTGTGTACCAGGCACTGGTGATATGAAATTAATGTATCAGTTCCACATTTTAGAAACGTCACTCTGGAGAGAGAATAGAAAATGAGTGGTAGAAAGAGAAAGGAGAAAATGGGAAGCCCTTTGCAGGTATCCAAGTAAGAGATGATAACAGCTTAGACTAAGGGTAATTTATTCTAATTTTTTTTTAACTAGTCTTGACGGTATAAAAATTATAGTTTGGACCCATTTTGGTAAATAGAATGAACATGACATAGGAATTGATGTGAATTTTGTGGGAAACAGTGGAGTCAATATAATCATATATAGTTGGATGATGCAATTATCTTGGTTACAGAATACAGAAGAAAGAACAAATTTGGGAAGAGAAGATATGTTATATTTTAAACAAGCTGAAAATTACATATCTAAAAAGAAATTTGGAATAAGTGCTGAGATTTTAGCAATACAGAATTAAGAGTAAGAAATAAGGCAGTAGATTATTACAGTCAAGCCATAAGATGCAGAAAATTTCAAAGGCAGAGATTATGAAAAGAATAGGAGGGTCAGCCACAGACCTCTGGGGCAGTATAATCCTTCACAGGACAGGGTAGATGAAGGGACATCACAGAAATACTAGCAAATGAGGTAATGAGAGTGGGATCATCAAATCCAAGAGAGGAAAGAGCTTTTTTTAAAGAAGTGATATAACACTGTTTATAAGTCAAGGATGTTAAGGAGTAAAAGTGTGAAATGCCTTTGAAAATTGGGAAGTATATAATGAATATAGTGAGTGCAGTTTTATTGGATTTGAGGGTAGCAACAGTGAAAATTTGGTTAAATAATTAAACAGCAGAAGTTTCTTTTTTTTGCTCTCTCTTGGATATGAAGTTGCCAAGGTTTGCTCTTACTTTAGGAATAAAATGACTTTTGAAAAATCAAAAGGTGAAGAACAATATAAGTAATCTAAATCAATAAAACTACCGAGAAAATGCATTCAAAGTAAAAAATTAACTTATATGAATTTTCCAGGTTTAAAGAGTAAACTATAGTGTTGACAGGAATGGTGCTGAACATCTTAAAAGTACATTAGGGTTCTCAGTTTCACTATTGTAGCCATTATAACCCTCAACTTGTGAAAATTTGCCAGCAAAAATACTTCATGTATTTAAAATCATAGTTACAGACAATCACCTTGATTTCTTTTCTTAAGCTACAGTTTTAAGAGTGTGAAACACTACTCAGAGAACATTTTATTTTATTTATGACACTTAAAAAACATTTTATTTTCCTGTAAAGATAATTATATGAGCAGATCACTCAAGCCTTTTCTATAACCAAAATTTTGAAGTTGGTATATGTAATGTCACCCTACTAATTTTAGCATGATGGCAAAGTTGATTTTACATTGATAGTATTGATCAGTGTGGTCCTGAGAATTTACTTAAACTTTACTTTATTTAAAGTTTTTCTTTAACAAGGAAGATAGGAATTAGTCACATGCCATAATAAGCCTCATGAAAGTTAATCTTCCTATCAGTGTCTGCTTCCAAGGAAACTCAACCTAAGATAATTGATATCAGAAGTGGACCAAGAAAGTAGATGATAGGGTGCTGTGTTATGGCTGGATTACTTGCTGCCTGACTGGCAATAAGGACCTCTCACTGATGATTCCTGTTGGTGGAACACAGATCTTGACCCAAGATAAAAGTGCAATTGTTAAAATTCTTACTTTTGGTGAACTGGGATGGTATACTGCTGGGAAGAAATGTGCTAGTTGTTATGAAGTAGGCAGCATTTGAAAATATGAGAAAAATAGTAACTATAACATCAGTGGTATTGGGTAGCTATTACTAAGCACTGTTGATGGTTGGGGTAGCTATTAGTAAGCACTCCTGGTGGTTGTACAGTGATCAAATGATGAGAGAAATTAATAGGCAATTGAAATCTAAGTGCAAAAGCCAGAGAGTCTCCTTAGTTGCATTTTATAAGTCCATCATCCCTTTCAAGGGAGAGCAGAGAAAACTGAGGACTTGGCCCAGGAATAAACTATCAGATAGATTAGCTGAGCTCCCAAGGAGGTAGGTCTGATATGCCAAGTTCAGGGTCCTGTTTAGGAAAGAATGGGACCTTGATCCAGGAGATGAGAAATTTGTATTGGTGCACTGAAAAGTCTCAGAAGTCCGTGTTCTTCAGAACCCTCTGATCCTGTATAAATGGTCCAATATTTCCGGTTAAATGCTGTCACTAAGGCTTGGTTGAAGAGGATGAAGAAACTTCTCCCCAAGACAACATGTCTCTCTCAGAACATGTACTCAATTTCCCTCCCTGCCCAAATCCCAGTGAACAGGGTTAAGTTACAGCTGTCCTATTTAAGGATAAGCAGGATGTGATAAGAAATGAAAGGAATTATAACCCCCCCCCCCAAAATTAGACTTAGCTAGTGGATACCAGCAGAAGCTGGGAGAGTATGCAAGGGATATATTTCTGAGTGTGTTTGATCAAGGGATGTTGAACCAAAATTAGATTAGAGGTGATTTAGTCTTTGGGTGTCTTCTGAGATACAAGATTTAATATGCTAAAAGAACCCTAGAAGATTGTATGAGCATGCTACTAGGGTGGCTTTTAAAAGCATGAGAAAAATGGCCCTGTAACCTAGTTCAATTATTAGTTTTAACAGGTTATTTTATAGATTACCTTGGATGTTCTACATCCACATTGTAAAAATAATAACTGTTACTATTATTATTTGATATCCAGCATATATTTCATGACCCATCAAGTTAATCATGATCTTGTCAAGACTAAATTCTCTTTACCCTCACTGTATTAATCTTGTTAATTTGTTTGAATTGGGGATTCCTAATGTCCTAATTCTTCTGTCTCATCTAACTCCTATCTTATCTTTCTTCCTCAATTAACTTCTCTTATCTAAGGCTAAATCATATCATGTGCCTTGGAACATAGTGCCTCCAGCATGAACGTTACCCCCTCCTCAGTCTTCTGAATATTCAACTATTCTTTCTGAAATGAATATTTCCCATTGGATTTTTGACTTTTGAAAAAATTTAAAAATAAGAAAAAGATTTTTTCTTCTACCATCCTTATATCTCAAGATGATATCCTATTTTTTATATATTTTCCCTTCTAGCAAAACTTTTAAAAAGTATTTTAAGCATTACGTTCATTTATTTGCTATTTAGTCACTCTTAAAACAGCTATAATTCTAAACCCTATTATCTACCCAAATTGTTCATCCCGAGTCAGCAGTAAACTCTTATGTAAGGAAATACAGTAGACATGCTTTATTATTTATCTTGGTACAGCCTTGATACTTGAAACTCTTTCTTCCTTGACTTAAATAACAAAGCAATCTCCTACTTTCCCTCATCTCTCTAGCAAATCATTTGCTGTCTTTTTAGAGGTGTGCAGTTCTTTTTCAAATATAAAATACTTGAGTTCCTCAATACCAGTTTTCTGTTCTACCCCTTTTTCCTTATCTGATATCCCTGGGAAATCTTATTCATATCTAAGATGAAATTGCCTCTTGTACAAAGAAGACATCCTAACTTTCATTCCAAGCATCCATCTCTTCTCTGAGCTTGAGTGTTATATTTAGTTGTTTTCTTGAGTTCTCTTTTTAATTCCTTAAAAGGCAACTAAAATTTGACATGTCCGAAACTGAATTTTTGAGTTTTCCATCCAATTAATAGAGTTATTTTTATTGTTCCCAAAGTTCATTACTGGCACTGTCGTCCAACCAGTAATGTATAGAAATTATGCAAATATAGGCATCATTATCACAAGCCTCAGAGGAAAGGCACATGGAGCAGACCTGAACCCAACCAGTAGCCTGTGGTCCCTTAAGTCTCAGAGAAGTCCAGTCAGGATAAAATAAATGGTAGTTGATTTGCACGCCTGCACATCTGTAACCTGTGAGCATGAAAATATTTATTGTTGTAAGCCAGAAGGATTGTCGAGCTTTTTAACATGCCACAGAACCTGGTGATTAAGATAATCAGTCTTATTAATTGTACCTCTTCAATATCTCTTGAACTGATTCACTTTTCTGCATTTCTTTCCTCTAATCAGAGTTACTATTATCTCTTAAATACTGAAATAATTGCGTAATGACTCTACCTGTGTTTATTGTCTCATTACGTATTTTCTCAACATTGTTCCCAGCGCCATGCTTTGGAGATATGAATTTGATCAAAATACCTTCATTTTCTTCTAACACTCCTTTATACTTACACACTTCAAATGGTGTTCTTTCCTTTTAATAAAAGAGACAAAATTTTCAAAAGCCTTTTATAATTGGGCTTGTTGATCTCATTTTCTTCCATGCTGCCCCATCCCCTTTACTTCAATCAAACTGACTTTGTTTGGTTCCTTTACACTTGTGTTTTCCTGGCGTTGGAATTGTACCCATGCTGTTTCTCCTGACTGGCATATTTATCCAGTTTTTGTTTTTTCTAGTTAACTCTTTGCTGCTGTTCAGATCTCAGGTCAATTATCCCTTTCTCAAAACATATTTCACATATTTTCTGACCAGGTCAAACTATATCATACTCTCTCATTACACTTTGGTTTTGTAGCACCTATAGCACTTGAAAATGTATATCTATTTATGTATTTTGTTACTACTTCTACTTTATATGAAAATGTAAATTCTTGAGAGCATGACTTATGTCTACTTTTGATGACCATTATATCCTCAGTCAATAGGACAATGCCTGGTGTATAGAAGTTCCTTGTTGAATAGGAATAAGTAGATTTTACTTCAACCATTGCCTCTAGAAGCAGTCAGACCAAAACTTGCTTCTGCTAAAAACTTTTGCACTGATGTCTCAGTTAGCCACATCACACTCATTTTGAACTGAGACAACATCTTTGTTGAAATTGTTGCTTGGTTTGCAGGCATATGGATTTGCTACATCTGATCTTGCATATATGCAATCAAAGGTTTTTACACTTTGCAGATCAGCCAGTTATGTTTTATTGTTGCCATTGATTGCATTGGATTACTGTTATTCATTTTAAAAGAATATTTTTTTCTGCATCTCTTAAAATATGGCTCAGAGTGGAATGCTAAAACTTGAAGTTAAAAGCTGTCTGGCTCGTTCTATTTTATTTCCATACTTGTTGACTCTAAATAAGCTGTCTCACTTCTAAAATGAGGACTTGTTTAACTTTATTATTTTTGACATTTTTGAGCCTTATGTAACTTTGTTCATTCATAGAGAAAAAATTTAAAAAGAAACTAAGAAGAAAATTTGTGAAAAATATGCTATTAAGTATGACTATTCACTAAGCATATATATTTTTTTTTCATGAAATACATTCAATATTTAATTATATACCCTACAAATTTTTTTCTTTGGTCTTTCCACTTGTTAAAACAATGGTTAATCCTTCCAGAGATGGATTGATGTATACCAGAATAAAGATGTAACCATTTAGCTTTGGCTGTCATTTAAAATTATTTTTCAGTTTCCAGCAAAAAAAAATGTCCTTTTTTTGAGATAAGAGGTTTTTAATTACTTTATTTCATTGAGCCTGAGCCCTTCTTCTCATTCTTGCATACTTGAAAAATCACTGTCATTATAAACTATAGGATAGGGAAAACAA
Source organism: Leucopleurus acutus (assembly GCF_964270905.1). Lineage (NCBI taxonomy): Eukaryota > Metazoa > Chordata > Mammalia > Artiodactyla > Delphinidae > Leucopleurus > Leucopleurus acutus. The sequence continues at coordinate 29,238,472 of NC_139150.1, forward strand.
TATATGACATAAAATATCCCATTCAAACCAAAAGACGAAGGAGAAATTCCATTATTTTTCTGATCCAATAAGAATGGACAAGAAGGAAAGGAAACAGAGCTGGGGCAAAGAAATAGAGCATGGATATACCCATGTCTTTAAGCCAAAGTCCAACGTGGGAAATACATTAGAAACGTTAGGAGGAAAACTGAAAGTAGGGACGATTTTCCCTTGTTCCTGTTTGGAATGCTGAGAAGGAAACCACTGCACAAGGAAGTCTCTTCCCTACATAATATTGATGAAGGGTCATAAGAGAGCAACAGCAGAAGAGGGAAATTGGGTTATAGATGTCGCTTTTTGGTGTTTAGGGGATCGAAACATCTCTCTGCACTCCAGTGAGAGGAAAGAGAGATGCAAAGAACGCCATTAGACAAAGTTGTAGTGTACATCCAGGTACAGATTAAAATCAGGTTTACAAGCTGAGCACTTTTATTATTAGCAATAGACTTGATAAATAATTTGAATAGTTTGCATTTAAAATGTAGTAAGACTTCCAGTTTCAGTCTGACACATAAATAATGTAGACTTTAGCACTCCCTTCATCACAAGAAAGAGCTGAACAAACTGAAAATCAAAAACTCTACTTGGATCCATCAGAGAATTGAAATCACAAGGAAAATCGCTATCCCCCAAACTGAAAAGATAGATGAATACAGAAAATCACATCTTAAGTTGAGCAGCTGCTGGATCCAGCAACTGGCAGGAACACTTAAAGGTAATTACTAATGGCTAGAAACTGAGCCCTGTGAAGTTCGAAAGAGAAAACTCCTGAAAGCCCAACTTTAGGAGGAGTCCAACACTTTTCATGAGTTTTACCTCCCAAAGCCCCACCAGGCTCTCAGAGTAAAGACTGGAGAAAAATCCTCTCTATCCTTCAAGAAAAGAAGGAGAAACATAAACTTTTGAAATACACCCAGATTCTTCTGTTCTCCTAAACACTAACAGACTGCCATTAAGAGAAACTGTTACCAGGGCCCAACTATCGTGGGAGAAAGGAAATAGCCAACTACAGCCTCATCTTGCTTTCAATATAGGGAAAGGGAAAACACAGCTCCAACTTCACCAAACATTCCTGTTACAACTGAAGGGAGGATAAAAAAAAGCTGAGAAGCATTTGTGAAGGTCATAGCCCAGTGGCATAAACTCACTAGAAGACTACGATTTAATTATAGAATTTTAGAATGCTTCACCTGTTCCATACCTTACCATCACATCAATAATGCTCCTTTATAATAACAGAGATTACAAAGGAAATAACTGCAAAGCTGAGACCTTATTTAACCAGGAGTCTCTTGGAAAATCAAAGACCATAGGGAAGACAAAAATAAGGACACTAGAGAAATTTTAGGGTCTGATACTATAGCTACAGCAAACACTAGACACGGCCTAACTTCTAGGCAGATAAACATAAAACATCACACTTAAAGACCTATTTACCTAAGTTTTTTTTAAAACCAATACATCATGTCCAGCTTTCAATGAAAAATTACAAGACATACTAAAAGGCACAGTCTGAAGAAACAAAATAAGCAACAGCGCTGAATACATATATGGCAGAAATTTTGGAATTATCACAACAGGAATTTAAAGCAACTGTGATTAAAATGCGAAGGGCTGTAATGGAAAAAGTAGATGTACAAGAACAAATAGGTAATGTAAGCAGAGAGATGAAAACTCTAAAGAAAGAATCAAATCGTGAGAAGACCTTCAAGATGGCGGAGGAGGGCTTCCCTGGTGGCGCAGTGGTTGAGAGTCCACCTGCCGATGCAGGGGTCACGGGTTCGTGCCCCAGTCCAGGAGGATCCCACATGCCGTGGAGCGGCTGGGCCCGTGAGCCATGGCCGCTGAGCCTGCGCGTCCGGAGCCTGTGCTCCGCAACGGGAGAGGCCACAGCAGTGAAAGGCCCGCGTACCGCAAAAAAAAAAAAAAAAAAAAAAGGTGGAGGAGTAAGATGTGGAGATCACCTTCCTCCCCACAAATACATCAAGAATACATGTGGAACAGCTGCTACAGAACATGTACTGAATGCTGGCAGAAGACCTCAGACTTCCCAAAAGGCAAGAAACCACCCATGTACCTGGGTGGGGCAAAAGAAAAAAAAAAAACAGACAAAAGAATAGGGAGGGGACCTGCACCTCTGGAAGGGAGCTGTGAAGGAGGAAAAACTTCCATACACTAGGAAGCCCCTGCACTGGCAGACACGGGGGGGTGGGCGGGAGGGGAAGCTTCGGAGCCACGGAGGAGAGTGCAGCAATAGGGGTACAGAGGGCAAAGCGGAGAGACTTCTGCACAGAGGATGGGTGCTGACCAACACTCACCAGCCTGAGAGGCTTCTTTGTTCATCTGCTGGGATGGGTGGGGGCTGGGAGCTGATGCTCCGGCTTCAGAGGTCAGATCCCAGGGAGAGGACTGGGGTTGGCTGCATGAAGAAAACCTGAAGGGTGATAGTGTGCCACAGCTAGTCGGGAGGGAGTCCGGGAAAAACTCTGTACTGGCCGAAGTGGCAAGAGTACATTGTTTTGGGGTGCACGAGGAGAGGGGATTCCTTCCCTGTCTGCACACAGAAGGCAGAGCACCACCTAAATAAGCTCCAGAGATGGGCATGAGCCATGGCTATCAGCGCAGACACCAGAGACAGGCATAAAACACTATGGCTGCTGCTGCAGCCACCAAGAAGCCTGTGTGCAAGCACAGGTCACTATCCACACCCCTGCACCCCCCTAACTGGGAGCCTGTGCAGCCCGCCACTGCCAGGGTCTCATGATCTAGGGACAACTTCCCCGGGAGAACACACGGCACGCCTCAGGCTGTTGCAACATCATTCTGGCCCCTGCTGCCGCAGGCCCGCCCCACATTCCATACCCCTCCTTTCCCGCCCCCCACCCCGGCCAGAGCCCTCTAATAGCCGCTCCTTTAACCTGCTCCTCCTGTCTGGGCGAAGAGCAGACACCAGAGGGCAACCTACATGCAGAGGCGGGGCCAAATCCAAAGCTGAACCCCTGGAGCTGTGCGAACAAAGAAGAGAAAGGGAAATTTAGCCGTGCAGCCTTAGGAGCAGTGGATTAAATCTCCACAGTCAACCTGATGTACCCTGCATCTGTGGAATACCTGAATAGACAACGAATCATCCCAAAATTGAGGCAGTGGACTTTGGGAGCAACTGTAGACTTGGGGTTTCCTGTATGTGACTTGCCAGCTTCTGATATTTATGTTTATCTTAGTTTAGTTTTTAGCACTTGTTATCATTGGTGGATTTGTTTATGGGTTTGGTTGCTCTTTTCTTTTGTATTTTTATCATTTTTAATTTTAATAATTTTTTAATTTTAATAACATTTTATTTTTTTCTTTCTTTGTTTTTTTTTTCTCCTTTTTTCTGAGCCGTGTGGCTGATGGGGACTTGGTGCTGTGGTCAGCTGTCAGACCTGAGCCTCTGAGGTGGGAGAGCCGAGTTCAGGACATTGGACCGCCAGAGGCCTCCCGGCCCCATGTAATATCAATCGGCGAGAGCTCCGCCATATGGTCACCTTATCTTTGATAAAGGAGGCAAGAATATACAATGGAGAAAAGACAGCCTCTTCAATAAGTGGTGCTGGGAAAACTGGACCAGCTACATGTAAAAGAATGAACTTAGAACACGTCCTAACACCGTACAAAAAAATAAACTCAAAACGGATTAAAGACCTAAATGTAAGGCCAGACACTATCAAACTCTTAGAGGAAAACATAGGCAGAACACTCTATGACATAAATCACAGCAAGATCCTTTTTGACCCACCTCCTAGAGAAATGGAAATAAAAACAAAAATAAACAAATGGGACCTAATGAAATTTAAAAGCTTTTGCACAACAAAGGAAACCATAAACAAGATGAAAAGACAACCCTCAGAATGGGAGAAAATATCTGCAAGCAAAGCAACTGACAAAGGATTAATCTCCAAAATTTACAAGCAGGTCATACAGCTTAATACCAAAAAGCAAACAACCTACTCCAAAAATGGGCAGAAGACCTAAACAGACATTTCTCCAAAGAAAATATACAGATTGCCAACAAACACTTGAAAGGATGCTTAACATCACTAATCATAAGAGAAATGAAAATCAAAACTACAATGAGGTATCACCTCACACTGGTCAGAATGGCCATCATCGAAAAATCTACAAACAATAAATGCTGGAGAGGGTGTGGAGAAAAGGGAACCCTCCTACACTGTTGGCGGGAATGTAAATTGATACAGCCACTATGGAGAACAGTATGGAGGTTCCTTAAAAATTTAAAAATAGAACTACCATATGACCCAGCAATCCCATTACTGGGCATATACCCTGAGAAAACCATAATTCAAAAAGAGTTATGTACCCCAGTGTTCATTGCAGCACTATTTACAATAGCCAGGACATGGAGGCAACCTAAGTGTCCATCGACAGATGAACAGATAAAGATGTGGCACATATAGACAATGGAATATTACTCAACCATAAAAGGAAACAAAATTGAGTTATTTTTAGTGAGGTGGATGGACCTAGAGTCTGTCGTATGGAGTGAAGTAAGTAAGTCAGAAAGAGAAAAACAAATACTGTATGCTAACACATATACATGGAACCTAAAAAAAAAAAATGGTTCTGAGAAACCTAGGGGCAGGACAGGAATAAAGACGCAGATGTAGAGAATGGACTTGAGGACATGGTGGGGGAAGGGTTAGCTGGGATGAAGTGAGAGAGTGGCATTGACATATATACACTACCAATTGTAAAATAGATAGCTAGTGGGAAGCTGTTGCGTAGCACAGGGAGCTCAGCTCAGTGCTTTGTGACCACCTAGATGGGTGGGATAAGGAGGGCGGGAGGGAGATGCCAGAGGGAGGGGATATGGGGATATAAGTATACGTATAGCTAATTCACTTTTTTATACAGTAGAAACTAACACAACAATGTAAAGCAATTATACCCCAATAAAGATGTTAAAAAAATTGTTAATAGTCCCTTCAGGAATCCAACTGGGATGTTAACTTTAAGTGAGAAAATCAACTTATGGGATAAAAACATCCAAAAACAAAACAGGATGAAAAATAAATAAATTTTGGACTAGATTCTGGAATAACATGCTTAGTGATATAAGAGAAAACAGTAGCGTGTACAATACTCTGTACTGTGTGTTATTCTGAGAACTCTTCATGTGTTATGTCATTTGATGCTAATAACCTGTAAAGAGGGAAAAAAAGAAAAGAAAAGCAGAATCAAATCGTAATACTAGGAATCAGAAAGCTGTAACAAAAATGACAAATGCCTTGGATGGTTTCATCAGTAGACTGGACATGACCAAGACTCATAGAGCTTGAACATTTGTCAACAGAAACTTCCAAACTGAAAAGAGAAGAGAAAAAAGTATGGAAAAAAAACGCAACAGAATATTCAGGAGCTGTGGGACAGTTACAAAATGTGTAACATGTGCATAGTGAGAACACATGGGGAAGAAAGAAACAGAAGAAATATTTGAACTTTTAATGGTTGACAGAATTAATTCTTAATCATTTTCTTTGACAATGACAGACGACAAGCCACAGATGCAAGAAGCTGAAAGAACCCAAAGTAAGATAAATTTCAAAAAAATCTAAAGCTAGGCATATCATATTCTAACTGTAGATAATCAAAGACAAAAAATGTTGAAGGAAGGCAGTAAAAAGAAACACCTGTTTAGAAACAAAGATAAGAATTGCCAAATTTCTCCTGAGAAACCATGCAAGCAAGAAAAGAGTGGAGTGGAATATTTAAGTATTGAAAGAAAAAAATCAACCTAGAGTTCTAGGTGAAATTATCCTTCAATAGTGAAGAAGAAATAAAGACTATATTAGAATAATAAAACGAGAGAATTTGTTTTCAGCAGACTTGCCTTGCAAGAAATATTAAGAGCTTACTCAGAGAGAAAGAAAATGACATAGCTTAGAAACTGAAAGCTACATAAACAAAAGGAAGGTGTTAGAGAAGGAATATGTGAAGGTAAAATAAAATCTTTTATTTTCTTATTCTTAATTTGTCTACAATTAAGTTGAAAATAATAATAGCAATGATGTATTTGGTTTTTATAACCTATTGATAAGTGAAATGTATGACAGTGTTACAAAGGCATAGGAGAAAGGAATCAAGAATAATTTTTTATAAGATACCTGCATTACCTGTGAAGTGATATACTATTAAATTTTAGGTGTATATTACAAACTCTATGGTACCACTAAGGGGAAAAAAAAAAGAGTTGGAGAAAAATTATGTGCTAACAGAGGAAAAAAATGGAATTATGTAAAATGTTCAGTTAAAACCAGAGAATGCATATAAAGAGCCAAAAAAAAATAAAAAGAAATAAAAAATAAGAGCAGTGAATAGAAAACAGTTACAAACGTAATAAGTATTAATTCAGCTGTATCAGTAATCACTTTAAATGTGAATGGTCTAAATATAAAAATTACAAGTCACTGTCTGGATGGATAAAAAAACAAACTCAATTATGTCTATAAGAAACTCATTTAAAATATAAAGATACAAAGATTAAAAGCAAAGGGATAAAGATACACCATTCTAACACTAATCAAAAGTAAACTGGACTATTAGTTTCAGGTAAAACTGATTTCAGAACAAGACAAATTATCAGGGATGAAGATGACATTAAATAATGATAAAGGGTACTTTCCATGAAAACATATCAATCCCTAATGTGTATAGGTCTAACAAGAAAGCATCAAAATACATAAGACAAAAACCGTTAGAGAAGGAGAAGTAAGGAGAAACAGAAGAATTCACTATTATTATTCGTGACTTCACTACATCAGCAATTGATAGATCCATCAGGCAGTACTAATTCAGGATATAGTTGAGCTAAACAGCACCATGAATTTACTGGATATTATTGACATTTGTAGAATACTTTATCTAAAAGCAGCAGAATACACATGCTTCTTAAGGTCACAGAAAACGTTTGCCAAGATAAACCACAATCTGGAACACAAAGCACACTAACAAATTTAACGGAATAGAAAGTATTGCGAAGTATGCCCTCAGACTACAATGGAATTAAACTAGAAATCAAGAACAGGAAGATAGAAAACCTCAAAATATTTAAAGAATAAGTAAAAGCCTTTAAAATAACACATGGGATAAGGAAGAAGCCTTAAGAGAAATTTAAAACATTTTTAACTAAATAAAAATGAAAAGTTAATTTATCAAGATTTGTAAGATTAAACAAAATCAGTGCTTAGATGAAAAATTAGAGCATTCAATTAATTTATTAGAGGAAGAAAAGGTTCTAAAATAATTTGTGCCTCCACTTTATAAAAGAAGAGCAAATTAAATTGAAAGTAAGCAGAAGAAAAGAAAAACCAAAAAGAAGAAATCAAGGAAATTGATAATAGGAAATCATTAGAGAAAATCAACAAAACCAAACAGTGGTTCTTTGAAAAGATCAATAAAACTAATAAACCTCCAATGAAGCTAACCAAGAAAAAAAAGAGGAAAGACATAAATTAGTAATATTGGAAATGAAAAGGGGCCCATCACTACTGATCTGATGGACACTAAAGAGTAATACAAGAATAATGTGACCATCTCTATGCCCACAAACTTGATATCTTAGTTGAAATGTACTAACTCCTTGATAGATACAGCACCACAACTCACACAAGGAGAAATAAGGTACTCTCAATAGGCCTATATTACTAAAAAAAAAAAGAATCATTAACTAGTAACTTTTCCCAAACAGAAAGCATGAAGACCCAGATGTTTGGTATACTGGTGAAGTATACCAAACATTTAAGGAAAGAATGTTACCAATTCCTTATGATTTCTTCCAGAAATAGAAAATAGAGAGTACTCCCTAGCTCATTTTATTAGGCCAGCAACACCGATTCCAAAATCAGACAGAGGCACCACAAGAAACTACAGGCCAATATCTCTGAATGTAAGATGCAAAAATCCTCAAATATTAGCAAGTCATATCCAACAAGGTATAAAAATAATTATACATCATGGCCTGGTGGAACTTACTCCATGCATGAAGGATGAGTTCAACTCTCAAAAACCAAGTAATGTAATCCATCACATCAATAGGGTAAAGACCCTGATCTACAGATCAATATTCATCCTAAACATATTGTTTACAAAAGCAATTAGAAATATGACTGATAGTCACGAGAACAAAAAGCAATAGATGAAGAAGCACAGATGATCTAGATGTTTGAGCTAGCAAAGGATTTAAAAATAAGCAATATGAATGTTGAAAAAAGAGAAAAATACGATGACATAGGAAAAAAGGATGATTTTCAGTACAGAATTATAATTTAGACATTCAATACAGAATTATAATTTAGACATGAATAAAGCAATGTGCATGAATTGGAAGAATCAATATTGTAAAGGTAATTTCCCCCCAGTTGATAACATAAATTCATTGCAATTACATCAAACTCCAAGTAAATTTACTCTATTTTCTCTGGTCACTGATATATTTTGATTTTTTTTGTTTGTTTGAATATTATGTGCTTAAGCCTGTTGCGGAAATACAATTAAAACCCAGACCTCCTCCCAACCCAGAAAACCTCTTCACAAAGGTAGAAGAGAAAACACAATTTTTTTGTTGAATAAGTATTGTATCAGAATGTAGTATGCATCACAGGCAACCCACCAAGAGAGGCAAAGACAGAAATTTCACCCCTTTATATAATCAAGCAGATATAACTCATTACACACATGTTCTCAAATAATAAATAGCTCACAAGTAAGAGAGAGGACTTAATAGCACTGTGTGTCACATATAATTCATCCTAAATATACTTGGTGATAAGCCAATTTTCTTTATCCAAGAAAGAGGTGTTTTTGCAACTTGGAGTGAGACCCACTGAAGTTAGGCTCCTGAACTCCCATAGGAACTGGGAGATAGGGGCAGTATCCTTGATGATTGCATTTCAAAGATGGTTCCTAGATTATTAAGAAAAATAATACTGGGTCTCATAGCTAGCAAGAGGCTTATTTGGCTTTTTAAAAGATTTATAAAATTTCAAAAAGACAGAGGAAGAACTTAAGTTTTCTGAAGTAACTGCTGTAAGAAAGGCAGGGGGTAAATGGGGGAGGAGGTGAGTCTCTTCCCTTGTATTCAAGGGAGAAATTAGCTTCTTATTTTTCTTTTTTTAGACTTTTTTTTTTTAAGAAGATGTTGGGGGTAGGAGTTTATTAATTTATTTACTTATTTTTGCTGTGTTGGGTCTTCGTTTCTGTGCGAGGGCTTTCTCTAGCTGTGGCAAGTGGAGGCCACTCTTAATCGCGGTGCGCGGGCCTCTCACTATCGCGGCCTCTCTTTTTGCGGAGCACAGGCTCCAGACGCGCAGGCTCAGTAGTTGTGGCTCACGGGCCTAGTTGCTCCGTGGCATGTGGGATTCTCCCAGACCAGGGCTCGTACCCGTGTCCCCTGCATTAGCAGGCAGATTCTCAACCACTGCGCCACCAGGGAAGCCCTAACTTCTTATTTTTAAATTGTATTTGCCCTTAAGATATCCTCCCTGCATTAGTGTAAAATTTTACACATTAGTGTAAACGACGGCAATTTTATTGCCGTCTCCATTGCTGTTTCTACCTTCCTCTGCGTAATTCTCAGTCGTCTAAATATCCAGCAAGTCCATAATAAAGAAAAGCAACTATCAGAATTACCATAGAATTACTGAAAATTTCAAAAGTCAGTACGTTATTTACCTGGTGGAATAACCTTTGAGTATGGCATACCAGTGGTGAAAAGTTAAATCAGATTCTTGATTAGCATTGTGCAGCATTTTTCTTAGTCATACATTAATTTTACAAATTGCTGTGATGCTCTGTTGCTTGTGTTTTCAAATGATTAACTCTCTGAGTGTTATTTGGCAATTCCTTGTGAAGTCTTATGCAATTCAAACCTAAGGAGTAGCTTAACTCTGAAGACTGATAATCTACATTTTTAGTTGAGTTTTTTTTTGGGGGGGGGGGGAAGCTCAATAAATTTCACCTGAGAGTCAGTCAGTAACATAAGTACCGTAACATTTATGTGACAGTTTGTACTGTCACTTAATAATTGTTCTCTTACCAGTAATTTTTCCCAGATGTGATACACAAAGACATTCATGGCCATCATCTAGTGTCAAAATGTTATTATGTGGCACCCAGTGAAATTTGTTTAATGCATATTGCTCTGTTTCAAATCTTGCATCAGGTATAAATCAATAGTTGTACTTTTATAATGGTCAACTAAATCTCCATAAATAACACAGTTCATCTTTGTTTATTTGTTTTTACTGGTCCAGAGAAAACTTGCATCCCAAAGTTCATCTAGTGACATTAGACCTGTTTTTTTTTTTCAGTCTCTATCTGTAAATGCCAGATTTGTTTGTCTATTACATGGATGCCGTTTTCTTTTCTATATCATCCTTCCAGTCAAATGTTTTTGTGTCATATTTAGGGCATAAGTACTTGGATATGCATATCAATTACTTTTACTTTGTAATTATCAAAAATTACTAATGAATATTTTCCCACCTTTACTCTGTCAGTAATTAATCTGTTGGATTTAGTCCAGACCGTGTTTGAACTGGAAGTATAATTTAGAGTTAATTGGAGATGAGGTTATGGGAGGTGTAAGTGGGAGCACAGAACCAAAAAATAAGGTAGCAAAAATCATGTTTATTTTCTAGTAAAATTTTATTTTTAAAGCGATTAAAATAACCCAACTGTGAATAGGACAGCAGTGTGTCTATGAGAATAGTAAAGAGCCTGTAGAATACCTCCTTTTAGTTTAGTTTACTACCAATTTTAGTTACTCTAGGAAACTTAGATTTAAGACCTTAGTAGGAAACACAGTCGAGTTCTCCTGAGGTGCTTACTTCACATGAGGAGCATGAAGCCAGATGTTTTTTCCACTTTGATAGCCATGTGGGCGATCTGCAGCACTTGAAGGGGTCTCTCCCAGTGCAGTGACAGCCTGTCCTTCTTGCACATCACTTTTATGTAGATGAAATCTTTTGGTTAGTTGAGGTAGCAGACTTCTTCTGGGAGGTCCTTCCAGGTTCTTATTATGTTTTATGTCTCAGAGTTTCCAGGGAAGAGAGAAGCCCTTTTAAGTATTGAACATGATTATGAGAGGATTCATCTAAATCAGGTCTCAGACCCAAATTCATAGGCCTGCCACACACAAATTTAAAAGATGATATTCAGTGCTTGTTCCTTTAAAAAAATTCTTTTATTGAGGTATAGTTGATGTACAATATTATATGTTTCAGGTGTACAACTTAGTGATTCAAAATTTTTTAAGATATTCCATTTATAGTTACTGTAAAATATTGGCTATATTCTCTGTGCTGTATAATATATCCTGTAGCTTATTTTTTTAATGCATAGTAGCTTGTACCTTTTAATCTCCTACTCCTATCTTGTCCTTCCCTCCTTCCCTCTCCCCACTGATAAACACTAGTTTGTTCTCTATATCTGTGAGTCTGTTTCTTTTTTGTTATATTCACTAGTTTTACTTTTTAGATTCCACATGTAAGTGATATCATACAGTATTTGTCTTTCTCTGTCTGACTTATTCACTAAGCATAATACCCTCCAAGTGCATCAATGTTGTTACAAATGGCAAAGTTTCATTCATTTTTATGGCTGAGTGGTATTCCATTGTGTGTATTTATGTATCTTCTTTTCCATTCATCTGGCAATGGATGCTTAGGTTGCTTCCATATCTTGGCAGTTGTAAATAATGCTGCTGTGAACATTGGGGTGCATGCATCTTTTCAAATGAGTGTTTTTGTATTTTTCAGTTGTATACCCAGGAGTGGAATTGTTGGATCATAAGATAGTGCAATTCTTAGTTTTTTGAGGAACCTCCATACTGTTTGCACAGTGGCTGCACCAATTTACATTCCCACCAACCGTGTACAAGGGTTCCCTTTTCTTTACATCCTCGCCAACATTTGTTATTTGTGGTCCTTTTGATTATAGCTATTGTGACAGGTGTGAGCTGATCTCTCATTGTGGTTTTAATTTGCACTTCTCTGATGATTAAGAGCATTGCACTTCTCTGATGTTGAGCATTTTTTCATGTGTCTGTTGCCATCTGTATATCCTCTTTGAAAAATGTCTTATTCAGGTCTTCTCATTTTTTATTGGGTTTATTTTTTTTGATGTTGAGTTGTATGAGATGTTTATATATGTTGGATATTAACTCCTTATTGGTCATATCATTTCATATCATTTGCAAATATTTTCTCTCATTCAGTAGGTTGTCTTTTCATTTTGTTGATGGTTTCCTTTGCTGTTCCAAAGTTTTTAAGTTTAGTTAAGTCCCATTTGTTTGGTTTTGCTTTTATTCCTTTGCTTTAGGAGACAAATCCAAGAAAATAATACTACGATTTATATCAAAGAGGGTTTCATCTGTGTTTTTCTAGGAGTTTTATTGTTTCTAGTCTTATATTTAGGCCTTTAATCCATTTTTGGTTTATTTAGAATTGCAAAGTTTCTTTCATCTCCATACCTTCAACACAAGTGGAGAAGATGTAGCCACAGAATGTTTTTTTTTCTGTTGCAGTGATTCCTCTTGCGGTCCCAGAGTTTTAGTTACCCCCAAAACAATTCAGTTTCATTTATCTATATCTCTTGCTTCATCAGAAATATAAATTCAGACCCATACTATGTGAGTCTCAGGTTTACATTCCACACTGAAGACACACTGGATTTCTGAGCTGTGACAAGTTTCCCCAATATTTTCTAAGCCAGTGGAGGTGTTTGTTTTTGTTTTTGTTTTTTTTAAATTATTCCTTTCCAAAGTCAAGTCAGCCTTTTAAAAATGCTTTAGTTGAGGATCTTCAGTTACAGCAATATACTTCACATGAGTTTAATTCCACCTTTTCTATCTTCTAATGCAGTGATCCCCAACCTTTTTGGTACCAAGGACCAGTTTCATGGAAGACAGTTTTTCCACAGACTGGGGCGGGGTGGGGGTGGTTTCCGGATGATTCAAGCACATTACATTTATTGTGCAATTTATTTCTGTTATTTTTGCATTGTAATGTATAATGAAATAATTCTACAACTCATCATAATGCAGAGTCAGTGGGAGCCCTGAGCTTGTTTTCACTTGCCACTCACTGATAGGGTTTTGATATGAGTCTGCAAGCAGTTGATTTATTATGGTGTCTGTACAGTAAAACCTCTCTGCTGATGATAATCTGTATTTGCAGCCGCTCCCCAGCGCTAGCATCACCCCTCAGCTCCACCTCAGATCATCAGGCATTAGATGCTCATAAGGAGCACACAACCTAGATCCCTCCCAGTAGGGTTCACAATAGGGTTCGCACTCCTATGAGAATCCAATGCCACCACTGATCTGACAGGAGGTGGAGCTCAGGCAGTAATGCGAGCGATGGGGAGTGGCTGTAAATACAGATGAAGCTTCGCTTGCTCGCCTGCTGCTCACACCCTGCTGTCCAGCCCGGGGGTTGGGGACCCCTGTTCTAATGGAAATTATGGTCTAGCTCCTACTGTCATTGTTTGAGCTTCCTGGGCCACCACAGAATCAAATTATATGTTTACCACTGCCTTTCAGTTCTCTTCATTTATGGTAACTTGAGATGTCCTTTTTTTTCCTTCCCAAACACAATTGTGGGTTAAATTTTTTACCTTTAATTTATGATTTAAATACGTATGTGTTTACAGTGATGATAGTAGGAGAAAAAGGGGAGGGATGTCTATAAACATTTTGATAGATCATGGAGTCCGAAGAAACTGTAAGCCATTTTCTGTGTAATATGAGATAAAGCTTAAGAACTCCTGTGGAGGGGACTGTTTTCTAATACTTGAAGGATAAGTAAAGGACTGGTATGCAAATATAACAGAGACTATAATTGAAAGGGGATGAGGGACTATGATTGTAAGGAGTTAAAGTGCTTTGCATAATAATGGAATGGCTTGAATATGTTCTGTTAGTGTTCTTTCTTTCTATACTGTAGCATCACCAGGACCATGTGCCCTACCTCAGACTTAACTGTGCAATCTGCATTTAAATAAGGTCCCCAGATGATTTATAATGAACATTCAAGTTTGAGAAGCCCTGTTGTAATGAATTGAATAAGATGTGTCAGGGCTGTGTATTTTAATTTCTGTCATGTCTACTAGTTTTAATTATTTGCATAATCTATTTAATACTGGCCATTTATTATCCTTGAGTCTCTGGTAAAGAGCTATTAAACTATTTCAACCTAGTTTCAGTACTAAAGAAAATTGAGTCATGCATGTGCATCTGCTTTGGGTCAGAGTGACAAAATAGAGATAAGTGTCCTCAGAGGTCACTGTGGTAAGAAACATGAACTTCACGTTAGATGTTAAGTATTCCAACCTGCAGAAGATATTGAGAAGCTGCACAGTCAGTAGCCTATAGATAAAATAGCTCTTGAGGGCTTCCCTGGTGGCGCAGTGGTTGAGAGTCCGCCTGCCGATGCAGGGGACATGGGTTCGTGCCCCGGTCCAGGAAGATCCCACATGCCGCGGGGCGGCTGGGCCTGTGAGCCATGGACACTGAGCCTGTGCGTCCGGAGCCTGTGCTCTGCAACGGGAGAGGCCACAACAGTGAGAGGCCCGCGTACCGCAAAAAAAAAAAAAAAAAAAGAAAAAGAAAGAAAAGCTCTTGAGATCCAGAGGTAGTGGCACAGACAGCTATCTGAATTGATTCTACACTGTGCCAGTGGTTGGAACTGGATAAATATTTGTTGAATTAAATTGAAATACAGTGAATAAAAGCTTCTTGTTGTGTGGATTACTTCATTATTTATTCATTTTGTTCTCCAATGTAATTATACTAAGCCTACCTCTCTGGATCTTCTACAAATTAATCTTCATTTCACCCTCTGAAACTTTTACACAATAAGCCTATGTTCTTATGTAAAAAGCAGCCCATCAATATTTGAAGCTGTCTGTTATGATATCCTAAGCTCAAGTGCCCAACACCTTATTTCTTCTACATGCTAACCACACTCACATTTTTCAGATATCTTCCCTGGGATTCATTTATCCAGACCGTTCATCTTTGTGACCACAGTACTGTTATCAAGCATAAATGTGTTAGTGTCTCTTTTGAAAGAGAGAGACACGAATTAGAGAGGCACAGGAGAGACTGTTTTCCTCTTCATATCTCAAAGGATATTCTGAGGATTTCAGAGCTGTAAAGAGTTGAAAGAATTAAGCTGAAGAAAACTCATCTGAAGTGTTTGAATAGACAAAATCAAGGACTGCTGGTTAAATGAGAGGCACATAGAACCTACACTGTAGAATGAGTTAAATGGTAATTGAAAATACCTGCAGAAAATTTGATTTGAATCTGGAGAAACTACAAAGGTAGCCAGATAATAAGAAATGTGTTTCCAAAGCCCGTTTAATACTGTCAATGTACCTTAGTCAGTAGATGTGCAGTTAGTCTCATTAAAAGAATTAATTTAAATGCATCAAACTTTTCATATTAAAGGTAGTGTTGTGGAAAACTTTGTGTGCACCTGGAGTTATTTTCCAAGTGGATCTACAGGGATAGGTCATTTAAACTAATTTTTAGAAGTTTTTAAAATACTTTATTAAACTCTGCTATATTTTGCAAAATTGATAAATTTAGAATGTCATTTATTTTACATGAATTCAAATTATAAACTTACAGATGTTTCAAGTATACTGTACTGTCTCTTGTACCTATGGCGAATATTCCAAAATATTATCTTGAAGCCTCGTGTTATTGAGGATTATATCATTGTACTCTGTCAAAATGAAGACATCAGTGCTTGGAAAATATAAATTCAAGTGTGTATATAAATAAATAGAAAAATTTCAAATATTTAGACATGATATAAGAAAGTCAAGGATGGGAGAAGTAGCTGAGAACTTCAAGTATACTTGGGTGTAAACTAAAATCAACTAACCAATACATGGTAGCCAAGCCACTTTTATATACTCAGACAGTGAGAATATTATTAAGGTCTCAAATGATCACAGAATGAAACAGTTATTTCCAGCTTAATGAAGTTAAAGCCTGTGATGTAGATCCTCCAGGACAGGGACAAAAAGAGCAGAATAAGCTAAGAATCGGAGATCCAGAGAAAGAATCAAAATTATAATCTTAAGAGATAACATAAAACAATGTAGTAATAGAAGTTTCAGGTAGACAGTTTTTTATTAATGGTCATTTTAGATGGATTCGGAGACCTGTAAATCTAATAGCAAAGACTCAAAGGAATGAAAAAAGGAGGCTCAGACAGGCTAATGTAGGGATTAAGATCTACAGTTGAATTGGGATCAGGGTTAGTAGCCAGGAAATCAGGTTTTAAGCAGCAATACATAGAGATCAACATTTAGATTCTAAATATGGACACACCTGGTTTAGTTGTGAACTATGCCTTTATAGAATACAGGAATATGGATTAAAGAAATCAGTGACTTTGCTTATCTAGTATCACATTGTTCCTGTCCTTGTATGGAAGAGGAGGGTAAGGCATACAGAACAATGAGAATGCTATTTATGTTAAATAAATTGCTAAAGATTTTAATTGTAACAAATATAGAAAGAGACCAATGTAAGCAGTTGCTACTGAAAAAAGATAAAAGTTGACTTGGTCATTCAGAGATCTTTTGAAGAATGCACTGTCAAACTGTGTGTGTGTTCCCGAAGCTCTGGAGTAAATCTTGGCTTGGCCAGGCCATCTAGATACCTATGTGGCCTAGGACATGTTACTTAATTTCTCTGTGTCTTTGTGCAACTACAGAATAAGAATAGGAATATAAGTTGCTTTGTTGTTGTGCTGTAGTTTTCTCAGGTCTTTCACTAAAGAATTAAAATATTACATGGAAATGAACTCGGAAATAGTTTTATTTCTTTAAGATATGTTCTATTATGCACCTGGTTTCCAGCCGCAGTCTTTAATTCAGCTCTGTAATGATATCAGAGGGAAAATGATGTAATGGGTGCAGAGAGCTGTAAAAATGAAATACCACCGTTAATCTTCATCTTGAAACTCCAGATCTCTTATGAATCATATTGTCATCAGTAGTCTCCTACAAAGTCAAGAAATATATTCCACAGGAAGAGACAATAAATCGAAGAGACTTGCTGAAAGTCAGTGAAGACTAAGGCTTTTAGCATCCAAGAAGCTAGAATTAAAAAAGATTTGAAGGCTTCCCTGGTGGCGCAGTGGTTGAGAGTCTGCCTGCCGATGCAGGGGGCATGGGTTCGTGCCCCGGTCCGGGAAGATCCCACATGCCATGGAGCGGCTGGGCCCGCGAGCCATGGCTACTGAGCCTGCGCATCCAGAGCCTGTGCTCCGCAACGGGAGAGGCCACAACAGTGAGAGGCCCGCGTACCGAAAAAAAAAAAAAAAAAAAAAAAAAAAGTTTTGAGACCTACTTTGAACTCAGATGAAATATGGTTTACTCTTTGGGAAGAATCTTATATACTTATGGGCCTGAGACAGAATGTAAACATATGGTTGAGCATGAAATAGATTAGACTTATCTTAAGAGGAAGATGTTGCCTTACTTGGGAGAGAGAAAAGAATGTGATGGATCAGGATATGGTGTGTATTTGAACATGTGAATGAGAATGAGAATGAGGGAATAATATTTTCTATAGAAAGAATGCTGCAGTGTAAACCAAAGCCAGTAGGAACAGCTTAAGTCTCACAAGAGTATTAGAGTAAGCAAATAATTAAAGTTTTGTTTTTACTTCTGTGGGAAATTCTGAGGCTTTAAGCTTGGAAAAAGCTAGCATAGAAATAATCCAAAAAAAAAAGGAAAAACATCAATAAGCCCTAGGTATCATATAGTAGTGGAGAGTCTAGAGTCTAAAGGTGACAATATCATGGGGCAGTTAAAAGGACAGTAAATAGGACAAGTGTGAAAACATGAGTCATAAGTTTAGAAGTGAAAATTTGGGAAGATATATCACAACATAGAAATTCTTTCATGAGAAAAATTAATATGGCCATACTACAATTTCCAGCATGTTATGTACTGTAACAGTAACAGTCTTAGTAAAGAACATGCATTTCTGAAGTTAAAATTTGATTCCCTGTATGCAATCCCCATGGGACATATATCTGATTCTTTTAATATGAAGATAGAGGCTATTTAAGTTTCTCAATCTGCTTTTTAAAATTCCCTCTTGACTTCTTTATAGTAATTCATGGATTCTACATTGATTTAACTATCATTGCTTGTTTTACTAAACTATATTAACATGCAGTTTTATTTCATACGTTCAACTAATAAACATCCTAGGGTAGGAAGTGCCTTTTGGAGGCCGGCCTAGCGGGGCAGTGTTAATTTTTATGTCATTTGTGACAAAAATTATTTTTTAATGTTGATCAAAATGTCTTTGTTTTTCACTGAAAACATTAGAGGTAAAAAATATATAAAATATGATATGCTTCCAGCTTCTCACATTGTAATTTTTCTTTTAGCCCCTGTATTTAAGACTTCAAGTTCTGGTGTTAAACTTACTTTGTTTAAATTCCATCTCCAATATGTACTAGCTATGAGGCCTTAATTGAATTATTTCTTTTCTCTGTGCCTCTATTTTCTAAACTGTAAAGTTGGGTATCTACTTCAAATGGTTCTTATGAGGATTAAATGGGATATTATTGTAAACTGACTAGAAGAATGCCTGGCACATAATATGCATACAACAAATATTTGATAGCATTATCATGTTGGCAATCAAAAGGACAAAATTCTCATGAAGTGACATTAAATACTTTTCACAATTATCTCATTGCCCTGTAATAAAATTTAAGGAGCCATAACAGAGTGAATATTGATTAAACTCTATGGCTTACTAAGATTTTTCTTAAATTTTATTTAAAAATTTACACTTTACAATTGCTGTTGTCATGTTACTGAGTATCCATAAAATGTTTTTAATTTTTATATCCCACCTTTACCCGTTACAAATAGTGAAAGGATCATTTCACATGTGCAGTGGAAGCAAAACAAAAAAAATTTAGATCATGTTTAATAATTTATCTTAATTAAAAATTCTGTGACTGTGAAGATAGAGCCTTTCAGTATTTTCAGTGCTGTAGAACTCCAGGTATGCAATTTAAAATAAGCAGCAGTAGCTAGGAATACAATTAAGCACAACTATTACATTTAACACAGTCTCGCTCTCTCTGAGAAAGCTCTTATGCTCACGCGTGTGCGCGCGCGCACACACACACACACATTTCCTGTATATCTTTCTCCCTTCTCACCTCTTCTAAATATTATCAAGGGAAATAAGTACTGAAATAATTAAGTATTTTTTCAAGTGAGTTTTTAATTTACAGTTTTCTTTCCACAACTATAGTTCATTGGCATATATAGAGCTGTTCACTAATGAAATGTTTCCCGCAGGTTATCTGTGTGTTCATGTATAAGCAGCAGTGCATGTCATTTTTCTTTTTGGGTGTCAGTGAATATTTTGTGAATTCTCTAGTGTGCAGTACCAAACAAAAGTAATTATCACATTTAGCAATATTCATTAAGGGGTATAGTACATTTAAACCTGGTTAAGTTCTGACATGCAACAATACTAATTTACATTTGAAATTGAATCTTTATATATGTATTAAGAGGCATAACCAAACACAAGTGATTCTTATTGTTGTGATTCCTATTTTAGTTTTTCTTAAACTAATAAACTTTATAGGAGTTTTAGGTTGATAGCAGAATTAAGCAGAAAGTACAAAGAGTTTACATATACCCCCTGTCCACACAAACACGATTAACATCCTACACCACACTGGTACATTTGTTACAATCAATAAACCTACATTGACACATCATTATCACCCAAAGTCCATAGTTTACATTAGGGTTCACTGTTAGTCTTGTACATTTTATGACATCATATATATATATATATATATATATATATATATCATATATATATATATATGATAAATATATGGTACATATATATGAGATATATATATATGATCTGTATCATGACATTTTATATATATATATATATATATCTACCATTGTAGCATTTTAGTTTTGATCAATAAAATTAACTTTGTAAGTTTACATCTCTATGTTTATCCATCTTCTCAGGATTTTCTCTATGCACTGAAAATTCACCCTTCTGCTGCCACTTTAGAGAACAAATGTTGAAATCTTATGAATACTTCTCAGGCCAAAGGGACTCCAACAGGATTACAGTTTTAATTAATCCCAGAACATAATTAAATAAAAGTAGTAACTATTCAAAGTTTTATAAATTCAGTAAAGTATGTTTTAGATATTTAATGCCTTACTTCACGGAAGAAGCTCTCAATTTAGTTATCTTTCTCAAGGTGGACAAAACGTACACATTGGGACACTTCACAGAAGATGCTTTTCAAAATAAAATACTTCATGTAATATGAGATGCCATCAAAACTGGCTTAAAACATGTTATTAAGATGATCTAAAATGTTACTTCTTTTGCAATGTTAATATATGTTCATTTAAACTTCGTAATGTAATATTTTTAAAATTTATTTTGAATCAGTAATGAATGTATTGGTAGTTATGTAGAGAAATTACTATATTTAAAACCTTTAACAACTTAAAAATATATGGTTATTAAGAGTGTAAGGTCTAGGGTAAGACTGTCTGTTTTGGATCTCAGCCAAACATTTACTATTTGTATGATTTGGGGGCAAGTTGTTTTTCACCTTTAAGTTCAGATTGCTCATCTGGAAAACTGGAATAACCTTGGCTACCACAACCCAGAGTATGCTCAAGAAATAAACCAGGCATCTGACCAGAGTGACTAGAACATAAGTAGTCATTTTTTCCTGATTTTTTAAATTATATTTGTATTATTAACTCTCACTTTAAAGACAATTGGTAAATTCTGTGGATCTGTAAAGTGATAAAAAGGTGAATCTTTAATACCAGATGTAAAAATAATTTAAAATGTGCCCATATATATATATATATAGTATATATATATAGTATATATATATATGTATATAAAGTTTTTTTTCTTCCATATCCTATTTGAGAAACTGTCCAATGATTATAGTGCTAAACTAATTATTTGGATTAGCAGTAGTACTTGGCAGGCACTGCATTTTTGAATGATAACAGCATGCCTCAGGTGGCATTAAAGCATACCAAGCTGAAGGCTATCAATTTTACCACCTGAGAAGTGTTCTAATTAACCAAAACTGCAGAAGCTAAAGTGGCTGCTCCATTACTGCCAATAAGAGAAACAATTGGATCCTTAGATTTATTAGCCTGCAAATTGCTGACTGTCAGTTCCAAAACACCAACTGTGCTTTCCATTTGCAAGTTTTTTCCAGTGTTCAGTTGAAGTGTAAGGTCAGTTAATGTAGAAGAAAATATATTAAGTGGTAATAGAAGTGCCTGGGCATCAGGGGCAAACTTATCTGCCTGGAAACCCAGCTCCACCACATTTTGCTATGTGACCTTTGAGAATTAACTAATTACAGCATATTTCCCTATGTATACATTGAAGATGGATAATTTCTTTATATATTGTAGTGAAGTTTAGTGAAGATACACTTAATGTACCTAGAATAGTTTTGACCTGTAATAATCATAGATGTTGGTTTTTCCTACTTCTGCCTCTCATCCTTCATAATATACAGAGGACTTTAGTCAAATGAATGATCCCATGTTAGGCAGCTGCATGTATTAGTATTATTTTATTAACTTATTACGGAATAAAATTGTCCAGTCTGCAATAGTACAATGTTATTTATTCTCTGTAAATGATAACTATTTTCTCGAATTCACATTTTTTCTCCTAAAAGTATTAACAGGTTAATGGTATATCTATTCAGGGCTAAGGAGTTCATAGTGTTCTGTAGACAGAGCCCTTTGCTTTTATAGTAAAACTTATATTTTATTGGGCACACAAGATGAATAAATATGATTTTAACCCTACTACTGCATCGAAAATGTTTACAGTTACACAGTGGCATCTTTACTTCATTGCTATTTTCAATGATCCGTACTATGGAACTATTTTATGGAAGAGTATGTTTTAAAATGTTTCCAAGTCGATAACGAAATCCTTTCCTTTGAATGGAGAGCAAAGTGCATCTACTTCTGTGCTGGATTATTCAGTGTAATGAAGACAATTTTATGAAGTGTTTTAAGTTTATTTGATCATCAGGAAAACCTGGAAATTATAGTATTGAGTGTAATTCTCAGAAATAAATAAACTTATATTAGGTACATGGTTACCATAGTCTTGGGATAAAATAATCAGAAATATCTAAGGATTTTTATCAAGCCTTTGCTGTGATGATATTGTATAGCTTTAGGTCTGCATTCACGGTTCCACTATATAATTTTCCTCTGGCTGCAGCATGAAGTTATGCATGAGTAGCCATGTGAAAGCTACCCACTCTTTCTTCTGAGGCAGAGTACACGTACTTACCCTCCCGAACTCTTGTCCTATCCTAAGGATGTGGCTTTGCAGCAGGTCAAATGAAAAGACCAGTAGTTCTGTTTCAGGATAAAGTATAGTGTTTTGTTGTTGTTGTTTTTGTTTTGTGTGCCTGTGTATGTGCGTTTTAGCAAATCTGTTTTAATTCTACTCTCAAGGTGGGACAGTAGTGAAGAAGGAAATTATTGCCTTATGGCAATATAAAATTCATGCTTATTCTAGATTTCATTGTGCTGTAGAATACACTCATCACTAGCTATATCTGACCATTGAGCACTTAACATGTAGATACAAATTGAGATGTGATATTAGTTTAAAAGTAACACACTTGATTTCAAGGATCTATTATTAAAAAATGGTTAAAAATATCTCAAATGATTTTCTGTTTATGCCATAATATTTCAGGTAAATAAAAAATTTTATTAAAATGAGTTTTGCCCATTTCTATTTACTTTTTAAAATGCGGCTTCCAGAAAAATTAAAATTATATATGTGGTGGTACTCATGATTTATGTGTGTGTATATATATAGCTTATTTACAGGGTTTAGTCTGTAGCATCTGTGGGATACCAACTAAAAAACTAAATGTTTAAAATCTGTAAGATATATGAATAAAACATGCTTCTTATGTATAGAATTGATGCTGCAGGTCACATGCAGTTATGTGAATAGCATATTTAAATTATTATCAGAAATGGCCCAAGGATGTGTTTCGTTAACCTAAAACAATAAAACGGCCAGTTATTTTTACTAGCAAAGTGGATTTATTTGTGAGCAGCAAAGAACTGCAGATCAGGGCATACCACTATGGTGAACCACATGCATGTCTGGTAAAGCCAAGAAGAGGAAACTCTTTCATAGAGGAGAAGGTGAAGTTGGGAGGGGCTGTTATAAACAAAATGTCCATTGGAGCAAACTGAGAGTTCAAAGTGTAGTAGCTTTTTTTGGCTGAGTTGTGACTGTCTCTCATTGGTTAAGCTGTTGCCAAGCAAAGGGAAGATCTTTTTCTTCTGCTAGTGGGAATAAAATAGTGTCACTTCATACAGGAGATGCAATGTACATCTCTTCCTGTTGAAATCTGTATTGATGTTGAGTGATATCTGCATAACAGCTTTCCCTTCTGACCTCCCAACTCCATTTAGGTTTCCCTTTATTAATTTTCAGTTTCTTGACCAAGTGAATTTTTCGTATAGTCTATTCTTATGGATTGCATGAAACATTTGTAGATTAACATATAAATGTCTAAATACACTGTGAGGAATGTATTAAAAAAGGAAATATTGCTAGAACTCAGAAATCACCAAAAAACCGTACACTTAGAAGACCGTGCTGTGAGTGGAATCTTCAGGAATGGATTTGACAATAATTTTGAATCTAGGAGAAGGATAAGAAATTATAGTCAACATTGGAAATTGCTATGACACGAATTCAGTTTTTTAAATCATTTACAAAAAAAAGTACAAACAAAAACAAGACACATGCACACACATAGAATTAGACATTATTTCTTGACCTTCCAATATCATCTGTATGTCAAGTTAATAACAAATTGATAAGGGAAAGAATAAAAGTATTCCAACTAATAAATTCAGAGGAAATGGTAAAATAAGGATAATAACTGTGATGGGCTACAGACATTTCCACAATTATCTACCATGTCATTTGCAGTGATACCTTACAGGCTTTCATCTCAAGAAGTGGAGTCTGTTTCCGCACCCTTTGAATCAAGCTGTATAACTTGCTTTGAATAATAAGAGTTCAAAGAATATGATGTTGTGCCAGTTCTGAACCTAAAGCTCAAGAGGCTTTGCATGCTTTTCTTCTCTCTTCTGTAACCCTTCTCACTTCTGTAACTGCCGTGTGATCAAGCCCTGGCTACCCTGTTGGATGTGATTTTAGAGCAGCCAGCCGTAGCTAAGCTGCCAGCTGAGTTCAAATACACGAGCTAGCCCAGCAGAGATCAGTTGTGCATATCTCAACAGAATCACTAAAACTGACCAGAGGCTTATGAGCAATAATAAATGGTTATTGTTTTAAGCCATTTGGTTTTGAGGTAACTTGTTAAGCAGCAATAGGTGACTGATTCAAAACCATTTTGAAACCTCTAATGAGATAAAATGTCTAGGCAGTAATCGCTGAATTATTTTATTTTTTAATTTTTATTTTAATTTTTTAAACATCTGTATTGGAGTATAATTGCTTTACAATGGTGTGTTAGTTTCTGCTGTATAACAAAGTGAATCAGTTATACGTATACTTATATCCCCATATCCCCTCCCTCCCACCCTCCCTATCCAACCCCTCTAGATGGTCACAAAGTACCAAGCTGATCTCCCTGTGCTATGCAGCTGCTTCCCACTAGCTATCTATTTTACATTTGGTAGTGTATATATGTCCATGGCACTGTCTCACTTCGTCCCAGCTTACCCTTCCCCCTCCCCGTGTCCTCAAGTCCGTTCTCTACGTCTACATCTTTATTCCTGTCCTGCTCCTAGGTTCTTCAGAATCAATTTTTTTTTTTAAGATTCCACATATATGTGTTAGCATATGGTATTTTTTTTTTCACTTTTTGATTTAACTTCACTCTGTATGACAGATTCTAGGTCCATCCACCTCATTACATGTGTCTTACATGTTTCACTACAAAGAACTCAATTTTGTTTCTTTTTATGGCTGAGTAATATTCCATTGTATATACATGCCACATATTTTTTATCCATTCATTTGTCAATGGACACTTTGTCGCTTCTGTGTCCTGGCCGTTGTAAATAGAGCTGCAATGAACATTGTGGTACATTACTCTTTTTAAACTATGGTTTCCTCAGTGTATATGCCCAGTAGTGGGATTGCTGGGTCGTATGGTAGTTCTACTTTTAGTTTCTTAAGGAACCTCCATACTGTTCTCCATAGTGGCTGTATCAATTTACATTACCACCAACAGTGCAAGAGGGTTCCCTTTTCTCCACACCCTTTCCAGCATTTATTGTTTGTAGATTTCTTGATGATGGCCACTCTGACTGGTGTGAAGTTATACCTCATTGTAGTTTTGATTTGCATTTCTCTAATGATTAGTGATGTTGAGCATCCTTTCATGTGTTTGTTGGCATTCTATATGTCTTCTTTGGAGAAATGTCTATTTAGGTCTTCTGCCCATTTTTGGATTGGGTTGTTTGTTTTTTTGATGCTGAGCAGCATGAGCTGCTTGTATATTTTGGAGATTATCCTTTGTCAGTTGCTTCGTTTGCAAATATTTTCTCCCATTCTGAGGGTTGTCTTTTCGTCTTGTTTATGGTTTCCTTTCTTGTGCAAAAGCTTTTAAGTTTCGTTAGGTCCCATTTGTTTATTTTTGTTTTTATTTCCATTTCTCTAGGAGGTGGCTCAAAAAGTATCTTGCTGTGATTTATGTCAAAAAATGTTCTGCCTATGTTTTCCTCTAAGAGTTTTATAGTGCCTGGCCTTACATTTAGGTCTTAAATCCACTTGGAGTTTATTTTTGTGTATGATGTTAGGGAGTGTTCTAACTTCATTCTTTTACATGTAGCTGTCCAGTTTTCCCAGCACGACTTATTGGAGAGGCTGTCTTTACTTCATTGTATTTTCTTGTCTCCTTTATCAAAGAGTAGGTGACCATATGTGTGTGGGTTTATCTCTGGGCTTTCTATCCTGTTGCATTGATCTGTATTTCTGTTTTTGTGCCAGTACCATACTGTCTTGATTACTGTAGCTTTGTATCAGGGAGCCTTGATTTTACCAGCTCTCTTTTTCTTTCTCAAGATAGCTTTGGCTATTTGGGGTCTTTTGTGTTTCCATACAAGTGGTGAAAATTTTTTGTTCTAGTTCTGTGAAAAATGCCATTAGTTGTTTGATAGGCATTTCATTGAATCTGTAGATTGCTTTGGGTAGTATAGTCATTTTCACCATGTTGATTCTTCCAATCCAAGAACATGGTATATCTCTCTATCTGTTTGTATCATCTTTAATTTCTTTCATCAGTGTCTTATAGATTTCTGCATACAGGTCTTTTGTCTCCTTAGGTAGGTTTATTCCTAGATATTTTATTATTTTTGTTGCAGTGGTTAATGGGAGTGCTTCCTTAATTTATCTTTCAGATTTTTCATTAGTGTATAGGAATGCAAGAGATTTCTGTGTGTTAATTTTGCATCCTGGTACTATACCAAATTCATTGATTAGCTCTAGTAGTCTTTTGGTAGCATCTTTAGGATTCTCTATGTATAGTATCATGTCATCGGCAAACAGTGACAGTTTTACTTCTTCTTTTCCTATTTGAATTCCTTTTATTTCTCTTTCTTCTCTGATTGCTGTGTGTAGGACTTCCAAAACTGTGTTGAATAATAGTGGTGAGAGTGGGCAACCTTGTCTTTTTCCTGATTTTAGTGGAAATGGTGTTTCAGTTTTTCACCCTTAAGAACAATGTTTGGCTGTGGGTTTGTCATATATGGCCTTTATTATGTTGAGGTAAGGTTCCTCTTTGGCTACTTTCTGGAGAGTTTTTATCATAAATGGGTGTTGAAGTTTTTCCAAAGATTTTTCTGCATCTATTGAGATGATCATATGGCTTTTAGTCTTCAATTTGTTATTATGGCGTATCATAATGATTGATTTGTATACATTGAAGAATCCTTGCATTCCTGGGATAAACCCCTCTTGATCATGGCGTATGATCTTTTTAATGTGCTGCTGGATTCTGTTTGCTAGTATTTTGCTTAGAATTTTTGCATCTATGTTCATCAGTGATATTGGCCTGCAGTTTACTTTTTTGGTGACATTTTTGTCTGGTTTCGGTATCAGGGTGATGGTGGCCGCGAAGAATGAGTTTGGGAGTGTTCCTCCCTCTGCTATATTTTTGAAGAGTTTGAGAAGGATAGGTATTGGCTCTTCTGTAAATGTTTGATAAAATTCTCCTGTGAAGCCATCTGTTCCTGGGCTTTTGTTTGTTGGAAGATTTTTAATCACAGTTTCAATTTCAGTGCTTGTGATTGGTCTGTTTATATTTTCTGTATCTTCCTGGTTCAATTTCGGAAGGTAGTGCTTTTCTAAGAATTTATCCATTTCTTCCAGGTTGTCCATTTTATTGGCATATAGTTGCTTATAGTTTCCATTGTTCTTGGTGTCTGCCCCCAGTGGGTAATGTTGGTTCGTTTGGCTGTGTAGGCTTCCTGGTGGAGTGGACTGGTGCCTGTGTTCTGGTGGGTGGGGCTGGATATTGTCTTTCTGGACCATGTCCAATGGTGTGTTTTGGGGTGTCTCTGAACTTATTAGGATTTTAGGCAGCCTCTCTGCTAGTGGGTGGGGTTGTGTTCCTTCTTGCTAGTTTTTTGGCATGGGGTATCCAGCCCTGGAGTTTGCTGGTCATTGAGTGGAGCTGGGGTTTAATGTTGAGACAGAGATCTCTGGGAGAGCTCTTGCCAATTGATATTATGTGGGTCTCTGGTGGTCCAGTGTCCTGAACTCAGCTCTCCCACCTCAGAGGCACAGGCCTGACAGCCAGCCAGAGCACCAAGACCCTGTCAGCCACATGGCTCAGAGAAAACAGGGGCAAAAAAGAAAGAAGGGAAAAAGAAATAAATAAAATAAAGTTATTATAATAAAAAAGTATTTTTAATATTAAAATTAAAAAAAGAAAAAAGCGAGCAATGAAACCAATAAATAAATCCACCAATGATAACAAGTGCTAAAAACTAAACTAAGATAAACTTATAAATCAGAAACTAGTCAGTTGCATACAGCAAACCCCAAGTCTACAGTTGCTCCCAAAGTCAACCGCCTCAATTTTGGGATGAATCGTTGTCTATTCAGGTATTCCACAGATTCAGGGTATATCAAGTTGATTGTGGAGATTTAATCCACTGCTCCCGAGGCTACACGGAGAACTTTCCCTTTCTCTTCTTTGGTCGCAAAGCTCCTGGAATTCATCTTTGGATTTGGCCCTGCCTCTGCATGTAGGTAGCCCTCTGGCATCTGTTTTTCTCCCAGACAGGAGGGGGTTAAAGTAGCGGCTGATTAGCAGGCTCAGTCTCACTCAGGCCCTGGGGAGGGAGGGGTACGAAATGTGGGGCGAGCCTGTGGCAGCAGAGGCCAGCATGACGTTGCAAAAGCCTGAGGCACACTGTGTGTTTTCCTCCGGGAAAGTTTTCCCTGGATCACAGGACCCTGGCAGTGGCGGGCTGCACAGGCTGGTGTGTCGGGGGGTGGTGGATCGTGACCTGTGCTTGCACACAGGCTTCTTGGTGGCTGCAGCAACAGCATTAGCGTTTTATACTCGTTTCTGGTGTCCACACTGATAGCTCTGGCTCAGACCCGTCTCTGGAGCTTGGTTAGGCGGTGCTCTGCCTTCTGTGTGCAGACAGAGAAGGAATCCCCTCTCCTAGTACACCCCAAAGCAGTGGTCTCTTGACTCTTAGGCAGTTCCAGAGTTTTTCCCGGACTCCCTCCCAGCTAGCTGTGGCGCATTAGCCCCCTTCAGGCTGTGTTCACGCAGCCAACCCCAGTCCTCTCCCTGGTACCTGACCTCTGAAGCCTGAGCCTCAGCTCCCAGCCCCCACCTTCCCTGGTGGGTGAGCAGACAAGCCTCTGGGGCTGGTGAGTGCTGGTCAGCTCCAATCCTCTGTGCGGGAATCTCTCTGCTTCGCCCTCTGCACCCCTTTTGCTGTGCTCTCCCCTGTGGGTCTGAAGCTTCCCCCCAGCCCACCCCCTATTTCTACCAGTGAAGGGGCTACTTAATGTGTGGAAACTTTTCCTCCTTCACAGCTCCCTCTCAGAGGTGCAGGTCCCGTCCCTATTCTTTTGACTCTGTTTTTTCTTTTTTCTTTTGCCCTACCCAGATACGTGGGGAGTTTCTTGCCTTTTGGGAAGTCAGGTTTTCTGCCAGCTTTCAGTAAGTGTTCTGTAGGAGTTGTTCTACATGTAGATGTATTTTTGATGTATTTGTGGGGAGGAAGGTGATTTCCACGTGTTACTCCTCCGCCGTCTTGAAGGTCCTCGAGTTGATTCTTCTTAATTCTAAAATGTGAGGAGGTTTTGAAGGAAGCTATCTATTTTACTACCATATCTCTGGATTTTCAGTGGTCCAGATTCTGTCACGGGGAACTTAGGAGTGTCTTGAGATGCTGACAACTTGGGGACTGTCCTCACAGTCTATGTTGTAGTGTAATTATATAGATATGGTTTTGCTGGAGACCAAAATTTTCTTTAAGTTGTTAGGTTTGATTGTTTATTTACTAAATCCTTTCCAAGTTTTTCCCCAACAAGTGTCCTTCTGCCTGGTGTCATTCAAGCCAACAGAAGAAGCAAAGTCCAGTTCAGAAGCAAAGGAAAGTGTTCTCTTTGGTCAGAGAATTGAGAGGTGGGAGCTTGCATTCTAGAAACAATGCTCTCCCTGACAGAACTTCAGTCAGCAGGACTGCTTCATAGGGATCTCATCAGTGGAAAGGGAGCAGAGTTCTGGTGGGCCTGGTGCAGGCATGCCACTCACACTCCAGCTCGCAGTGCCAGCCCAGCGTCTCTCGCTAAATTATTTTAAAACCATAGATAGATAGTGAAAATAATGCCAGAAATATTTCAAGATACTGGTACAAAAAACAAATTTGTGTAGTTTAAAAAAATAAAAACATAAATAGTAATGACATAAATATGAATTTGGAAGGGTGGCAGTTAACTGACGAAATGTGATTTAAATGTTTCTGTACTTCAGGAGGAGAATAAACACACTTACTAATAACTTTAGACTTTAATACCTTAGTAATTCAGGTAGAATTCCTAGAGGATAAATTAAATATAAAATACTTCACGATATAGATAACAAATATAATTTCAAAATTTTATGGAGAAAATATAAAGCTTTATTGAAACACCTAAAAAAACTCCTAAAGGAGGAAGTGTATTATAAATAGAGGGTTAACAAATTATAAATTCTAATTTCTAATTCCAGATGCGCTTATAGATTGACAGCAGTTCTAAGCATATTCACAACATGATTTGACAAGCTAATTTTTACACATAAAAGTTTTATTTGAAGGTAAAGGAGTAAGGATAGCCATTATCTTCCTAAAACTAAGCAGAAGCAAATGAGACTTTTTCCTTTAGATTTTAAGGCTTGTTATAAAGCAACAGTAATTAAGGGAATGTGGTATCGGTGCAAAGAGAGGTTAGACTATTCAACTGTATATTCCACATATAGAGGGACACTTTGTAAATGTTAGAGGTGTCATTGCAGAAAGAAAGGAGAAAAAGCTACTTTAAAATGGTGTAATGGTGTAGAGAAAATATTTTTTCACAGGGAAAAGTGAAAGTGGATGTCTGTATAATAAACTGGTATCAACTCCATAAAAATGAGGGGCTTTAGTATAAAGAAAAAACTTTGAAACAATGTTAGATATTAGCACTGTCTACGAAACTGGAGTAGGAAAATGTTTTCAAACAAAACTTACAACAGCAAACTATGAAGGAAAATTTTTGTTAGATTTGACTAGTTTAAAATTGACTTCTGTTTATTAAAAGAAGCCATAAAGAAAATGAAATGACATAAACTGAAAGGACATATTTGCAATCCATCAAACTAACAAAAGGTTAATATCGAGAATAAAATTATGATTCCTGATACTAAAAAGAAAGACCAAAACCAAAAAAAAAGCAAAAATGCATAAAAGTGATATTTGTACAATAGGCACTCCTAGACATTTCATTGAAGGAAAAACATGACAGACCAGTGAATAAATGAATGCCTATACCCATTTCCAATCAGGGGAGTGTTAACACCACTATTCATGATACATACCGTGTCCCCACACCAAAAAGGAACAAAAAAGACTATTTACAAGGCTTAGACTATAGGATTATTATAGTCCTTTAGGCATGTGCTTTCTGATATGAATAATATGGGGCACGCGTAATCTATGACACAGAAATTTTTTCTAGAATTAATAATGTTCATGTGAACATTTTCTTTTGATAGAAGAAAAACTGGAAAAAATCCAAGTATCCGTTTACTAAAGAATAGCAACAAAATTATGGTGTTTTCACGCAATGAAATATTATTCAATAATGAAGATAAATACATCAGTGTGGTTGAATGGCCCATGCATAATAATGGATAACAAAGCAAGTCACAAATTTATGCAGTATGAATCTGCTTTAGAATCTCAAAACACAAAGAAACTAAGAAATTGCTAGAGACTGCAGGAAACAAGAGGATTGACCACAGAAGAACTAAATGGAACTTTCTATGGGGATGGAAATGTTCCATATGTTGTTTTTTTGTATTGGGTACATGAAAAATATACATTTCCTAAATTTAAAGAATTGTATATTTAAATAAACCTGACATTAAGGAAAACAACTAAAGGGACTTCCCTTGCAGTCCAGTGGTTAAGATTTGGCGCTTCCACTGCAAGGGGCACCAGATTGGATCTCTGTTCGGGGAACTAAGATTCCGCATGCCACGTGACATGACCAAAATAAAAAAATAATAATAATAAATTAATTAAATAGAGTAAATAAAATGCTTTAAAAAACAACTAAAAAATACAATATTCAGGAAGTATGGGGATTGTAATAAAACTATAAAACAAGAGGATAAGCACATATTTATCATGATAGTCACTGATGTGAGGAATGGAAGGAAGATGGGATCAGAGAAAATAGTGATTTTAAAATTATGTTTGACCTCCATTTCTTAAGGTGGGTTGTTGGTAAATTGTATTATTACTATTATTATGATTATTAAAATTGTATTATGATATGTATGAACTATGTATCACACATAATGATATGAACTACAGTACACATATAATACCTAGGGTGGAGGTAAACAGAAAAATTGAGCATGTACTAAAAACTACAATTAGCTATTTATTGTCCAGTTAGTGAAGAGATAAAGCAAGGTTGTTCAAAAATTTTAATTAAAATAAATATAATAGTACACACCTATGAGAATGACAGAGAATGAATACCATTATTAAGGATAAGCAATAAGGGAACTTTTCGTTTTTCATTGTCTTATAAAACACCGAGCATGAAATCTACCTATTCATAAATTTCAAGTGTACAATATTGTTAACTATATGCACATTGTTGTATAACAGTTCTCTAGAACTTTTTCATCTTGCATGAGTGAAACTCTATGCCCATTGCAGGGCAACTCCCACTTTCTCTTCTCTCCAGGCCTTGACAACCACCATTCTACTTTCTACTCACATAGAATTTGACTACTTTTCATATCTTACATAAGTGGAATCATGTAATATTTGTGCTTCTATGACTGGCTTATTTCACCTAGCATGTGGCCTCAAGATTTGTGCATTCTATAGTATATAATAGGATCTCCCTTTCGAAGACTCAGTAATATTCCATTGTATGTATATGCCACATTTTCTTTATTAATTTATCTGTCAATGGACATTTAAGTTTTTTTTCACCTCTTGGCTATTGTGAATAATTGCTGAGATAAACATGGGAGTGCAAATATCTCTTTGGAATCCTGCTTTCAATTCTTGTGGGTAAATAGCCCAAAGTGGGATTGCTGGATCATATGGTAGTTGTATTTTTAATTGTTTGAGGAATCCCCATACTGGTTTCCATAGCAGCTATACCACTTTACATTTCCACCAGTGATGCACAAGGGCTGTAGTTTTCACACTCTCTTGTCAACATTATTTTTAAAATAATGACCATCCTAAGAGGTATGAAGTGATACATCATTTCTTTTTTTAAAATTTGTTTTTCCTTCATGATTAGTGTTGTTGAACATCTTTTTATGTACCTATTGGCCATTTGTATATCTTTTTTTAAAAGAAATGCCTATTTAATATTTTGCCCATTTAAAAAATTAGGTTATTTGCTTTTTTGCTGTTGAGTTATATGAGTACCTAGTTTATTTTAGAAAGTAACCCCTTACCAGATATATGGTTTGCACATATTTTCTCCCATTATATAGGTTGTCTTTTCACTCTATTGTTTCCTGCTGCACTGGGCGGGGTGGGGACTCTACAGATGCTTTTTAGTTTGAAGCAATACCATTTGTCTATTTTTGCTTTTGTTGCCTGTTCTTTCCATGTCATATCTAGGAAATCATTACCAAGACCAATGAGGATTTCCCCCTATGCTTTCTTCTAGGAGTTTTATAGTTTTACATCTAAAGTTTCAGTCATCCATTTTGAGTTGAATTTTGTGTATGGTGTAAGATAAGGGTCCACCTTCTTCCTTTTGTGTATGGCTATTCAGTTTTTCCAGCACCATTTGTTGAAGAGATTCTACTTTCTCCATTATGTATTCTTGTCAGCCTTGTTGAAGGTCACCTGACTGCATATGTGTGGCTTTATTTCTGGACTCTCCATTGTTTTATTGGTCACTGTGTCTGTCTTTATGCCAGTACTGTATTGTTTTGATTACTGTAACTTTGTAATATATTTTGAATTCAGGAAGTGTGATGCCTCTAGCTTTGTTGTTCTTCTCAAGATTGTTTTGGCTATTCTGGGTGTTTTGTGGTACCATTTGAATTTTAGGATTTTTTTTTTCTATTTCTGCAGAAAATGTCATTGGGATTTTGTTGGGGATAGCATTGAATCTGTAGATCACTTTGGGTAGTATGGACATTTTAACAATATTAAGTCTTCTTATCCATGAACACAGACGTCTTTCCATTTTGTGTTTGTCTTCTTTAATTTATTTCAGCACTGTTTTGTAATTTTCATTGTACAAGTCTCTTGCTTTCTTGGGTAAGTTTATTCCTAAGTTTATTCCTGTAAACCATGAAGAGGGTCTTCACCAAGAAATCTACTAATGTTGGCACCCTGCTTTCAGACTTTCAGCCTCCAGAACTGTGAGAAATAAATGTTTATTGTTTAAACCACACTGCCTGTAATTTTTGTTATAGCACCCTGAACTGACTAAAGAGAAGGTTCTTGTTTTATTTATTTATGTTTGTTTAACCACCATTTAAAAATATGATATAACTGAAAAATCACAGAAAGTGAGGTGTAATGAGGTGTTACTGCTAATTTATGCAACTGAAGTAACAGGATATCAATCAATACTGTCTAAAAATGAAAGATGGAATAAAGGAAAAGCAAAACAAAAAGACTCGAATATCTGTAAGTTCTTTGTAGTCAAATTTCTTAACCTTAGAGGATTTTCTTTTACTAATATCCCTAATTGTGATGAAAACATTTGTATGAAGTGGAACAAATTTCCCTATTTCAGTTGGGTGTTATTTTTATCTATAAAATTCAATTACATTTAACAGTACTTTTGTACATAAAAATTGACATGTACAGTATGGCCCCTGATTTTAAAATGTCTCTTTATTCTTCCATCTGTATATGAGGATAAAGAGATGTCTTAGCTTATATACCTTTACTGAACTTTTGCTCAGTATCTTAAAAATACATATACATATGTATGTACATATGTTTATTTAAATTAGTCATGAAAATAATAATTGGTGCAAGGGCATCTGAATGATTTATGTTAAAATAATCTGTTTGTATCTTTAATTTTAAATTTCTGTACTTTTAGATGGTTATCTGCACATCTCTGAATTGGGAGGAAAAAAACAATTCTGTAATACATATCAGATTATAAAGGGAGAATATACATAATCACCAGTATTTAACACATAAATACTGTTTAATGATTCAATATGATATTCTTTTGTACAGAACATCTTTTCACCTAGGTTCTTAATACTATTTCTGAAATCAAAGACATTACTTTGTAGGCTCTCACACAGGGTATCAGAGTCTTTACAGAATATTTTGCTTTCTTCTTGGGATTTCTCTATTCATTTTCTGTGTGCTGAATTTCAAGATTTTCTTCAAGACTCTGCTCAAATAAAATCTGCTTTCAATCTTTTCCTAACGTCATCAGTTGAATTAATCATTTTCTCCTTTTTATTCCCAAAAGGCTTTGTACTTAACTTCTTTGACTGTAATGAGATATGTGCAGTGTTTAGCAAATAGCAGGTCATAATAATGACAATTATCTTTTGTATTCTCTACTATGGTACTTTCCCATTACTACATTGTTAAAAGATCTATCTCCCCTACTCTACTGTGACCTCTTAATGTCAGTCTTTTTATTTCCAGTGTTCAGCTAAGCACCTGGAACACAGCTGATTATTCAATAAATGTTTGCTCAAAAAATAAAGGAATTAATAACGCATTTAGAGTGACAAAAGAAAAAATATACAGAAAACGGATCACCTGTGTTAAATGACTGTCCATTTTGGGAATAAATCTGATGGAGAAAAAAAATTATGTTGAAGATGAGCCTTTTATAAGGATATGAATAACAAGCATTGGGAAGAATGCTTTTACAAAATTAAAGAAAATGAAATTCACGTTCTTGAAGAACATGGAGTAAGACAATCTGACTGCTATGTTAGTTCAACTCAATTAAATTCTGTAAAATTTAATTGATCTCCCACTATATATATCACACTGTGTTGGGGTTGTGATATTTTCAAAGTTGAATAAAACCTACGTCTTAAAATTTCTCCTAGTTAGGTAAAACACGTAAATGTAGAAAACAATAAAGAAAAAACAAAGTACATTACTTCATCATTCTTTTCTATTTATTGGAACACAAATTTATCTGGGAATACAGAGAAAATCAGGCATAGACATTTCCCTTAAGTGACATTTTACTGCATCTTTTGACAATTCCTTAGGGGAAGTGGGATTAAAGGGATTACTTTATTTATCCCTCCCCCGCCACCAAGTAATAAATAAATATTTTCTGAGAGGTTTATAGCTGAGGTGAAACCAGAGGGAACAGCAGGAACCTGTCAGTCTAGAGAGGAGGGAAATGCCTTCCAAGAAGAGGGAACGAGGGAACAGGATGTACAGTGGCTTGATGTGGGAATGTACTTGATGGTCCAAGGATATAGTGGGGTGTACTTTGGCAGGAATATAGGCAACCCTAGCTAACCACTAAAGTCTGTGACTAAAGTACTGGTTCAGGGGTACAGTCTTGACTTTATTGTGATATTTCAGTAGCTCAACTAAGATTCTATTTATGGAGGTTTTTAACTTACCTATTTTAACATATCACTACTAATCTACCATTAGTAGATCATAAAATCAATTTATTTGTTGCAGATATCATGTTTTTAATAAAATAGAATATACTGAAATAGTGTAAACATAATTATTTTTTCTTAAAATTTCTCTTGGGTGGATATATATGTATATGTTTTTACTGAATCATGATACAAAATATATTTCTCATATTTGGCATTGTCTAAAAGACTTTTAAGAGCCATTACTTTAGCATCTATATATGTACAGTGGTACATCAGAAGAGAAGAAGTAAAGCTGTCACTGTTTGCAGATGACATGATACTATACATAGAAAAACCTAAAGATGCTAACAGAAGACTACTAGAACTAGTCAGTGAATTTGATAGAGTAGCAGGATACAAAATTAATGCACAGAAATCTCTTGCATTGCTATACACTAATGAAGAAAAATCTGAAAGAGAAATTAAGGAAACATTTCCATTTACCATTGCAACAAAAAGAACAAAATACCTAGGAATAAACCTACCTAAGGAGACAAAAGACCTAAATGCAGAACGCTATAAGAACTGATGGAAGAAATTAAAGATGATACAAACAGATGGAGAGATATACCATGTTCTTGGACTGGAAGAATCAACATTGTGAAAATGACTATACTACCCAAAGCAGTCTACAGATTCAGTGTCATCGCTATGAAACTGTCAATGGCATTTTTCACAGAACTAGAATAAAGAATTTCACAATTTGTATGGAAACACAAAAGACCCGGAATGCCCAAAGCAATCTTGGGAAAGAAAAACAGAGCTGGTGGAATCAAGGCTCCTTGACTTCATACTATAGTACAACTACAGTAATCAAGACAGTATGGTACTGGCACAAAAACAGAAATATAGATCAATGGAACAGGATAGAAAGCCCAGCGATAAACCCACACAGATATCATTACCTTATCTTTGATAAAGGAGACCAAAATATACAATGGAGAAAAGACAGCCTCTTCAATAAATGGTGCTGGGTAAACTGGACAGCTACATGTAAAAGAATGAAGTTAGAACACTCCCTAACACCATACACAATAATAAACTCCAAGTGGATTAAAGACCTAAATGTAAGGCCAGACACTATAAAAATCTTAGAGGAAAACATAGGAAGAACTCTCTTTTACATAAATCACAGCAAGATCCTTTTTAACTCACCTCCTAGAGAGATGGAAATCAAAACAAAAATAAAGAAATGGGACC
This sequence comes from Leucopleurus acutus, assembly GCF_964270905.1. Lineage (NCBI taxonomy): Eukaryota > Metazoa > Chordata > Mammalia > Artiodactyla > Delphinidae > Leucopleurus > Leucopleurus acutus. Next base: position 29,276,256 of record NC_139150.1, read on the forward strand.
TAATGAAACTTAGAGGCTTTTGCACAACAAAGGAAACCATAAACAAGATGAAGAGACATCCCCAAGAATGGGAGAAAATATCTGCAAACAAAGCAGCTGAGAAATAATTAATCTCCAAAATATACAGGCAGCTCATACAGCTCCATATCAAAAAAACAAACAACCCCATCCAAAAATGGGCAGAAGACTTAAATAGACATTTCTTCAGAGAAGATACACAGATGGCTAACAAACACATGAAAGGATGCTCAACATCACTAATTATTAGAGAAATGCAAATCAAAACTTCAGTGAGGTATATCACCTCACACCAGTCAGAATGGCCATCATCAAAAAATGTAGAAACAGTAAATGCTGGAGAGGGTATGGAGAAAAGGGAACCCTCTTGCACTGTTGGTGGGAATGTAAATTGGTACAGCCACTATGGAGAACAGTATGGAGTTTCCTTAAAACACTAAGAATAGAACTGCCATATGACCCAGCAATCCCAATACTTGGTGAATACCTTGAGAAAATGATAATTCAAAGAGTCATGTACCACAGTGTTTATTACAGCACTATTTACCATAGCCAAGACATGGAAGCAACCTAAATGTTCATCAACAGATGAATGGATAAAGATGTGGCACATATATACAATGGAATATTACTCAGCCATAAAAAGAAACAAAATTTGAGTTATTTGTAGTGAGGTGGATGGACCCAGAATCTGTCATACGGAGTGAAGTTAAATCAAAATGCAGAAGAAAAATACCGTATGCTAACACATATATATGGAATCTAAAAACAAAACAAAAAAATGGTTCTGATGAACCTAGGGGTGGGACAGGAATGAAGACTGAAACGTAGAGAATCAACTTGAGGACGTGGGAGGGGGAAGGGTAAGCTGGGACGAAGTGAGAGAGTAGCACTGACATATATACACTACCAATTGTAAAATAGCTAGTGGGAAACAGCTGCATATAACTGGGAGATCAGCTCAGTGCTTTGTGACCACCTAGATGGCTGGGACAGGGAATGTGGGAGGGAGACGCAAGAGGGAGGTGATAACGGGGATATATGTGTACATAAAGCTGATTCACTTTGTTATACAGCAGAAACTAACACAACATTGTAAAGCCATTATACTCCAATAAAGATGTTAAAAAAAATAGTGAGAATTATAAACCTATGTTAATGAGCACACAGTGTATAAAGCTGTAATTCATGACAATAACAAAATAAAGTAGTTGATGGAACTGGATAAAAAAAAAGTTTTCATGTTAACAAGTTATTCTTGTTGCCAGAATTATTATTTAAATGGTACGAAAAATATGAATCAGATTTCCTTTTCTGGGCAGAATTGTATTACATATGCATTGTAACTTCATTGTATATGTTTCATAAATGCAATATTAAAGTCATGCTGATGTTATGATGTAATTTTTGTGTAAGAAAGAGAAACTGGTCACTTCCAAACAGGGATTGGATGATAAACAGTTCTCTTTGGTTGCCATGCATGAGTCTTCTGGACATATTTTATCTTTTAAATGAGAAATATAGTTTCATGTATTTGCAAATTGTGCCAACATTTTCAAAGTAATAATGCTGTAACTTGATATAAGTTTGCTACAGAGAGACATGTTTGGACATCTTATCCGTCTCTGGGACTGTAATATGTAGCATATGTTTGCAAATGTGTTTACAAGTGTAGATTCTTAATAACAATTTGTTAAATGTGTGATGGGATATAGGAACATGATTTTTATTTACCTATAGCTGAGAAGCACAACAATTGAATAGTTTGATAACATTTTCTTTGTGGGAATTTTATGAGAGTGGAATTGTAGTAGGGGGAAATCAATGAGATTAAGACATCAAGGAGGCTCTTGAAATAATGTAAATGCTAGATGAAGAGAATCTAGACTAGAGAGGCTGTCCAGAAATGGATATGGATGCTCAAAATATGGCAAGGGACTTTCAATGAGTTGGATGTGAAAACCAAAAATAAGTCATTAAATATAAATTGAACATAACAAAGATGGACAAGCATTATTTTCTACTCTACAATAAATCTGAGGACTATGGAATTTTTCTCCATTACCCAAATCATAAACTGTTTGAGTGCAGAGACTTTGTTTTTCAGTTGTTTATTATGCATGTCTCATAATAGTTGCTCAGTTATTTTTCAATAAATGCATAAATATAAAGTAAAAAAAACCCAGAATGTCTCAGGGACAAGAGTAGAATTCACAACAATTATGTTTTAATTTTTGAGAAGATCCTTGAAAAAGCAGAAAAGTATCACTTTTATATAGGCATAAGGTTTCTATGCCAACGGTGTTAAAAATAGCTTTGTTTATATACTTCAAAATGTTCAGCAACCGGTATCCAGTGATGGTGGAGCTATTCTTCCTCATTCCTTCTTGGCACATGTCATACCTTTGGAGTTATGAAAGAAAAATCAGCAACATTCCACTTTAATTAGTAGCTGAATATAATTGTCTTACGGAAACTCAGAATGTTGCACTGTTCCTGCATTTTGAAAAGTGCCCATACCTGAACAAGAACAATAAGTAGTCTTGTGAGGCCCTACACAATCCTTAGCTGATTAGTCGACTTAGAGTTTGAGACAGCTGTGCAGGCAAATCATTTTGCATCTGGATATAGATTTTTATGAGACTACATATTTTTTGGTAAATAAACTTGAAGAAATGCTACACCTGTGCTCCGTAAGTGTTGTCAAGATTCTTAGCTGGCAGTTCTTTTTGATTAAATGTGTCATCACAAACTTGTTTTGAGAGCAGTTGTTGCCTTGGCATTGTCCCGTGTGTTTGGGAAGCATAAAACACTCAAAGGAAGTGTTCAGCAAGTCTTGAAAATGATAATGACAGAAAAGAAGCATCATGAAATGTGGGGAGCAAGGTAGGAAGATATTGTGTTGGGGGAAAAAAAATTCAGTATACAGAGTAAAAATGCAGCTTTTGTAGTATTGTGAGTTTGTTAAATTAACATTTGTTAAGTAGAGACTCAGGGTGTCTGCAGTTCAACAAAAGACCAGGGAATTGAAATAGAGCAGTTTATTACTCACAGGTCCTGGAAGAGGTACACACAGCACAGCCTGAAGGGTCACATGGGAAGGTTAAGGCAGAATATAAGCAGAGAGGGCAGCAGGACCTGTGGACTTTATTAAGGTCCGTGGGTAGAGTCCTTTGGGTTCCTAGGCTAAGGTTGGATTGGTCAATACAAACCAAAGAGCAGGTTTTGCTAAGCTACAAAGGGACATACAAGAGGAAGACCCTGGGAGGTGGTGGAGACTGTGGTCCAAGTAGGCCTATTATAATCTCTTAAGCCCTTTTTTTTCTTTTTTTACATCTTTATTGGAGTATAATTCCTTTACAATGGTGTGTTAGTTTCTGCTTTATAACAAAGTGAATCAGTTATACATATGTTCCCATATCTCTTCCCTCTTGCGTCTCCCTTCCTCCCACCCTCCCTATCCCACCCCTCTAGGTGGTCACAAACCACCTAGCTGATCTCCCTCTGCTATGCGGCTGCTTCCCACTAGCTATCTATTTTACGTTTGGTAGTGTATATATGTCCATACCACTCTCTCACTTTGTCACAGCCTCCCCTTCCCCCTCCCCATATCCTCAAGTCCATGCTCTAGTAGGTCTGTGTCTTTATTCCTGTCTTACCCCTAGGTTCTTCATGACATTTTTTTTTGTTCTTAAATTCCATATATATGTGTTAGCATACGGTATTTGTCTTTCTCTTTCTGACTTAACTTCACTCTGTATGACAGACTCTAGGTCCATCCACCTCATTACAAATAACTCAATTTCGTTTCTTTTTATGGCTGAGTAATATTCATTACAAATAACTCAATTACAAATAACTCATTACAAATAACTCATTACAAATAAGTCAATTTTGTTTCTTTTTATGGCTGAGTAATATTCATTACAAATAACTCAATTACAAATAACTCATTACAAATAACTCATTATAAATAAGTCAATTTTGTTTCTTTTTATGGCTGAGTAATATTCCATTGTATATATGTGCCACATCTTCTTTATCCATTCATCTGATGATGGACACTTAGGTTGTTTCCATCTCCTGGCTATTGTAAATAGAGCTGCAATGAACATTTTGGTACATGACTCTTTTTGAATTATGGTTTTCTCAGTGTATATGCCCAGTAGTGGGATTGCTGGGTCATATGGTAGTTCTATTTGTAGTTTTTTAAGGAACCTCCATACTGTCTCTCATACAATTCACATTCCCACCAGCAGTGCAAGAGTGTTCCCTTTTCTCCACACCCTCTCCAGCATTTATTGTTTCTAGTTTTTTTGATGATGGCCATTCTGACCATCTGTGAGATGATATCTCATTGTAGTTTTGATTTGCATTTCTCTAATGATTAATGATGTTGAGCATTCTTTCATGTGTTTGTTGGCAGTCTGTATATCTTCTTTGGAGAAATGTCTATTTAGGTCTTCTGCCCATTTTTGGATTGGGTTTTTTGTTTTTGTGTTATTGAGCTGCATGAGCTGCTTGTAAATTTTGGAGATTAATCCTTTGTCAGTTGCTTCATTTGCAAATATTTTCTCCCTTTCTGAGGGTTGTCTTTTGGTCTTGTTTATGGTTTCCTTTTCTGTGCAAAAGCTTTTAAGTTTCATTAGGTCCCATTTGTTTATTTTTGTTTATATTTCCATTTCTCTAGGAGGTGGGTCAAAAAGGATCTTGCTGTGATTTATACTATACACTCTTAAGCCCTTTAAAAACAGAGAGATTTCTTTAGTTGGTTGCAGGAGAGGAATTCAGATTCAAATTATGAGAGGGATATATGAGAAGGAGGTTCTCCACTGGAGGCTTTGATCAGGAGGATGCTGTAAAGCAAGGACCTAGGAGCGGAGAGTGGTCCCTGATCAACAGAAAACAGGGACTTCAGTGCTAAAATAGCAAAGAATTGAATTCTGCCAGTAATAGAAATGGAAGTGGATTCTCCCATAGAGCCTAGCCCTGCTCTGACACCTTGATTTCAACTTGATAGACCCAGGCAGAGAAATCACTCAAGCCTGCTTGTACTTCTGCCCTGCCATGCTATGAGATAATAAATAGGGGTTGTTTTCAACATCTACCTTTGTGGTAATTTATCATGAATCAAGAGAAAACTAACAAAGTTTTAGTGAGGTTCTGTTAGTGTTAAATTCTCAGCTTTCCTGTACTTATCTTCAGATAATTATTTTCCTCTAAATTTTGAAGATGTCATTTCGTTTTGTGTTTGATTTTTGGGGGGAGGAGTTTGTTCATTTGCCTTCTGTTTTAAGAGGTGAGTTTGGACTTAAGTTTTTTTTTCATGATGTGTATGATTTTATTGACATGATCTTATGATTTTGATGTCCTCTTTTATATCTTCATGCTCATCCTTTTGCTGTTCATTGTGGTTATCATCACTTTCACAGACATTTTTTGATCTTTTAAAATGTATGTACTCGCTTATTTAAATGATTTGCTTTCCAATTGTGATTTTCTCTTTCCTATAAGATTCTTCTTTTCTATTTAGAGAAGACCTTTCAATATTTCTTTTAGGATAGATTTAGTATTGCTGTATTGTTTTAGTTTTTGCTTGTCCGAGAAATTCTTTCTCTCTCCTTCTATTCTAAATGATAATCTTGCTGGATAGAGTATCCTAGGTTGCAGATTTTTCCATTTCAGGGCTTTCAGTACATCTTTCCACTCTCTTCTGGCCTGCAGCGTTTCTGTAGAGCAGAAAAATAAGCAGATGGCCTTATGGGGATTCCCTTATAATTAACTCTTTTGTTTTTCTCTTGCTGTCTTTAGAATCTTCTCTTTAACTTTCGCCATTTTTATTATAATATGTCTTGGTGTAGGTCTATTTGGGACCCTCTTTGCTTCCTTGTACCTGTATATCTGATTCCTTCTTTAGGTTTGGGAAGTTTTCAGCCATAATTTCTTCAAATACATTTTTGATCCCCTTTTCTCTTTCTTCCCCTTCTGGAATCCCTATTATGCATAGATTGGCACTCTTTATATAATTCGATAGGTCTCTTATATTGCTTTCATTTTTTTTTGTTTTTGTTTTGTTTTATTTGGCTTTCTGTCTGCTGTCCTGATTGGGTGATTTCCATTATTCTGTCTTCCAGGTCACTTATTCATTACTCTGCATTATTTATTCTGCTATTCATTGCCTTTAGCTCAGCTTTCACCTCTGCAAATGAGTTTTCTAATTTTTCTTTGTTCCTCTTTCTAGTTTCTTTTTACAGTACTCTGCATTTCTGTAGATAGCCTTTCTTAATTCCTTCAGTATTTTCATTATCTCCTTTTTGAAATCCATGTCTGTTAGACTGAAGAGGTCTGTTTCATTGTACTTTTGGGGGAATTCTCTTGGTTTTTTAACTGGGAGTGGTTCCTCTGCTTCATTTTACTTATATTTCTCTTATTCTGTGAGTTTAGGAGAAACAGTTATCTACTATGGTCTTAGAGGACTATTTATATGTGCGGGTGTCCCCATGTAGCTTGTGTGGATTTAATATATTTGGTGTGAGGGCTGTTTTTAGTATGGATACCTGTCGCTTCTTTCCTCAGCGTGTGCTGGTTGTTATCCCCTTGATGGGGGTGTGCAGATGCAGCGGCTGTTGCCTAGTCCTGGGGTTCTTGGTGGCGGTGGCAGTTCATGTGGCGGTGGCAGCTCAGGCACATCCTGGAGCACTCAGTGGGAGCCAAGGCAGCTTGCAACCACTCCTGGAGCCTGGGTGGGCAGCTGCGGTGGCTAGTGACCGCAGGGCAGTAGTGATGGTTCATGACTGCCCCTGGACCCATGTAGGCAGTACTGGCTCAGGGAAAAAGGCTACAGTCCAGGTCCTGTCTGTCCCTTCGTGCCTCCCCCCAAAAATGGTGACTGGCCTCTAAGGCAGTCCAGGCTTCCTCCATGTACAACCACAGCTGTGGTCGCATTGGATTCCAGCCCCCCTCAGGCTGTTTCCACACAGCCAGTCCCAGTCCTCTCCCCAGTTCTGAGCTCTGAAGCCTGAGTTCCAGCTGCCAGCCCCCACCAGCACAGGTGGTCGTGTGTCTCAGGTTGAGGAGTGCAGGGTGGTGGCACTGACCATCTGTGCAGTTTTCCCTCCACTTTGGCTGCCACAAACTGGCAGTTGTGTTCTCCTCCAAGGCTCTGAAGTCCCCCTCTGTCCCAGCCAATCTCCTCACAGGTGTGGGGACATCCAGGATGCAGGAACCTTTCCTCTTTCACAGCTCCCTCCCAGGGGCACCGGTCCTGTCCCAATTCCTTTCTCCCTTTTTTTCCTCTTTTGTCCTACCTGGTTATGTGGAGATTTTCTTGCCTTTTCAGCAGTCTGAGGTCTTCTGCCAGTGTTCAGTAGATTTTCTGTGAGATTTGTTCCACATGTAGTATATTTTTGCTGTATTTGTGGGAGAAGATGAGCTTCACTTTGTACTACTCCATCATCTTGATTGCTTGCCTGGACTTAATTTTGGATTCTTTATAAATAATCTTTTTTTTTTCTTAGCTGCTTAATAGTCCTGTTTAAAAAACTTAAACTCTTCTAAAAACTCTTTAAAACACAACAGTATGTCTAAGTGTGGACCTTTCTTCCTTCCTTCCTTCCTTCCTCCCTCCCTCCATTCATCCCTCCCTCCCTTCCTTTTTTTCTTTCTTTCTCCCCTCCCTTCCCTCCCCTTCCCTTGCTTCCCTTCCTACCTTCCCTCCTTCCCTTCCTTTGGCATTTTTACACTTCAGCTTGGGAATTCCTCAGTCACAACATAACTAAAGAGCTGTATTGTCTCTAAATCCTGGCTTAATAAGGGAAGGGGAGTTTCCACACTGAACTTAGTTTCATGCTCATTTCCAAGGTTTTGTTTATTGTTCATTTTACAGCCAAAAGAAATGAAGAATCAGATCAGTAGTGATTTGTAGATGTCCATAAGGCAGCTCCATCCTTCCTGCTGTATGTCTCTACAAATCTGTCTTAATATTCATTTTTGGTGTCTGAGGAAGTCACTTATTTTCTTAGCAGCTCTGTAATAATTTTATAGAAGTGATTTTCTAAAATATTGTTTCAGTAACTTTGTGTTGTTTCCACATGGAGAGTTTTTCAAGGTATACAGTTTTCTGAGCAAATATATAAGCAGAAGAGGTCTTGAATGCCATTTAGTTTGTAAGGTAGGTGATGCAGAAGCAATGAAGACTGTCAACATTTACATTTTTTAAGTCACACAGTCGGTAGTGTGAGGAGTAAGTTGAAGGATGAGTTGAAGTAAGTTTCTATTTTAGATAGAAAAGAAAGGAAGATGCAGGAGAATCTCTAGTGGTAAGCTCAAAAAGAATTTGTAAATTGTTGGACTTAAAGGGTAACAAAAAAGAATGAGGTTAGTTTTTAAACAATTTATTACTTGCATTAAAGTTTTGATAGAGTTATTGCTAACCAACCCAGAAAGGAATCAGAAAAGGGAGCGGTAGATTGAGGGATGGTAGTAGCACAAAAGTAACTATTTTAGTATGAATGTTTTGAGATTGATTATATGGAGACAAAACTGTCCCACTAGACATTCGGCATTACTGATTTGAAGTTCAAAAGAGAGGTGACAGGAAGAGATATATGTATTTTTAAAGAAATATCAACAAGTAGAAAAACTTAGCTTTATTACTGGGTGATATTGAACAGGCAGAGTTGACAGCAAACAGAGAAGGGGCACACCATGGGTCAGGACAGTTAATTGTTCTATTACAGAGCAGGGATTAGACCTGGGGAAAATGAGAACTTTCAATAATATGTTCATTTCATTTCTGCCTACCTGTTTCTCTTTTCTAAACGCCACTGATGATAAAGGAAAGACTATGTTAATTCCCTACATTGCTATGCCATTATTAATTGAATAAAAACACATTCCAAAAGTTAGTTTCAAAAAATCTTACTGCACTTCCTGGAAAAACCTGAGGTTGTGGGTTTTAAAAGTTGCAACCTGATCTCCCTCAAGAACATTTTAAACCTAAACAATCTTTTGGAAATGTATTCTACCTCGTTACTCAAATGCTCGGTTCTTTTTCTCACAGTGAAATTAAATTGTGCGTTTCTATGGACAGTTATATTCAACATGTATCTCCAATCAAAAAAAAAAACACACACTAAATGAAGGACGTTTTTCACAGAAGCACTTTGACCATGCTTGTTATGAATTCCGTGATACAGAATTACTGGAGATTGTGGACAAGAAGCGGAATAATTCATCCAAGTGCTAAAAATACTTTGAAAGCATCTTCCCCATCCATAATTCACTAGACATAGTATTCAGAGAACATTGAAACTATGAAATGAAGTAAATCTTACAAAGTTATGATAAAACAGTAGATGGTGACCTAATTCAGAGAGAAATATCAAGGGTTTCTCTTATAACATATGTTTTTCTGGTACAATTTATTTGCAGTATTGCCTGGAGGATACTTTAGGATAAAAGTGTAAAAGTTGCCTTCTGCTGTAATCTCCAGATTTTCCTTGCATCTACCCTTTGTGAGCCTTAACTATTCACATATTTTCACAGAACTTCCTCTACTTAATCAGCTTCCAACTGAAGAACTTTTATACTAATGAATAAAAGCTTCTTTTACAAGTAAGAATGCTCAACTCACCATAAACAGTGTGGTGAAAAAATATATGTATCATTTTAAACGAAGAACAGTTGCATTTACAAATGTGTTTTACAAAACAAGTATTTTATCACTATACTTTTTTTTGGTATTCAATATGATTTGGGGGGCGTATTTCCCACTTACCTTGCAGTTAGTTAGAATTAATTTCTGTTTTTTGACTACACTTAGTTTCTCCAGAAGGAGATCCTCAAGACAAAGATGAGAGTGCAAGTTACTTATTTGATTCCAGGTACACTGTTAGAGATATGGGCAAGTAAGACAGGAACAGGAAAGAAGTCAATAGAGGGTGACTATCAAGTCAGTTACCACTAGAGAAAAAAAATCAGTTCCACTTTGAAATTCTGAGAAACAGTGAAGAACATGTCCTGAAGTTACCAGGAATAGAGAACATTTGGGAATTTGTGTGTATCAGACAACTCTCTTTCTGTCATTTGTTGAGACATGCTTCCAAAAAAAAAATTAATATTCCTGTACTTCCAGGTTGCCCTGCTCTGGCTTAGTGTGCTCCTACAACAAGAAAAAAGTCCTCAGTTGGAGAGTCTCAGGTTTTATAATAAGCCTCAGGACTATGTAGAGGTGAATGATGAGATGATCTGGGCAAGGTACTCTCAGTATTTCCTGTACTTGCAAACATTATGCATCTTTTTTATTAAACATTTAGTCGTTTTGAAATTTCACAAATCAAAAATAAAATCAATACTGTCAGTAATTGCTGAAACAAGTAATATAATACATCAAAATTATACCTTAATAAATAGACATATATTTGTAAGTCATCACTACTTGCATGGTTCTGATATGCAAAAGTTTAGTTACTATGGCATATTAGCCATGCTTTAGTACAAATTTTGCTGCTAGCTCTTCAGTCTAAAAATTACTATATAAATAACAGATGTACACCATGGCCAGTGACCAGTCATCTTACTTCTTCCAAAGTCTGTCAGTTATTGGTCACTGTACACCTATTCAGTTCACACACAGACAGCAAATCATGCTGCCTCCTTGCATTCAGTGATATACCCATGTGACATTTTACAGAGGTGGGTAACTGAAAGAAGGATTGGCCGACTAAGGTGAAAGTGCAGCAAGAAACAAAAAGGGATAAAGCTGGAAGTGAAGTTGGAATTGAACATAAATGGATTCAATCGATGAAATTAGGTGACCATGAAAATATTGGCCCTGCCATAATTTGAGAGGCTCTGGATATGCAGCTAGAGGAACTTAATAAAGGGAATAAATGAGAAAGCGCTTCTGTGACAAAGGAAGACAACGTCACAGAGGAAGTGATATCAATAGAAAACTTCATATTAAAATAATTCTTGGAGATATTTCTTGACATTCAAAGTGCAAAGAATAAAATGTTGGAAGCTGATAGAAAGTTAGAAAGAATATCACAATTCCCCAAGACATAAAAAAGATGCTCACTTTTATCACAAGTTATACAATGAGAAGAAGGAGGCAAGCACTCCTCAAATTATTCTTAATAAGTTTTTACAAAGAAATAAAACTTGAATTATCAATGTTCCTAATATTTGAAATTGCAATGTATAAGATTAATATTTGAAATTGCAATGTATAAGATAAATATTTGTGTTACTACTTGTAATTTTTCTATACATTTATAACTGACAATAAAAGAGTTTTTAATGTGTTGGCAAGCAATTTTAAAGATCATGAAACAATTATAATTTTTTCCATTGGCTATTAAGATCTCTTCACATGACTTAACTTTGCATGGTTATTTTTGTGGTCCTGCACTAATGTGCAATAATGTACTAGATTGCCTAAATATCAATATATTGCTGTATATTTGTTTTCTGTGCATATATCAATATGCCTATATAAATGCATGTAAAGAGAAATCTAATTATTTCCCATCTAAATAACTTTCAAACTAAATCTCTCTTGTAACCAGTTTTTAATGGCTTAGTGTATATTGTTGCACATATATTTTCATGTTCATTTAAACATATAAGCATATATTCAAATACATTATGGCTTATATTATTGGTTTTTTACTGATAAAAATTCTAATAATAAGTATACATTAAAATCTAAGTTGCCTTTTAATCACTTACTGGAATATCATAAACATCAGCGTATCCCATAACTTGCTTCATGTTTGCAAACAAAGGCACACACAGATAACATGCACACAAACTGAATTTTTAATGGTTATCATTAGAAAATGGAAGCATATACATATTTTACAGTTCCTAAATCAAAATAATAAATAATAAATAGCAAGTTCGAGAATAAATTAAGGAAAGAAAAATAGTGTTTACTATATTCCTAGTTGGCAATGATATGACTTTTAAAATTGTGAATGAAACTTACATCACTGAAACTTCTCTTTTTGTATTTATTTAGGTTTTCTTAAAATTTTCACTTTAAGATGTTAATATGGTGGCTTGCATTGATTGATTTTCTAAGGTTAAAAAAGCTTATGTTCTTCTTATAAATCAAGCCTACACATGATTTTTATCTTTTTTATTTTCTTTAGCATACTTTAGACTTGATTTGATAATATTTTAGTTTTGATTTTTGCAACAACACTTAGTTGTTTGCCTTAGGGTTTTCCTTCCTTATATTGTCCTTGCTGGTTTAATATCAAGGCTTTTTATTTTTTTAATTTTATTGGAGTATGGTTGCTTTACAATGTTGTGTTAGTTTCTATTGTGCAGCAAAATGAATCAGCTATACATGTACATATATCCCCTCTTTTTTGGATTTTCTTCCCATTTAGGTGCATTAAGTAGAGTTCCCTGTGCTATACAGTAAGTTCTTGTTAATTATCTATTTTATACATAGTATCAATAGTGTATATGCGTCAGTCCCAATCTCCCAATTCCTCCCACCCACCCCCCTTTCCCGTGGTATCCATACATTTGTTCTCTACGACTGTGTCTCCATTTCTGCTTTCCAAATAAGATCACGTATACCATTTTTTCTAAATTCCACATTTATGTGTTAATATATGATACTTGTTTTTCTCTTTCTGACTTACTTCACTCTGTATGACACTCTCTAGATCCATCCACATCTCTACAAATAACCCAATTTTGTTCCTTTTTATGGATGAGTAATATTCCATTGTATATATGTACCACATCTTTATCCATTCCTCTGTTGATGGACATTAAGGTGGATTCCATGTCCTGGCTCTTGTAAATAGTGTTGCTATGAACATTAGGATGCATGTGTCTTTTTGAATTACGGTTTTCTACAGGTGTATGCCCAGTAGTGGGATTGCTGGGTCATATGGTTCCTGGAAAACCATATTGAGGTTCCTTAAAAAACTAAAAATAGAACCTCAATAATGTTTTTCATAGTGGCTGTATGAATTTACATTCCCACCAACAGTGCATGAGTGTTCCCTTTTCTCCACCCCCTCTCCAGCCTTTATTGTTTGTAGATTTTTTGATGATGGCCATTCTGACTGGTGTGAGGTGATATCTCATTCTAGTTTATGGGGGGGGGAGGTTTGTGGGTTTTTTTTTTGTGGGACGCGGGCCTCTCACTGCTGTAGCCTCTCCCGTTGCGGAGCACAGCCTCTGGACGAGCAGTCCCAGTGGCCATAGCTCACGGGCCCAACTGCTCCGCGGCATGTGGGATCCTCCCAGACCAGGGCATGAACCCGTGTCCCCTGCATCGGCAGACGGACTCTCAACCACTGCGCCACCAGGGAAGCCCTCTCATTCTAGTTTTGATTTGCATTTCTCTAATAGTGATGTTGAGCATCTTTTCATGTGTTTGTTGGCCACCTGTATGTCTTCAGAGATTTGTCTATTTAGGTCTTCTGCCCATTTGTTTATTGGGTTGTTTGTTTTTTTTGATATTGAGCTGCATGAGCTGCTTGTATATTTTGGAGATTAATCCTTTGTCAGTTGCCTCATTTGCAGATACTTTCTCCCATTCTGAGGGTTGTCTTTTCATCTTGTTTAGAGTTTCCTTTGCTGTGCAAAAGCTTTTAAGTTTCATTAGGTCCCATTTGTTTATTTTTGACCACCTAGCAGTGGGTCAGAAAAGGTCTTGCTTCGATTTATGTCAAAGAGTGTTCTGCCTATGTGTTCCTCTAGGATTTTTATAGTGTCTGGCCTTACATTTAGGTCTTTAATGTATTTTGAGTGTGTGGTGTTAGGCAGTGTTCTAATTTCATTCTTTTACATGTAGCTGTCCAGTTTTCCCAACACCACTTATTGAAGAGGCTGTCTTTTCTCCATTGTGTATTCTTGCATCCTTTATCAAAGATAAGGTGACTATATGTGCGTGGGTTTATCTCTAGGCTTTCTATCCTGTTCCACTGATCTATATTTCTGTTTTTGTGCCAGTACTATACTGTCTTTATTACTGTAGCTTTGTAGTATAGTGTGAAATCCAGGAATCTAATTCCTCCAGCTCCGTTTTTTTTTCTCAATATTGCTTTGGCTATTTGAGGTCTTTTGTGTTTCCATACAGGTTGTGAAATTTTTTGTTCTAGTTCTGTGAAAAATGCCATTGGTGATTTGATAGGGATTACATTGAATCTGTAGATTGCTTTGGGTAGTATAGTCATTTTCAGAATATTGATTCTTCCAATCCAAGAGCATGGTATATCTCTCCATTCGTTTGTGTTGTCTTTGATTTCTTTCATCAGTATCTACAGTTTTTTGTGTACAGGTCTTTTGCCTTTTAGGTAGGTATATTCCTAGGTATTTTATTTTTTTCTTTTTATTGCAATGGTAAATGGGATTGTTTCCTTAATTTCTCTTTCTCATCTTTTGTTGTTAGTGTATAGGAATGCAAGAGATTTTGTGCATTAATTTTGTATCCTGTGACTTTACAAAATTCATTGATTAGCTCTAGTAGTTTTCTGGTGGCATCTTTAGGATTTTCTATGTATAGTATCATCTTATCTGCAAACAGTGACATTTTTACTTCTTTTCAAATTAGGATTCCTTTTATTTCTTTTTCTGCTCTAATTGTCATGGCTAGGACTTCCAAAACTAAGTGGAATGTGTGTGTGGGTTTATTTCTGGGCTCTCTTTTCTGTTCCATGCATCTGTGCATCTGTTTTTATGCCAGTGCCATACTCTTTTGATTACTATAGCTTTCTAGTAAAGTTTGAAATTAGGGAGCATGATACCTCCAGCTTTGTTTTTTTCTCAAGAATGCTTTGGCTATTCAGGATCTTTTCTGTTTCCATAGAACTTTTAGGATTGTTTGTTCTTTTTCTGTGAAAAATGTCAATGGAATTTTATAGAGATTTCATTGAATTTGCAGATTGCTTTGGGTATTATGGACAGGTTAACAATGTTATTTCTTCCTATCCATGACCATAGGATAGCTTTCCATTTATTTGTGTCATCTTCAGTATTTTTCATCAGTGTCTTATAATTTTCAGTGTATAATTCTTTCACTTCCTTGGTTAAATTTATTTCTAGGTATTTTGTTCTTTTTGATTAAATTGTAAAAGGGATTATTTTCTTACTTTCACTTTCTGGTAGTTTGTTATTAATGTAGAGAAATGCCACAGATATCTGTATATTAATTTTGTATCTTGCTGCTTTACTGATTTCACTAATTAGTTCAAATGGTTTTTGTTGGAGTCTTCAGGGTTTTTTTTATATATATAGTATCATGCCATCTGCTAATGCTGACAGTTTTACATCTTTCTGATTTGGATACATTTTATTTCTTTTTTCTGCCTAATCATTCTGGTTAGGACTTACAAAGCTGTGCTGACTAATAGTGGCAAGAGTGGGCATCCTTGTCTTGCTCCTGATCTTAGGGGAAATATTTCAGCTTTTCACTGTTGAGTATGTTAGATGTGGGTTTGTCATAGGTGGCCTCTTTTATGTTGAGGTATGTTCCCTCTGTACCCACTTTGTTGAGAGTCATTTTTCATCATAAATGGATTTTGAATATTCTTAAATGATTTTTTCCATCTATTGAGATGATTATATGATTTTAATCTTTTATTTTTTTAATGTAGTGTATTACGTTTTTCAATTTTTAGTTGTTAAACCACCCTTGCATCACTGGAATAAATCCCATTTGATCATGGTATATGATACTTTTAATGTGTTGTTGAATTTGGTTTGCTACTATTTTATTGAGGATATTTGTACTTATGTTCATCAAGGTTATTTGCCTGTAACATTCTTTTTCTTTTTTCTTTGTGTGTGTGTGTTGTGTGTGTGTGTGTATGTGTGTGTGTGTTGTCCTTGTTTCATTTTAGTATCAGGGTAATGTTTGGAAAAATTTGAGGATAGATCTTAAATCTTTGAATGTTTGGCAGAATTCACCAGTAAAGCTGTCTGTTGCCACACTTTTGTTTGTTGGGAGGTTGTGATTACTAAGTCAATCTCCTTACTAATAATTCATCTATTCAGATTTTCTACTTTTTCATGGTTCAGTGTTGGAAGATGGTATTCTTCTAGGTATTTGTACCTTTCTTCTAGGTCCTCCTGTTTATTGGTGTATTATTGTTCATAATAGTCCTTTTGATCCTTTATATTTCTGTGGTATGAGTTGTAATTTTTCCTCTTTAATTTCAGTATTATTTATTTGAACCCTCTCTGTTCATTCCTTGGTGAATCTAGCTAAAGCTTTGCCAATTTTGTTTATCTTGTCAAAGAACCAGCTCTTAGTTTGATTTTTTTTTCTTTTGTCTTTTTAATCTCTATTTATTTACTTACACTCTGATCTTTGTTATTTCCTTCCTTCTACTAACTTTAAGCTTTGTTATTCTATTTCTAGTTCCTTGAGGTGTACAGTTAGGTTGTTTACATGATATTTTTCTTGTTTTTTGAGGTAGGCATTTATTTATTGCTATGAATTTCCCTCTTTGCACTGCTGTTGCTGCATCTCATAGATTTTGGTATGTTGTATTTTCATTTTCAGTTTTCTTTAGTATTTTTTAATTTCTCCTTTGATTTCTTTGGTGACCCATTGGTTATTCAGTAGCATGTTATTTAATCTCCACATTTTCGTGATTTTTCCTGTTTTCTTCATGTAATTGATTTCTAGTTTATACCATTGTGGTTGGAAAAGACATTTGATATAATTTCAGCCTTGTATTTATTGAAACTTGTTTTGTGGTCTAACATGTGATCTATCCCAGAGACTGTTCCTTGTGCATTTGAGAAGAATGTATACTCTGTTGCTTTGGGATAAAATATTTTGTGTATATCAAGTCTTTCTGATCTAAATTATCATTTAAGGCTAATGCTTCCTTATGGATTTTCTGTGGATGATCTATCTATAGGTTTAAGTGGGGTGTTAAATTTCCCTACTAGTATTATTTTGCTGTCAATTTCTCCCTTTAAGTCTTTTTATTTTTGCTTTATGTATTTCGGTGCCCCCATGTTGAGTGCATATATATCTGTAACTCTTACATATTCCTCCTGGTTTGACTTCTTTTTTAATATATAGTGACCTTCTTTGTCTTTATTACAGTTTTTGTTTTACAGTATATTTTGTCTCATTGAGCATAGCTACACCAGCTTTCTGTTTGTTTGTATTTGCATAGATTATCTTTTCCCTTTCTTCAGTCTGTGTGTGTTCTTATTTCTGAAGTGGGTCTCTGGTAGGCACATGTAGATGTCCTGATTTTTTTTTTCATTCAGCCACTCTATGTCATTTGATTGGAGAATTTAGTTCATACACATTTAAAGTAACTATCGATAGGTATGTTCTTTTTGTGATTTTGTTCATTGTTTTCTGGCCATTTTTGTAGTTTCTGATGGCTTTTTACTTTTTCTTTCTTCCCTTGTGGTTTGATGGCTTTTTTCACTGTTATATTTAGGTTTCTGTCTCATTTTCTTTTGGGCATTTACTATATGTTTTTACTTTTTGGTTACCATGAGGTTCACATGTAACATCCTATGTATATATTGGTGTGTTTTAAGTTGATAGCAATGTAAATTTGAACAAATAACAGAACTTTATATTTTTACTCCTCCCCAAATATTTTATATGTATATAATATATATATATATTTTTTACATCTTTATTGGAATATAATTGCTTTATAATGGTGTGTTAGTTTCTGCTTTATAACAAAGTGAATCAGTTATTCATATACATATGTTCCCATATCTCTTTCCTCTTGCATCTCCCTCCCTCCCACCCTCCCTATCTCACGTTACCTTTTACATATTTTTATTTTATGCATTCTTTAAATAGTTATTTTGGTTTTAATTAATTTTACTTTTATCTTTTAACTTTAATACTTGCTTTATAAGTGATTGATCCATTGTCTTTATTATACATTACCTTTCCAATGAGATTTTACTTTGGTAAGTTGTCTTCTATTATTTAGTGCCATTTCTTTTCAGTTTAAAGAAGTCCCTGTAACATTTCTTATAAGGCCAGTTTAGTGGTGATGAAATCCTTTAGCTTTTGCTCATCTGGAAAACTGTTGATCTCTTCTCCAATTCTGAATGATAACCTTGCCAGGTAGAGGATTTTTGTGTGTGTGTATGTGTTTTTTTTTTTCTTTTCTTCTCTTTTTTTTCTTTTTTATTTCACTCTTGCCAGAGATTGATGTATTTTTAACAATTTTCAAAGAATCATGTTTGGATTATATTGAACTTCTTTATTTTTCTCTTCTGTGAGTTTGTTCTCATATTTATATTTCATGCTTTCTAATATGTTTAGCTGTATGTTTTTTTTTATTTTTTAAATTTCCTGAGGTGGATAATTACTCTGTAAATTTTCAGTGTTCTTTCTAATATATGCATGTTAAGCTATACATTTTGCTTTCTTTGCTATTTTAGCTTCATTAAAAGTGTGAATTCATAATATTTTTATTTGGTTAAAATATTTTCTAAAATCCAGTATGGTTTGTCAGTCCATAGGTTACTTATGATTGTAATTTTCATTTTCCAAACATATGATGACTTGCTAGTTATCTTTTGGATATTATCCCCAATATATTTGCATTGAAGTTAGAAAGCACACCAACATTTAAACCATTTTTTAATCATGTTTATCTTGCTGTTTGTGTGAGCTCCCTCCAAGACAGTTTCTTTATCAACACATCTGACCTCAGGCAACTACTGACCTGTCACTATCGATTTGGGGTTTTTTGCAGAGTTTCACAAGAGTGGAATCACAAAATATGTATGTTTTGTGTCTGGCTTTTCTAGTTATTGAGTGGGAATGTTTATCTGTCACAAGGTACTTAATCCAAGTCAGAAGAAATGGTCCTCCTTGATAATTTTCAAGTTAACTTTAAGGTCTAAATTACATGCAGTAAAATACTTTCAGTTTAAGGGTACAACCTGGTTAGTATTAACAACACTAACACTCATGTACCCAGTTAACTATTTAAGTAATAAATATTTTTCTTCACCTATAATACCCCTTTGTAGTAAATCTCCCCATCCCTAAAAACAAGACACCATGGGTCTGCTTTATGTCACTTTTGACCAGTGTTTATTTTTTTCATTTCATATAAGTTTCATTTCAAGTTAATTTTTTTCATAATGGAAATTTTTTTTTATAATATGAGCATCCATTTGGTTAAATTCCATTGCCAAGAGACTATTTGTTCTCTGTTGGATTAACTTGGTGGTTTGTCAAAAATCTATTTTGAAGTAAACATTCTATTCCATGTGATCTATAAATCTATATTTAATGAACATGAAACTCTTTTGAATGTCTCCTTTCCCCTCAGTCTTGAAACAAAGACCATTTAAAAAATAATTTCTTGTAACTACAATTGTAGATTTTTCACAGATGCCCTTGAGCTTCCTTGTTTGGGGTGATGTGATGGAAAATGTTTAGCAATCAATTTTCGGGAAGTAGGGAGGAGGCCATGATTTGTAACACTTGCCAGTTTCCATGTTATCAATATGATATTAATTGAAATGCAGAATTACTGAAAGTTTAAGAGTCAGCTCTCTTGGGCTAGCTCCTGCATATCACTGATTCCTAGGTTACTGGATATTTTTATCACTCTCACTGAATGCATCCATATTTAGAAGCGGTCTATCTTTTTAAAATAAATTGACCTCTTCTTATTATACAATATCCCTCTTTATACTTTCAGATAATCACTTGCCTCTGTGATTCATTACCTCTGTCAATTTTCTGCAGTTCATTTTGGTTTCTACTCGTGTTTCTTGATTTCTTTTCAAGTATGCTAAACATTTGTAAAACTTGAAGATATTGGGAGTATTTATCAGATCATCTAAAAACAGATTATGCATAAAAAGAAGTATGACCATTTTTATTCATTAAATTTTTACTATATGCCTTTTAATAACTAAAGTGTTATGGCTATACATTTTCCTCTGAGTATAGCTTTTACTGTTACCCATTTCTCACTATATACCCAGTAGTTTGTAATGTTTAGTTCTGATTTCCTCTTTGGGAGAATGTCTATATAACAACAAGTTTATAATCAGGGAATGTTGCCTGAATATATAAATCCTTATTAAATGTGTTTTATGTTTTCCTTATATCTACTTTGAACATTTTTGTATATTTTCTATATGCATAGTAAAGATTGTTTAGTTTACTCTCTAGTACAGGAGGATGTGAGTGGTTTATACATGGAAATATATATGATTGGCTCATTGATTATATTGGTAAGTTTCCTTTATCAAAACTTACATTTATTTATTAGATTTGATTGATTCTGGTCAAGAGAAATTGACATATTTCATCCTAATTATTTTTAAATCAAGAACGCTTTGTATTTATGTCATGTTTTACTTAATATTTGCCTAATATATTGTTTGGTATATTCAGTTTTAAATTTTTTAGAGTAGCTTCACGTCCATCTGAACAAAAACAAACATACCTGTTACACACTCAGCATGTATTTACAAAGAAAAATGATTTACTTTACAAATGTTTGTTAAACTACAGCCACATACTAATCTTAACTACAACCTAGAGTGTCTCTTCCCTTGATAGTGTATTTTAATCCTTTTGGGATGGTGAGGATTGCCATCCAAGTTGTGGATTTGTCATGTAGTTGATGCTCTAAAATATTATTGTGTTAAGGAGGAAGAAAGTATGTAGTACATTAATATAATCTTTTTGTAAAAGTATTGTCAGGAACTTCTGGATCCAAAATATGCCTAAATCACAATTTTATTTTCCTCTTTCCAGTATTTCCTAATGTTTTATTTTTCTCTAATTCTTCCTTCTGAATAACTTTGTTAATTTTTTCTTGATTTTCTATACTTATATCATCCTATCTCAAGTTCTTGAAGATATTTTGAGTACAGGGATCTCTAAGTGAAATACTAAATTAAGGATCATTCTATAAGTAGTTTGTGGAAAATTGTGGAAACATCAATTCCTTGTTACTTGGTATACAATGGATCTCCTTCTCAAGGACATAACTCCCATATTTGCCAGGGATTTTAGGGTAAAGAAAAATTTAATTTGACTGTCTATATCTATCTATTATTTATTTTTGGATCAGAAATATTTGGTTCTCTTTTATGGTAAATAATAATTTGCTCATATTTCAGGATCATTTTGAAACAGAGAGGGGAAGGAACTATTTATCTTACCATACCTGATTCCCTACAGGGTCAGCAGCACAGCTAAAATGTCCATTGAAGAAAATATTTTTAAAAATTACATTCTAAGTTTTCTTTCTTTAAAAGTGTTTAAGTTAAATTGTTAAGCAAGTACCATAATGATTCTTCTCTCTGTTGTTCAGAGAAAAGGCTGTTTTTGATGGGGAGAAGAGGTGTAAAATATCTAATATACCACATTTATAAAATACTTTTATTCACTAAGCTTTATTAAGTTTACTTTTACAACTTTCACTAAGAGGGTTTTACAATGCGTTTGGTATTGGCAAATACTCAATAATTCCCCAGCACGTGTGGAAGTGCAAAATAACACTTCCAACCTTTAAGACCAAACACTTCGGTAAATACCGCAGATGCCAAATTACTCTAGCAGGTACTAAATTGCTACTAGTGTATCACCTTGGGATATGATGAAGATAAATGGCGTACTGTGCATTCCCAGTATTCCACAATTACTGGAACACCTGTGCTAAATGACCTGGTGCTAATACACCATAAACATCCTCACAATGCTCAAAGGACCTTCTAGTTTCACATTTCAACTTGCTTAGCAGGGCCTCAACTTAATGTAGGTGTTGGAAATGTTTCATCTATACTTGACACTGCAACCACATAGTGACATACTAGTATCATATCCCTGGAAGCTGACTTTGTAGTATTTTCTTCTATCCATTCTTATCTCATTTTTTCTGTAAGAGTATGTATATGAATTGTCTTCACACCTTCGCCTTAATTTGAGACCTGTATCATTGTCAGCAATGCTTGATGCCGTTATCACTGTAGTTCTAGCACCTGTGTTTTTTAGCAAATGACCTTTGGCTCATATAAGCCCTCACATGCAATATATAGGTTTTAAAGCTGACAATAACATATTAAAGGGAGATGCCTGCAAATATATGTATAGTTGTGGACCTGGGTCTATTTTTACCAAATTTAAACATTAAAAAACAAATATCTATGTGTATATGTATCAATGAATTTATGATAGTATCCATAGTTACTATGAATTAAGATTCTGCTATGCCTGTTAGACTATTTTAACAACTTTATTGAGATGTAGTTCACATACCATATAATTCAACATTTGAAAGTGTACAATACAGTGTTTTTAATATATTTATGGGGTTGTGTGATTATTACCACAATCTAATTTTAAAGTAGTTTTGTCCCCTGAAAATGAAATTTCCTCTACCCACTAGCAGTTGCTCCCCATTCCCCTACACCCTACCTCCTCTAATCTAGGCAGTCACTGATCTATTATGTGTCTCTATAAACCTGTTTTTCCTTTCACTGTTTTAAAGATTTTCTCTTTACTTTTCAGCAGTTTTAATTTTATGAGTTTAAATGTGGATTTCTTTGTTTTGACACCACTCCAAATTTGGTTTCATAGAATTTTGTAATTCATAGTCTTAGATTTTTGTCATTTTGCAAAAACTCTTTTCAATTATTATGTCTGCCCCATTTGCTCACTCTCCCTTTTAAGGTACATCTGCTTTGCCACCAGTGTATATATACCTTCATATAGCTCATCTTATAGATTGAGTTCTCCATGGTACATTTTGTATAGATCTTATAAATACAAGTTTATATTTCATGTTTCTGGCTTGAGACATGTCTTATGTCTAATATTGCATCAGGATTAGGAGCAGCAATGGGAAAAGCAAGGGAAATTCTGAGAAAATATACATTTTATATATGTTACAGTACAAACCATTTTTTATGGATTTATTTGAATAACTTTCACAGGTTTCAGCTTACTCTGAAATGAACACATAGGGATCTCTAATGAATCTAGAGCATATTGAGCTCTTATCTTTACAACTGTATATTTTGCTTGTTTATTTATTTTGTTTTTACAGCTCTTTGTTGTAAAGAGCTCTTATCTTTACAACTGTATATTTTGCTTGTTTATTTATTTTGTTTTTTAGATCTTATTTAGAAAATAAGCCCTTGTGACTTTCCATAAAAAATAAACATGCAGAAAGGCATGAAATACTTTATCATAATGACTTTCATTGCCTTTGAAATCTGAATTAATTCTTGTAAAAGACTCAGAAGTTACCGTGTAGGCTTATCCAGGAAATGATGATCCTTCAAAACTGATGATACAGGGACTTCCCTGGTGGTCCAGCGGTTAAGACTGTGCACTCCCAATGCAGGGGGCCTGGGGGGGGTTCATCCTTGGTCAGGGAACTAGATCCTGCATGCTGCAACTAAGACCTGGCACAGCCAAATAAGTAAGTAAGTAAGTAGGTAAATAAATAAATAAATATTAAAATTTAAAAAAAATGATGCATTGGTAAGATAAAAACAAAAATTGATAATCCCTAAATGTACAGTGCTACTCCAACCCCAACAATTTTAAACTTTAAAAATATCCTGAATCCATAGGTGTGGACCAAACAGACCATAATATGTGGAATAATTGAAAAGCAACCTTTTTAATATTATTTTTTAAAATTTACTAATGAACTGCAGTATCTGAAACTTGTACTGTGAATTTACTGTTTAGAATGAATAATGCTGAGATGGGAAGTTTATTAGTATAGGAAAGATTTTCTTCTTCATGTACCTACATGGACATAAAATGGTGTGAAATGTTCATAAAAGTTTAATAGAATTCTCTTTGGATAAGATATTTATTGATATTTGCTTTAAGGCAAACACTATTCTCTTAGTAAATGAGTGATAAGGTCAGTGTCATCTCCTCAAGTTTAAAACATTCGATAAAGAGGACAACTTATAGTCCATTTCCCTCACCCATCCATTCACTCAATAAATGTTTATAGGCTAGGCCTAATGACTAACATTTTAGCAGCCAATCTATTATATGAAATTATCGGTTTGGGAGTCATGTAAAGGTCTATAAGCAAACAAATAAGACACTATGGTCTGAGCTGTCAGAACAAAACTGACAACTATCCTGTATTTTATCATCGTAGTGCTGCTTTTTGATCTGAAGAAAAATCCATTTTCTGAATGAACTTTAATGGCTTAATCATGCTAAAGAATGACATGAGTCAAAATAACCACCTCAGAAAGTTAAACATATTCAAGTAAAAAGGTAATGAAGTGAAAATAAGTGGAGGATTCACTTCTAGTCTGGGAAGTAAGCCCAATATTTTAATAAATGAATAATGGAAGTGTTTGCCTAATAATAATCAGTTCTTCCAATAACAAGTTTGCCATCAGTATATAATCATGTTGAGTAATTAAATTCCAGTGAATTCAGTTGCTAACTCAGGCATATGCTTTGAGTTATCAGTATGGCCAGGGATTCTCCTAGGTGCCTGCCTTGAGCCATTTGCCTGGGTTAGGTTAGGAGAGTTTCTACACTAATTGCCACCGTTTCCTTCTGTAGGGGCTTTGCTCATTAGATCAGTTATTAAACAGTGCCTGCTATGAGAAGGGAGAGAGGTGTCAGCCAGAGAGACAGAATCTGTTTGTCTGGCCATGTATGCCATGCTGCCAAATCACAGATCCCTGCCCAAATCTGGATTCATAGTTGTGGATCATGGTTCAGGATGAAATAAATACTGTCCTCTCACCATCTCCCTCTTCCCTCTACCAAGATCTCCTCAAGCTCTTACTTTCAGAGTAATTTAGTATTCTCTCTCTCCCTCCCTTCCTCCCTCCCTTCTCTTCCTCTCTCCCTTTTTCCCTCTCCCTCTCACACACACATCACTTTTTCTCTCTTGTTAGCATTATAATTTAGCACAAGCTTTCAGATTGTCACTCTAGAATCTCTGTGGAATAATATAATCAAAATATATTCCTAGACAAAATGGATCTCACCCAAGGAGGAATGCTGATAGAAGCTATCAAGGGTTCATATCTATTTGTATTCAACTTTACTGTAAACATGTAAAGGCATGGGCTCAGGTGTCAGAACAGACCTGGCTTCAGTCACAGTCCTGGAATTTACTAGGTGTGTGGTTTGAAAAAGTCATTTACCAATCCCTCATTTTTATTAAATGCATTACTGAGAAAATCATACCATCAATGTTGTATAATCATTTTGAGAATTAAGAGTAATTATACATGAAAGTTCCTTGCACATTGCTTGGAATGAAGTGAATTCTCAAGTATTCAATACATTTATTTATTTCCAATTATTTATCTATAATGTAAACTTTTGAAAGTTACTCATTGAAATATAATCAAATTTTATTTGGTATTCTTTCTTAGCAGTGGGTTGTTGAGGATATTTTCCAACTGGAAATCATCATGAAAATATTTTAAGTCAATTTCTCCTCTCTGACCTAGGCAGCCATTGATTGGCTTTTCAATACTTGATTATGTTTGACTTTACTGGAATTTCAAAAAAAAATAAGCTGTTACTGTATGTATTCTTTTGCAGCTAGAATCTTTTTCTTATCATATGGAAAGGGTCATGGAAGAACATCTTGGGCTGATGGAAGTGTTCTATATGGTAATTTTGGGGTCATTAAATATAGGTATATACATTTGTAAAAATTCATCAAAATACATATTCAAAATGGTTTCATTTAATTATATGTAAAATATATTATCAACAACGTTTACTTATAAAGAGTCTCAATAAAGTTTACTTAAAAAGAGTCCAGCAAAGAAAACTCTAGGCCAAAGTGCTTTCAGTGATAAAACTATTTAAAATTTAAGGTAGAAATACTATAGAGACCCTTCCAAAACTAGAGGAAAAAAAAGAAAGAATTCCTGAGTAATTCTATAAAGCCAGCAAAATCTGGAAACCAAAAGCTCAATAAAATTATAAGAAAGGAAATTTATAAGCAAATCTCACTCATGAACATAAGGTTCAAAAGTCCTAAAAATGTATTAGAAAATCAAATTCATCCAACAGTGAATTACGTTTATATAAAGGTGTGTATGCATGTGTGTGTTTATATATATACACACACATACATATAATAAAATTATCACAGAAGTGTTTTATTTTAGAAATGCAATTGCAGTATGACAATAGAATTTATAACACTATAGCTCAACACTTTAAGGAAAAACAGAAATATTATATGAACATATAGGTAGATTTAGAAAAAGAGTGACAAATTATAATACATTCATTTTAAACTCTTAGCCAATTAGGAATATAAAGGACCTACCTTAATTTGATAAGGAATATCTAAAAAGAACTTACAGTGAACAGTATGTTTAATGGTATATTATTGAAACTTTCCCATTAATATCTGAAAAGCAAAAAAAATGCCTGTAATGCAACTGATGTTCAACATTATGCTAGTGATTCTAGACAGTGTATAATGAAAAAAAAAGAAATAAGGTATAATGATTGGGAAAAAGATATGAGTATCATATTTGTATATGATTATTATGTGTGTGCAAAAATATCGGATGGTGTTTTTGAATAAAGTAAATATAATTAATTCAGTGTATACAAAGTCAATATAGAAAAAAATATATCCCTGTATATCAGCAACAAACAAGATGAAGATTATTTTCACGTTTCTTTGTATTCTAGTAATTTTTTCTGTTTTCCTGTTTTGTATTCTAGTAATTTTGGATTTTATCCTGGAAATAGCAAATAATATGTTGTAAATATTTCCAATTCTGTTGTATTCTTTATAATAGTTTTGATTTAACAGAAATTGACTTGGCAGAAATTAAACTATACACTCTTTCTCTCCTGTGGGGGGTGGCAGCTGAAATCTTTAGTTCTTTTATTCTTAGATGAACTGCTTGGATCTACTCTGTACATGCATGGATCCATGGTCAATCAGAGAATTAGGGAGAGTTTATATACAGATTTTTTCATTGAAATATAATTGACATAACATTGTATTAGTTTCAGGTGTAAAGCATTATTATCTAATATATATGTATATATTGTGAAATGATCACTGCAATAGTCTAGTTAATATCCGTTACTACATATAGTTACATTTTTTTTCTTTTGATGAGAACTTTCAAGATCTACTTCCTTAGCAAATTTCAAATATACAATATAGTATTATTAAATATAATTACATGCTGTATATTACATCCCAAGGACTTACTTATTTTATAACTGGAAATCTGTACATTTTGACCACCTTCAATCATTTTTTCTATTCCCTACCCCCTGCCCCTGGCAACCACCAATCTGCTCTCTGTATCTGTAAGTTCATTATTTTTGTGTGTGTGTTTTGACTCTACATATGTAAGCGAGATCTTACAGTATTTGTCTTTCTCTATCTGACTCATTTCACTTAGATTGATGCACTCAAGGTCCATTTATACTGTCACAATGGCAGAATTTTCTGCTTTTATATGGCCGAGTAATATTCCATTGTGTGTGTGCACGTGTGTGCATGCATGCATGTGCACATGTGTACATGAGGCACACACATTTTCTTTATCCATTCATCTTTCACTGGACACTTAGGTTGTTTCTATGTCTTGGCTATTGTGAATATTGCTGCAGTGAACATGGGGTGCAGATAATTTTTGAGTTAGTGTTTTTGTTTCCTTTGGATAAATACCCAGACGTAGAACTGCTGGATCATATGGTAGTTCTATTATTAATTTTTTTTTTTTTTGCGGCACGTGGGCCTCTCACTGTTGTGGCCTCTCCCGCCGCTCCGCGGCATGTGGGATCTTCCCGGACCGGGGCACAAACCCATGTCCCCTGCGTCGGCAGGCGGACTCTCAACCACTGCGCCACCAGGGAAGCCCCTATTATTAATTTTTTGAGGAACCTCTATACTGGTCTCCACCAATTTATATTTCTGTATATATATAGAATTTGATGCTCACTCTTTCTGGCTTTTTACGTTCCAGTATTTTTCTTCTTACTTTCTAATTGTGGGCCCACCCTAATCTTTGTTCTCTAGTAACTCAATCCAACATACTTCTGTTTAGGTGTTGAGGGCCATGTACGATGCTGACTGACGTCTGCCCTCATATTAAAAAGCCATAAAAACATGAAGAACATTCAATGTGTATTTCTTATTTCAAGAGAACATTTCTATTAATATCTGCTTGGTTTTGGTCATACTACGTGTTTCACAGATGTGTAGTTTTTTTGTTGGCTTTTGTTGTTGTTTTTAATACATAACTAGTTATTATTTGTGAGAGGGTTGGTCTAATTTGGGCCTGTCTGCCATCAGAGAAAATAGAAACATTTTCTATTAAAATTAAACATGTCTGTAACCTATGACTGAATAATTTTATCCTCAGTCATATATTCAGTAAAAATTTATATGTACATGCCCTAAGCGAGAGGAACAGAAATGCTCATAGGAGCTTCATCTTATAGTTAAAAATTGTAATCCATTCAAATTCAATCAACAATAGAATGAATGAGCACATTTTGATATATTCATACAATGAAATCTTGATACAGTAAGAGCAATGAAATGATTACAAATACACTTAACAACATAGAGTAATTTTTAAAAGACATTTTAATGGAAAAAAACAGGATTCAAGAAAGTATACTGCATAATTCCATTTATAAAAATTCAAAACTAGAAAAAACGAGAATATGGGCTGGAAGCCAGGGTTTTTGTCACTTTAGAGAAGTATGGACACTGTGATTCTGAGTGGGGTGAGGGTTGCTTCATTTCTTAAACACTTTGTGATGACAAACTGACATCATGATGATTGAATTCTGAATTTGTATCTGTGCACATTTCTTATGTATGCCACATAATGAAAACTTTTAGAAACACAAAGAAGCACAATATTATATAGAAAATAGAAATAAAAATATTAAATAGAAATAGAGGGATCTCCCAAACACATTGTTGGTTTAAAAAAATCAAACACAGAACAATGAGTATGTATTATCCATTGTCTTAAAAATGTAAAATGTACATATAAATGGATAATGAAAACTTAAGTGATACACACTTATATAAGATGGATATTTGTTTTTATCCATATGTTTATCTACCTCTTAAATATTGAAAAATAGAAGAAAATAGATTGAATGATTCATGTGTACCAGAAAATGAGGATGAGGGTGGGGATGGGGTTTTGAGGCTATTGGCAGATAGCATGAAGAAGTTCCTTTGTGGTGATGGAATTGTTCTGCATTTTGATTCTAGTGAGGACTGCGTGGATCTATGCATGGGATGAAATTGCATACAACTACACACACACACACACACACACACACACACACACACACTCAGGAATGATTGTATGCAAAAACCAGTGAAAACTGAATAAGATGTAGTCTAGTTAACAGTACTGTACCAATGTCAGTTTCCTGGTTCTGATACTGTACTATAGTCATATACAACATGTCACCATTGGGGAGAAACTTAGTGAAGGGTTCATAGAACTCTTATGTACTCTTTCTGCAACTGTCTTTAGTCTATAATTATTTCAAAATAAAACATTAAAAACAAAGACTTAATGGTATATATGTACTTTTAAGTTGTTTATTTCTACACGTGCTATTAGAGAGTATATGACATCATTAAATTATTTTAAGCCTTGGCATAAGTAAATGACAATATTGATTGGATAAAATAAAAAAATAAGTGATGTGGAAAGCTAAAGTTGATTAACAAATAATCATGGGTCATCTTTTTAAAGGAAAAATATATTGTATTAGAAGCCCAAGAGGGGCATTTTCTTTAATCTCTATTAACTAAAGTTTTCCCTCCTACTTCACCATATGCATATAGAAATACATTTTATTTCTATGATTTCAAATTCTTTTCATACTGAACAATTAATGGGACTTACCCACATGATTTTTGTTTTACTGCTTTATGATCTCTTATGCCTACTTTATGAGTGTTATTCCTGCCTTTATCTTTGATCATTTTAAATATAATTATCTGAACCTTTGAAACATTGATCTATTATTTTAAATACTCATATACAAATCTTTGCATTTTTGTCTTTTGTGTGTGTCTTTTACATCATGACACTTTTCTCTAATATTTTGTAACTATGTTTTATGCTCAAGATTCCTGGGGATTTATTTTCTCTTCTCATTCTCATCTTAGGCTCCTCAGTGTATACAATCAGCTAATTTAGCATTAATGGCTTGGAAGGCTTGGAATGGCTTCCAGGCACCTGGCACCTGGAAGACCTAAAGATCTCTAGCCCATAGGCTTTACTCGGGTTTTCTCTTCCATTTCTGGCCCTCAACATTATTATTTTAATCAAGTTTCTGTATTTTATAATAAAATACCAAATGTATTTTTTATGGGGAGAACTTCATATTTCTTCCACTTCACTTAAGTACAATCAAAATCTTAAAGCCCTGAGACCAGGAAGCTATTCCCCTGCAGAATATGGTGGAAGATGAGGGCTAAAGATATTACTTGAGATTTTACTTGATACTTTATAAAGTGTTAAGCAGTATTTTAAAATAAGAATTATATAGAAAGAAATCAAAAGAAGGTTACAAAAATCTTTTAAATACATGTTTTTAAAAAAACCTTTATTATTTAATGTTAAAATTAAGTCACTATCATATAGATAATTTAAATTAACACATTGAATAGGAGATCTCTATTGGCTACAACTGTCTGGATTCTCTTAGAAAAACAAAACAAAACAAAACAAACTAATGCTTGTGTGTGTTACACTTATACATTGGTAAAATGTAATTATCATTTGCTTTATCTTTTTTTCTGGAGTAATACTAATATCCATATGGTTTATCAAAATGTTTGACAGTTGTATACATGGAAAATGAATACTGTATTTATTAATATTTAAATTCTTTTAAAAGTTATGCAATTCAAGGATGGAGAAACTTATATATTACATTTTTCTACTGAAATACTTACTGTAGATAACCCACTTTTTTTCACCTTTTTCCTAAATGATACATTCTCAACTATCTGTGATATGAATATATTTACTGATTTAAGAAACATTCATTTCTGCTCTTTGAATATTTAAAACAATGTATTTTCACAGTTTTAAATAAATGTATCAAGGTATGTGTTAGGCTAAATGTAACCTTTCTTGAACAAGGTTAATATGCAATTTAATTGTAGCGTGTAGGAGGAAATTTGATATGCTTATTACAGTTATTTAAAGAATTTTTTGAAAGACTTTTTGTAAAAGTCATTTTATTTTATTTTTTTACACCTTTATTAGAGTATAATTGCTTTACAATGGTGTGTTAGTTTCTGCTTCATAACAAAGTGAATCAGTTATACATAAACATATGTTCCCATATCTCTTCCCTCTTGCATCTCCCTACCTACCACCCTCTCTATCCCACCCCTCCGGGCGGTCACAAAGCACCAAGCTGATTTCTCTGTGCTATGCGGCTGCTTCCAACTACCTATCTACCTTACGTTTGGTAGTGTATATGTGTCCATGCCTCTCTCTCGCTTTGTCACAGCTTACCCTTCCTGCTCCCCATATCCTCAAGTCCATTCTCTAGTAGGTCTGTGTCTTTATTTCTGTCTTACCCCTAGGTTCTTCATGACATTTTTTTAAAAATTCCATTTATATGTGTTAGCACACGGTATTTGTCTTTCTCTTTCTGACTTACTTCACTCTGTATGACAGACTCTAGGTCTATCCACCTCATTACAAATAGCTCAATTTCGTTTCTTTTTATGGCTGAGTAATATTCCATTGTATATATGTGCCACATCTTCTTTATCCATTCATCTGTTGATGGACACGTAGGTTGTTTCCATCTCCTGGCTATTGTAAATAGAGCACAATGGACATTTTGGTACATGACTCTTTTTGAATTATGGTTTTCTCAGGGTATATGCCCAGTAGTGAGATTGCTGGGTTATATGGTAGTTCTATTTGTAGTTTTTTAAGGAACCTCCATTCTGTTCTCCATAGTGGCTGTACCAATTCACATTCCCACCAGCAGTGCAAGAGTGTTGCTTTTTCTCCACACCCTCTCCAGCATTTATTGTTTCTAGATTTTTTTGATGATGGCCATTGTGACTGGTGTGAGATGATATCTCATTGTAGTTTTGATTTGCATTTCTCTAATGATTAATGATGTTGAGCATTCTTTCATGTGTTTGTTGGCAGTCTGTATATCTTCTTTGAAGAAATGTCTGTTTAGGTCTTCTGCCCATTTTTGGAGTAGGTTGTTTGTTTTTTTGATATTGAGCTGCATGAGCTGCTTATAAATTTTGGAGATTAATCCTTTGTCAGTTGCTTCATTTGCAAATATTTTTTCCCATTCTGAGGGTTGTCTTTTGGTCTTGTTTATGGTTTCCTTTTCTGTGCAAAAGCTTTGAAGTTTCATTAGGTCCCATTTGTTTATTTTTGTTTTTATTTCCATTTCTCTAGGAGGTGGGTCAAAAAGGATCTTGCTGTGATTTATGTAATAGAGTGTTCTGCCTATGTTTTCCTCTAAGAGTTTGATATTTTCTGGCCTTACATTTAGGTCTTTAATCCATTTTGGTGGATGGTGTTAGGGAGTGACCTAATCTCATACTTTTACATGTACCTGTCCAGTTTTCCCAGCACCACTTATTGAAGAGGCTGTCCTTTCTCCACTGTGCATTCCTGCCTCCTTTATCAAAGATAAGGTGACCATATGTGCGTGGGTTTACCTCTGGGCTTTCTATCCTGTTCCATTGATCTGTCTTTCTGTTTTTGTGCCAGTACCATACTGTCTTGATTACTGTAGCTTTGTAGTATAGTCTGAAGTCAGGGAACCTGATTCCTCCAGCTCCATTTTTCGTTCTCAAGATTGCTTTGGCTATTCGGGGTCTTTTGTGTTTCCATACAAATTGTGAGATTTTTTGTTCTAGTTCTGTGAAAAATGCCAGTGGTAGTTTGATAGGGATTGCATTGAATCTGTAGATTGCTTTGGGTAGTAGAGTCATTTTCACAATGTTGATTCTTCCAATCCAAGTACATGGTATATCTCTCCATCTATTTGTATCATCTTTAGTTTCTTTCATCAGTGTCTTATAATTTTCTGCATACAGGTCTTTTGTCTCCTTAGGTAGGTTTATTCCTAGATATTTTATTCTTTTTGTTGCAGTGGTAAATGGGAGTATTTCCTTAATTTCTCTTTCTGATCTTTCGTTATTAGTGTATAGGAATGCAAGAGATTTCTGTGCATTAATTTTGTATCCTGCTAGTTTACCAAATTCATTGATTAATTCTAGTACTTTTCTGATAGCATCTTAAGGATTCGCTATGTATATTATCATGTCATCTGCAAACAGTGACAGCTTTGCGTCTTCTTTTTGATTTGGATTCCTTTTATTTCCTTTCCTCTCTGAATGCTGTGGCTAAAACGTCCAAAACTATGTTGAATAAGAGTGGTGAGAGTGGGCAAACTTTTCTTGTTCCCGATCTTAGTGGAAATGCTTTCAGTTTTTCACCATTGAGGATGATGTTGGCTGTGGGTTTGTCATATATGGCCTTTATTATGTTGAGGAAAGTCCCCTCTATGCCTACTTTCTGCAGGGTTTTTATCATAAATGGGTGTCGAATTTTGTTAAAAGCTTTCTCTGCATCTATTGAGATGATCATATGGTTTTTCTCCTTCAATTTGTTAATACGGTGTATCACGTTGATTCATTTGCGTATGTTGAAGAATCCTTGCATTCCTGGAATAAACCCCACTTGATCATGGTGTATGATCCTTTTAATTTGCTGTTGGATTCTGTTTGCTAGTATTTTGTTGAGGATTTTTGCATCTGTTTTCATCAGTGATATTGGCCTGTACTTTTCTTTCTTTGTTGCATACTGTCAGGTTTTGGTATCTAGGTGATGGTGGCCTCGTAGAATGAGTTTGGGAGTGGTCCTCCCTCTGCTATATTTTGGAAGAGATTGAGAAGGATAGATGTTAGCTCTTCTCTAAGTGTTTGACAGAAGTCGCCTGTGAAGCCATCTGGTCCTGGGCCTTTGTTTGTTGGAAGATTTTTAATCACAGTTTCAATTTCAGTGCTTGTGATTGGTCTGTTCATATTTTCTGTTTCTTCCTGATTCAATCTTGGCAGTTGTGCATTTCCAAGAATTTGTCCATTTCTTCCAGGTTGCCCATTTTATTGGAATAGAGTTGCTTGTAGTAGTCTCTCATGATCTTTTGTATTTCTGCAGTGTCAGTTGTTACTTCTCCTTTTTCATTTCTAATTCTATTGATTTGAGTCTTCTCCCTTTTTTTCTTGATGAGTCTGGATAATGGTTTATCAATTTTGTTTATCTTCTCAAAGAACTAGCTTTTAGTTTTATTGATCTTTGCTATCGTTTCCTTCATTTCTTTTTCATTTATTTCTGATCTGATCTTTATGATTTCTTTCCTTCTGCTAACTTTGGGGTTTTTTTGTTCTTCTTTCTCTAATTGCTTTAGGTGCAAGGTTAGGTTGTTTATTCGAGATGTTTCCTGTTTCTTAAGGTAGGATTGTATTGCTATAAACTTCCCTATTAGAACTGCTTTTGCTGCATCCCTTAGGTTTGGGGTCGTTTTGTCTCCATTGTCATTTTTTTGTAGGTATTTTTTATTTCCCTTTGATTTCTTCAGTGATCACTTCATTATTAAGTAGTGTATTGTTTAGCCTCCATATGTTTGTATTTTTTACAGATCTTTTCCTGTTATTGATATCTAGTCTCATAGCGTTGTCGTCGGAAAAGATACTTGATACAATTTCAATTTTCTTAAATTTACCAAGTCTTGACTTGTGATCCAAGGTATGATCTATCCTGGAGAATGTTCCATGAGCACTTGAGAAAAATGTGTATTCTGTTGTTTTTGGATGGAATGTCCTATAAATATCAATTAAATCTATCTTGTTTAGTGTATCATCTAAAGCTTGTGTTTCCTTATTTATATTCATTTTCGATGATCTGTCCATTGGTGAAAGTGGGGTGTTAAAGTCCCCTGCTATGAATGTGTTACTGTTGATTTCCCCTTTCACGGTTGTTAGTATTTGCCTTATGTATTGAGGTGCTCCTATGTTGGGTGCATAAATATTTACAATTGTTATATCTTCTTCTTGGATCGATCCCTTGATCATTATGTAGTGTCCTTCTTTGTCTCTTCTAATAGTCTTTATTTTAAAGTCTATTTTGTCTGATATGAGAATTGCTACTTCAGCTTTCTTTTGGTTTCCATTTTCATGGAATATCTTTTTCCATCCCCTTACTTTCAGTCTGTATGTGTCTCTAGGTCTGAAGTGGGTCTGTTGTAGACAGCATATATATGTGTCTTGTTTTTGTATCCATTCAGCCTATCTGTGTCTTTTGGTGGGAGCATTTAGTCCATTTACATTTAAGGTAATTATCAATATGTATGTTCCGATTCCCATTTTCTTAATTTTTGGGGGTTCGTTATTGTAGGTCTTTTCCTTCTCTTGTGTTTCCTGCCTAGAGAAGTTCCTTTAGCATTTGTTGTAAAGCTGGTTTGCTGGTGCTGAACTCTCTCAGCTTTTGCTTGTCTGTAAAGGTTTTAATTTCTCCATCAAATCTGAATGAGATCCTTGCTGGGTAGAGTAATCTTGGTTGTAGGTTTTTCTCCTTCATCACTTTAAATATGTCCTGCTAGTCCCTTCTGGCTTGCAGAGTTTCTGCTGAAAGATCAGCTGTTAACCTTATGGGGATTCCCTTGTGTGTTATTTGTTGTTTTTCCCTTGCTGCTTTTAATATGTTTTCTTTGTATTTAATTTTTGACAGTTTGATTAATATGTGTCTTGGCGTATTTCTCCTTGGATTTATCTTGTATGGGACTCTCTGTGCTTCCTGGACTTGATTAAGTATTTCCTTTCCCATATTAGGGAAGTTTTCAACTATAATCTCTTCAAATATTTTCTCAGTCCCTTTCTATTTCTCTTCTTCTTCTGGAATCCCTATAATTCGAATGTTGGTTCATTTAATGTTGTCCCAGAGGTCTCTGAGACTGTCCTCAGTTCTTTTCATTCTTTTTTCTTTATTGTGCTCTGCCATAGTTATTTCCACTATTTTATCTTCCAGGTCACTTATCCGTTCTTCTGCCTCAGTTATTCTGCTATTGATCCCATCTACAGTATTTTTAATTTCATTTATTATGTTGATCCTCATTGCTTCTTTCATCTTTAGTTCTTCTAGGTCCTTGTTAAATGTTTCTTGCATTTTGTCTATTCTATTTCCCAGATTTTGGATCATCTTTATTCTGAATTCTTTTTCAGGTAGACTGCCTATTTCCTCTTCATTTGTTAGGTCTGGTGGGTGTTTATCTTGCTCCTTCCACTGCTGAGTGTTTTTCTGTCTTCTCATTTTGCTTATCTTACTGTGTTTGGGATCTCCTTTTTGCAGGCTGCAGGTTCGTAGTTCCCGTTATTTTTGCTGTCTGTCCCCAGTGGCTAAGGTTGGTTCAGTGGGTTGTGTAGGCTTCCTGGTGGAGGGGACTAGTGCCTGTGTTCTGGTGGATGAGGCTGTATCTTGTCTTTCTGGTGGGCAAGTCCACATCTGTTGGTGTGTTTTGGGGTGTCTGTGGCCTTATTATGATTTTAGGCAGCCTCTCTGCTAATGTGTGGGGTTGTGGTCCTGTCTTGCTAGTTGTTTGGCATAGGGTGTCCAGCACTGTAGCTTGCTGGTCGTTGAGTGAAGCTGGGTGCTGGTGTTGAGATGGAGATCTCTGGGAGATTTTCGCCATTTGATATTATGTGGAGCTGGGAGGTCTCTTGTGGACCCGTGTCCTGAAGTTGGCTCTCCCACCTCAGAGGCACAGCACTGACTCCTGGCTGCAGCACCAAGAGCCTTTCATCCACACGGCTCAGAATAAAAGGGAGAAAAGGTAGAAAGAAAGAATTAGCAGAAATAGAAAGCAAGCAAGAAAGAAAGGATGGAGGGCGGGAGGGAGGAGGGAAGGAAGGAAGGAGGGAAGGAAGGAAAAAAAGAAAAGATAAAGTAATATAAAATAAAGTAAGATAAAATAAAATAAAGTTATTAAAATAAAATATAATTATTAAGAAAAAAATTTAAAAAAAGAAGAAGGACCAATAAAACACTAGGACAAATGGTGGAAGCAAAGCTATACAGACAAAATCTGACAGAGAAGCATACACATACACATTCACAAAAAGAGGAAAAGGGGAAAAAATCATAAATATTGTTCTCAAAGTCCACCTCCTCAATTTTGGATGATTCATTGTCTAAAGGAGGATAGGAAGGAAGGAAGGAAGGAAGGAAAGAAAGAAAGAAAGAAAGAAAGAAAGAAGATAAAGTAAAATAAAATAAGATAAAATACAGTTATTAAAATAAAAAATAATTACTAAGAAAAACAATTTTTAAAAAAACCCAAAAAACGGAGGGATAGAACCCTAGGACAAATGGTAGAAGCAAAGCTATACAGACAAAATCTCACACAGAAGCATACACATACACACTCACAAAAAGAGGAAAAGGGGAAAAAATCATAAATCTTGATCTCAAAGTCTGCCTCCTCAATTTGGGATGATTTGTTGTCTATTCATGTATTCCACAGTTGCAGGGTGCATCAAGTTGATTGTGGAGCTTTAATCCATTGCTTCTGAGGCTGCTGGGAGAGATTTCCCTTTCTCTTCTTTGTTCTCACAGCTCCCGGGGCTCAGTTTTGAATTTGGCCCCGCCTCTGCGTGTAGGTCGCCTGAGGGCGTCTGTTCTTTGCACAGACAGGACGGGGTTAAAGGAGCAGCTGCTTCGTGGACTCTGGCTCACTCAGGCCAGGGGGGAGGGAGGGAGGCCGCAGGACATTGCACCAGCCTGAGGCGTGCCCTGCGTTCTCCCTGGGAAGTTGTCCCTGGATCCCAGGACCCTGGCAGTAGCGGGCTGCACAGGCTCCCTGGAAGG
This sequence comes from Leucopleurus acutus, assembly GCF_964270905.1. Taxonomy (NCBI): domain Eukaryota; kingdom Metazoa; phylum Chordata; class Mammalia; order Artiodactyla; family Delphinidae; genus Leucopleurus; species Leucopleurus acutus. The sequence goes on from NC_139150.1 coordinate 29,314,188, forward strand.
GGTGTGTGGATAGTGACCTGTGCTCGCATACAGGCTTCTTGGTGGCGGCTACAAGAGCCTTAGCGTCTTATGCCCGTCTCTGGGGTCCGTGCTTTTAGCCGTCTCTGGAGCTCCTTTAAGCAGCTCTCTTAATCCCCTCTCCTTGCGCACCAGGAAACAAAGAGGGAAGAAAAAGTCTCTTGCCTCTTCGGCAGGTCCAGACTTTTCCCAGGACTCCCTCCCGGCTAGCCGTGGTGCACTAACCCCTTGCAGGCTGTGTTTACGCTGCCAACCCCAGTCCTCTCCCGGCGCTCCTACCGAAGCCTGAGCCTCAGCTCCCAGCCCCACCCGCCCCATTGGGTGAGCAGACAAGCCTCTCGGGCTGGTGAGTGCCGGTCGGCACTGATCCTCTGTGCGGGAATCTCTCGGCTTTGCCCTCCGCACCCCTGTAGCTGTGCTCTCCTCCGCAGCCCCGAAGCTTTCCCCCTCCACCCTAAAGAGATGTTTTAATCTATTATTATTCAGTCACTCCAAATCATTCTCATTACCACAGAAAAACAAGCAGAATTAAATTATGTACAAAGGTTTTGTAATTAATATTCTATTTTTACTGTTTAAAAAATGTAGCGTTTTTTTCCCTAACAATTTTTTTTTAAGAAACCATCTACTAAAATCTGATGCGATAACTAGGTCGCTTGCTATAAACAATGGTCCATGCCTAACTTTTTCTTTATATTGTACACACAAACTCACAAGCTGTATGCTGTTTGGTAAACCTAATATAGTATTTTAAGCTTTCTGAATTTTATTTTATTGTCCTTCTATATTTCTTGGTAGCAGCATTCTTTTTCATTTAGAAGAACTAAAAGTTGATTTCAGTTCCTCCACTTCCACAGGAAGATGTAGTAGGTGTACTTTTCCCTATTTCTTCTGCTAAGTATATCCAAAAAACCCTGGACATTATATACAAAGCAAACATAAGGAGATCCGGAACGGTGAAGAGAAGGCAGACTGGCTAGGGACTTGAGGACATGAGGAACAGCATGATGATGAGTTCTTTGGGCTTCCTTTTGGCCTCTTATACTGCAGACTTGGAGCTTAAGAAGCTGGAAACTGGAAATGCTGATGAGTGAAAGCACCCCTCTTTCCAAAAAAAAAGTCCCAGCAAAAAACTACAGTTATCTCAAAAAAAATTTTTTTAAGTTTAATGTAAAAAATGAATTAGGCTCATTAAAATATATGACTGAAAATAAGTTTTCTCATTTTATGTGTTTGTTTTCATAGGTCTTATTAAAGTATTTAGTGTGTACAAAAACCAATGAATTTGTTCAACTAGTATATTTTATTGAAAATTGTATTGAGATAATTGTAGATTCACATGCAGTTGTAGGAATAATACATATAGATGCCATATACCCTTTACCAGTTTCCCCCAATGGTAAGCATTTTGTAAAACTATAATATTACCAAAATATTAACACTGGTAACATCCACTGATCTTTTTCAGATTTTCTCGATTTTATTTGTACTCATGTTTGTGTGTGTGTGTTTAGTTTTGTATAATTACATAACATTATATCACATGTCTACTACCACAATCAAGATATTGAGCAGTTCAGTTGTCGCAAGGATCCCTCATATTGCCCTTTTATAATCATAATCATCTTCTTTCTTCCCTTACCCAGATCCTAACACCTGGAAATCACTAATCTCTTACCCATTTCTAAAATTTTGTCATTTTATAATGTTATATAAATGGAATCATGCCGTAGTAATCTTTGATATTGGCTTTTTTCACTCAACATAATTCCCTGAAGATTCATTCAAGTATTTATATGTATCAATAGTGCATTCCTTTTTATTCCTCTGTAATATTCCATGTTATGTATATATTAATATGTATTGAAGGTCATCTTGGTTCTTTCCAGTTTTGGGTTATTAAAAATAAAGCTGTTATGAACATTTGTGAATCTAAGTTTTATTTCTTTGGGGAAAATGCCCAGAATATGATTACTGAGTAATAGGATAGGTTCATATTTATTTTTATGAGAAGCTGCCCAAATATCTTCCTGAGTGGCTGTACAATATTACATCCCTATCAGCAATGTATCAGTGATTCAGTTTCTCTGCATTCCTGCCAGTATGTGATGTTTCACTTTTTTTTTTTTTTTAATTTTAGGCATTCTAATAGGTATGTAGTGATATCTCGTTGTAGTTTTAATTTGGATTTCCCTAATGGTGTTTATTTTTCATTTAAGCCTATAATCAATTTCGAGTTAAATTTTATGTAAATTTGTGGGGTTTAGGTCAAGGTTCTTTTTCTTTTTTTTTTCTTATGTATGTCCAGTTGCCCCAACACCAGTTGTTTGACAGATTATATTCCCTTCATTGAATTGCTTTTGTATCTTTGTCAAAAGTCACTAGAGCCTATTTGTGGGGGTATATTTCTGGGCTCTTTATTCCATAGATATTTTTAATGGTATTTAGAGTTATACAAGATGCACAGGATACTGAGGTGAGTCAGTCAGGATCCTTGTCTTCCAAGTACTCCAAGTGTTATAGGGGCAGAGAATTTAAACAGATGTGGTAGTATGTAAAAGAGACTGAGTTTGAAATTTGTATCACTATATTTTGGGTCAAAATGGAGGGAGAAGACAGTTCTATACAAAGAGGGAGTTATCAGGAAGGGCACTGAAGTGCCTGCTAAAAAAGAATGACCAGTAAGTAGATAAGGAGAGAAAGCATTTCAGGTACAAAAAGAAGCTAATATTTATAAAGGGTTTAATTGTGCAAATTTATAGAGCTTTGAAATGATCTGGGGCATTAGGAGAACTGCATATAGTTCAGCATGGCCAAAGCCTAGGGTCCAAGAGGACCTGATGAGATGTGAGGCTGGAAGAATAAGAAGACAGACTATGGAAGACCTGTTTAACATTCTAACAACCTTGGCAAAGGGGAGATACTAAATAATTTTAAGCTTGAGAGTGATATAATCAGTATAAAGAAAGCTATTATAGGCTTCATATTCCTTTCTTAAAAATCAATTATACCATATATTTGTATTAGCCTCTGCACTTTCTCTTTCAATTTTTACAAATGGATTTCTTTAGCTCCTGTACTTTCTGACTCAGTTCATACAAATGGAATTCTGCCCATAGCTGTGAAGGTGAAAGCCTTACAAATTATAGATAAGGGAAGACAGGGCTGTTGATTTAGGTGCAAAAGGACAAGGAATTTAAAAATTATAACCATTTAAAAGAATATTTTAGGTAAAATCAGATGTGAAAGCGTTTACAAAAAAATGAAATCCTGTTCTGTAATTAGCAACCATGAAACTGTCTATGTAAAGTTACTGTGTGGTTCCATTTTATGATATATGGATTAAAGTGTCTCCTTTATAAATTTCTTCCTTTCTTGCCTACTATATTAATTGATCTTCGTGAATATAACTAATCAAATCAATGCATGTAACTTCAGAAAATTTCTTTTGAAGACTCTTAGGACTCACTCTCTTTGTACCCTCATTGTGCATGAAGTACATTTACTTGTTTGCCTTGGATCTCTTACCATAAAATACTCACAAAGGAGTTTATTCTGAAATAAGTTTTAATAAAATATTCAATTTGCATAATTATATATATATTTGTTTTTGTGAGGCATAAAACAGTTTAAATATAATGGGTGTACTTATCATTTAACAACATCTCTTCCAACATATGCAAATACATACAGATATTATAAGAATATCATGCTAAACCCTAGACCAGAATAAAATTAAAAGATCCCTGGAAAATTTTCATGATTAACATGTGATAAATTAGCATGGAGTGATAGTATGGTAGATGTGTGAGTAACTGCACAGTGCATTCTAGTTACTCTCAGGGTGATGGTATAGTTTCTGACACTGATTAGTTCCTTTCTTGTAGTATTGTGGTAAAAATCATACTAGACAACATGACTAAACTATATGGCATTTAATGTCTACTAAATAATTCATAACTTTGATTAAAGTGAATTTCTTATACCTGGATTCTAGATTGCCATTCTCACATGTATTTTTAGCTTTGCCATTACTGCCTCCTTCCTTTTAGCTTTAGACATGTTCTAGGGCAGCAACTTTAACTGTTGACTCTGCATTTGCCTCATTTCCCCCATTTGGACCCTGATGACACACTGCTATTGTTTACCTACTTAGGTAGCTTTTCCTCCTCAGTATTTTCTCCTGGGTCATCTTCCCCTATTTGCCCTTTAAATCTTGGCACTTCTCCCAGCTGTATTCCTGGACAACTTTTCTTCTCACTTTATGCTCTCTCTCTCTAGGCACTTTCATCCATTCTCATTGTATTAACTGTCATAAATATCCTGATAGTTATATTCTCATCCATGAGCTCTAAAGCCTCTATCCAACTGTTAATAAGTATTTAAGAGATGATAGTTTAAAGCAATCCCATGGACAGCTTGAATTTTCCATTTACTAGCTGCTGCAGTATCATATGAATAAAATGGATAACTACAGTTTTGCAAAAATCAGCTTCTTGGAACAAAGACATAGCTATTAGTACTCTTACGAGTTCATTCTATGCCCCCAAAAGAGCTAGGTTATGTTTGTTGTTGTTTTCATTGTTGTTTAACCAAGAGAAGATTGAGATGTAGGCATGATGGTAGCAGGTAAGAAATCTTCAAGCAGTTGGTTTCAATTTCATGAAACTATTATACAAGTGGCCATTTAAAAAAAAATTTATTGCTGCTATCATACATATAGAAAAGTGCACAAATTCTGAGCCACAACATAGACATCTATGTATAACCTTTTCTCAGATAAAGAAATGTAATAATATTATCAGCATCCCATAAGCTCCATTCTTGCCCCCTCACAATTATTACCCTTTTCTTCCTGTTACTGTTTTTAAAAGAACATGTAGACATGTGGCAGCAGTTAGAAAAACCTCAGGCAATTGGTTTCAAACTTCTGTGTGCTGCACATAGGCCATCATCAGTTTAGATGTGCTGAGTGCACAACACCATTGTAGGTTCAAGCTCAGTGGAGATAAAAGTAACTTGGGAAACAGGGTTATAATTTGTTCTCATCAAAATATATGGACCTTCCTCTTGAGAAGGTATATATAGCAGCCAGGACAACTGAAATATATTACAAGGTCTCCATTAGATTTCTGTGCCTATTGGCTAAGGGACCTGTAGGCTGAGTAATGATTTTGGACATGCTGTTTCTAATGAGAATACTAAGGTTGTCTCATAAATTCCTAAGCTCTAAGTACACAGTTTAGTCTGCAGAGGCCTCAAATATGTAACTAACCAGAAAACTCAAATTAAAATTTGGCTCTGGGGAATGATGCATATTAAAACCAAATTTTGTAAGTTGCAATTGATTTTGAAATGGTTCTTTTGCTGAAACTATACGGACAAAAGAAAAGCTCAATTAATGTGGTCCGGTTACCTGGTTGTCCCATGTGATGTTTATTTCATCCAGATAATAAAATATATTTTTATATTTTCTACTGGGGAAAAAGTATAAGTTATGCTAATCCCTACAGGCCATTTCTTTCTATTGCATACTTGGGTAAAGCATCATGCTTTACAGTTAAGCACAAGACAAAATCCAATCATGAACCTCTGAATGTAGCAAGTCTAAAACTGTATCTCAGGTAGTACTTAGAGATCTGAGAAGTTGTTCATGTGTCCAGTGCAGTCAGAAAAGTCTAGCCTGACAATGTCTACATGGAGACTTACAGATGTCAATATCCTGTGTAAGAAAAATATATACCCTGCATAGGAGAAAGGTGTATGAACACGGGGAAATTTTCAGTTTCATAGCTGTCTGGACTCTTCAGTGTCCAAGTAATAAAAATCTTCATCATGGTGACCAAAGCATTTTCAAATTTTGAATGAAAACTTTCTTCCTATCTTAACTGCCATTGCACCCTCATGCCCAAATAACACACTAACCATAAGAATCTGTACTTCCTGTAATCACTACTTTATGGAGTACTCTGGTTTAGATCCTGGATGATTTTGAATAGATAGCTGTAGTGGTTAAACTTTATTCTCTAGGCATTAGGGAGTATTAAGAAGCTCAGATTTATGAAGTAGTACAATCATTTGTGTGCTTAAGGAAATTTCATATGACAAATGCTTGCAAATTAACCATATATTATTATCTGACTTACTTTATTGATGAGAAAATTGGGGGTTGTGTAATATATACTTTGGTGATACATATATAATTTCTATAACAGAAACACACAATTTGTGAACCTGATGAAAGAAAATTCCTGGCCCTGATAGTAATAATAAAGTATTATGTTTCTGGAGAATATAATTCTGGCTTGGAGGGAGCCAGAATAAAGCTTTACTCACATGGCATAGTAAAACCATGTAACAAATTACAATAGTCTGTGTAGTCCTGCCAGACTTGCTGAATTAGGATCCCTGCAAAACACATTTTCAAAAATACAGACTCATAGAACACAACAATGGATAGAACCTTAAAACATGTTTTTGAGAAACTTTGTTATTTGGGAACAGTTGTACACATTTCCAAAATCATTTAGTTAATTCATTAAAATATCAAATATAACAGTAGGAGTTCAGTATCACTAATTTTACTTGTACTTTTTTCCTGCATGTTTGAGGGGAGAAGTTAGGTTGATGGCCACTTGAACTTTGAAAATATGCAGTTGGCTCTTTTATCTTGATATAAATAGCTTGGAAAAGACAAATTTGATTGCTCAGATTAAGAAAGATTAGGCAAGGTAAATTATGTATACTTTCTTTATTAAAATGAAGACTATGCAAATATTCCATTTGTCTTTTATTTTAGCCGAGTTAACCGGATGATTGATTGCTTTCTTTTCCAGCATATTAATGAACAGTGAGGTTTTTCTTTATAATTCTCCATAGTTCTTCTCAATAGTCAATAGGAATTATTCTTTTTCAAAATCTGTAATAGGGACAAAAATTGCAGCTCTACGACAAACTGAAAATAGAGCATCATTTATAGAAAAATAATTTATGTATTTAATCTTTATTTTTCTTTTGTCACCACTTTCCTATCTTTTGTATCTCACAAAACAGTTGTTTAGTACATGACTCTTAGTCATTCTTTCAGTCAATCACTCATTAACTATCACACAGGTATTGATAAGTTACTCTTTGACAGATTTTTGCCCTGCTGTCTACATAAAATGCATGACATTCTGTTGGAAATAATTCTTAGGAACCACCTCATTTTCCCTTGATTGGTACCTTCATTGTTGCAGTGCTACTTTCTTCTCACACTGCATCCAAAAGCTACAAGAGACATGCCCTGAGGATGCCAGGCCCTCCTCCTTGCTATCTGGCCCAAAGTCGCATAATCAGAAGTTCAAAATTTTCCCACATTTTCTGTATTTAGATGAAACAGCACACCACAAAACATGGGATCTGATATTCTGAGGGCCTTCAAGTGGGTCAGGTGATAGAATTCAGAATAGAAAAGGAATCATCTCCCTATAAGTTGAACTTTGAGCAGTTGGAATGAGTAGATAAACTTTTCCTCTTTCCTCTCTCCCATAGATTATACCAAAGACTAGTTCGACCTCCTAGTCCAGTCAGACAAATCCTGTGTGTATAGTGTGTAAATCTTCTGATCAGCCATATCTCTCATTGTTCCTACTCATTAAGTGGTAGCAAGACTAGCAGTACATCACTTTTTAATGCTTCCTATCTTTCTTTCCTCACATCCTATGCCTGTCTTGTTTACTAATGAAGTTTGAGTACCTAACACACTGTCAAGCACACACTAAATAGTTACAATTTTCTCTATACTATACTGCCATATTTTATTAATTATTTTATATTTTATAGTACCTTTCTTGGTATTAAAATTACATTGTTGCTACACCTATAGAGATCAGTGTTTCCAGAAAAAAATAAAAACAACTCACGATTGGGTCATAGTGAAAATCTCTTGCTGTTAAACAGTGATGGTCAAAATAATTTTGAAAGAAAACTCAAGAACTTGAAACTCTTGAGAAATATTTATTGATTTGATTTACAAAGGGTATACCCATCCAAACCTAAGGGCTGAAAGCAAGCACCATATTTTCTTTACTCTCTCACATGCTTCCCTGTTCCACAGGACAAAACTCACAGTGGTAGCTGAACCATATAGAGACCAATGAATTTCATCTGCTGAATTATCAGCATCGCTCATTCTTCTAATGAACTATAACAACTGTGTAATGAATCAGTTGGATGAAGCAATTGGCTACAGGGAGAGGATGCCCTGGGGGTGAGCAGCAGAGCCTGTGAGAGTGAAATCTTTCAATGAAGTGAAATCTGTCTTTAAAGCTTATTAATAATTTGAAGAAATAGCAGTGCAAAAAAATCAGAGAATACCTTCATGACTAAAGTAAGCTTTTCATGAGTTTATAAGTGCACAAGCTGTATCTGAGATTTAAGTAAAGGGTGCGTTTTTCAGATTTGTATGCTTTTATATATTTAGCAATACAATATTTATGAAGTATGACTTGGAAAAATAAGTTCTTTACAAAATATGGTGAAAGTATATTTTGAGTGCTTACATAAGGTACTTTGCCTGAATCACTTCACAGATCTGCAAGATAATCACATGAGGCAGGTATATTTTGCCTTTTGGAAGTATTTCTAAGTTCCACACTTTAAAATTACTGAAGCCTGGATTCAGTACCACGTTTGTGTGAGTCCAGTATTTATGCTTTTTCCCCCATTATATCCCATAGCTTTAGCATCTGATTTTATCCTTACTTGCAACACTATGTATGTTTGCTAAGAATAGATTGAATTTTAAGTGAGACTGATTTAATATTTTTTAAATGTAGTTAATTACCTCTTTGTTGCTAAATAATTCTTCCATTTCCATTGACATAGTTATTTCCTCTGAATAGAATTTTTTTTAAATTAAAGAAAAAAACATGACAGGTCTAGAAATTTGCTGGATAGCTGATATTTCTGAAATTAGAAAATGTAGTCCTAGATGACATTATTCCTTATGATTGTATCCTTTTCTGAGATGCAGCATGTGGCTTCTCAGAACCAACAGAAATAAGAAGAGTATGCATTTACCTCTCATTCACTGTTACCACATGAAATCCTAAATAGATGTTTTTGGCTTCCATAGCGCTCCATTTGGCTTCCATAGAGCTCCATTTGGCTTCATAGAGCTCCATTATTGTCTTCTGCCCTTCCCTTTCAGTTGGGTGAAAACTTGTGAGGCCACATGATTTTCTTTATTATACTTGGGTGCCAAAAAGTTCTATGATCATTATAATTGCGAACATGATCTCAATTTAGATTAAAAATGTTTTATTTATATAATAAGAAGAACTCTGAACTTC